>NW_011495032.1:13198595-13253577 GCF_000754665.1 Bison bison bison
CTTTGGCATAGTCAATAAAGCAGAAATAGATGTGTTTCTGGAACTCTCTTGCTTTTTCGATGATCCAGCCGATGTTGGCAATTTGATCTCTGGTTCCTCTTAAGAATATATCTACCCAAAGAAACAAAAGAAAACTATATATAGAAGACTATAAAACACTGGTGAAAGAAATCAAAGATGACACTAATAGATGGAGAAATATACCATGTTCATGGATTGGAAGAATCAATATAGTGAAAATGAGTATACTACCGAAAGCAATCTATAGATTCAATGCAATCCGTATCAAGCTACCAATGGTATTTTTCAGAGAACTAGAACAAATAATTTCACAATTTGTATGGAAATACAAAAATCCTCGAATAGCCGAAGCAATCTTGAGAAAGAAGAATGAAACTGAAGAAATCAACTGCCTGACTTCAGTCTCTACTACAAAGCCACAGTCATCAAGACAGTATGGTACTGGCACAAAGACAGAAATATAGATCAGTGGCACAAAATAGAAAGCCCAGAGATAAATCCATGCACCTATGGACACCTTATCTTTGACAAAGGAAGCAAGAATATACAATGGAGAAAAGACAATCTCTTTAACAAGTGGTGTTGGGAAAACTGGTCAACCACTTGTAAAAGAATGAAACTAGAACACTTTCTAACACCACACACAAAAATAAACTGAAAATGGATTAAAGATATAAATGTAAGACCAGAAACTATAAAACTCCTGGAGGAAAACAGGCAAAACACTCTCCGACATAAACCACAGCAGGATTCTCTATGACCCACCTCCAAGAATATTGGAAATAACAGCAAAAATAAATAAACAGGACCTAATTAAAATTAAAAGCTTCTGCACAACAAAGGAAACTATAAGCAAGGTGAAAAGGTAGCCTTCAGAATGGGAGAAAATAATAGCAAACAAAGCAATGGACAAAGAATTCATCTCAAAAATATACAAGCAACTCCTGCAGCTCAATTCCAGGAAAATTAACGACCCAATCAAAAAGTGGGTCAAGGAACTAAATAGACATTTCTCCAACAAAGACATACAGATGGCTAACAAACACATGAAAATATGCTCAACATCACTCATTATCAGAGAAATGCAAATCAAAACCACAATGAGGTACCATTTCACCCTGGTCAGAATGGCTGCTGTCCAAAAGTCTACAAGCAATAAATGCTGGAGAGGGTGTCGAGAAAAGGGAACCCTCTTACACTGTTGGTGGGAATGCAAACTAGTACAGCCACTATGGAGAACAGTGTGGAGATTCCTTAAAAAACTGGAAATAGAACTACCATATGACCTAGCAATCCCACTGCTGAGCATACACACTGAGGAAACCAGAATTGAAAGAGACACGTGTACCCCCAATGTTCATCGCAGCATAGTTTATAATAACCAGGACATGGAAGCAACATAGATGTCCATCAGCAGACAAATGAATAAGAAAGCTGTGTTATATATACACAATGGAATATTACTCAGCCATTAAAAAGAATACATTTGAATCAGTTCTAATGAAGTGGATGAACCTGGAGCCTATTATACAGAGTGAAGTAAGCCAGAAAGAAAAACACCAATACAATATACTAACGCATATATATGGAATTTAGAAAGATGGTAACAATAACCCTGTATGTGAGACAACAAAAGAGACACAGATGTATAGAACAGTCTTTTGGACTCTGTGGGAGAGGGCAAGGGTGGGATGATGTGGGAGGATGGCATTGAAACATGTAAATTATCATATGTGAAACGAATCGCCAGTCCAGGTTCGATGCATGATACAGGGTGCTCGAGTCTGGTGCACTGGGATGACCAGAGGGATGAGATGGGGAAGAAGATGGGAGGGGGATTCAGGATGGGAAACACATGTACACCCATGGTGGATTCATGTCACTATATGGCAAAACCAATACAATATTATAAAGTAGAAAAAAAAATAATATTAAAAAGAAGAAAAATAAATAAATAAAATCGATATGGACACACACACACACACACACACAAAAGTCTTTGTCTAGTAAGTTCAATGTCTAATCTTCCTCTGGGATGGTTTCTTACTACTTTATTCCTTTGATGGAGCATTTGTTCCTGTTTCTTTGTATGCCTTCTGATTTTTTTGTTGATTATTTTTGTTGAACACCAGACAATTGTGTATTATAATATGGTAACTTTGGAAATGAAATTCTCCCTTTACCTTAGTGTTTGCTAACTTTTCCTGATTGTTGTAGTCTCTGTAGTTACTTTTAAACAGTTTTTTTGCAGGATGCATTATCTGTCTTGTGTGGTTGATGAAGTCTCTCTTCTTTAGCTTGTGGTTAGCTAGTGTTTTGACAGGTTTTTTTTTTTTTTTAATACAAGAACATTTTTAATTTGCCTTTTTCTTAATTTGGTATTCACTTAGTTACTGTATTTAATCATTTTTTTCTAGAATTCCAGTACAGTTGGTTCCTTAAGTTTTCATTTGTTTTTTAAAGCTTATGTAAGGAAACAACAGCTTGGAGCTGCCTTTTTCATCATTTTTCCAATGTCTAATTCAATATAATTCTTTTTTTATTGAAGTATTCTTGACTTACAATGCTGTGTTAGTTTCAGTAATACAGTCAAGTAATTCAGAAATTTTATATATATATATATATATATGTATGTATGTATGTATATATTCCTGATTCTTTTTTATTAGGCTATTACAAGATTCTTTTCCACACAGGCTATTACAAGATATTGAATATAGTTCCCTATATGATACAGTAGGTCCTTGTTTGTCTACTTAATATATTATACTGTGTATCTGTTAATCCCAAACTCCTAATTTGTCCTTCACCTTCTTTCCCTTTTGGTAAAAATGAGCTTGTTTTCTATGTCAGTAAGTCTGTTTCTATTTTGTAAATAAGTTCATTTAGATATTTTCTAGATTCCAAATATAAGTGATATCATATTATATGTCTTTCTTTATTTGACTTACTTTACTTAGTATGATAATCTCTGGGTTCAATTATGTTTCTGCAAATATCATTATTTCATTCTTTTTTATGGCTGGTTAATATTCTGTTGTACATATATACCACATCTTCTTTATCCATTCATTTTTCAATGGATATTTAGATTGCTTCCACATCTTAGCTATTGTAAATAGTGCTGCTATGAACATTGGGGTGCGTGTATCTTTTCAAATTAGTTTCTGTCTTTTCCAGATATATGCTGAAGAGTGGGATTGCTGGATCATATGTTAGTTTTATTTAGTTTTTTAAGGAAACTCCATATTATTTTTCATAGTGGCTGCACCACTTTACATTCCTACCAACAGTGTAGGAGAGTTCCCTTTTCTTCAGCATTTATTATTTGTAGACTTTTTTGATGGTGGTCATTTTGACTGGTGTGAAGTGATACTTCATTGTAGTTTTTATTTGCATTTCTCAAAGATGCTTACTCCTTGGAAGAAAAGTTATGACCAACCTAGATAGTATATTGAAAAGCAGAGACATTACTTTGCCAACAAAGGTCCATCTAGTCAAGGCTATGGTTTTTCCTGTGGTCATGTATGGATGTGAGAGTTGGACTGTGAAGAAAGCTGAGTACCGAAGAATTGATGCTTTTGAACTGTGGTGTTGGAGAAGACTCTTGAGAGTCCCTTGGACTGCAAGGAGATCCAACCAGTCCATTGTGAAGGAGATCAGCCCTGGGATTTCTTTTGAAGGAATGATGCTAAAGCTGAAACTCCAGTACTTTGGCCATCTCATGCGAAGAGTTGACTCATTGGGAAAGACTCTGATGCTGGAAGGGATTGGGGGCAGGAGGAGAAGGGAATGACAGAGGATGAGATGGCTGGATGGCATCACTGACTCGATGGACGTGAGTCTGAGTGAACTCCGGGAGTTGGTGATAGACAGGGAGGCCTGGCGTGCTGCGATTCATGGGGTCTCAAAGAGTCGGACACGACTGAGCTACTGAATTGAACTGAACTGAACTGAATAATTAGTGAGGTTGACCATGTTTTCATGTGCCTGTTGGCCATTTGTATGTCTTCTTTGGAGAAATGTGAATTTAGATCTTCTGCCCATTTTTTTGAAGATTATTTGTCTTTTATGTTGTTTTTTTTTTAATTTGAGTTATATGAGCTCTTCTCATAAAATAGAATTCTTTTGAAGATCAACCCTAGAGTGACTTTTTAATAAAGTCTTGGTATAGCTAAGAGTAAGCATGTACTGAAGAATTCATGCCTTAATTGAACTCAAATGGAGGGCAATTGCAGCGGTGGTAATTGTTTAGTTTGCCTTGTGCAAGACACCCTCCTAACTGAGTGACTCAGTCTTTGCTTCCAAAAATGTACAGGGAAGTGAGGATTTGCAGAGGCATAAAGACTAATGACATTTAGTTTTTAACATGTTTCATCATTAACGTTTATTAACATTAACATTAACATTTATTGGCACTATTCTTATCACTGTCACCTCATTCTTGAAGCTGTCACTGACTCAGTCACTCCATTCCTCTGCTGCACTAACCAGAGCAGGTAGTTGAGAATAGTTGAGACCCAAGTTTAGAACCAGATAGAACTGCAGTCATATGTTACAGCTCGGTGATCCTGGTTAGGGAACCAAGCTCTTCATTCTTAGTTTTCTCACCAAAGAAGTGGGAATAGTCTTGCACAGTATACACTGGGCAATTGTGAAAACTAAGTGAACAACACTTAGGCCCAGCATGTCACAAGCCCTCCATAAAAGTTGGTGTGATGGTGTTGCCCCTTTTTCAGGGCCTCGGGCTCAGTCTTCAAACTTGATAACAAGCTGTCTTCTCACTCTTTCACTACATATGTCACTGTCCTCTGCTCTACCTATTCCTAGCCTCTCCAAGTATACCTCAGTCCTACCCAGTTCCAACCTAGGACCTCATTCCTGGTGGATATTTCTGGCAGCCCCACAATACATCTGAGTTCTCCAACAAACCAGTCCTTCATCTCCCCAGGGGCCCTTCCAACATCTCCACTCTCCATTTCTCCTCTTCTAGGAGAGTGTTCAACCAATGAGTTCTTACCACCTCTTAGCTGTTCTCCCTCATATTACCCAAGAGGCACAGTCACAGGTGGGGTAGAAGCAGGAGGAAATTTTTAAAGTATAATTTATTTTTCCCTTGAGTATGTTTCTTGGTCTTCCTAATCCCTCCAACTTTTCTCCTGAAGAATTCAGCTCATTTCTGGATTTTGACTTTCCAAAATCTACAGTCCCACCCAGAAGAGAAAGAGCTCCGGGCATATACAGTAGGAACATGCAGGAAGACGTGAATCAGGGTTTTCCATTCTCTACTTCCCAAACTAGTGAAGAGTTTCACAGTCTAGGGGGAAAGGTTGAGAGTTGACATTTCTGAAGTCCCTTAGAAAGAAAGCTCCTTTCTGGGTGAAAAATAACAAAACCCTCAACTAAGGTTGAGATAGTCAAGAGCTGAGCAGACAATCTGTCCCCTTTCCTAGGCACAGCCCCAAGGTAAATTCAATGTCATGTGTTATGTTTAGGGTAGCAAAGGAGGCCTGAAATAACCTGGACCACATGGAGTGACTCAGCACTGAGTCACTAGCCAGTGATTAGTCACAGCAGACTGACCACCGAGGCTAGGACTACAGGCATCACAATAAAGTCTGCTATGGGCAGATAACACTGAGATCTTTAACTGCCAAACTTGTAACTCCCCAAATTAGGTCCAAACCCAAGGAAAATAAAGGAAGACCAATTTGACTTAAATCATATATGTATATTCTCAGCAAAATGGAGACAAAATAAAAATTAAGTTACAGAAAGAATGTGGCATTTCTCTTTCCTGAGGTTTAGCCTCTACATAATCAGAAAGATTCACGCCTGTGACTTTTTTTCACATTAGAAATAGCTACATGGTTAGCTGGCATGAGGAGGGAGAAACTTACAGAGCCAAAGATCTATTTGAGAGGTCAACTTGACAGCAGCAGCCCTTCCCTCACTCTGATCCTGCCTGCAGATCTCCTGCAGAGCCCCCATTGGCCAAATCCACCTGGAAGCAGAGGGCAGGAGAGACGGGATGGAGCAGTCCGTACACATCAGCTTCCTATGACTGAAAGCATTGTAAAGAAGGGTAGAGAATCAATCTGGAGAGTGAAGGGAAGACGACCAGAATCATATGTGACAATACACCCTTATTGGAATGAAAAACTGGAAAAATTGCTTTCTTGATCTACCTTGGGGCTGAAGGAGGAGCTAAACCTAGTAGGAAAGAGGAGCTGGAGGCCACTTCGGTCAACAAAGATGACACCTATGAGATCATCTATAGAATCCCTTGTCCAAAGAGGAAAGATAAAGGATGGAGCTAGAAAATAGTCAGTCATCTTAGAAACTGCATGTTGGATCACACCAGAGAACTGAGAGTGGTTACAGTGGCAGGTGAGAAAATGAACCAAGGAGATATGAGAATAGCAAGAAGATAACTCCCAAAAGTCTGGGCTTCTCTTTGGTTTAAACTTTTCTGCAAGCATGGGTTTGAATCAGTGCCATGCAAACCTTTCTGTTTGCTACAGAAGCTCCATCCCCAAGAAGGAAATGGAGAACTGCATTATGGGTATCTTCAGGGACCTCTCAGGATCCAGCCATGTGTGCAGGTTGGATCAGAGTGCTGCTTAGAGGAATGAGTTGAGTTGAGTTGCAATTGACTAGTTGACACGATAGTATGCAATTTAATTAAATGTTTGTTTATTTCTAATTTGCAATTTTATTTTAGGAGCCAATAATTTTTTTTTCTCACATCTCAAACACTTTATCAGACCTTTGTAAAGCTCAGATAAGGATAGTGAACAGGAGTCTCTGAGAAACAGCTGTGTAGGTGGCCTGTAACAACCTGTCCAGATGGATGTTTGAGGATGGAGGGCTCCAAGAGGGAAGTTGCCAAAAACTAACAGAGTACCTAATTGCCAGACCATATTGAGAGAGGCTTGCAGATAGCCCACAGGTATGGAAAGAGTGAGTCGCAAATACATATGAAACTAATCCATTTTTAAGTCAGTAATTAGCTCTCAGAAAAGTTAAACACTGCACAAGAAATGAAATGTAATTATACAACCTAAGTAACATCAGTTATGAACAATATTTACATAATCATAGTATCAAACAAGGGAATATTGATTTAACTCAAAATTATAACTTAACTTTATTGAGATGGTAGGAAAGGGGAGATAGACACAGAGCCTAATATTTGTGTACGAAAAGCTTACCTTCCACAGTGAGAAATAAATAAATACTAGATAAATTAAATAAAGAAGAGTGGGGTTAAGCTATGGAAACTAACATCAGAAGAAACTCAATGGCTGGGTGTGCCAAGCACAGGTTACCATCTATCTTATGAATAACAAGAGGTAAAGGGAAGGGTTCATGTGTGGGTCCCCTTGCCTGGCCATCTGGGGTAAGCCACAATATGGCAATCCTTGGACACCAGCAAGTTTTCTTCCAGCAGTTTCCTCCTTGGCTAGTTTCCCAGAACATTCACTGCAGTTTCTTTTCTTTATGACAGGCTCATCCTTTCACTGGATATTTACAAATTTAAAGGGATAACCTCACTGGGGACCAGAGTGGCATGTGCCTTCCGTCCTCTGCCCCATCATCTCCCGTGAGAGTTAAGAAGACACAGGCACTCAGGGACCCTGAACGACACCTCTGCCACATTCAGTTCAGGCTCCATGTCATAGTAGTGGGCACTCTGAACACCCCCAGAGCCTGAATGCTGACCAGTGTCTTCACTTAACAGGGTTCACAGCCAAGATGCTCTTGGAGTATTGCCAGAAGGTTCTGTCTCCCCCAGGATGATTCCCTCCCTGGAGAAAGTCCATATCACATCCAACAACTTGGGGTACAAAGGCCCCTTTTCCTCAATTAGGGGCATTTCTGAAGGGCCAGCCCAGCTTCAGAGTACCTCCAGGGATCTGTTCAGGCCTCTGTTGGGGCTGAACTCAGCTGAACTCTCCCCTATGTCTGGTCACACTCTCCTCTGCTCAAGAGCACTACCTACACACAGATCTCCATCTCAGTTTGTTTCCCTGTCCATCACTCCCCCAGGACCCAAGCTAACACCACAATATTGGCAGTGCCTGGGAGGACATCTCTTCTTTTCAGGCCCCGTGTCCTACTCGAGCCTGCAGCTGCCCACAGGCCCTGGAAAAGCAGCCAGTCCTGGGGGAAGCCATGCTTTTATTAATACCTGGCAGGTGAAGTGCTCATAACTTTCGAAGCCATGCTGGCCACCCGAGAGTCACTAATGTGGCTGAACTTCTCCTGGGGCCTGGTGCTACTATTCCTTTTGGCTCTTTTTTCTCATGTTCCTTTGCTCCTAATCAATCCCAAAGTGCCCTAATAGGTAAAATATGCATTCACATCTAAGAGAACAGATAACACAAACAAAGAAATATACATCTGACCCAGTGAGGTTGCCGCTTTGGAAAAAGCTGACCTCTACCCACCTCTAGCAAAACCTTTGCCGAAAGATTCATAGCAATAAGTAAAAATTATCTCCATTTTATGGAAGAGGAAACTGAGGCTCAGAGTGGTAAAGTGTCTTGCCCAGGGTCACACAGCAACTGATAAACACAGAGCCAGGTTTAGAGCAAGTCAGCTCATCCCTCCCCTCAGCTGGCCCCATATCAACTGCAGCAATGGCAGACAGCATGATCCTAAAGACACACAGCATGCAAATAAATCCCCGGGATTAAACTTTGTGATTTAGGGGAAGGGTGATGTAAGAAATGATGATTTTCTTTTCTAATAATGTTCCATCTACAGTTTTAAGGGGAAGATATTCTTTTTTTATTAATTTGGATGGGGGCACAGTGCTATAAAGGTAACACAGAAAATGATACTTAAATCTATAAAGCATTTCCTGGCTGCTAGTAGAACATGCATTCACTGACATTATCTTAGTAAATGCAAGAACAGTGTGGAGGGAGTGTATATATTTATTATATGGAAAACTAAGATTCTGAGCATTTCATGAAGTTGCCCAAGGTTCAATCACTCCAGCCAAAGTCCTGCCCAAGTTGAAGTTACACCAGTCCATTACAGCACATGGTGCAGATATGCAAGGGCTTTTCCACAGCTGTATGTGGACTTCGGCTCGCCAGCAGGGCCAGGTGCTAACCAGGTGCTGGCAGGTCCCCGAGGACACACCTCATCAGTCTGAATGAGCAGTTTCTACCCTCTCACACCTGCATTCACTAAGCGTCCTATGTGCTTACCAACTGTAGGAAGTCTTCCATTGGTGGAAGCACTGTATATGCTTTCTGCAGTCCACAACCAGCACGGGGCTTGCCCACAGAAGGCACTCAGTGTGCATTTGATGGAGGAGAGAGCAGAGTGTGGGCAGAATAGCAACTCTGCTAATCCCTTCTGTCTACACTTGGAGAGGTCAAGAGTTGCTGGAAGGGGTAGACCAGTTTGCCAATTCTTAGTTATGTAAGTTCTTTCTTGGAATTTGTAGAGGAAGCAGCCTAGGATTTTAGAACCTAAATTTTAAAGAAGTTGTTTTCCCATCAAGAAGAAAATTCATAGGAACTTCTCTTGCAAGAGGTGAGGCAGGTGAAGATGTCAACAAATCTGGGGAAGGTCATGACCAACTGGTGAAGGGTTGAGCTATATGGTTGTTAATGAGAACCAGAAAATGTGGGGTTCATGACCTAGTTCTGTCAACAATGTCTTGAATGATCTTAGTTGAGGCACCTATATTGACTGGAAGGTTTGGGTTGCAAATAGAAAATGTATTATTTATGTGTATGAAGAAGCCAGAGTTAATTCAGACAAGCTGTTCTCTATGATTCTCTAATTCCTCTGGGTCAACTTGCCTCCCAAGACCCCTTTGCTCATGGGAATAAAGTGACTATAGCAACCCCTTTACCTACATATAGAATACACAGAAGAACTATACAAAAAAGATCTTCATGACCCAGACAAGCATGATGGTGTCATCACTTACCTAGAGCCAAACATCCTGGAGTGCAAAGTCAAGTGGGCCTTAGAAAGCATCACTACAAACAAAGCTAGTGGAAGTGATGGAATTCCAGTTGAGCTGTTTCAAATCCTAAAAGATGATGCTGTGAGAGTGCTATATTCAATATGCCAGCAAATTTGGAAAACTCAGCAGTGGCCACAGGACTGGAAAAGGTCAGTTTTCATTCCAATCCCAAAGAAAGGCAATGCCAAAGAATGCTCAAACTACTGCACAGTTGCCCTCATCTGACATGCTAGCAACATAATGCTCAAAATTTTCCAAGCCAGGCTTCAAGTACGTGAACCAAGAAATTCCAGATGTTTAAACTGGATTTAGAAAAGGCAGAGGAATCAGAGATCAAATTGCCAATGTCCACTGGATCATCGAAGAAGCAAGAGACTTCCAGAAAAATATCTACTTCTGCATTATTGAATATGCCAAAGCCTTTAACTGTGTAGATCACAACTAACTGTGAAAAATTCTTCAAAATATGGGAATACCAGACCAACTTACCTGCCTCCTGAGAAATCTGTATTCGGGTCAGGAAGCAACAGTTAGAACTGGACATGGAACAACAGATGGTTCCAAATCGGGAAAGGAGTACATCAAGGGTGTGTATTCTCAACCTGCTTATTTAAGTTATATGCAGAGTACATCATGAGAAAGCACAAGCTGGGGTGGATGAAGCACAAGCTGGAATCAAGATTGCCAGGAGAAATATCAATAACCTCAGATATACAGATAACACCACCTTATGGCAGAAAGCAAAGAAGAACTAAAGAGCCTCTTGATGAAAGTGAAAGAGGAGAGTGAAAAAGTTGGCTTAAAACTCAACATTCAGAAAACTAAGATCATGGCATCTGGTCCCATGACTTCATGGCAAATAGATGGGGAAACAATGGAAACAGTGAGAGACTTTTTATTTTGGGGGGCTTCAAAATCACTGCAGATGGTGACTGCAGCCAGGAAATTAAAAGATGCTTACTCCTTGGAAGAAAAGTTATAACCAACCTAGACAGCATATTAAAAAGCAGAGACATTACTTTGCCAACAAAGGTCTGTCTAGTCAAAGATACGGTTTTTCCAGTAATCATGTATGGATGTGAGAGTTGGGCTATAAAGAAAGCTAAGCACCGAAGAAGTAATGCTTTTGAACTGTGGTGTTGGAGAAGACTCTTGAGAGTCCCTTGGACAGCAAGGAGATCCAACCAGTCCATCCTAAAGGAAATCAATCCTGAATATTCATTGGAAGGACAGATGTGAAGCTGAAACTCCAATACTTTGGCCACCTGATGTGAAGAGCTGACTCATTGTAAAAGACCCTGATGCTGGGGAAGACTGAGGGCAGAAGGAGAAGGCAATGATGGAGGATGAGATGGTTGGATGGCATCACCAACTCAATGGGTATGAGTCTGAGTAAACTCTAGGAATTGGTGATGGACAGGGAAGCCTGGCGTTCTGCAGTCCATAGGGTTGCAAAGAGTCAGACATGACTGAGTGACTGAACTGACTGTCTTACCTACATATAGTCCAAAGAAAGATAAAATACATGTCCAAGAATTTATGGTTACAATTGGAGGATTCACTCTAGTAGGACCACTGGGTCTCATGTTCATGCTTGGACCAATCAGCAGCCGCTGATGTTGAATGTGCTGTTCAACATTCCTGGGCCCTGAACTCACTCAGTCTTGGGCAATACCCTTTTTTATGGAAGCACATGGAACTCCAATGGGAATTTGAAACTCCTGAGAAGGGGAAAAGGAAAAGATGATGAAGAAACTACCCACAAGAGTCCAGTGTCTGCCATGGTCCTGGGACCCTAAGACCATTATTTCAACCATCAGACATAAATAATAGTAATAACTCCTCAACTTATCACATGGGACTCTTATGTGTTCAAATGAGTTAATGGGAAGTTATACCTTGGAAAGTCTAAAGCTCTACATTGATGGTTCTATATCTTTTCTGGTTACAGACTCTTGAGAATCTGATAAATCAATGAAATCAGCACTTCTCCGACAGTCCACTGGTTAAGAATCTGCCTGCCAATGCAGGGGACATGGGTTTGATCCCTGGTCCGGGAGACTCCACATGCTGTGAGGCAACTAAGTCCATGTGCCACAACTATTGAACCCACTCTCTAGATCCCATGAGTTGCAACTACTGAGCCTGTGTGCCACCCATGGTGCCTGTCTGTGCCTCTTATGAACTGGGCCACACAGCAGGAGGTGAGCGGAAGTGTCATCTACTGCTCCCCATCAGTCACACTGCCTGAACCATCCTCCCCATGCCACCCTCAGTCTTTTGGCACAGTCCCTGGTTGGGGACCACTGCTCTAGAGCCTGCGTACCACAACTACTGAAGCCTGCATGCCCTGGATCCCATGTTCTGCAGCAAGAAAAGTTACAGCAGTAAGAAGTCTGAGCACTGCAACTAGAGAGTAATCCCCACTCACAACTAGAGAACGCCCTCACACAGCAACAAAGACTTAGCACAGCCAAAAATAAATAAATAAATATATATATATTTTAATTATTACTTAAAAAAAATCTATGATATCTTCACTCCAGAAAAAGAGAACTGATACACAACTTTTAAATGTAGTTTCAGAAGCCCACTAGTGGGTCCTGCCCAAGGTCCCTGAGTGGCGCCCTGCTTTCTCCCTGTGCTTTCTTTCCCACAGAGTTACCATTTCCTGAGTGCTTTCTAGGTCCCAGGCACTGACCAGGATGCTCTTTAAAGGCAATCTCATTTAATCCTGAAGACAACCATTATCAGAATGAATTATCATGTCCATAGTACAGATGAAGAAACCAAGGCTCAGTGAGGTTAAGTGACTCAAGCAAGGTCACACAGCTAGTAAGTTGTGCAGCCAAGACACAAGCCAGGTCTCCTGATGCATTTTCATGTCATATACCTAGAATGTCTTTTCTCTCTGCTGACTCCATACAAATCCTACACAGCTCAGGACTCCCTTTTCTAAGAAACCCTAGTTATATCTCATCTTATATAAATCACCTTCACATGGCTGTTTCCTGCTTCACTGGAATGATGGGAGAGCCTCTTGCCCAGGCCTCCATATGTGGGTCTATCAGGTCATTGGTGGATCAGCATTAGGTGCTAGGTGAGCTTCTGCCTATGAAAGGTTGTTGTTGAATCACGCAAAGACACCGGGATTCTTGGCCCCTGGAGGAGAAGAATTCAATCCGGGGCCAGAGACGAGGCTTGATCGCTCAGAGCTTTTGTATAATAAAGTTTTATTAAAGTATAAAGGAGATAGAGAAAGCTTCTGACATAGGCATCAGAAGGGGGCAGAAAGAGTACCCCCCCTGCTAGTCTTCAGCTAGGTATTATATAGTCACTAGCAGTCTGTTAATGAAAGAAAGGAATGTCTTAAAATTCAGAATGGCATCAGGCCCCTCACCCATAAGATGCATTTTGGGATAATCTTGGCACCAAATGGTTTATCCTGGGCCATAAAATGATTAACTTGAATCTTGAAGAAGGGCAGACCACCATACAAATAGTTTTATTTACATAGATTAGGGGAACAATATCTGAGAATAACATACTGGTTTGTCAAGTAGGTTCTGAGCCAAGAGGTGGAACCGACTTGAAGGCAGAGTTTGGGGTAAATGCATAGTACATTAGCATAACTTAAGACAAGAATTTCCATAAGAAAAAGGCATTAGTTATCTCTAGGTTTGAGAATAGTTAACTTCAGGCAAAACCAGGGGTCATTATGGCAACACAGTATTTGAAGAGAAACCTCCTTTTAAATTTGTATAGAGAAGGAAAAAATATCACTAGTTTGTTTCCTCCTGCCGCTTAAGAGAAATAAAAATGTCTGACACTTGCAGGCTATTTCCTCTGTTTTGAGACCCCTGGCCTTCCTGCCTGTTACCCTCTCACCTGTTCAGGGAAGGCCAACCAAAGATTTCCCTTCGTTTTGGCTTCACCATCACCAGGTGGGGGCACAAGTTCCACAGTTCCCGGAAATCCATGGGCACATAGCCCCCATACCACCAAAACTCCAAAGCTGGAGAGCAGAGCCTCCAGCAGAGTCTAGGGACGCACCCTGTGTGCAGAGCTTCTCCTCTTCCCCTGTGTCTCTCATGGCCTTGAGCTGCATGTTTAGATGCACTGTGCATCTCTACTGTCACGGTGGCCATGGATATCTCACCGAAGATGCTTCCCTTGAAGGGAACCAGCTGCGACACATCATCGCTGAGGTGTATTCAACTTCTACTAATGGCCACCACCATTACTGAGCACCTGCCTGGAGCCAGGCTCATTCATGTTCTCACTGCATTCTCAAAACAATCGGAGAGAGAAGATGAGTTTCCCTTTGACTGTGAGGACTTGGAGGGCTGTCTAGGGTCATGATTGGGCCCCACAGCCCATGCTGACCATTGCACCTTCCTGCTCACTCACTGTCCCCATGAATATACAGGTGCTCTCTTTAACCCATGACGTCTCTGCTAACATCATTGCTGATTGTTCTGGGCAGAGATCAAGGGTTGTATGTGCACACCAGGGACCTAGAAATGCTTCCCTAGGCATGGATGCACACCACAGCCTAGCAGAGTCTTGCTCCTCGGGATGCTGATTACAATAGTGATGCAGCCTCCCTCTCTGACCTCCTCCCACATATCCCAGCCCAGGATGTGGGTCTTATCCTCCATCAACCACTATTAGATGGCCTGGCAGTGCTGCTTAACCCTTTCTTTGCAAACTCCTTGCAGACAAGGACTGGGCCATCCTCACCTCTTACTCTACACTGCCTATTTTTGGCTATTCAAAGACACTTAAAAGTTCTTATTGTGGGGCTCAAAGGAGGAAGTAACTGCAAAATTGCAACACAAAGCACATTCCTGCATAGGGACCTCCTCTGTTGGCATCATCCTCCTCTGTTGGCATCCTCTTCCTCTGGCTCATCTTCACTCCACACACAGGGCTGGGCCATGCTCACCAGGCAGATTAGTTTGGGTCTGCTTTCCCCAATGCTGCACATGGGAAACTGCAGCAGCTCTTCCCAATGAAGCAGAGAAATTCCGGCGCCCTGCAGCCCTTTCTAATCAGCCCAAAGGCCTGAGGCTGATGAGCTCTGAGAAAAGGCAACACTGAGCCTGCTTACCTATCATGGGCAGAGCAAATCCAGCAGTGTCTGGCTCCCCATGGCACGGAACAGGGGAGGAGGGAGGCCAGCCTAGGTTTGTTAATAAGGATGAAATCTCAGGCCCAGTGCGAGCCAACCTGTTAGAGTTCAAAACTCTGGAGCATAAAATGCTATTTTCCCTAGAAATTGAATTAGCATCCTTTTTTTTTTTTTTTTAAACTAATCTAAAGTTTATCCCTCCAGTCCACTCTCCTTCCCCACCCAAACCACACTTACCAATTCACAGCTGGCTTCTAGATGTTACCATAAAAAGACATTGCATTTAAGATCATAAACATGTCATCAGAAAAAGACAAGAAGGCAACTTATGAGGGTTCCTACTAGCCAAAGATGGGGCAATCCAAGCCTCAAAGAGGAATAAACTCTGGAATGAATTGAAATACATGAAATACATAAAGTTTCAAAACATCCATCACAGAATGTAGGGTATATGAGAATTCTCTGTATGTCTTTTCAACTTTTCTGTAAATCTAAAACTATTCTCAAATAATTTACTAATAAGAAGTCAAACATGAAAGTTCACATACTGTTGTTCAGTTGCCAAGATGTGTCTGACTCTGACCCCATGGCCTGGAACAAACCAGGCCTTCCTGTCCTTATTATCTCCAGGAGTTTGTCCAAGTTCATGTCCATTGAATCGGTGATGCCACACAACCATCTCATCCTCTGCTGCCCCCTTTTCCTCCTGCCTTCAATTTTGCCCAGCATCAGGGTCTTTTCCAGTGAGTTGGCTCTTCGCATCAGGTGGCCAAAGTACTGGAGCTTCAGCTTCAACAACAGTCCTTCCAATGAGTATTCAGGGTTGATTTCCTTTAGGACTGATTGGTCTGATTCTGTAATGGAAAAGGCCCAGAGCAGAAAGTAGTTGTGGTTGCTTGGGGCTGACAGGAGGCAGGGGAAGTAAGGAGTCATGGTTTAATAAACAGGGGGTTTCCACTGACAACAGTAAGGAGGCTCTGAATCTGAATAGTGATGATGATCTCACAACATTATGAATGTGCTAAATATCACCAAAGTGTACACTTTAAAATGGGGAACTTTATGTTATGTGTATTTGCTATAGTGAAGAAAGAAAAAAAAGAGTCTGAATGCATTCATACATAGCAAAATGTAAAAATCTGTGTAAGAATGAAAATAATCATTTAATTTCAAGGTGGTAGGTATTTCTGGAAAGGAATACAGACAGTTGGATGAAGCCATTGTACCCAAGAGCTTCCCTTGTGGTTCAGCTGGTAAAGAATCCACCTGCAATGTGGGAGACCTGGGTTCAATCCCTGCATTGGGAAGATCCTCTGAAGAAGGGAAAAGCCACCCACCCCAGTATTCTGGCCTGGAGAATTCCATGGACTGTATAGTCCACAGGGGTCGCGAAGAGTTGGAAACAACTGAGCGACTTTCACTTCACTTCACATTGTACCCAAGTTGAAATGGAGCAGGAGCCTATGGTCCTTGCTCCTCATGTCTTATGCCTGCCTTTCATCTCTGGAAAACTTTAGCCAAAAAATAAGTTTAACCAAAGAAGGAAAAAATGCAGAAACAAAGGAAAACAGTGAAAGGAGACCACAGAATAATAATGTAGTCGTTAAGCATAGTCAAGGACACTTAGTTCCTGCTCAAGGCCCATAGATAATATTCTCAGCTATGTCCTATGAACAGTCTTATAGATGCTGAAACCCCTATCAAGTAGAAGAAGTTAACTACATGATGACCAGACTGTAACCAGGACATAAGCTGCCACAATTCTGAGAAATGGCCTCAAGGAAAAGAAAAAATAATGATCATGGAACTGAAGACTAACTGTACTTAAAATAAACAAGATGACACTGATGAGACCACCTATGTCTAATTTCAAGATGACTGTCAGAGATGACTGTGCTGTTTCTACATGTAGCCCCTTTCTTCAGCCTATAAAAGCTCATGCCCACTGATTGTCACCTGAGGAGAATTGGCCTTTGGACAGGAGTCCACCTTCCCTACTGGTTGCTCTCATCCAAAATAAAGCAAACTTTCCTTCTACCGGCCTTCCCACTTTATTGACTTTTGAGTGGCAACAGCCATACCCTACTTTCTGTTACAAAGTTATATGTATTCATTCATTTATTCATTCATACATGCAAGAAATGCTTACTGAATCTCTGCTCTGTACTTGGTCACTATCCCAGGGGATGGAATACATCTGTGAAAAGAAAACAGACAGAACTAACCTTCTGTTGTACCTATAAATTTATTTAGTATGTTGCTGAACCAGTATGGCTGTGTATTACCAAGTGTTTATCCTCAAGGCTGGTACCTGTGTGTTTTATGCATCTATAGAAGTCACTGTGATAAGTGATCTTACAAGACTGTCTTATTTGATTATCATGAACTCCATGAACTAGATTTTATCCCACTCCTCAGATGAGTCATGAAGGCTTTAGGGAGTTCTACAACTTATGCAAAGTCACACAGCTCACAGGCAGTGGAGCTTGAATTTGAATCCAGAAAATTTGACCTAACTTCCTTGTGATATAAAAAGAATGGTGCTAACAACAACTCCCAAACTTGCTACTCTCCTTTGACTTTGTCTAGCCATCCCCATATGCGCTTTGATAGGATTTCTCAGTAGAACAAGAAGAAAGTCACAATAAAAGAATTTTTTAGCAGTATATATTTGAGCTATCTATGTTGCTTATTATAAATAAATCTGGGATTATGGATTCATGGGATACAGCAGGCCAAAGAATAAGATATAGTCATGTAAGCTCTCAACCTAAGTGGATCATGAACTATAAATACCAAGTACAAAATATAAGTGGCTTTCTTTGCACTGACTTGTACTTCACACATCATTATATCTTATCTGTCACTCTGAAACATGACCCAGTTTAGAAAAAGGGACTTGTTTTTTTGAAACTGCATTTGATGATTCAAATCAATGCAAGAGACAATGTTGTAGTACTGGCCTGTGCCTAGTGTTTTCTTGTATCCTCTTCCCAATAATTAGTGAATTTTGGTTGTCGATTAAGATTTTTTTTTTAATCTGAGTTCATCATTTTACAAAAACAAACAAAAAACCTCATTGATCCCTGTAGGAGGTTGCAAGGAAATCAAGTCATTTTTCTGAAAAATGATAAAAGGTAAGAACCAAGCATTTTTCTATCCTTCCTGTGTAAACTGCAGTTTAGAGTAACAAATATTTCATAAAGCAACAAATATTCATAAATCCTTTTTATTAAAGAATGCCAGCTAGTAAATGCAACCGGTTTGAGGGAATTTTAAAAGCACCATTTTGCAACTTCTAATGAAATAATGAATCTAGGTAACGACTATGAATAGATGCTGAAATCACAAGATAAAGTGTGATAAGGAACATTGTAAAGATGATTCAGGCTGATAACACAAATCCACCAGCAGGAAAGAAAACAACAAGACAGCATATGCCAGCGATGTGGTACAATAAGTCTCCAAGACACATCAGCACCCCACAGACAGAGAAATCTAGATCCGATGGAACCTCTAGAGGTGGATGGTGTGGAATAGCTGGAATGGTGTGTGTTGAACTGGGCTGGCTGGAAAACCAGAGGTGGAATGGGCTAATTTGGATGGAATAGTGTGGAATGAAATCAAATGATGATTTAGGTTTTGCTTATGAAAGTGGCAAACAGATAGAGTGGCAATAAAGTAATAGAAATCTTTGAAGACTTGAATACTTACAGAAATGATGGAATCAAAGGAGATTATTAAGAAGTGACTGAATACAGAAGAAATTAACAAAATATTGCAAATCAACTATACTGCAATAAAATAATTTTTTATAAAATAAGAGAATGTACTCCTGAATCTGACATAATATCATAACAACTATACTTCAGTAGAAAACAGTAAAAGAAGACAGAAAGGAATGAAGGAAGTCATTCTCAAAAGAAAAAAATCAGTGGATTTTTAGTCCTCAATATTTCCAGTCACTTTTTTTTGGAGTTGAATCTGAAATATCAAGTACAACTTCGTAAACAACCATAGTGAGAAATTTAAATTATTCGTCCATGCTCCCTCTGCACACCCCATTAAGGGCAAACAGATTTCTGAGTTGTAAATCTGCATGAGAAAGCAGTTTTGACTATCTTATTCCTCATACTATCAATAAGGACACTCCCACCTCAAAAGTACAAGGAGATGCTTGGCTGGTGTCAGAAGGTGGGGTGGGAACATAGGAGAAGCAAGACCCTGAGAGGCATGTGAGCACCTGATATGTTTTTCAGTGTTGTGGTGGATTAAAATACCCACAAATTCTATGTGTCTTCTTTCATGAGATGTGACTTTGTCTGTCCCCCTGGAATTGATGAGTTCTGTGTCTGCCTTCATCAGTTGAATGTGTCAAAGTGATGCTGTGTCAGTTTCCAGGCCTAGGATTTGAGACTGGCAACCTCAATATCTCCTCTCTTAGGATACTCACTGGAGCCCTGAGTTTACATGTAAGAAGTCCTGCTACCTGGATAGGGGCACCACTTGGACCGGCCTTGTAACTCCACAGAGAAGGGGCCTAGCTAAGCCCAGACAGTCCCCTACACTACACCCCCCACTCCACACCCTGCCAGGCACCAGCCATGTAAGTAAAACCTTCCTGGGACCTTCAGCTGCCAGCTGAATCCTACCAGTCATGGCCGCATGGAGCAGAACCAAACTCCTGACCCTCAGATCATGAGCAGAGTAAAACAAGTGCTGTTTTAAGCCCTTACTTTGGGGTAGTTTCTGTTGTAACAGTAGATCATTGGAACATGGAGTGTTCCCTAAGCAGCTGTTGTAGAGATGGTGACTCTCCTTCCCCTTCTTGGGAAATGGGACTATGTGCACATCGCCTATCTTGTTTCCCACTTGGCTCTACTGTGTGACCAGGTGGCTGGACAAGAGGAGGAGGAATCAGGAGCAGGGTATAGGGAAAGGATGAGAGCGCACTTGGCTACTGAACCATGGTCCTGAGCCCTGATATGAGAAGCCACAGATGAGAGACAGCATCTTTGTCATTTGTCTGTTTGCCATGAGACTGAGAGAAGAAAAGCCCCAAAGAAAGGAAAACAGACAGAGGAAAGGACACAGGGTTCAAAGACTGAGCCCCCCAGAGTGGACCACAGCCAATGCCTTGAATCTCTGAGCAGGTGTCCTCCTTCCAAACAGCAGCAGTGGGTGCCATCGCTGAGCCCCCACTTCCAGGAAACCCGGCACAGGCACCAGGGGGCGCACCCATTCTCTCAGTCCTCAGTGCCGGAGTTCTTACATCCACTTTAGAAGGCGCAGCACAGCAAGGTGATGATGAACACACAGACACTAGAGTCACGACACTGACACAAAAGATACTGCTTCTAGAAGCTCAGTTGGCTCATTTGTAAGACAGGTACAAAAAACTAGACTTTAGGCCCAATGCGAGGATGACATGTTACAATACCCAAAAAGCATCTGTCATAACGTGGACTCTGAGTAAATGTTGGTCCCTTCCCTCAAACCCGCAGACAAAATCCCCCAACACTTCCACTCTGTGTTTATATACTTTAGAAAGAAGCAAAATATTCCATATATCATTTTAATTTTGTTTTGAATCCAGGAAATCCTAAAGGGATTAGGGTTAGTGAACTGCAGATTGCTTTAAGCAATCCTGATCCCCTGACCCATGAACTTGGCAGAGCCCAATGCAGAGCTCAGTCTGCTGTGGTCTGTGAAAGTGAAGAGCCAGCAGGGTTCCATACTCAAAAGACCTGGTTTGGATGCCTGACTCTACCAGTTTTCAACTCCAAGACTAAGGCAATACCCTGCACCTGTCTGGGCAAGCAAAGTTGCTGTGAGGATTAAATAAAATGCTAGGATGAGCAGGTGATGATTAAATAGTGGTCATCATCTTTGGGGCTTCCCTGGTAGCTCAGCTGGTAAAGAATCCGCCTGCAATTTGGGAGACCTGGGTTTGATCCCTGGGTTAGGAAGATGCCCTGGAGAAGGGAACAGCTACCCACTCCAGTATTCTGGCCTGGAGAAGTCCATGGACTGTACAGTCCATGGGGTCACAAAGAGTTGAACTCGACTGAGCGACCTTCACTTTCACTTTCATAATCACTATCACCATCATCACCACCTCTTCTAAAGAGAGGGCCAGCTAGGGTTGGGAAATGTACAGAGAGGTGTCTGAGGTTTCTAGGGAAAGTAAAGTCATTGAGAGACGCAGCTCTATTGACTTCAGAAACGGCCACCCTAAAGGCCTGATTCAACAGAGAGTCAACAAGGGGCTAAATGTCAATACTTCTGTGTTGGCTGGAGGTGCCTTCCTCTGGCACACAAGCCTTCCAGAGGAGTACTGCAGGGCCCTGTCATGTGTGTTTACTGAATGGGCTAGGAGAGAACCACAGCAGTGCGACTGAGCAGCCAAGAAAGGTCTGATGGAGGGGATTCGGGGACTAAAAGCCTTGACTCCAGGTCACACCTGAACCAATTTCTTACTCTCCTTAAAGACAAAACTCTTCAGAATGGAAAGAGGCCTGGTTGGAGGTAGTCCTAGGAAGTAGCCAGCTCAGTGAGGCCTGGGGTGTTGGCAGAACCTGAGAGGAAAGGACAGGGCTGGACAGAATCCTTGTCCTCTAAGAGAGAGGCTTCAGTTTAACTCCCAGCCATCTAGGTATAATCGATAGGGGAAGGGTCTTCTGTCACTGATAAAACTAGCTGTGTTCCATACAGATGGGCCTTGATGAGTTGAAGATGGAGGAAGGGAACTGGTAGTCTGCATGATGGAGGAAAGGGGACAAGCAGGAGATGCCAGATTCTGCAGGACAATGTGTCAGTGGGAGAAGCCCCTATGGTGAGAGATGGATGGAGACAGCCAAGAGGGTGGTGTATTGAGGAAGAGAAATGACCAGTAAGGATGTTTAGGTAATTCACTGAGGGCTACCAGCCATGAGGTCTACTTTGTTCCCAAACATACTGTGGCAGTGGATCCTCTGTGGCACTTGGAGGGGCAAATTGCTTCCTGACAGTGTCATGCAGAGATGGACGATAAAGACCAGGGGCCCAAGTGAGAGTAAGATGCAGGGGAATCACAAAAGTCCTGGAGAGTCACCCCAGGTCATGGGGTTGAGACACTGAGACAAGTCTATTTGATCTCAAGGTGGTGGAGCAACATGGTTGACATCTGGGCTAGACATGCCATTGCACCATTCACTGTAGGGTAATATGAGTGGTAGAAAAACTGGACCCTGCTCTCAAACAGACTTGTGAAGAGTCAGACACAACTGAGCGACTGAACTGAACTGAACTGAACTGATTCACATCTTAAGATGGTCTTTTGTGAGAATGAGACTATTCAAGATCACACTAGAACATGATTGCCAAACCCCTGGCCAAAGAGGCTCAATGGTTTCCTATTAATCATGAGGTCATCTCTTACCTGAAGGATGCTGACACTGCCCAGGCCCCCACACCCAGGGAGAAGGACAAGGAGTCCTCAGACTTTTGGGGGAGTGGGTGGAACATACACACTATCCTTCATTCTCATGACATCACATATTATTGATACTGACCAGGGTTCTTGACCTTTCCCAAACATTAGGAAATGACTAGAGGCCATACCTAGAGCCAGACATTCTGGAATGTGAAGTCAAGTAGGCCTTAGGAAGCATCACTATGAACAAAGCTAGTGCAGGTGATGGAATTCCAGTTGAGTTATTTCAAATCCTAAAAGATGATGCTGTGAGAGTGCTGCACTCAATATGCCAGCAAATTTGGAAAACTCAGCACTGGCCACACGACTGGAAAAGGTCAGTTTTCATTCCAATCCCAAAGAAAGGCAATGCCAAAGAATGCTCAAACTACTGCACAATTGAACTCATTTCACACGCTAGTAAAGTAATGCTCAAAATTCTCCAAGCCAGGCTTCAACAGTACATGAACCATGAACTTCCAGATGTTCAAGCTGCATTTAGAAAAGGCAGAGGAACCAGAGATCAAATTGCCAACATCCATTGGATCATTGAAAAAGCAAGAGAGTTTCAGAAAAATATCTACTATCTGCTTTATTGACTATACCAAAGCCTTTGACTGTGTGGACCATAACAAACTGGAAAATTCTGAAAGAGATGGGAATACCAGACCACCTGATCTGCCTCTTGAGTAATCTGTATACAGGTCAGGAAGCAACAGTTGGAACTGGACATGGAACAACAAACTGGTTCCAAACAGGGAAAGTAGTATGTCAAAGCTGTATATTGTCACTCTGCTTATTTAACTTATATGCAGAGTACATCATGAGAAATGCTGGGCTGGATGAAGCACAAGCTGGAATCATGATTGCCAGGAGAAATAACAAGAACCTCAAATATGCAGATGACACCACCCTTATGGCAGAAAGCAAAGAAGAACTAAAGAGCCTCCTAATGAAAGTGAAAGAAGAGAGTGAAAACATTGGCTTAAAACTCAACATTCAGAAAACTAAGATCATGGCATCTGGTCCCATCACTTCGTGGGAAATAGATGGGGAAACAGTGGAAACAGTGAGAGACTTTATTTTGGGGGGCTCCAAAATCACTGCAGATGGCAACTGCAGACTGCCACCATGAAATTAAAAGACCATTGCTCCTGAGAAGAAAAGTTATAACCAACCTAGACAGCATATTAAAAAGCAGAGAAATTACTTTGCTGACAAAGGTCCATCTAGTCAAAGCTATGGTTTTTCCAGTAGTCAAGTATGGATGTAAGAGTTGGACTATAAACAAAGCTGAGCTCCAAAGAACTGATGCTTTTGAACTGTGGTGTTGGAGAAGACTCTTGAGTCCCTTGGACTGAAAGGAGATTCAACCAGTCCATCCTAAAGGAAATCAGTCCTGAACATTCATTGGAAGGACGGATGCTGAAGCTGAAACTGCAATACTTTGGCCACCTGATGCAAAGAACTGACTTATTGGAAAAGACCCTGATGTTGGGAAAGATTGAAGGCAGGAGGAGAAGGGGATGACAGAGAATGAGATGGTTGAATAGCATCACCGACTCAATGGAGATGAGTTTAAGTAAACTCCAGGAGTTGGCAATGGACAGGGATGCCTGGTGTGCTGCAGTCCATGGGATCGCAAAGAGTTGGACATGACTGAGTGACTGAACTGAACTGAGAGGCCAGACAAAAAATTCAGGCAAGGCTTTACTGGGGCCCCTGCTGCAGCAGATTGGAGCAAGAATAAATGGGTTCCCTCGCTTGTTCCCAATGTTGGGTGAGTTTGGGATGTGTCCAAGTGTCAGGCTGGAGGGGTGGCTTAGGTCCACCCCTTACGTGGTGTTGTGTGCAAGGGGCATGCACAGTACCCTGTTTTTGCTCCTAACACTCTTATTTTTGTTCCTAACACCCTGTTTTTGCTCCATGCTCTTTGAAAGTGGCAGTTGTGGTTTTTTGCTGTCTTTGTATCTTTTGTTGAGAATTTGCCTCAACAGCACAGTTATTTTTAGTCCCATATAGTATTGTTGTATTTTGTTGCTGGTGGAGAGGTGTGTCCTGGTACAAGCACTGAAGCAAAGGGTCCCAAGTCTCAGCCCCTTTCATTATTATCCTCACTTTACAGATGCAGAAACAGAGGTTCAGTCACTAAATAATTCACAGCAGTCAGTATTGGCCCACATGTCTATCTGATTCCACAGCCCCTCTGCTTTCTCTACTTGCAGAGGCTCAGCACTCATCACTACAACGACCACCACCATCATAACCATCACCACTACCCACCTTGTCACTATTACCAACAATACCACCACCAGCAGCATTATAACCATACCACCACTATAGTCACCAACAGCAATATCACCATCACCATTACCACCAACACCATCCACACTACCACAATCACCACTAGCAACACCATTACCACTGTTACCTCCACCACCAACACCAAACCAACACACACCCCATCCACATGAATACCACCAACACCTGCACCGAAAACAATGCTGCTATCCCCTCCATCACCACTACCAACAGTGACACAAACATCATTAGTAATATCATCACTAGCATTAGAAGCACCAAGAGTTGCCTCAAACAGCCACACCACTTTGAAGGGTAATGGCAAGGGAAAGGAAGCCTAAGAGGATATTTAGAGGTAAGAGGAGAATGGGCAAATAAGACAAAAGGAAGAGCATTGATAAAAAAAGAAATCCCAGCATCACACTGAGGCCTCAGAGTTTAGAGCATCCAAAGTTAGCCCAAGTAGAGGTCAGACCAAGGAATGACCAAGCAGTTACCTTTGACCAGGAAGGGCCACAGGAATCCCTGGAGTTGTACATAGAAAATCTGAGCTTTCTTTCCACTCCACTCACTCCTTCCAACACAGGCCTCTTATTGCTCTCCTATTCTTTTCCCCATCTTTGCCCCAGGCCTGAATCTACCCACCCCAGGCCCAGCTTAGCTTGGCAGGTTTGAAACCAAATTGATTGGGCCCCAAAGCTGCTTCATGTCACTCTGAGCCCCACACAGGGACTCTAGAGCCTCGACCTGACTTCTGACTTCACAATGAACCCAGGGGGACCAAGATTTGATTCAACACCATGCTGGACAATAATCACAGGTGGGACAGGTGAAGAACAGCTCTATACACACAGCCAGGAAGTGCTTGGGGACAGACCAGGAAGTGAATTCCAGGGTAGAGCGAGCATGTGTCTTACCAACTGAAGACAATTCATTGAGCTCATGATGTTGCAGAGGAGGGAAATTTCACAAAAACAATTAAAGATGGTCTTGGGGAGGAACAGAACGGGTTTCTTCTTATTCCTTCACTGCTCCCTCAGGTCAGGTGAGCTCAACTGAGTCACTGATGCCCAACAAGCTTCATTCAGTGTCTTCATCTATAATGAAGGATGAAGGGAGGGGACACCCACCTAGAAGGGATATGAAACATACAGTAGGTCCAGGGCCAGTGGATGATGTGAATGAATAAATGAGGGAAGAAATGCATGACCTGCCCTTGGGATGAGCTGTCCCACACTTGAGTAGCCTGGGAACTGCTGAGGTGCCATTGCTCGTGATTGTCACAGCCCTGAGACACTCTCAGCTCCCCCTGCCTGCCTGCAGAATCCATTGGACAGTCTGGAAGCCAGATTTATGTCTCTAGCCACCCCAAGAATTCTCCTGAACATGAGAGCTTTTGTTCACTTCAGCCAGACACTGCCTTAAATTTATGCTGCCAGACTTCATTAGGGCCCAGGTTTGCTAGAACCATTAAAGGTGGGGAGAGAGAGAGAGAGGGTGCTTTGGAAATGGAGTGTGAAATAAGGTAAGGAAAAGTTTAATGGGGCCAGAATCAAGTCGGCAAAGCGCATTATTAATAGTTCTTTTATTCCTTATCACATTGCAAATTAACTGCCTCCTGACTCTGAGGTCTCTGAGTTGCTGCCTGGAGCTCAGCAGCTCCCATCCTGTGGAGGGGCCCTGTTTGCAGATTGATGCTGGTTCTGGGGTGTTCTCATAGGCACTTCTTTGATCTGGGGCCTCTGGTTCATCGTGAAGGTATGGATGGTGAGCTCTCAATAAGCTCCTCACCACAGTGGGAACAGGAGCCCCGCAGACCTTGCAGGACCTCGCCTGGAATATAGAGAGAAACTCAAAGAGCAAACTTCATCCCCCTAAACTGCCCACCCTGGAGGTGAGGGTAAGGCATGGTACATGAGCTGTCACTCAGATGTCAGCAGAGACACTAGGATCCCTACAGAGCCTGTGACATAGGAAGGACAAGAAAGAGATTTCTGAGTTTCCCTCCAGGAGGGAAGCATGAGATGCCCAGCACACAGCACATGTTTTCCTCAGCCTGCCAGGCCCATCTCAAGGTGAGCTGGGTCATGGCCAGGTGTGCTGCTGGGAGGGCCATACCACCGGCCTGTCCCCATGCAGCAAAGGTTTATTGAACTCTGATGCTCTGGGCCCCAGCTGGATTCAGACCCACCCCAGCCCAGGGGGGTATTCACAACCATCCATCCCAACCCTCCAGCCCACCTCTTGCTGACGTTGCCAGTGTGAGGGCATTGGAGATGATGGTGTTCCTCACTGGAGAGTTGGCAACTCACTGAAATATACAAACCAAAAAGATTGGCAACTGGGGGCTGGCCTCCATGAATGCAGCCACCTGAAGTTCTCACTAAATGGAGGCTCAAAACCTTCAGGGTGAGAATCAGACAGGGCACCCCTCCCTCTGGGCTCTGTCTGCAGAGACAACCTTTGGGGGTGACAGTTGTCCTCCTGACTGTGGGCTACACAAAAAACTAAGATGTCACAAGTAGACTGAATTTCCAAAAAAGCAGACCTGGGGGAAGAGTCCTGGTTTATCACTCATCAGCCAGTTGCCTTGGGCACTGAGAACCTTTGTGCCCTTCTGATGCCCACTATTAACAGACATCCAGGTGGATGGAGAAGTGGCAGGCCCTATCACAGAATTATGGGGCTGAAAGTCTCCTTTTACCAGGAATGCTGTTCTTCTAACAACCTTTTGACAGCAACAGTCATAAATACTGTGCATGCTTAGCAGCTCAGTTCAGTTCAGTTCAGTCGCTCAGTCGTGTCCGACTCTTTGCGACCCCACAGACTGTAACCCACCAGGCTCCTCTGTCCATGGGATTTTTCAGGCAAGGATACTGGAGTGGGTTGTCATTTCCTCCTCCAGGGGGTCTTTGCAACCCAGGGATCGAACCCACGTCTCCTGTGTCTCCTGCACTGGTAGGCACATTCTTTACCACTGAGTCACCTGGGAAGCCCCCATAAATACCAAACACTTGCATATTGATTCCCAGGTCACATGTTTTGAAACATTAACCAATGAGATATGTTCTATTGCTGAGCTCACATTACAGATGAGGAAACTGACATGCAGCTATGAAGCCACAGAGCTGGGATATGAATCCAACTGGAATGGCTCAGAATCCGGTCTAGTATTTGGCTGACATCTGAGTGCCCTTAGGCATTATAAAACTGACTGCACAGCAGCTTTGAGATGGGTCAGATGTGGCGGGAGGGTGTGGATACCTAAGACAGATGTTCTTAAGGGTCCTGGCTGCACAGTGGCTTTGGCCACAGCCCCTCTGCTGGAGGTGAAGTGGTTTTAGGGGACCACAGCATCCCTGCATCCTCAGCCCACAATTCTGACATTGATCCCCCTGTGTTAAAGGCACCCCAGGTTTCTCCATGTGACACAAATTTTTCTAAATGAAAGAGAGACTTAAAATTGCTGCCAGTAGACTCATATTCTTAGCCCAGTCTGCTCCCTTGTTAGTTGTATCATAAACCAGCAACAGTACAGACGAACACCTGCTGTGTGAGGTTTCACTTGGTCTTTCCACACACCCTCCTCTCTTTTATCCTCACAGCCACCAGTGACTCAGCCTCACACTCTTGTTTTCGTGTGGGGTCCAGGAAGCATCCATGAGAAGCCTATGCTCATGTACCCAGCACAGGAGAAGTTAGAATTGTCAATGAAGCCAGATGACTCTAAAGCCCATGCCCTTTTGACTCCACGATGCTGTATTAATATTTTACTAGTTACTAGTATATTTTGCTTATGAATTTTATCTTTCAGAATATTCTCTCACTCATATCTCATTTGGCTGTGCCACTCACTCTAAGTTCCTTGCTCTCTCTGAGTCACCATTCTCTCAAGAGTAAGACAGTAAGATCCAATCTTAGTGTCCATTCATCTATCATTTTATAATCAATAACCAGCCCAGAGATAGGCAAGCCAGCAATAACAATTGCCATTTCTCAAAGGAAGAAGCTGAAATGTAGAGCATTTCACCTGATTGATCAACTAGCTTATTGTGGAGATCTACAAGGAACAGACAAAAACAATAAAAACAACGACAATAATAATAGCAACATCTTGAATTATTGTAAGGTTACCCTATGCCAAGCCCAGCACCAAGCACATTGCATTCTATCTCACATTGCATTTAACCCTCACAGCAGCTCTGTTTTTAGGGAAGAAATCTAAGGTCAAGACTCAAAACAGATTGCTAATCACTATAGAATGGTGTCTAGCTCATTCACTTATTATACCACAGGCATGGCACTCAGCCTTGGGAATACAGTGGTAAATAAGAAAAACAAAACCCTGCCCCAAAGTAGCTAACATACCAGAGTCTCATGCAATAGCTGTAGCCCCTAAAATACTAGCAATTCCTAGGTAAGGGGCTGCTGCTGCTGCTAAGTCGCTTCAGTTGTGTCCGACTCTGTGCGACCCCATAGCCGGCAGCCCACCAGGCTCCCCCATCCCTGGGATTTTCCAGGCAAGAACACTGGAGTGGGTTGCCATTTCCTTCTCCAATGCATGAAAGTGAAGTCTCTCAGTCGTGTCCGACCCTTAGCAACCCCATGGACTGCAGCCTACCAGGTTCCCTCATCCATGGAATTTTCCAGGCAAGAGTACTAGAGTGGGCTGCCATTGCCTTCTCCAGGTCAGGGGCTGAGGATAAGTGGAGACCCAAATTCTCCATCACCTGGCTTTTTTCCAGGTTTCCAACAGGATGTGATGTTTAGCAAGGATCACCAAATATCCACTCTACCTCATAACAGGAATGTCTCTTTTCCTTGACTGTGTCATTATTTTTTTTAAATTCACAACCAGCCTTATTTTAATCTATACCCCAAAACACAGGGAAAATGGCATCCTTTTAATAAAGAAGAAGACGAGGATGAGGAAGGTGCAAAGTAGCTTACTAAATTTCAGACTGGCATTTAAACTTACTCATGTGATTCAAGCTCATTTACTTCTCTTGCAGTTGGGTGACAAGAACATATATTTCCCTAGAAATGTAGCACACTAAAGCCACTGTAAATAAGGGCCTGAAAAATTGTTCTTTTATCTGTGTGATGATTTATGGGCTTCTCCATTTTCTCCAGCTGACTGACTTCTGGAGTCTGGACAGGGCTAGCCATGTTGATAGTCCAAACTCTAACTGTTTGATGTGAATCCCAAAATTCATACCTCTGAAATGCATTCATGCCTGGGAGTCCATCTGTCCTCTGGGCTTCTTCAACTGGTTGGGTGCCAGCATCCAGTTCAACAGATGACATTTCCTCCTAAACTTCTTACTTCTCCTATATGTGTTCTTAGAGAATGGCACTAACATCCCCTGAGACCCCACATAGTGGTCCAGAAGTCCTTTAAGGCATCTTGTTCTCATGCACCCCATCCTATCAGTCATGTGATTCTTAAATTACACTTGCTCAGATTCCCTCAAATACACCCTTCTTTCCAGTCTAGGACCAGAGCCCCCTCTAGCATCCTCTGCACCAACCTCCATGCTTCTAGGCTGGCCCCCACCAATTGTTTCTATTATGTCTACACTGATTTTTTAAAATCACAATCTGATTATAAAGGTCAAGTGTCTCCATTGCTTTTTTTAGTCTTAGATGTCCCCACATTCTCCATTCACATTTGTGCCTGGCCCCCTAAACTCTTTTCTCCCTCTTGCTTCTGTGCTATGCAGGTATCACTCCATCTTTGTAGAACATACTTTCCCCATCTTTTTTGCCTGAAAATTTCTTGGTACGAACTGCATGTTTGTGTCCTCTCAAAATTCATATGTCAAAAACTAATCCCCTAGGAAGTGGGACATTTGAAAAGCAATTAGGTTTAGATGAGGTCATGAGGGTGGAGCCCCCATGATGGAATGTTCCCTGGCAGTCCAGTGGTTAAGACTCCCTGCTTCCCCTGCAGGGGGCCCGGATTCTATCTCTGCTCCAGGAACTTAGATCCCACATGCTGCATAGTGCAGAAGAAAAAAAAAAAAAAGAATAGAAAGAGATTAGAGCTTACCATGCTTATATGAAGACACAACAAACCAAGAAGAGGGTCATGACCAAACATAGGGTCTGCTGGCACCCTGATCTCAGACTTCCAAGCCTCCAGAACTGTGAGAAATAAATTTCTGTTGCTTAAGCCACCAGTCTACCATATCTTGTTATAGTAGCCTGAATTGACTAAAACATACCTATTTAACCTTTAGTAATTACCATAGGCATCAACTCTGCCTGGAAGTCCTTTAAGACTCTCATCCAGGAACGCGTAGGCATTTCTACAATGTCTGTACCATAGGATTAATCACACTATAATCATAATATCTGTCTACTTTGCTCTCTGCCATCTAAATGATCCTTAGAGAAACTATCATTTCTTTCTTTGATCTTTTCTTTTTTCTTTCTTTCTTATATCCTTAAATGTTAGCACTATGATTGATCATTGATAGAACTCAATAAGAGCTTATCAAATGAATCAGTAGATGGAGGGATAAGAGAATGAATAAATAGCTTACTAAATGCCCATCCTCTCCACACCCCTCCCTCCCTTCCAGAGATCACCTCTAGATTACAATATGAACAAATAGATTATAGTACCCTGTTATCTTGGTTTGTTCCTGATTATCCCATGACATAGAAAGCTGCATAGTTCTATAACATGGTGCATTATTTTTCAGAACTTTATTAATCAATCTAAGAAATACATTTTAGATCATAGTCCAAAACACACAGGTATACACACACAACAAAACAAAAGTATCACAAAACAATAATCATCTTATCACATGAAATGTATCTAGTATTTTCTATCCTGTGTGTTTCTGTGTTTAGTCATTCAGTTGTGTCTGACTGACTCTTTGTGACCCTACGGACTGTAGCCTGCCAGGCTCCTCCATCTGTGGGATTTTCCAAGCAAGAATACTGGAGTGGGTTGCCATATCCTTCTCCAGGGGATCTTCGACCTAGGGATCAAGCCAGCATCTCTTGCATCTCCTGCACTGCAGGTGGATTCTTTACCCCTGAGCCACCGGCTTCCCTTATTTTCCATTTGGTTCTATCCTATATCACCTTTTTAGTCACAGTCCACCACATTGACTTTACCGCCCACTATTTATGAACCACAGTTTGAAAAACACTGCTGAAGAGTAAGGTCATAAGGATGTTCACTTCAAAGTTCTTTGAAGTAAAGTTTACAATCACACATTCAAGCTCTGATAACATTTCAAATAAAGTTATAAAATTTGTAAAGTTGAGTGACATTGCTTCTTAATGAATTTCAAGGAAGAAATTAGTTGAAGAATGTACCATAAATAAGTAAATAAGTTTTTCACTCTGTAAAGTAGTTTGATACAACTGAATAGCATTTCAGAGAACAGCTACTAAAAATGAAAAAAATTCTGGCTATCAATCTCTTATATAATCCCTTCATAAAGATTATATTTTTTATTTTTACATATTTACTTCTTCTCATCCTCCAGGTCTTAGGTTAAGTATCAATTCATAAAAACTTTACCTGATTATATTATTTCTATTCCTTATTTCCTATTCCTAGGTCCCTCCAGAAAAATATCTTGGACACCAATAATCAAAATTACTTTATACTCTTTGACTATAGAATAAAATATAATTCAGATACCTATAGCATCCCAGTGTCTAGTTTTCAATAAAAATTACTAAACATGTGAGGAACTAGGGAAAAGTAAACCATAATCAAGGAAAAATAAGCCAATAGAAACAGATCCTCAAATGACCCAGATGATGGACTTAGCAAAGTTTAAAACAACTAACAGTAGTATACTTAAGAACACAAAGGAAAATATTGACATATGAGTGAACAAATTGGGAACCTCAGCAGAGAAATGAAGACTGTAAAAAAGAAACAAATGGAAACTTTAAAAGAAAAAGTATAATCTCTAAAAATGCAAAAATTATTGGATGGCTTTAACAGCCGATTGGAAACTGTCAATGAAGGGAGAAGTGAACTTGAAAACAGATCAATAAAAGTCCAACTTTAATAATGGAGAAAAACATTGAAAAGTAGTAACAAACACATCTTTGATGACTTATGGGAAAATAGCAAGCAATTTAACATATATATAATTGGTCTCAAAAGGAGAGAGAGAGACGGGACAGGAAAGAAGAATTTGAACATCAATCTGGATGTCCAAGAAGTTTAGTGAGTCCTGAGAAGGATGAAGACAAAGGAAATTTTACCTAGATACATGAGAGGCAAACCAATAAAAATTAAGAGCTAGGAAAGAATATTAAAAAGCTACCAGGGAAAATAAAATCCATGTTACATACAAGTAGTCTTCAAAAAGTTAAAAGGGGAATAAGAGGTAAGGAAGAAAGAAATGAAAAACAAATAGAAAAAGAAAAGACTGAAACACAGGCACTCTAGCATACCACAAGGAAGCAAGTTAAAGTAATATGATGGAAAAATAGACTGTGCAAACAATAAGTGTAAGAAAACTGGTAAGGCTATATTAACATCATACAAAATAGACCTCAAGACAAGAATCATTGCCAAAGATAAATAGTGACTTTCCGTGAGTTCATTAAGAAGTTAATTAGGCAGTTCATTAGGGAGACAAGAAAATTATTAATGTTATAATTTCCTAATAATGGAGCTTCAATATGTATAAGCTAAAATCTGACAGAATTAGTATAGAAATAAATAAATTTACAATCATAGCTGAGGTTGTAATATCGCTTTTCAGTAATTGACTTTAGGGCTTCCCTGGTGGCTCAGATAGTAAAGAATTCACCTGCAATGTTGGAGACCTGGGTTCCATCCTTGGCTTGGGAAGATCTCCTGGATGAGGGCATGGCAATCCACTCCAGTATTCTTGCCTGGAGAATCCCCATGGACAGAGGAGCCTGATGGGCTACAGTCTATGGGGTCACAAAGAGTCAGACACAACTGAGCAACTAAACACAGCACAATTGACTTAAAAATAAAATAAAATAATAAGGATACAAAAATTTTAAACAACACTGTCAACCAACTTGACCTAACTGACATTTGAAGACTAAAGAATCCACATTACTTTTCAGGACACAAGGAATGTTTTTCAAAATGGACCACATCTCAGAGAGTAAAAATGTATACATATCTTGATAAATGTCAAGATATTAAAATCTTACAGAATGTGTCTTGTATCCATAACATGATTAATTCAGAAATTAATAGCAAAAAAAAATCTACAAATTCCAAAGATTTGGAAAATGAGCAATACATTACTAAGTAGTCCATGTGTAAAAAAAAAAAAATCATGAGTGAAATTTAAGTAAATAATGATAAAAGCACAGCATATCAAATAACATTTGTGGAACACAGATAGCTAAAGTGATGCTTAGAGAGAAATTTATAGTTGTAATTGCTTATATTAGAAAAGAAGAAAAGTATTATTTCAGTGTTCTAAGTTTCCACCTTAAACTCAAAAAAAGAGAAGCAAAGTAAAAAAGAGTGAATAGAAAAAGGAGGTTATAAACAGAAATCAATAAAATTGAAAATAGACAAAACAGAAAAATTATAATGAAACCAATAGATAGTCTTTAAAAAGATTAGAAGTCTATAACTCTATTAGAAAAAAAGAAAATGTAACTTTTTAAATGTCAAAAATGAAAGAAGGAATACCAGTACAGATCCTACAGACATTAAAAGAAACCAACAAAATACTATGAACAATTTTTTGCCAAATTTGACAGCTTTGATGAGATAAGCAAATTCCTTGAAAAAAAAAAAATCAAAACTGACACAAGAAAAAAATGAAAATCTGAATAGCTCTATTTTGTTATTTATTTCTGCATAATAAAATTTATCCCAAAAGTTAGAAGATTAAGGCAAAAAAAAAAAGAATGTATCTCAGAAATTTTTGAGCGTGAAGAACTCAGGTGTAGCCTCACTCAGGTCCAGGTGGTTCTCATTCAGGACCTCTCACAAGGTTTCAGTCAAGTTGTCAGTCAAGGCAGCAGTCATTTCAAGACTTGACTATTCAAATGGTTGTTGACCAGCCTCAGCTTCTCACTGGCTGTTGGTAGGAAGTCTCTATTCTTTGTCACATGGGCATCTCTACAACTGCTTGAGTGTCCTTACAACATGGCTCCTGGCTTTCCCCAGGGCAAGTGATAGATAGAAACTATTGTGCTTTATCATCTCTTCCTAAGTGGACATATCATCAAATCCGCCATATGTAATTAGTCACACAGACCCACCATAGTAAAATACTGGAGGGGAGTAAACACAGCTGTGAACACCAGGAGGTGAAGATCACTGATGGCCATCTTGGAGGCTGATAACCGCTGCTGCTGCTTCAGTCGTGTCCAACTCTGTGCGACCCCATGGACGGAAGTCCACCAAGCTCCTCTGTCCCTGGGATTCTCCAGGCAAGAATACTGGAGTGGGTTGCCACTTCCTTCTCCAATGCATGCATGCATGCTAAGTCACTTTCAGTTGTGACCAACTCTGTGCAACCCCATGGACAGCAGCCCACCAGGTTCCTCTGCCCACAGGATTCTCCAGGCAAGAATACTGGAGTGGGTTGCCATTTCCTTCTCCTGCTGATAACCACACCTATATTTATTAAAGAAATTTAACATAATCAAAAAACACCCCCAAAAGATAATTCTAAATCCATATAATTTTATGATGATTTTTCTAATGCAATAATTACACAAGAAAAAGAAATACCATAAAAATTGGAAACAAGGAGCAAAACTGTATTTTCAGAGTTTTGTGATTATTAGAAGGAAATCCGAAGCAACCTACAAAATACTTGAATACCTAAACTTATCAATCACAAGGTATAAAGTCAAAATCAGTTGCATTTCTATATATTGGCAGAAGAAAATTGAAAATTTAGTTTGAGAAACATGCCGTTTACAAAAAAAAATCAAAAAAGTTAAAACAAGCATAAATATAACAATGAATGCCCAATACCTCTACAATAAAACTATAAAACATTGATGGGAAAAACTAAAGACTAAATAAACAGCAAAAATATACTATGTCATGATTTGGAAGAGTCTGTATTGTTAAAATGTCAATTCACTAAATCAATCAATAGATTCAATGCAATTTAAATAAAAATTTAAACATTTTTGGTAGAAATTGGCATCTTTTCAAAAAAATTTATTTGGAAATGAAAAGAACCTGGAGTAACCAAAACAGTCTTGAAACAAATGACAAAGATTGGGTGACTCACATCATCTGATTTCAAGATTTATTATAAAGCTACAGTAAGTAAGCTGGAAGAAGGAATGGAAACCCACCCCAGTATCTTTCCTGGAGAATCCCATGGACAAAGGAGCCTGGCGCTGGCAACAGTACATACAGAGTCAGATATGACCAAAGAGACTTAGCATGCATGCACACACAGTAATTAAGACAGTAGAGCATATATTTATGCAAAGATAGCTCAGTGGAACAGAATAGACAGTATAGAATCACACAATCATAGTCAATTGATTTTTGACAAAGATGCCAGATGAGCTTAATGGAAATTCTCTTCAAAAATTAGTGCTGGAACTGGATCAATATATGGAAAAAAAAATAATCTCAATATCTACTTCACACAACACGTACACATACATACAAATTAATTTGAGATGGATTACAAACTTAAAAAATAGTTTAAATTTAACATTTTTAGGAAAATATGTTCTCAGCTTTGGTATATACAAACATTTCTTAGAAAAGGTGCAAAATTTATTAAACAAAAATAAAAAAATGAATTGAGACTTCATTAAAATTTTTAAATATTTGTTAATCCAAAAAACCTATTCAGAAAATGAAAAAGCAAGCCATAGAGTGGGGAAAATACTCACAAGACAGATATATAAGAAAGGATTTGTATCCAGAATGCATTTTTAGAGCTCTACAAATCAATAATAAAAATGATAACTAAAAAATAGCTAAAAGACTTGAGCAGATAGTTCACAGAAGAAGATATTCAGATGTAAATAAACACATAAAAATATTAAAGATCATTTATTCAAGGGAATGGAAATTAAAACCATGAGACACTACTCTATATCCATTACAATGGCTAAAATTGAACGACTGACAACACCATAGGTTGGTGAGCATGTGGACAACTGAAATTTTCACATGTTGTAGGTGGGACTACACAGTAGTAAAAACCACTTTGTAGATTATCCTGGAATTTTTTTCTACACCTGCATTTGTATGATACTATAATTCTCCTCCTAAGTATTCACCAAAAGTTTTGTGAAATATTTTTCTTGAAATTTTGATCAAAACATATAAAAACTTGAAATAATTCAGATTTGCCAATCAATGGGAAAATTTTTTTAAAGTGTGGTATATTCATATATGAAACAGTGAGGAAGAATCTCAGAAACACTTTATTTAATAAAGAAGCTAAGCACAAGAGAATACATACTGTAAGCTTCCATTTACATGAAGTCCAAGAAAAAACAAAGCTAATCTATGGTAGTAGAAGTTGGAAGAAGGATTGCCTACGGCAGGGAAAGATTGATTAGAAAGGGACAAGAGGGAACTTTCTGGAATGATGAAAGTAGAGGCATTAGTCACAACACAGTGGATTACACAATTATGACTTGTGTAGTTTTCAGGATATAAATTTTATCTCAATTTAAAAAGTACAATGGGACTTTATCATATTTATGCTCAACAAGCAGTCATTTTATCTGGAGCATAATATTTAAGACTAGAATATAAGAGTCCCTGGATCCAACCATGCCTGAAATTAATACTGCCTCTGCTGCTGCTGCTGCTAAGTCGCTTCAGTCGTGTCCAACTCTGTACGACCCCAGAGACAGCAGCCCACCAGGCTCCGCCGTCCCTGGGATTCTCCAGGCAAGAACACTGGAGTGGGTTGCCATTTCCTTCTCCAATGCATGAAAGTGAAAAATGAAAGTGAAGTTGCTCAGTCGTATCAGACTCCTAGTGACCCCATGGACTGCCTCTAGACATCACCAATAAACTGCCTTCTTAAGCTACTTAGTATTAAAGTTCTGTCCCTACAGTCAAGGATTCTAGCATAGAAATGGGTTTCTGAAAGTGAGGTGCTACAAGAGACAAACCCTAAAAATGTGGGATGAGACAAGTCTAAATGAGGTGAGCCGACAGTGAGGATTCTTTCTTGTCCACATAGGAAGTTGGGGGTTTTCCTTATGTTGTTGCAAAGCAAATGATTAAACTGTTGCTGAATGTATCTTAGGACTTAGATCACTAGTCTACCAGGAATGGAACTTGAGGGCACCTGATTCCAAAATACCAGAATGTTGGTATATTGTTCACTGCTTTCAGTGCTACCTTCCCTCTCCTCCCCAACCCTTCACACACAAGCTTTGGTCCAGCTGGCCCATTCAAAAGCAGAAAGAAAACATTAGACAGCTTAGTGAGAAGTCTTTTGTGCTCACAGCCAACAATCCCAGATGGCTGAGAATCAGGTAATCATGTTGCTGGCAAGTTCACAAAAGCCAGATTCCCCACCTCTAAATTAATGTTAGAAACACCAAAGACAGAAGATAGAAAAGATTTAGTGACAAGTCTGGTTGAGACTCGGGAGAAGCCAGAGGACTAGGATAAGGCTGACTTCTGGGACTCTCACACTCACTTGAGTCTCTTCCCACCTCCCATCCTACCATTTAAAACAAGCTTTTATTGGAGTATAATTGATTTAAAATTTTGTGTTAGTTTCAGGTCTACAGCAAAGTGAATCAGTTATGCATATATATACATTCGCTTTTTTTTTTAAAGATTCTTTTCCAATATAGCCCATTATAGAGTATTGAGAGAGTTCCTTGTGCTATTCAGTAAGTGCTTATAAGTTACCTATTTTATATATAATAGTGTAGTGTGTAGACAAAAATCCCAGTCTCTCAATATATCCCCCTTTTATCACCTGGTAATCATGTTTGTTTTCCACACCCATGACTACTCCTGTTTTGTAAATAAGTTCATTTGTACCCTTTTTTTAGATTCTACATATAAGTGATATCATGATACTTGTCTTTCTGTGTCTGACTTACTTCACTCAGTATGACAATCTCTGCTGCTGCTGCTAAACTGATTCAGTTGTGTCTGACTCTATGCGACCCCATAGACGGCAGCCCACCAGGCTCCCCCGTCCCTGGGATTCTCCAGGCAAGAACACTGGAGTGAGTTGCCATTTCCTCCTCCAATTCATGAAAGTGAAAAGTGAAAGTGAAGTCGCTCAGTTGTGTCAGACTCTTAGCGACCCCATGGACTGCAGCCCACCAGGCTCCTCCGTCCATGGGATTTTCCAGGCAAGAGTACTGGAGTGGGGTGCCATTGGCTTCTCTGATGACAATCTCTAGATCCATCTATATTGCTTCAAATGGCTTTATCTTGTTCTTTTATAGCTGAGTTATATTCCACTGTATGTATGTACCACATCTTTTTTAAACATTCCTCAATGGCACCCCACTCCAGTACTCTTGTCTGGAAAATCCCATGGACGGGAGCCTGGTAGGCTGCAGTCCATGGGGTCGAGAAGAGTCGGACATGACTGAGCGACTTCACTTCCACTTTTCACTTTCATGCATTGGAGGAGGAAATGGCAACCCACTCCAGTGTTCTTGCCTAGAGAATCCCAGGGACAAGGGAGCCTGGTGGGCTGCCGTCTATGGGGTTGCACAGAGTCGGACACGACTGAAGTGACTTAGCAGTAGCAGACTATACTAACCATTTTTATTGAACCCTTTGTAGAGAACCAGCCAGAGGATCCAGAAGTGGGTCTATCCAGCACAACACTGTCAAGATAGAAGCCATAATTCGGGGACCAAGATAAAAGTAGTAAGGCTAAATCCAGGTTAAAGGACCATGGCAACAAGTTTCTCTGTGTTGATTACCAGGCCAGTGTGCTTAATAATTGTAATAGATTTGCCTTCAATCAAAGTCATATAAGGGAATTAGGTTGCCAAGGAGACTCCAGTTCTTGCAAATAGTAGGCTCTGATTGCTCAAGCCTTAGAGCAAACTGGAGGATATGTAACACACACCAGTCAGAATCAGGGGCCTAGGACAATGCAGCACTCAACAGGGAAGTCCTCCCCTAGTCCCCCACCAATGGGCTGAATAGGTAGGTTCAGCTGATAGTCGTGTCCAACTCTTTGCAATCCCATGAATAGCAGCATGCCAGGCATCCCTGTCCATCACCAACTCCCAGAGTTCACCCAAACTCATGTCCATTGAGTCGGTGATGCCATCCAGCCATCTCATCCTCTGTCGTCCCCTTCTCCTCCTGCCCTCAATCCCTCCCAGCATCAGAGGCTTTTCCAATGAGTCAACTCTTCGCATGAGGTGGCCAAAGTACTGGGGTTTCAGCTTTAGCATCATACCTTCCAAAGAACACCCAGGGCTGATCTCCTTCAGAATGGACTGGTTGGATCTCCTCGCAGTCCGAGGGACTCTCAAGAGTCTTCTCCAACACCACAGTTCAAAAGCGTCAATTCTTCGGTGCTCAGCTTTCTTCACAGTCCAACTCTCACATCCATACATGACTACTGGAAAAACATAGCCTTGACTAGACGAACCTTTGTTGGCAAAGTAATGTCTCTGCTTTTGAATATGCTATCTAGGTTGGTCATAACTTTCCTTCCAAGGAGTAAGCATCTTTTAATTTTATGGCTGCAATCACCATCTACTATGATTTTGGAGCCCCAACAAATAAAATCTGACACTGTTTCCACTGTTTCCCCATCTATTTCCCATGAAGTGATGGCCCCCCAAAAGATACGTCCACGGTCTAGTTCCAGAAGAAAAGTCGCTCAGTTGTGTCCAACTCTTTGTGACCCCATAGACTGTAGCCTACCAGGCTCCTCCATCCATGGGATTTTCCAGGCAAGAGTACTGGAGTGGGTTGCCATTTCCTTCGAGAGTTACCTTATTTGGAGAAAAGGCCTTTGCACATGAAGTTGAGGTAAGGATCTTGAGATAAAGAGACATCCTAGATTATTTTGGAAGACCCTAAATCCAGTGACAAGCATCCTAATGAGACACATGAGAGAGAGAGAACAGGAAACAGACACAGAGGAGAAAGCAATAGGAGGAGTGAGGCAGAGACTGGAGTGATGCAGCCACCAGCCAAGGAAGCTGAGAAATATTGACAGCACCAGGAGCTAGAGGAGGCAGGGAAGCCTTCTGCTCGGGCACCTCCAGAGGGAGTGAGGCCCTCCCACACCTTGAGTTTGGACTTCAGGGCTCCCATACTGTGAAAGACTAGATTCCTGTCCTTTTAAGCCTCCCATTTCATGGTAACTTTGTTGCAGCAGCCCTGCTGCTGCTGCTGCTAACTCACTTCAGTCCTGTCTGACTCTGTGTGACAGCAGCCCACCAGGCTCCCCCATCCCTGGGATTCTCCAGGCAAGAACACTGGAGTGGGTTGCCATTTCCTTCTCCAATGCATGAAAAGTGAAAAGTAAAAGTGAAGTCGCTCAGCCGTGTCCGACTCTTCGTGACCCCATGGACTGCAGCCTACCAGGTTCCTCCATCCATGGGATTTTCCAAGCATAAGTACTGGAGCAGCCTTAGGTGTCTGCAGAAACAGACAAGGAAGATTGTCCACAGAACAAGGTGAGGCAGCCAACTGGCCAACCAAGGCACCCATTCCTGGGCCAAGGGCAGGAGGTCTTGCTGGGGCTGTCCTGCTATGCTCAGTGTCCCCTGCTGGACCAAGAATGTCCAGGAATGTCACATGTGTGTCACCCCCAGCTCAGGCTATTCTCTCCCCAGCAAGAGGCAGGCACCACTCGGTGTGTCCGGCCTGTCCCTCACCGTCACCGGCAGAGCTTACACAGAGATTTTACAGCAGGGCCATGGGCACTGATGCCCTGTGATTAAGCACAGATTCCTGGATAAATCATTTATTACAATAATTTTTAAGTATATAAATAACAAATGCTGAAGAGGATGTAGAGAAAAGGAACCCTCCTACACTGTTGGTGGGAATGTAAATTGGTACAGCCACTATGGAAAACAGTATGGAGGTTCCCTAAAAAATAAAAAATGCAGCTTCCATATGATCTAGCAATCTCAATCCTGAGCATATATCCAGAGAAAAATATCCAGAGAAAAACACATGAATGCCATCCCTATGTTCATAGCAGCACTATTCACAATAACCAAGACATGTAAACAATCTAAACGTTCATTGACAGATGAATGAATAAAGAAGACATGGTACATATATACAGTGGAGTACTACTTGGTCATAAAAAATGAAATAATGCCATTTGCTGCAACACGGATGCATCTAGAGATTATTATACTAAGTGAAGTAAGTCAGAAAGAGAAAGACAAATATCACATGAAATCATTTATATGTGGAATCTAAAATATGACACAAATGAACATATCTATGAAACAGAATTAGATTCACAGACGTAGACAAGCCTCGTGGCTCCCAGGGGGAGTGGTGGTGGAGAGGAATGGATTGGGAGTTTGGGATTAGCAAATGAAAACTACTAGACACAGAATGGATAAACTAGGTTCTATTGGAACAATACTCAATATCCAGTAGTAAACCATAATGTAAAAAAATGTGAAAAATAATAATAAGTTTTAAGTACAGAGAATATTCCAGAACTATATGCACCTGGTCTTGGCAAACCATACCTTGATTATGTTGTTAGTACACTTTCCATGGCATCTGAGTTAAATTCTTCAGTCATAGAAACAGCTCTGGGAAGGAAGCCAGAAGTCCTGAGACCTTGCGCCCCTTGGCTAGCTCTCACTCTGCAACTAATAGCAATGCCCTTGCCCTCTCTGGGCCTCAGTCTTACCAAATACAAAATGAAGGATTAGATGTTCTCTATATGCTGGCTCTGTTGTCTTCTGCAGTGGTACATCTGGGTGATCTTTCCATGTCTGTGCATCTTCACAGAAGAGAGAATAAAAAGACAAGCTCCCAAAGGACAGAAGGAGGACCCAGCAGAAAAATGCAAATAAATGAGCTTGAGCACCTAGGGGGAGCTTTGATCAGATAGCATTACTATTGCTAAGGAAAGGAGAAAGGAGGAGACAGTTTGGGGGGTCTTGCTCCCCACTGGGGTTGGGAAGTGAGGGGATAGACAGGACAGGGAAGAAATCATCTTTGTTTTGGCTAGTCCCTATAGAAGCATTGGGGACTGCAGCTGGACTGTGGGCTGGTTATGCTTAATGAGGAAACAGCTACAGGTGAGGATGTGTGGCAGGGTGACAGCTTGAAAAGGCTCTGGGTCTGCATCAGAGTCACTTGAAGGGCTTTTATTTTTCTAATTAATTTTTATTAGAATATACTTACTTAGCAAATTTGTATCTGTTTCTACTGAATAGCAAAATGAATCAGCTATAGATACACATATATCCTCACTTTTTAAATTTCCTTCCCATTTAGGTCACCGCAGAGCATTTTGTAGAGTTCCTTGTGCTGCACAGTAGGTTCTCATTAGTTATCTATTTTATACATAGTAGTGTTTATATGTCAATCCTAATCTCCTAATTCATCCCACCCCTCCTTTTCCACCTTGGTATCCAAATGTTTGATCTCTATTTCTGTTTGTAACTCTATTTGTGATCTCTGTTTGTGAATCTATTTCTGCTTTGCAAATAAAAACATCTATACCAATTTTCTGCTCAGTTGGTAAAGAATCTGCCTGCAATGCAGAAGACCCCAGTTCGATTCCTGGGTTGGGAAGATCCAGTGGAGAAAGGATAGGCTGCCCACTCCAGTATTCTTGGGCTTCCCTTGTGGCTCAACTGATAAAGAATCCGCCTGCAGTGCAGGAGACCTGGGTTCGATCCCTGGGTTGGGAAGATCCCCTGGAGAAGGGAATGGCTACTCATTCCAGTATTATGGCCTGGAGAATTCCATGGGCTATATAGTCCATGGGATCACAAAGAGTCGGACATGACTGAGGGACTTTCACTTTCATACCATTTTTCTAGATTCCATATATATGCATTAATAAACAATATTTGTTTTTCTCTTTCTGACTTACGTCACTGTGTGTGACAGACTTTAGGTCCAGCCATATCTCTACAAATGACCCAAATTCATTCATTTATTTCTTTTGATTTTATTGAGATATAATTGCCAGATAGAACTGTATTAGTTTGAATTGTATAGCATAATGATTGGACTTGCATATAGCATGAAATGATTGCCACACGGTTATTGAACACCATCACTTGTATAAATACCAAATTGAAGAAATAGGAATTTTTTTCCTTGAGAGAACTCTCAGAATTTACTCTTTTAATGCCCTTAATATATAATATATAGCAGTATTAATTATACTTATCATATTGCATATCACATCGTGGTACACTTTTATTTTATAACTGGAAGTTTGTACTTTTTGACTATTTTTGTCTAACCCTCACCCCTAATTGTGATATCCTTTTTTTCAGTTGGAGTATAATATCTTTACAATGTTGTATTGGTTTCTGCTGTACTACATCGTGAATCAGTTATGTTGTTGTTCAGGCACTAAGTCATGTCTGACTCTTTGTGACCCCATGGATTGAAGCACGCCAGGCCTCTCTGTCCCTCACTATCTCCTGGATTTCACCCAAGTTCATGTCCATTGAACTGGTGATGCTGTCCAACCATCTCATCCTCTGCTGTCTTCTCTTTCTACCTTCAATCTTTCCCAACATCAGGATCTTTTCCAAAGAGTTCAATGAAGTCTTCACATCAGATGGCCAAAGTATTGGAGCTTCAGTTTCAGCATCAGTCCTTCCAATGAGTTTTCAGGGTTGATCTCCCTTAGGACTAACTGGTTTGATCTCCTTGCTGTCCAAGGGACTCTCAAGAGTCTTCTCCAGCATCACAATCTGAAAGCATCAATTCTTCAGCACTCAGCCTTCTTTTATGGTCCAACTCTTACATCCATACATAACTACTGGAAAAACCATAGCTTTGACTATATGGACTTTGTCAGCAAAGTGATGTCTCTGTTTTTTAATATGCTATCTAGGTTTTTGTTGTGGCCTTCCTTCCAAGAAGCAAGAGTCTCTAATTTCATAGCTGCAGTCACCATCTGCAGTGATTTTGGAGCCCCAAAATAGAAAATCTGTCACCAATTCCACTTTTTCTCCTTCTATTTGCCATGAAATGATGGGACTGGATGCCATGATCTTAGTTTTTGAATGTTGATTTTTAAGCCAGCTTTTTCACTCTCCTCTTTCATCATCATCAGAGGCTCTTTAGTTCCTCTTTGCTTTCTGCCATTAGAATGGAGTCATCTGCATATCTGAGGTCGTTGATATTTCTCCCAGCAATCTTGATTCCAGTTTCTAACTCAGTTTATGTATATGTATATATCTATACATATATTCCCTTCCTCTAGAGCTTCCCTCCCACTCCCCCATCCCCCTTCCTTAGGTCACCACAGAGCACTGCAGTGAGCTGCCTGTGTATACAGCAGATTTCCACTTGCTATCTGTTGTACACAAGGTAGTGTATATATGTCAATGACACTCTTTCAATTCATCCCACCATCTCCTTCTTCCTCCACCCCCCACATCCACAAGTTGGTTCTCTACATCTACATCTCTATTCTTGCCCTACAAATAGGTTCATCAGTACCATTTTTCTAGATTCCATATATATTCGTTAATATGCAGTATTTGTTTTTCTCTTTCTGACTTGCTTCACTTTGTATGACAGACTCTAGGTTCATACACATCACTACAAATGACCCAATTTCATTCCTTTATATGGCTGAGTAATATTCCATTTTATACATGTACCACATCTTCTGTATCCCTTCATCTGTTGATGGACATCTAGGTTGCTTCCATGTCCAGACTACTGTAAATAGTGCTTCAGTGAACATTGGAGTACATGTGTCCTTTTGAATTATGGTTTTCTCAGGGCATATACCCAGTAGTGGGATTTCTGGGTCATCAGTTCAGTTCAATCACTCAGTCATGTCTGACTCTTTGTGACCCTATGAATTGCAGCACGCCAGGCCTCCCTGTCCATCACCAACTCCCGGAGTTCACTCAAACGCATGTCCATCGAGTTGGCGATGCCATCCAGCCATCTCATTCTCTGTCGTCCCCTTCTCCTCCTGCCTCCAATCCCTCCCAGCATCAGAGTCTTTTCCAATGAGTCAACTCTTTGCATGAGGTGGCCAAAGTATTGGAGTTTCAGCTTTAGTATCAGTCCTTCCAAAGAACACCCAGGACTGATCTCCTTTAGAATGGACTGGTTGGATCTCCTTGCAGTCCAAGGGACTCTCAAGAGTTTTTGCCAACACCACAGTTCAAAAGCATCAATTCTTTGGTGCTCAGCTTTCTTCACAGTCCAACTTTCACATCCATACATGACCACTGGAAAAATCATGGTAGTTTTATTTTTAGCTTTTCAAGAAACCTCCATACTGTTCTTTGTATCGATTGTATCAATTTATAGTCCCACCAACAGTGCAAGAAGGTTCTCTTCTCTCCACATCCTCTCCAGAATTTGTTTGTAGATTTTTTGGTGATGGCCATTCTGACTGGTATGAGTTGACACTTCATTTTAGTTTTGATTTGCATTCCTCTGATAATGAGAAATATGAACATTTTTCCATGTGTTTGTTGCCCATCTGTATATCTTCTTTAAAGAAATATCTGTTTAGGTCTTCTGCTTATTTTTTGATTTTTTTTTATATTGAGCTGCATGCGCTGCTTATATATTTTGGAGATCAATCTTTTGTCAGCTGCTTTGTTTGCAAATGTTTCTTCCCTTTTGGGGGTTGTCCTTTTCATCTTGTTCATGGTTTTCTTGGTTGTGTAAAAACTTTTAAGTTTAATTAGGCCCTATTTGTTTCATTCATTTTATGGCTGAGAAATATTCCATTGTATATATGTACCACATCTTCTTTATTATTCCTCTGTTAATGACTTTTAAGAACACTTATGGCTGGGCCCAACCCCTAGAGTTTCTAATCAACTAGGTTTGGGATGGGACCCAAGAGCCTGCATTTTAACCTGATTCCTGGGGGATGCCAATGTTGTTGGCCCAGTGACAACACGTTAAGAATCACCGTTCAGAATTGCCACAGTCATTTAGCTAGTATCTATTACGCACCTGTTAAACACAAATTTTGTGAAGGCAGAGGGATCAGAGCTAGAGCATTTTTCTGAGGCCCAAGTCTGCTATTAATTCACTGTCAAAACTAGAATTCAATTTCCTCATCTGTAAAGTGGCTACATTTGAAGCTTTTATGAAAAAATCTCTGACAAGACAAAGGCACCACACAGGGGTAGTCTTCAGGCTTGGGTGTCCTTTCTACTGCTTTCTCAATGGATTCTTGAAGACTGACATTTAAGGGAATACATGAGGAAGACCGAGAATAAACAATTATGTGCCCATGCCACAGATTTTATGCCCTGGTACCATCAGAGCAGGAATCCCCTATTGCATCCTTCAGTATTCTGTGAGCTCTGTACTGTGGTCCCATCCAACAGGTAGGAAAACTGAGGCTTGGAAAGATCAATTTCTTGCTTCCTAGCTAGGAAATGACAAGATTGTGGTTTCATCAGACCTGTCCAGCTCTGGAGCCCAAAATGTTCTTAGAGTTTCTCCATATCCCAATTCATCTCTAAAACATGGACAGTGTTATCATCAAATTAAAATGAAATAGGATTGAAAATCCCCTGGGGCTTTGTGGGAGTTCCCTGAGAGTCTTCCCACCCTATCTCCTCTCTCCAGCACTCTCTGGGCACTCAGGTGATCCCCACAGAAGGAGATGCTACCATAGTTTCCAGAGCTGACAGAGACTCTTCTGTTCAACCAAAGATGATTCTGAAGCCTGAGTACCCAAGCTCAAGATGCATTCTAATGTGGTGAGAGCCCAATGGTGGCAGGGCAGACTTGGAGGATGTGCTCCAGGCATTCATAAGGGACTGATTCCTGGAGGGTGAGTGGGGCTGGACCCTGCTGGAGAGATAGAAGTCAAACAGTCCATCATGCAGGGATCTGGGGAAAACAAAAGACAAAAGAAAGAGACAGAAGCTCATAAAAGGAACCTGGGCTGGAGGAATGACAGAATGTAAAAGGTCACAACTTCCATGTAATGTAGATTGCAGCTAAATTAAAGTGAAAGAACCTGTTAGTCACTTAGTCGTCTTCGACTCTGCGACCCCATGAAATGTAACCCACCAGGCTCCTCTGTCCGTGGGATTTTCCAGGCAAGAAAACTAGAATGGGTAGCCATTCTCTTCTCCAGGGGATTACCCCTAATCAGTGATCGAACCCAGTCTCCTGCATTGCAGGCAGATTCTTTTCTTTTTAATTTATTTTTAATTGAAGAACATGGAACATGGACAGGTTCAAAATTGGGAAAGGAGTACAGAAAGGCTGTATATTGTCTCCCTGCTTATTTAACTTACATTCAGAGCACATCACATGAAATGCTGGTCTGGATGAAGCACAAGCTGGAATTAAGATTGCCGAGAGGAATATCAATAACCTCAGATACGCAGATGATACCACCCTAATAGCAGAAAGCAAAGAGGAACTAAAGAGCCTCTTGATGACAGTGAAAGAACAGAGTGAAAAAGCTGGCTTAAAACTCAACATTCAGAAAGCCAAGATCATGGCATCCAGTCCCATCACTTCATGGCAAATATATGGGGAAATAATGGAAACAGTGACAGATTTTATTTTCTTGGGCTCCAAAATCACTGTGGATGATGACTGCAGTCATGAAATTAAAAGATGCTTGCTCTTTGGAAGAAATGCTATGACAAACCTAGACAGTGTATTAAAAAGCCAAGACTTTACTTTGCTGACAAAGGTCCATATAGTCAAAACTATGGTTTTTCCAGTAGTCATGTATGGATGTGAGATTAGGACCATAAAGAAGGCTGGGTGCTGAAGAATTGATGCTTTCAAAATGTGGTATTGGAGACGATTCCTGAGAGCCCCTTGGAGTGCAAGGAGTCAAACCAATAAATCCTAAAGGAAATCAAACATGAATATTCATTGGAAGAACTGATGCTGAAGCTCCAATACTTTGGCCACCTGATGCAAAGAGCTGACTCATTGGAAAAGACCCTGATGCTGGAAAAGATTGAAGGCAGGAGGAGAAGGGGACTACAGAGGATGAGATGGTTGGATGGCATCACTTACTCAAAGGACAAGAGTTGAGCAAACTCTGGGAGACAATGAAGGACAGGGAAGCCTGGCATGCTGCCATTCATTGAGTCACAAAGTGTCAGACAAAACTGAGAGAGTGAAAAACAACAACAAATTGAAGGATAATTGCTGTAAAATATTAGTTTCATTTCTGCCATACATCATTATGTATGGCAACATGAATTAGCTATAGGTGTAATGTCTGAGCCATCAGGGAAGCCCCTAGAAGACTGCAACTGTCTTCTTCATAAATCTCACACATAGACTTTATGACTGCTGCTTCCTGATTTCCTTTGGCGGTTCTTGGTTTTTATTACCAGGGCAAGATGTAGCAAAGAAGAGAAACACCTTGGCAAAGGAAGTTCCAGGGATGCAGGATCAAAGACTGGCCCTTCACAGACCCCAGAGTCATAGCTCTACCCCACAGCCTTCCTAAGGTAGGTTGAGTTAGTGGTAATAAGGAATCAGGAACCATCTCTCTGTTGTACTCCAGGCTTTTAAAGATCCTCCCAAAGTGAGAAAACCCATCAGCATAAACAGACTTCAAGTAACAGAGGCAAAGTGATGCAGCAGCCCCAAGGTAGGTATATCAGGCTCAGACAGTCCCACACTGTAGACTCTGCCATTCTCCAGCTGGTCCCTTGAAGCTAATGCTCATAAAGGAGATGATATGCCCATGTTCTGGCAGGAGGGTGGTGGGAAATGTTTTCAAGCCCTGGGTCCCCACTGGAGCCCCCAGGCAGGTCTAGCTGATTCCCATCTTTGCCTAATGAGCCTAAAGGACAGACCTGAGATTGATCCAACTCTGGGTCCCCTGAACCCATCCCAAGTGTCTGTCTCAAGGTAGAGGAGAGACAGAGGAGGAGTAGCAAGAGCAGTGGTAATCTCTCAGTGACCAGAAGAGGATGGAACCATCTTCCCAATTCTTGGCCTCATGCCATCTGTCTTGGTAAACTGGGTGACTACAATAAAAATACCAGGAATCAAGTTGATTACACAAACATTGATTTCTCACAGTTCTGGAGGCTGGGAAGTTCAAAATTAAGGCACCGGCAGATTCAGTGCCCGGTGAGGATCTTCTTAACAGTTTATAGATATGTGGCTTTTGACTATGTCCTGACATGGTGGGAAGAGCCATATGTGGCTCTAGGCTTTTTTTCTTCTTAAAAGGACACTAAGCCCCTTGTGGGGGTCCCACCCTCATGGCCTCATCTATACGTGATTACCTCCCAAAGTCCCCTCCTCCTAATAACCATCCTGCTGAGGGTTAGGTCTTCTACATAGGAATTTGGGGAGGACACACACATTAGGTACATAACACCATCTCCGACAGACTGTTCTCAAAGCAAGTGAGCATGATTTATGGAATCACTTACAGCTCTCCGGAATTGCCAAACAAAAAGAGGATTTCCAGCTCAAAGGATCTATGCCACTGAATGCTGGTGCCCTGGATCAGTTGGGGGATGCTGAGCCCAACTCGGGAACAGAAGGGTCACAGAGTCTGTTCTAGACATCACTGGTCTTTGCAAGACTCTCAGAAGTCTTGGTCTCTCCCTGAGGTAGACAAGATGAGGCATGATTCCTACCCTCAGAGTAACCCACCATCTGGTTAGAAGGACAAGTCCAGCTAGCCCAGCACTAAGAGAATCAGACATGATGGCAACTCTAAGGAACTCAGAGGCCCAAATGGCCTCATCCAAGAACCAGAGCTCAGAAACCAGAACTAAGTGAAGTGGGAAGTTATTTTAATTTCTTGCCTTGTGGAATATCAGACTCCAAATTCAACACGAGTCACCCTATTACTCATACCACCTCTTCTCCATCCCCCAGAGCAAACCTCCCTCTTCTCCTCCCTGCTCCCCACCTCCTCCCCCGCTCCTTAGGCATGATTTGCCATGAATTAAATCCACCCAGGTTGAATCCACAGTTTGCTTATCTTCTCCTAGCTTGCCTGACTTTGCTCTTCTGGAGCAGAGTTATCTATCTGGGGAAGGGAAAGCCCTCCCCTCAGCACAGGGAAGGGAAGGACTGAGCAAGTGTAGGCCAAAGACCAGATTCTAAATTGTCCCTGACAGGCAGGAAAGAGCTATAAGCCAGAGAACATGGGTGAGGCAATCAATTTTGCCCTAGCACCAACGGAGTTGTGGTTGTGCAGCTTGATTTTAAGGGCTCCAGACCTGGAGTAGCCTTGGAAGGCAGGACGGATGGCATTGCAGAGAGAGAGAGAATTCCAGAAGGGGGTGATAAACACAACACAGCGCTGTACCCAGGACTGATGGAGCATGACAGCCTGTTTATACACCAGTGACATGCAGCCTCCAGGGAAGAGCTGTGTTCTCTGTGGTGACTGGCGCTTTGCTGAGGCAGCAGAGATCACGGCTGACTCTCTGGCAGTGGTTGCTGGGGTCTCCCTGAGTGCAGAGGGGGCAGAGGCAGCCTCAGGCCAGAGCACGGGCCACTGTGACCCATGTGCTAGGTCTTCTCATTTTCTCAATGGACAGGAGAGAGTGGGTGGAGTTATTTAGAGTGAGCCTTGGGCTTGGGCATCTGTATCCTTCAGAGAGAGTTCCTCCTGCTGCGGACCTGTAAGGAAGCGTATGCTCTCCTGCATTTGTCATGGACCCTTATGAGACCACCACCCTCTCTCTGAGACAGGGCTCCAAACACATGCTCCAAACTGCAACCTCAGCCCTCTGCTCCAGGCACAAACCCCACTATCCCTGTTTATAGGTCGTCAATGTCTTGCTAAAGAAGTACTAGGACTCATTTCAAAGTATGCCATGGTACCTCTTTCTAATTCCTTCCCTGAAGTTTGCTAATCCTGAGCCAGTAATTTTTCTGTGTTTAGGATGGGGGCTGTGGTAGCCTTTGGGGCTGGGTGGTGGGCATCTTCTTCTCTTTCTTGCAGTGCAGTTCTCATAATAGCATGAGTCTTGATTTTTTTATGGGGGTCTTTTCCCCCACAGTTCCCCAACTGGCTCTTGGGCCCCTCCTGGCTACCATGTCCACCCTCTGAGAAAGGATCCCTCCAGCTAGCAGCTCATGGTTCTACTGTAGGACCCTCTCACATCCTCCAGAGATCCACTTCCCCATTCACCCTGATCTGCTCAACCCAGCTTCCCCTGGGCTTTAACCCAAACAGCACATCCAGTCTTGCTGAGCCCCCATGCACCCAGGAAGTCAAGCCCTCTGCCTACCTCCATCCTGCCCCAATCCTGACATGCCCTGGGCCTGTTCACATCAACCATATTTGCTTTTATTTTTTCCAAAGGGTCTTATTCTCCACTCTAAATCCAGGATTAAACTCCAGGCCACAGCCTGGTACTTGGTTCACCACCTGGCCCTGCCCCAGGGACATCCAGCTCCTTGTCAGCCTTTATCCCTCTGGTCGCATCTGCTTGTGGCCACCCCAGGAAACACCCCAGACCCAGATGCCCAGTCCAGCCATGCTCATGCAACACATCACTCCCAGACACAGTGTCTTTGGTTGCAGTTGTCTTTGTCCTCCTGATTCCCTCCCTCACTCACACAGCACCACCCACACCCCAGCCTGGTTTTTTCGCCACCCCCCCACCCACACCTGCTTCCCAGAGTGGAGGAGGGTGGGTAAAATCAAAAGTCACATTTGAGTGTGTTAAGTTTGGATTTCCTATGAAACAATAAATGGAGAGAAAGTACAGGTCCACACAGCCTTATCTGCAATTCCAAATTCCAAAAACCTCTGAAATACAAAAGGTGCTTTAATTTCATTTACTAGCAAATTCTGACATGATGTGAAATGAGGTTATTTACAGATTTTTTTATGCCACTTAGGGTGAATATTCATATTTCGCTGCAGAAATATCAACATGTTTGGTTACAGGATGCTATAACCCATCTTGTGGGGGGCATTAGTGAAGTCGCTCAGTCATGTCCAACTCTTTGCGACCCCATAGACTGTAGCCCACCAGGCTCCTCCATCCATGGAATTTTCCAGGCAAGAGTACTGGAGTGGGTTGCCATTTTCTTCTCCTCTCTACAATTTAAAGGCTCTAGATTCCAAAACACACCCGGTACCAAGTGCAGGATAAGGAATTATGAACCTAAACATAGTTGGAAATATAAGTCTAGAACTCAAGGGTAAGGCCGGGGACTCAGGGCTGAAGATACAAATTTGAAGACTGTCAGCACAAAAATGACACTTAGAGCTTTGAGACCAGACTTCACCTTGGGAGAGACTATAAAGGCAAGCATCAGCCCTGGGGTGTGCCATCATTTAAAAGTTATGCAGATAAAGCAGATTTTTATCCCAGGTTTACAGAAATGGACCCTGAGAGTCATTAAGGAAAAGTGGTTTGCAAAAGAATGCATAGCTGTGATGCAACTAACAGGAAACAACAGGCTCCACATTCCAGGCCCTCCCCCTGGATTATGAGATGTATGTGTGTGGGGGCAGGGCAGGGGTGGTTGGGGGCCTAAGATACAGACTACAGCACTAAAAGCCAGCAGAGTCAACTGGCCCCCTCTGAACTGAGACAGCATCAGCTCTACATCTAAATGCTGCAATGCCCAGGCCCTGAACGATCTTGGATCCCCCTGCTGCCCAAGACTTGTAATTAGCTACCTGTGGTCTGTTACTGTCACTAGTTGTGAGCTCTTTGAAAGACTGCATTGTATCTTACTCATTGTTGCATTTCTTCATGCCAGGCACACAGTAGGAGCTCAGGAAATATGTGTTGAAATGTCCTGAAATCCAAAAAGTATTTTGTAGTAACTTTAAATGGAGTATAATCTACAAAAATATTGATGTACTACGGAGTACACCTGAAACTAACATAAAGTGGTAAATCAACTATACTTCAGTAAAAAGAGAAATACAAGGTAAATAAACATAGGGATTACCTGGACCACATCAGGGTAGTCTGCAGAATAATTAAGAACAAGAACAGACAATGCAGACCTTCACTGAGCCCTTCCCCTTCCCCTCCAAGTGTTATCTAAATGAGCCAAAGATGGGTTCTGAATTTTGGCCCCTATATTATCTACTTCTTCACAGCATGCTGTGACCCATTATCTCAAAAACCCACCTGTGTCTAACTCACATTTTTGTACCTCCAATTGTTTCCAACATCATCCAAGCGAGCAGAATTTTTAGCCATTTAGTGCCTGTCTCCTTTGTACTCCTTCACTGGGTAAAATTGCACTTACCATCTGTTAGCCATAATAAGTTAAACCCCAAAGTTATAACCACCCCAAGACTCCACTGCCCTTTGGAGCTCTCTGATTTCCAGATTGCTGAGCAACATCACCTAGAACATAAACTCCCTCCCTTTTTCCCTCTCAGGAATTTCCTTGCCTTTTTTTTCAGGGTGGCAGGCAGTGGGGAGGCTTGCAGGGGGGTCCCCCTAGTGCCAGAAACATCTTCAGAGGCAAACCCGTGTCAAACATCCTCACAGGCAAACATGTCAAGTTCAGTTCAGTTCAGTCGCTCAGTCGTGTCTCACTCTTTGCGACCCCATGGACTGCAGCACGCCAGACCTCCCTGTCCATCACCAACTCCTGGAGTTTACTCAAACTTCTGTCCATTGAGTCAGTGATGCCATCCAACCATCTCATCCTCTGTCATCCCCTTCTCCTCCTGCCTTCAATCTTTCCCAGCCTCAGGGTCTTTTCAAATGAGTCAGCTCTTCGCATCAGTTGGCCAAAGTATTGGAGTTTCAGCTTCAACATCAGTCCTTCCAATGAACATTCAGGACTGATTTCCTTTAGGATGGACTGGTTTGATCTCCTTGCAGTCCAAGGGACTCTCAAGAGTCGTCTCCAACACCACAGTTCAAAAGCATCAATTCTCTGACAAAATGTGGTCCACCGGAGAAGGGAATGGCAAACCACTTCAGTATTTTTGCCGTGAGAACACAATGAACAGTATGAAAAAAA
>NW_011495032.1:13253677-13263960 GCF_000754665.1 Bison bison bison
TTAAAAAAAAAAAAAAGCCAAACTGTCTCCCAAATCAAACTTGTGTGTTTTACTGCCACCTTGTGGTCATATCTTTTTCTTTGCTCAACCCTGAAATTCTTGCAACTCGCTTACACTAAGCCTGACAGGGGCCCCATCCTCCTTCCATTTACAGAAGCTGTCAGCCAGGAACTCTGCTGGGACCAGAAACCAATGCTGCAGCAGGAAGAAGTTCTCCCATGCTAAGGAAAGTATGTATTTTCCAAGAACTCGTGAATTCCCAACACCCTAGAGATCACCATACTCACTCTAGAGATGGTCTTTGTAAGGTCTGTCTGATATATATGTTTTAGGGTCCCTATGACATGCCTGGCTAAAGGCCTTGAGGAGCCCCAGCCTAACAGGGGAGACTCACATTTAAACAAATTCTTTCAGTGTGTGAATCTTGGGTGAAGTAGTCAGAAAATAGGATGTCTGAACAGAGTTTGTGAATAGAAATGTCTGTGACAGGCAGATGGAAGGAAGGGCATTCCAATGTGTGCTCAGGTACAGCCTGGCAGATATGGGAAGCTCTGGATGGTCTGGATCAACTGGAGGCAGCCACAACGTGGGATCTAGTAGAAGTGAGCACACCATGCATGAGTGCATCCATGGCACGGAGTGCATCACAGGCTGGTTCAGGATCTGGGGCTTCTGGAGGTTTCCATCAGGAAGATGCTGATTAGCTGTGTGCCTAAGTCTGGGGGATGGCGCAGCACTCAGCTCTTCAGTAGGCTCACTCTGAGACCCCATTTACATGGTGAGGTCGAGTCCACCAACTCTCCAAGGCCTGGGAGTAGCCTGGGCCAGACTTCTGCAGTTCTAGAACCCTCTGCACATGACCAGCTGATGAAGTGGCTAAAAATAGTCCAGCCTTGGACATTCACTGCTGCTGGGAGGGGAATTGGGAGGCAGGACGGAGTAGATGAGCTTGGGGAGCTCCCAGGTCCCAACAGTGCAAGCATGACCCAATTTCCAAGGCAGGTAATTTCCGTGGAAGGTGGCTTCCTGGTGTTCAGGGACCATCACTTGACCTAGTTCTCCCTCAACCCCTCCCACAAAATGGGGATGTTTCAGGAAGGAGATTTCCTCTTCTTCAGTGATTTTATTGAAACAATTATTTGCACACCTGCCACAGGTCTGTCCTCTCAGGTCCCAGACCTTTAGGCCATGCCTGTGCCCGTCTTGGCTGAATACAGAAGCCAGGTCATCCAACCAGTCATTTGTTGTGGGACAGTCATTTCATGACTGACTGCCACCTCCCCTGATTCTGTGTGAGGAAGAAGGAGAAAATTAGGGTACCATATACTAATCAAGATAAACAGGGGTCATGGAGGGACACACTGCCTACAGCCACTGCCCACCTCCCCAGAAAAGCAAAAGAGTTAAGGAGGGGTTTCCAAGAGAACCCCTCACAGACGGAGGCCTCCTCTAGAGAAAGAGCCTGGTATCTGACTGCCTGGCTAGGAGCTTGGTGAGGCAGAAGCTTGGGGGCCCTTCTAGAGCTAGCCCTTAAAAAACAGGGCCCTAGCACAGTTCTGGGAAAGCTTGATGAGTGCCCCAGACTTTGGAGCTAAATGTGGACATGGAAAGGCTTTCCAGATGGCTCCAGTGATAAAGAATCTGCCTGCCAATGCAAGAGACACAAGAGAAGTGGGTTTGATCCCTGGGTTGGGAAATATCCCCTGGAGGAGGAAATGGAACCCCACTCCAATATTCTTGCTTGGAAAATTCCACAGACAGAGGAGCCTGGCAGGCTGCAGCCCATGGGGTCGCAGAGTCAGACATCACTGAGCATACATGCACGCACACATGTATGCATGGATGTAGAAACCAGGACTCATTTCTCACTTGAAGATTTCTAAAGGGAAGATACTCCCTGAAGTTTACAGTGATGACAGAACTAAGGGATCTAAAAATAACACACTGAGAATACAAAATCCCCTCTCCAAGTCCCAGGTACCTATGCTTTTTGGTACCTGGGACAAAAAAAGATTCTGGCAGCACCCAGAATTCATGTTGGGAGATTTTAGGGTTGAGAGGAGAGGATCCAGGGCTCTACGGAATACCAGGTGACTGCTGGCCCAGGCAGGTAAAACCCCACCCAAAAAGGGGTTGGGATGTGGACCCTGGCAGGATGAAGGAAGGCATGGCTGTACTCTCTCTGAGAGTCCTGGAGATGGAGAGGGCCAGAGCCAGGCAGATACCTTCCCTAGGAAACCCCACATATCATAGATGTAAAGCCCACCACAGCTCTGCAGTCCAGAAGCAGAAGGTGAAACCAGACCCAGCTATGCCCAGGCAGCCCATCCTGGGACAGTACTCTAGCTGCTATCCATTTGATGCAACACAGAGACACATGGTTGGCTCATATCTCAGCCTATCTAGAAAATGAGGTGCTTTCTGACTCTTTTGTTCTAGGCTATCTTTTCAAGATAGTGAAAATAGTGATAGTGCTGGAGAAGACTCTTGAGAGTCCCTTGGACTGCAAGGAGATCAAATCTGTCAAACCTAAAGGAAATCAACCCTGAGTATTCATTGGAAGGACTGATGCTGAAGCTGCAATACTTCAGCCAGCTGTTGCAAAGAGCCGAATCATTGGAAAAGACCCTGATGCTGGGAAAGATTGAAGGCAAAAGGAGAAGGGGGTCGGCAAAGGATGAGATGGTTGGATGGCATCACTAACTCCATGGACACAAATCTGAGTAAACTCTGGGAGACAGTGAAGGACAGGGAAGCCAGGTGTTCTGCAGTCCATGGAGTCGTAAAGAGTCAGAAATGATGTAGCGACTAAACAATAACAATCTTTTCAAGGATGTTTAGATACAGCCTAGAAAAATAAAAATAACAGTCCTCCAGAGCAAAGGCAGGCCTTCTTATTGTCCAGTAAGATAGAGAATATCTCACAGTAGAGCTGGTGGCAGGCACAATTACTGCCCATTAAAAAAGATTTGGATGCCCTAAGCTCAGGATTCCTCTCCTGTTATGCAACCCACTGTATATACAGGGGCCATTTGGTCCTCTTCACAGTCTCCTGTGAAAACTGGGGCTCAGGGAACAGGCACAAAAGGGTTGATACTCTGGCTATTACCATTGTTACAAGTGATACACTGTCCTTTATCGCTGACCCAGGAGTCTCATGTCTTTCATCAACATCCACGTAACTGGCAAATTAATGTTAGCTTGTGATGACAACAAAAGTTCAAATCCTTCACAATTCTTGACATTTACCTCCTCCCAACCCCAGAGGTGCTCCTGAAGGGAGGAGCCACCCCAGAATCAGACATCCCATGCACAGCGATGGAGGGGAGAAGGGGCAAAGGAGGACTGCCTCCACCCACCCCTACCGCCACTCAGGGCACTCAGGCCTGGAGCCTGCAAGACAGCAGAGGAGGGGACCTCAGTCAGGCTCAGACTGGAATTTCAACTTCTCTCACTGACTGAGAATCACTGAATTGATCAGAAATCTAAAAGACCCACATAAGATGTCATTTAGGCACAGAGAGGGGGGTCTGAGAGTGGCTGAAAATAGTGATGGAAGGAGAAAGAAAACTTACCGGACAATGCTCTGCTGAGCCATGCTGGTGTACTCACAGCCTGTCATCAGGGCCAGACCAAGCTTTCACTTCTAAAGAAGCCTTGCAGACCCACAGGGCCTCCATGGCCCTCCTCACAGTTGGGTTCTAGAAGAGCCCCTGAGAGTCAGTCCCAGCTATTTCCTTTGCCTTGTTTCCTCCACCACAAAAACCCCTCTGCTCTGCTGTTTCTCCATGAAGCCCCCTGTGCAATGATGAAGCCCACCCCCTCTCTGCTTCCTCCACTCCCTCTTCCTGGGTGAGGCAGCAAGTACATCACTCAAAGCAAGACAAGGCTGGACCAGGCAGGTCAGGATCCCTCACAGTAAAGAGCAGGAGCACCACCCTGTCACGTGCTCACAGCCTTTCCGCGAAGCCTTCGCTGCCTGGCCCAAGCCACTCACACCCAGCCAGTTTCCCCAACCGCAAATCTGACTCCTGTGCCTGCACCTTCTAGGATGAAGTCACTGGGCTTCAATCTCCTGAACGGTCTCCACCATGCTACTGAATGACAATAGCAAACGCCTGAGGAAATTCTACCCTGCACCAAGCTCTCTTCTAAAGGCTTTAGGATTATACCTCTATCCTCACAAAAACTCTCCAAAGTAAAGACTGTCATTAATCCATACTGCAGATTAGGAACCAGAGACATCAATAAGTGGAATGAAATGATCAAGGCACACACCTTGTATGTGCAGAGCACACTTAGGTATCTGAGGCGTGTCCTCTTAACCACAGCACTAGTTCCCCAGGACAACTGGAATGCCTAGGTGTGGCTGGGCCAGTGAGAGACTCTCACTTTCGACAATTTTTTCTGAGTCTAATTTTCCCAGTGAAGTAGACACACAAGTCATCATTCACAGTATCCAGATTCTCTCCAACGACACTCATTTTCACCAGTTGAACAGGAGGACATCATAGTCCCCATCATGTGTCCTTGGCCAGGTATCTACTGTGACCTCTGGGACAAATCCCCCAGACACCTGCCCTCTGCCCTCTCCAGTGCTACCACACACACACACACACACACAAGTCCTCTCTCTTATTACTTTAGGGCTTCCTGGCCAATCCCAGCAACCAGGATCTGCATCCTGAGGGCAGCCTAGAGGTTTTCTCTCAGTGCCAAAGCACAAGGGTGCTGGGGAATTAATGACCTCTGGAGGACATCCCTCAACAAACAGGAGTTGACATATGTAAACCCAGGCTCACTTGTGCCTGGGGCTGGGTAATCCTGAGGAGAACAATCTGCACTGAGAACAAGTGTTCCAGTGGGAACAAATCCAACTGCCCACAGAGCTAAGCTGCTTGGTAACCAAGACTCCCTCCCTTCCTGGTCTCACTTCCTACTTCCAGCTAGTGTTGCTTAGGCTCACAGAACTTTGCCTCAGGGTCTGCTTCTGGGGAACCTAGACAAGACAATCTGCTCGTCCTGCTCCAGCCCAAACAAAAGACCAGTGGGTACTATTGCCTCTACCCCCAGAGCTCCTTTCTCCTCTTCCTCCAGCTCCATAGAGACGTTCCACTAGCAGCCTAGACTCACCTTCCCTTCTGCCTCACAGCCTCCATTGGACAGATTAGAAACTAAGACACAGAAGGATTTAATAACCATGTGAGGTCACAACCAGGCTCTGTGTCACCCCATCACACCACAATCTGCCCCTCTCCCCCAACCATCTGGGCAGAAAGATTAATCGGGACTTCTGAAATCTGCATATATTTTCATTTCCTTGGATAATCTCCTCTCCACCGGTACGCTTTAGTTCCTGACTAACGTGTGAGATCTTGCTCCCTGAGTTTCATCTTCCCAGGTCCACGAGAGCACATGAGGCTCTCCAGGTGTCCATCTCTGAAAAAGCACAGAGCTTGCCTGGGGCTGCAGTGGCATCTGTCCTTCCTGCCCATGATGTCAACCCATCATAATGCCTGGCTGGCATTTGTTGGCTCTTGTGGGCTCAAATCCAGACTTGGGTAAGATTCCCTGCTGCCACTTCTATCACCCCTGGCACCTCGTAAGTCTCTCATCTAATTTACTTTTAAGCTCGAATTTCACTTTGTTGTTTTCAGCCCATTTTCATAACCTCTGAGATTCCGCTGAATTCTTCCCTTTATTCTCGCTGGTGTTTATGCTCCCTCCCAACTTAATCTTTCTGAATTTAATTATCCTGCTATTTATTCAAAGCATTAGAAAGGTTGACAGTGAGTGCACACAGTGGAGGCCCCTGCTCCCACCTCTCCTCACTCCACTCCCCAACACACACACCAGATACAGATGGCATTACAAGTGTCACCCACTGTCTCACACGCACCTCACCCTAGACAGCTCCAGACACCTACAGCCCAGACAAGCAGGGTCTGCACTGCGCTCCTGCTCCACCTCTGCACACACAGTTTAACCTCTGAACCTCTGGCTTTTCTTTGGTGAAATAAAGACAATGATAGCTACTTCTCAACTCTGTATGTGTTTATAGAGGGAGAGGCACGGATGGGGTGAGAGAGCGAGGAGTCTGGGGCCTGGTGCAGAGTAGGTTCTCAACACAAGTTCACTCTTTCTCTCCATTCCCCTGAATCAAGAGCACAGGTGCCCTGTGGGCTTGGGTATGTATTTTTATTTCTGCTATGGCAAATGCAGTGGAAAGGAAATTATTGGAAGGACATGATTTTTGTCCCATCTCTTCCAAAACTGTAGCCTTGTTAATGTCCATTTCTGAGTACCAAGTAAGAAACAGACCCAGAGCAGGCCCACAAAAATTCAGTTCTTGTGGTAATCTCTAAAACGGATAGCTCTAGCTGGTGCTCCAGGAAAGGGCTCACGTAGTTTTGCTCAGTCAATAATCCCCAGAGGCTGCACAATATCTGGCACACACTGTGTATGACACTGACTGCTATTGAATCAATACTTCCTTCTTGAATAACAGAACCCCTGAGTTTTAGCTGGTCCCCTATTCTTGCAATTAGCTGTGGCATATAACCAAGGTCTAACCAATGTAACATCGCAGCATTCAGGTACTGTCTTAAAAAGAAGCATCTGTACTCTCCTTCCCCCTTCCCACTTTTCCCACTGACTAGAATGTGGACCTGGGGGATGGAGCTGGACCAGGCATCTTGGACCATAAGATGGAAGACACTAAAGTGCAAAGAGAAGAGTCTGGATCCCAATATTGTTAAGCAGCATACCATCCCTGGGCCATGGACATGCTGCTAAGTCGCTTCAGTCATGTCCGACCCTGTGTGACCCCATAGACAGTAGCCCACCAGGCTCCCTTGTCCCTGGGATTCTCCAGGCAAGAACACTGGAGTGGGTTGCCATTTCCTTCTCCAATGCATGAAAGTGAAAAGTGAAAGTGAAGTAGCTCAGTCATGTTCTACTCGTAGCGACCCCATGGACTGCAGCCTACCAGGCTCCTCCGTCCATGGCATTTTCCAGGCAAGAGTACTGGAGTGGGGTGCCATTGCCTTCTCACCATGGACATGAGATATATAATAAAAGAGTAAAATAACAGACAGAAGGCCAACCAGTTCAATGACAACTGACACGTACATTAATTAAATACTCAAATCAAAAAGCAGTGTATTAGTCTGCTAGAGCTGCCATAACAAAATGCCACAACTGCCTGGCTTAAACAACATTTATTCACAATTAGAAATTCACGATCAAGGTGCTGGCAAATTCAGTTTCTGATGAGGGTTCTCTTCCTGGCTTGCAGATGGTTGTCTTCTCACTGTGTCCTCACATGGCCTCTCCTTTGTGTGCAAAGACAGATAGAGACCTTTGGTGCTCCTTTCTGTTCTTATAAGGACATCAGTACTATTGGATTAAATGCTGGTGGTGGTTGGTCACTAAGTCATGTCCGACTCTTGTGACCCCATGAAATGTAACCCACCAGGCTCCTCTGTGCATAGGATTTCCCAGGCAAGAATACTGGAGTGGGTTGTCATTTCCTTTTCAAGGGGATATTTCTGACCCAGCGATCAAACCAGTGGCTCCTGCATTGCAGGTTGGTTCTTTACCACTTAGCCACCAGCAAAGCCCCCTGGATTAGGGTCCTATCCTTATGACCTCATTTAACCTTAATTACTTCTTTAAAGGCCCTATCTCCAAATATAGTGACATCGGGGCTTAGGGCTCCAACACACGAGTTGGGCAGGAAGGAGAAGAGTGGACAGGAGACGATTCAGCTCATAAAAATATCCATACAAAAATACAAAGGAACCAGACTAGCCAAAACTATCTTAGAAAAGAATAAAGTTGAAAAAGTCACACTTTTGATTTCAGAACTTACTACAAAGCTACAATAATCAAGATAGTGGGTTATTGGCATAAGGACAGACATGTAGATCAGTGGAAAAGAATTGAGAGTCCATAAATAAAATAAACCCTCCATTCATGGTGAAGTAATTTTCAACAAGGATGCCATAACAGTTCAATTGGCAAAGTATAGTCTCTTTAACAAACAGTGCTAGAAATGGATTTCCACATGCAAAAGAATAAATTGGGACCCCTTCCTTTTATTATACACAAAAATTAAATCAAAACCTCTCATAAACCTGAAGTGTAAAAAATAAAATTATAAACCCCTTTTTAAAAGCATAAGTGTAAATCTTCATAACCTTGGATTAGGCAATTTTTAAAGATATGGCACAGGAAAACACAAGCAACAAAAGAAAAAATAGATAAATTGGACTATTTCAAAATTAAAAGTTTTGTGCTACAAGTGATTCCATCAGAAAAGTAAAAAGAAAACACATGAAATAGGAGAAAGACTGACTATGCAGAGAACCACACCTGGCTCAGTGTTGCCAGATCATCCAGAGATGAGGCTGGAGAGGCTGTCAGGAGCTGGACTACAACCCGGGGACTTCACTCTGTGATCAAGCCAAGAGTTTGAGGCCAAGGTCAGAATTACCCTTTAGAAAGAGGATGAGGTGACAGGGTGAAACCAGGTCAGGAGGCTAGAGGTGTACGTAAATGAGAGACACAAAACCCTCAGCTGGACAACTGGGCACTCAGAGGAAAGAGGAATGGGCTGGGATGTGGTTCAGAGAGTATCCAAATCCAGTGGGCTAAGGGGAGAAACACAGTAGTAAGGGGTGATGTCATACCTCCACCTGGGAGTCCTGGCCTATGATCCTGGGCCAGTTGGTAAATACCATTTATTTCAGGTGAACACTCTGGCATGGCCGAAGCTGGGCCTCTTCACAGGGCCGGTGGATTGGACTGAGCTCACAGGCAGGAGTCTTGGCACTAGCTGGCCCCCCTCCAGCAAAGAGCAGAGCAAAGCAGCACCAGACCAAGACCGCATGGGAAGCTTGTCTCCACTGCCATTGATGTGTTCCTTGGTACTTTCACCTGCCAGACTTAATAGGACTCCCCCAGCTCCTTCAACTGGCAATGAATAGCCTGGTCATATTAAACACACAGCGTATTGTCAACAAGGCTCTGAAGCACACCCCAGGCAGTAACCGCCTGTGAGGTGCCTAGGGTCTGAAGTGGCTACAAAGTCCTGGCTCCACTGTGATTTTTCCAGTGGGGCCATCAGTGTTGGGAGTGGACTCTTAGTTCCCCTTCTGCTAGCAGTCCTTTCCCCCAGAACTTGATGCCAGAAGAAGGCCATCCCTCTGCTAAGATCATCAAGACCAGCCAGTACTGTGGAAATGCACAAATAGGACCCACTGGCATGTAAGAGGTTCTCTGTCTGCATTGGGAGAGGGGTGAGACCTGTACATCAGACTCTGCTACCTGAAAGTGGAAAGGAACCTTCCATGATGCCAGCAGCTTAGTTCTGCTCCCTGGTAAGGCCCCTCCAGATCCTGGACTGTGGATCCCCTGCAACAGAGAGGTGAGGGTTACAGAGCCAGGCACACGTCAATGGTCACTTAGGTCTCCAGCCAACAAAGCAGCCTAAGAATTCCAGGTTCTGAAGGCAGGAGCCCCATGGTTTCCACAAGATGGCAGTGGGCTCTCCAAGTAGGTTAGCATCCTCCAACAGGTGTCCTGAAGCAGTTCTGTCCAGGTTCCCCCAGCCACACACTCTCCCAGGCTTTGTCTTTCCTACCATCACACAGGACTCTGCACACTTGGGCTTGGATTCCATTAAGATTGGAGATTGGGGGACTTCCCTCATGGTCCAGGGGTTAAGATTGTGCTTCCCAACTCCTGCAGCTCAATTCCAGAAAAATAAACGACCCAATCAAAAAATGGTCCAAAGAACTAAACAGACACTTCTCCAAAGAAGACATACAGATGGCTAACAAACACATGAAAAGATGCTCAACATCACACATTATCAGAGAAATACAAACCAAAACCACAATGAGGTACCATTTCACGCCAGTCAGAATGGCTGCTATCCAAAAGTCTACAAGCAATAAATGCTGGAGAGGGTGTGGAGAAAAGGGAACCCTCTTAACGCTGTTGGTGGGAATGCAAACTAGTACAGCCACTATGGAGAACAGTGTGGAGATTCCTTAAAAAACTGGAAATAGAACTGCCACATGACCCAGAAATCCCACTACTGGGCATAAACACACCAAGAAAACCAGAATTGAAAGAGACACGTGTACCCCAATGTTCATCGCAGCACTGTTTATAATAGCCAGGACATGGAAGCAACCTAGATGTCCATCAGCAGACGAATGGATAAGAAAGCTGTGGTACATATACACAATGGAGTATTACTCAGCCATTAAAAA
>NW_011495032.1:13264060-13264440 GCF_000754665.1 Bison bison bison
CACAATGGAGTATTACTCAGCCATTAAAAAGAATACATTTGAATCAGTTCTAATGAGGTGGATGAAACTGGAGCCTATTATACAGAGTGAAGTAGGCCAGAAAGAAAAACACCAATACAGTATACTAACACATATAAATGGAATTTAGAAAGATGGTAACAATAACCCTATGTGCAAGACAGCAAAAGAGACATGGATGTATAGAAGTCTTTTGGACTCTGTGGGAGAGAGCAAGGGTGGGATGATCTGGGAGAATGGCATTGAAACATGTATATTATCACATGTGAAACGGAGCACCAGTACAGGTTTGATGCATGAGACAGGGTGCTCAGGGCTGGTGCACTGGGATGACCCAGAGGGATGGGATGGGGAAGGAGGTG
>NW_011495032.1:13264540-13296845 GCF_000754665.1 Bison bison bison
AGAACACATGTACACCCATGGCAGATTCATGTCAATGTATGGCAAAACCACTACAATATTGTAAAGTAATTAGCTTCCAATTAAAATAAATAAATTTATATTAAAAAAAAAAAAAGACTGTGCATCAAGTGCAGGGGGCATGGGTTTAATCCCTGATCAAGGAACTAAGATCCCAAATGCCATGCAGGGCAGTCAATTAAATAAATATAAATGGTTGTATTAAAAAAAAAAAAAAAGACTAAAGATGGAGTGGGCATGGGGAGAGTAAGGGAAATAATGACAGGGAAGATGTAGGTGAAGACAGAGCCGGCGCGTGGTGAAGCTGAGAGGAAGAGGAAGGTGGGCAGGCACAGGGAGCAGACAGTGAGGGAAGACCCACCTGCTGGATGCATTTGACAGAACTAGAACCAGGTGAAGTGAGTGAGCCACTTGCCCTGGGAGCAAAATTCATGGATGTCAAAAATCTCAGTAATACAGATAAATGATATTTTTTAATTAATTAATTTATCTTTGGCTGTGCTGGATCTTCACTGTTGCTCAGGCTTTTCTCTAGTTGTGGCAAGTGAGGGCTACTCTCTAGTCGCCATGTGTGGGCTTCTCTTGTTGTCGAGAATGGGCTCTAGGTGCTCAGGCTTCAGTAGTTGCAGTTTTCAGACTCTAGAGCACAGGCTCAGTAGTTGTGGTAGATGGACTTAGTTGTCCCTCGGCATGAGGGATGTTCTTGGGACCAGGGATCAAACCCATGTCTCCTGCATGGGCAGGCAGATTCTTTACCACTGAGCCACCAGGGAAGTCTGATACATGATATTTTAGTGCAATTTTTAATGTAAACTGGTGCAAAATCTCCAGGATCAACAAAATATCAAAGTTTTAAACAAAGATGGGATCCATATTCCTGAGTTTTCCTTCTTCCTCAGATTCCAACGTGACAGGGCAGGGTCCTCCTGCTGAGGGTTTTGGAGCCAAAGGGAAACACAGGAGGAAAGTCTGGGCCTCCAGTAGATCATTTGATGTCCACTCACACAGTCCAAAGGAAAAAAATGAAAGTGGAAATGACAACATTCTAAGGAAGAACTCAGCTTCAGAAAGGATGGGGTCAGAATGTTACTAAATACTCACATCCCCAGCTTTATGGGGAAAGGAAACTTTCCCCATAAGAAGGAAGCCCCAATTTCTTTGGGATATTGCAACATCTCCACATGTATTAGTGTGTGTGATCCTCATAACAACACCAGACATGCAGTGCTTTCAAAGTCCTCAGTTTATAGGTAAGAAAACTAAGAGTGAATCAACATTTCCAGAACCATGTAGCCAGCAAGGGGTGGGGCAGGACTAAATCCTGACTTCTGAGTAAATTAGCCTCCACACCATGCTTCCCCCTCAGGCATGGCCACAATCCTGCGCTCCATGGTTCTCTACTTTAGTACTCTGCTACTCCAAGATCAGCCTCCACACCTGGGCCCACCTGCACCCGCCTGACACCATCTGCACTTGGGCTGACTTCCCATTTGACCAGGAAGCCAATATTGGAATGAGAATTACTGGGTCTGAGTAGCTACAGGGACATTGAGGCTGAGAGGCCTCAAAACTCTTGAGCTAGATGAAGCTACCTTCTGTGCTGGCTAGTTCTTGGCCATCACTGGTACCTAATCATTGTTTGTTGACCCTTCAGTGGATGAATGCACTTTTCCAACTTGGGCATTGTTGACAATCTGGCCCAGATAATGCTTGTTGTGTGGGCTGCCCTGTGCATTGTACGGTGTTTAAGCATGTCTGGCCTCTACTCACTAGATGCTATGGCACCTTCCAGTTGTGACAGTCAAAACTATCTCTAGACATTGCCAAACATGCCTTGAAGGGCAAAAATCAACCGATTGGGAACCATTGTGTGAATAAATTGGAGAATGAGAGAGTGACTGAACGGCTATTGGCCATCTTAAAAGGAAACTGGACCCAGTGTGACACTGAGCAGACCCAGATGAGTCAGTTAGCAGCCAGAAGGCCCTGGAACATCTTTGTTAGGAAGTCAATGTGAAAGCACCATGACTGCTTTTCCCTACTTGTCAAATGGCCTGTCCATGACATATTTGCAAAGTGTGACACTTTCGGCAGCAACGAATGACCGATGATGGATCCAGCCCAGAGCTGCACACTCTGTCAATGTTTCAAGAGGCTGCCTGACTTAGATCCAGGCCAGAAACAATTCACTACTTCTCCTTAAAAGAGCAATTTCCCCTCAGTGTGATGGATGACCTGCCAATCAGCATCCACAAACCAACCCTAATTCTCACCCTTCACACAGCTATGCCACTCCAGGGCTTTATAGTAAATTACACAACAATCAAGAGCAGATTGTGAAGGATGTAAGATGTGGAAGACACATGCCCAAATTCAAAGAGACAAGGCCAATCAAATTTTGTCCCCAGCCTCTGCCCTCTCTCCCAAGACCCAGTGTTAGCTGCTGTCCATTTAAAAAAGGTAGAGAGACAGACATGTCACCAGATGGCAGAGTAGGAAGACCCTGAGCTCACCTCCTCCCATGGCACACCAAATTACAACTATGTGCAGTGCAACTATCCATAAGATTGACCAGAAGGCTAGCAGAAATAAATGTCTACAACTAAAGATGTTAAGAAGGAACCACAGTGAGATGGATAGTAGGCACAGAGAGGCTGTACAGTCAAGACTCACACCTCCAGCTGGGCAACTGACAACAGGAGGATAATTATAACTTCAGAGGTTCTCCCCAAGGAGTGAGTGATTTGAGCCCTATGCTGGGTTCCCAACTCAAGGGATCTTGCACTGGGAAGACTAGCCCCTAGAATATCTGCTCTGAAGGTCTTGGGGATTGCATCTGGGAGTCAGAGGGTTGTAGGAAACAGATGCCTCTCCCTCTCTCTCTCTCTCTCTCTCTCTCTCTCTATATATATATATATATATATATATATATGGTTTTTGCTTCACTGGTTCTTTGTTGCTGAGCACGGCTTTCTCTAGTTGTAGCAAGCAGGTGCTACTCTCTAGTTGCAATTCATGAGCTTCTCACAGTGGTGGCTTCTCTTCTTGCAGCATGGGCTCTAGGGTGCATGGATTTCAGGAGTTGCAGCATGTGGGCTTAGTTGCCCTGTGACATGTGGGATCTTAGCTCTCTGGACCAGGAATCAAATCCATGTCCCCTGCATTGGCAGACAGATTGTTAACCACTGGTCAACCAGAGAATTCCCCAAACTCCACTCTTAAGTGCTGCACACAAAATCTCATGTGCTCTGAGACCCAGCAAAGAGGCACTAGTTTGAAAGAAGCCTGAGTCAGACCCACTTGATGATTTTGGAGATCCTTCCAGAGAGGCAAAGTACAATGGGGCTCCTCCTGGGGACTTGAAAGCTGACAGCAAAAATTTGGGGGAGCCTATTCTACTGCAAAGACACTTGTACTGACAAGCACCATTTTGGAGTCCTCCCTATGTCTTATTAGGGCTGAAGGCTTACCTGCCCACCAGCAGGCCCCACCCAGTCCCAGGACATCCAGGATGTGAAGCAACCTAGCAGGTACTTGGCCTCATCCCTTGGTGAGCCAGCACCAGACCTGGCCCTCTTGGCTGCCAAGGCCAGCTGCCCCAGAACTGGCCCTGCTGACCAAAAGGGCCAGCAGACACTGTACAAGGCAGGGCATGGCAACAAATGAGGCTGGGGACCAGCCCTACCTATCAGCATACCCACAGTAGTTAACCCTACCAGAGCAACAGAGCCCACACAGGGGCCCTCCTAGAGCATATAGCTCTGGTGACTGGAGGGTAGTGTGCTGCTGGGCCCCAGAGGATGTCTTCTACATAGGGTCACTTCTCCAAGATTGCAAAACACCACCAAACTAACAATGGATACAAATAAACACAGAGAATTAGGCAAAATGAGTTGACAGAGGAATGTGTCCCACACAAAGGATTAAGTCATAATCTAAAAAAAAAAAAAAAAAACCTCAGTGAAGTGGACATAAATAACCAACCCAATAAAGAGTTCATGGAAATGATCTCAAAGATGCTCAGTGAACTCAGGAAAAGAATGGTTGAGCACAGTGAGAATTTTTTAAAAGTGTTAAAAAATATAAAGAATCAAATAGATCCAAAGAATACAATAACTGAAATTTTAAAATTCTCTAGAAGGAATCAACAGGAGATGAACTGATTTAGAGAAATGAATTAGCAAGCTGGAAGAGAGAGTATTGGAAATTACCCAAGCTGAGCATAAAAATCTGTACTTTTGAAAACTATGAGAATTGATTAAAGTAATTAAAGATAACACAGCAAGATGAAAAGATATTCTCTTCCTATGGATTGGAAGAATTAATACTGTTAAAATGATCATACTACCCAAGGCAATCTACAGATTTAATGCAATCCCTATCAAAATATCAACAGCATTTTTTCACAAAACTAGAACAAAGAATTCAAAAATGTTCATAAGAACACAAAAGAAAAGTGAAAAAGTGAAGGTGCTCAGTTGTGCCTGACTCTTTGCAACGCCATGGACTGTAGCCTACCAGGCTCCTCCATCCATGGTATTTTCCAGGCAAGAATACTTGAGTGGGTTGCCATTTCCTTCTCCAGGAGATCTTCCCGACGCAGGGATTGAACCCAGGTCTCCAGCATTGTAGGCAGACACTTTACCATCTGAGCCACCAGGGAAGAACAAAAAAGACCCCAGAAGGCCAAAACAATTTTGAGAAGGAAGAATAAAGCTGGAGGTGTCATGCTCCCTGATGTCAGACTACAGTAAGTCCTCTGCATATGAATGAGTTGTGTTCTGAGAGCACATTTGTAAATTCAGTTTTCTGTAACTCCAACAAAGTTGCCTAAGTACCCAATGGACACAATCAGCTATACAGTACTGTACGGTAATAGGTTTATAATAATTTTCACACAAATAATACATAAAACAAATTTAAAACATAAAACATTGTTAATCTCATGGTGAAGAACCTTGAAAAGTACAGGAGTACAGTACAAGAGTTGGCATACAGGAGTTGGCATTAAGTGAACAGGCAAGAAGAGTTACTGACTAGAGGAGGGAAAGGAGGTGGAAGATGGTAGAGCTAAAGGATTGCCAGCCATATGGGATGGAAGGCAAGCTGCAATTTCACTCACACCTGATGTTGATGGCACAGGTTCTGGTCCCTTGCTGGATTCAATTCTATCTACACTCTTGAAAAAGTGACCCAGTGATGTCTGGGTAGCAGATCTTTTTTTCTCATTATATATGACACAGTTGCACTGGATTGCATTCTGAACGGCTGCTGCAAATTTCATGTACCATTCTACATCTGGGTCCTAAAAACACTGACATTTCGGGTCCTAAAAAAACGAACATTACCTCCTCAAATAAAAGATAAATAAATCCTCTTACCATTTCCTGTGTTGTGAATCTCTTCATTTCTTCAGTTACTTCTTCTTCCACAGTGTCTCTCTTCATCCTTTCTCTAAGACTCCAATTACATCAGGTCTTCAATGCAAAGTCACATCTTTGAAAGTTTACAATTACAAAGTTCATAGGTAGGGGATTTACTATATACTACAGAGTTACACTAATCAAACAGCATGACACAGGAATAGATAAATAGATCAATGGAACAGAACAGAGTGCTCAGAAATGAACCTACATTTATACAGTCAATTAATCTATGACAAAGCAGGCAAGAATATACAATAGGGAAAAGATAGCCTCTTCAATAAACGGTGTTGGGAAAACTGAACAGCTACCTGCAAAAAATCAAATTGGACTACTTTCTCAGACCCAATATAGAAATTAACTCAAAGTGAATAAAAGACCTAAATGTAAAACTTGAAATCATAAAACTTCTAGAAGAAGACATAGGCTGTACTCTCTTTGACATCAGTCTTAGCAATATTTTTTAAAAATATGTCTCCTAAGGCAAAGGAAAAAAAAGCAAAAATAGACAAATGGGACTATATCAAGTTAAAAGCTTTTGCACAGCAAAGGAAACTATCAGCAAACAAAAAGGCAGTCTCTGAATAGGAGAAGATATTTGCAAATGATAAATCCAATAAGGGTTAATATCCAAAAATAAATAAATAATTCAAATAGAAAAATATACAACCCACTTAAAATGGACAGAGGACCTGAATAGACACTTTTCCAAAAAATACATATGGATGACCAACAGATACATGAAAAGACATTTCAACATCACTAACCACCAGGGAAATGCAAATCAAAACCACAATGAGATACCACCTCCCACATGACACAAAGGCTATTATCCAAAAAATAATATGTGTTGGGAAGGATGTGGAGAGAAAGGAACCCCTGGGCAAGGTTGGTGGGAATGTATAATATATTATATTAGCTACAAAAATATGAAATTTTTTCCATTTGCAATAACATGGATGGATCTAGAGAGTATTATGCTATTTGAAATAACTCAGAGAAAGACAAATACTGTATGATCTTACATGTGGAATCTTAAAAGAAAAACAAATGAAAACAGAATCAGAGTCAGAGATACAAAGAACAAATGAGTGGTAGCCTGAAGGGAGGGGATGGGAGTTTAGCAAAGTAGGTGAAGAGAATTGAGAGATACAAATCTCCAGTTATATAATAATAAGTACAGGAATATCATATACAGCATAAGGAATATGGTCAATAATACTGTAATAACTTTGTATGGGGACAGGCATTTACCAAACTATTGTGATCACCTCATAATGTATTTATGTGTGTGTTCAGTCGCTCAGTTGTGTCTGACTCTTTGAGACTCTATGGATCCTGTCGACCATAGCCCACCAGGTTCCTGTCCATGGGATTTTCTTGACAAGAATACTGGAGTGGGCTGCCATTTCCTTCTCCAATCATAATGTATACACACATCAAATCATTATGTAGTATACCTGAAACTAACATAATATTGTACATCAACTATACATTTGACCCTTGAAAAATATGGGGAGTTAGGGCACTGATCCCATGCAATTGAAAATCTACATATGGCTTTACAGTCAGCCCTCCACATCCATGGTTCCACATTCATAGATTCAACCAACCATGGATCACATAATACTATAGTATGAATTTATTGAAAAAAATCTTTGTATAAGTGAACATACACAGTTCAAACCCATGTTGTTCAAGGGTCAACTGCATTTCAACAAGAAAAAAAAATTTTAAAGAAATGTAGAGACATACTGGCCTCATTAATTTTAAGAGTCATAGGGATGTGTTCCCAAGTGAAGTTGGCCATTATGCTGGTCCTTGAAGATTCCTGTAAAGAAAAGAATATGGAGATCACAATAGCATGTTATTTAATACCCTCCAGATTGGCAATAATGAAGAAGTCTGACTATACATAAGTTGAGAATATGGAAGAACATGAGATTTTTGTTCACTGCTAGGGGCTGTGGCAAGGGGAGTGTCAGATATAAGCTGATAGAAGGATTGTGGAAGATAATCAGTTACAGTTTTGGACCAGAATGTCACATGCTGTACGATATAGCCATTTCACTCATACATATGAAGTGTTAACCAACGGAAATATGCATAAAGGTGCACACAGCAGGAGATACTTGCAACAATACTCATGGCAGCATTATTTATGGAGACAAAAAAAAAAAAAAAGGAAAAACCCAAATATCTACCAAATATCCACCATCCAAGAGTAGAATGAAAAAGAATACTGTTTCAAGTATAGATAAATTTCATAAATGTCATATTAAGTGCAAAAAGCAAGACAAAGCAAAGATGTACAGAATCATTCCACTTACAGCTCAAAAGCCTGCAAAACTAAACATTACAGTGTTTAGAGATACATTCATGTTTGATAAAATTACTTTAAAAACTGTAAAGATAACAAGATTGTATATCAACTATACTTTAATTTAAATTTTAAATAGTAGTAAAAGAGTGAAGGATTAATGTACTCAAGCTCAAAACAGCAATTGCAGTTGAAAAAGAGGCACCTGGGGTACTGTAGTTATTGGTAATGTTCTGTTTCTCAATAGATGCACAGGTATATATTAGTGAGTGATGGATACAGAGTTGTTCATTGTGTTATTGGTACTACTTAAATTACATGTGCAGATATTATCATATATTCACCTATATGATTGAAATGGGTTTCCCAGGTAGCTCAAGTGGTAAAGAATCTGCCTGCCAATGCAGGAGCTGCAGGAGATACAGATTTGATCCCTGGGTCTTGAATATCCCCTGGAGTATGAAATAGAAACACACTCCAGTATTCTTGCCTGGGAAATCCCATGGACAGAGGAACCTGGCAGGCTACAGTCCATGGGTTTACAAAGAGCTGGACATAACTGAGAACACAAGCACAACGATTGAAATATATTTCCTAACAAGAAAGAGAAAAACAAATATGGTATAGTGACACATACAAATGTGTTAGGAAGTTAGGCATGAGCAACAAGGGTGGCCTAGATGAAAAGGATGCAAGCTGATCTCTAAGCCCCATCCCAGGCATGCCCAGGAGAGCTCACAGATATGCTGTAAAAATAACCACAGAGACCTTTGCAACTCCTACATAAGCACCCTAGGTACAGCGTGGATACAAACTACCCACAGGGGCTTCTCAGTCTCCTGCAGGTTGGCCCCTGATGCACAGTTGTGTCCTCAAGTAACCTCAGGTAGCTAGGAGCCCATTAAGGGTTTATAAATATTCTATACATGTGCACAACTGATTTTAGCAGACTGAATTATGGGGAAAACATGTGCAATAGAGCCTGTTGTTATGTAACTTGCAACTGTCAATCAAAACTCTCAGCCCAGGCCCACTTAGATGAATACATATAATTCCTATTTGGAATGTGCCCAGATGCTCCCCTTCCTTGACTGGCCTTGAGCATACACTCCTTTGCATTTTGCACAGGGAAGAACCCAGAGGCTGAGACAGGGAGTATAAAAAGGGAAGCCAAGAGGGATCATGGCCACTCCTTTGGAGTTGGTCCAATCTCACGTCTCTGGTGGAGAAGGCAATGGCACCCCACTCCAGTACTCTTGCCTGGAAAATCCCATGGACGGAGGAGCCTGGTAGGCTGCAGCCCATGGGGTCGCTAAGAGTCGGACACGACTGAGCAACTTCACTTTCACTTTTCACTTTCATGCATTGGAGAAGGAAATGGCAACCCACTCCAGTGTTCTTGCCTGGAGAATCCCAGGGACGGCAGGGCCTGGTGGGCTGCCGTCTATGGGGTCGCACAGAGTCCGACACGACTGAAGCGACTTAGCAGCAGCAGCAGCCCCACTTCTCTGGAGTATACTATCTGCTGTCTGTTTAATTAAAGATCTGTCTGCTTGAGCTGTAACAATCTGTTGTTTCAAATACTAGCTACAACAAGAAAGGAGCTGAGAAAACTGCCTTTTTGAGCTGTAATTAGTCCCTCTTTCCAAATCTTTGTTACAATGAGACAAGAACGGAGGGAGAGAAATAAATCGACATGACATATGGAATCTAGAAAAAATAGTACCAATGAACCTATTTTCAGGGTAGAAATAGAGACACAGATGTGGAGAATAGATTTGTGGACACAGGGGGTTAAGGAGAGGGTGGGTCGAATTGAGAGAGTAACATTGACATATATTCAGTTCCATGTATAAAACGGGCTTCCCTGGCAGCTCAGATGGGAAAGAGTGCCTGCAATTCAGGACACCTGGGTTCGATCCCTGGGTCTGGAAGATCCCTTGGAAAAGGAAATGGCAATCCATTCCAGTATTCTTGCCTGGGAAATCCTATGGACAGAGGAGCCTGGTGAGCTCGTGTATATGTGCATGTTAAGTCACTTCAGTTGTGTCAACTCTTTGGGACCCTGTGCACTGTAGCCTGCTAGACTCCTCTGTCCATGGGCTTCTCCAGGCAAGAATACTGGAGTGGGTTGCCATTCCCTTCTCCAGGGGATCTTCCCAACCCAGGGATCAAAACTGCATTTTCTGCACTTCCTACAATGCAGGTGGAATCTTTACTGCTGAGCCACTGGGGAAGCCCATAAAGTCCTGGGATCACAAAGAACTGGACACCACTGAGTGACTAACATAAATGTGTAAAACAGGTGGCAGGAAGCAGCTGTATAGCACAGGGAACTCGGCTCGGTGCTCTGTGACAACCTAGAAGGGTCGCATGGGGGAGATGAGAGGGAGGTTCATAAAGACACTTCATTGTACTGCAAGAACCATCACAACTATAGAATAAAAAGAAAATTATACCCTAATAGAAGAAAAGGAAAATTAAGAAGTATGACTGAAGTGGCAGGAGGAATGCTTAAACTGTTCAGAGATGTTCCAGATTAGGTCAGAGTCCTACTAAAAGATGTGTCTTATAAAAGCCAGGAGTGTCCTCTACACAACAAAGACCCAATGACTGCTCTTGTACATGATTATCCATTCTGCCAAGGGAGCACCCTCAGAAGGCTAAAGAATATCTGAAGCCAAAGCAGACAGGCAAGAGGCTACTTTGAGTCACTCTGCTGCTTCCAAACCTCCTTAATGGAGCATTCAAGGCTTCTTAGCCCCATAGACCAAGCAGTTACTGTAAGTGGTTTAATTCTTCACAATAACGCTGCAAGGGAAACTTCATTATTCCCACTTTACAGATGAGGAAGCTGAATCTTGAAAAGTTGAAATTATTTGCTCAAGATTAGATACTACTAAAAAGCATAGATAAGGGACTTCCCTGGCTGCTCAGGGATTAGGACTCTGCACTTCCACTGCAGGGGGCACAGGTTCAGTCTCTGGTCAGGGAACTAAGATCCTGTGTGCCTCATGGCCAAAACTAAAAATGTGAAGACAAATTTCAAATTCAAGTCTGTCTGTTACCAAAGCCTGATATCTCTTCAGTACACTGGGATGACTTGAAAGTCATCATTTATAAACGCCCTTCTCCATCTAACACAGAAATGCCTTTGGAGAAACCAATGAAAACACACCTTGGCCTCAGGCTGTTTCAAATAAGCTCAAATTTTGAAGGAGCAACTGTAACTTGCCCAGCCCAGCTGCCAGACCAAGAGCACAACTGGGCAGTAGCCAGAGTCATAATTAGTAAGAAGTAATATCAGAGGAAGGGTGCAGGGGCATTGTATCCCTATTTCTACTCAGCAAAATAAAATGAAACGTTCTTTTCCCTTTACAAGAAGAGGCATGAAAAAAGGAAAGCCTCCTCTAGGAGCTATGGCAGTCATGAAGGGAGACATCGTTGTGTGCTTCTTCTGGGCGAAAGGACCATCTCAGCCACAATGTTATAATCACTTGGTGAACTGAGCACATCCAGATGAGATCCACCCACAGAGACACTGCTCTAGTTGTCCTCCCTAACAGTACTCTCCAACCATTACTAGTCCACATCAATAATCCCAGAGAGTCACCTACCACACTAGTATTTCTAAATGGGAGACAAGGTCATGTTTTCTTTGGGTCCCTGGGATCTTCATTTGAGACTCCTTCATATGACAGGTAAGGTCCTCCACAGTCTCACTCATCTCAGTTCCTGCCATATGAATGTCCAGGGAAAAGGACTGTAGGCAGAGGAAAGAGTGATCACTATCTGGCACATTTGAGAAACAGAAAGGAGGGCACTCTGGCTGGAGTGAGAAAGCAGGAGACAGTAGTGAGGTGAGGTCATGAAAAGTAATAGAGTCAGACTGTGGGGTTCTGTTTTTACCCTAAATAAAATGGGAGAGCCACTGCATGGCTTTTCAGAAGAATCCTGTGGTCTGATTTACATTTTAGAAGATCACTTTGGCTGCTGTATAAAGAATGGACTTCTGAAGAAAAAATGTGGAGCAGAGACAAGTTGGAGGCTGTGCAGTAAGTAAGATGAGAGCCATAGTGGATTGGCCCCAGTGGTAGCAGTGGGCACTGAATTTATTTTGAAGATAGAGTCAATAGGACTTCCTAATAGATTTGAGGAGGGATGTAAAAGCAAGAATGGAGTCAAGGATGATCCCAAAATTTTAATCTAAGCAACTGGAAAAAGGAAATTGCCATTCACTGAATGGAAAGCCTGTAAGAGTTGAGCAGGTCATTTGAAGTGTTGTGGAACAGGCAGAAATTGGAGTTCAGTTTTAGACATGTTAAATTTGAGGTGTCTGTTAAACATACAAGAAGAGATGTGGAGTATGCAGGTGTGAAATGTACAAAAATAGACTCCAAGAAACAAGTCAAGGCTGAGATATAAATTTGGGAGCTGTCAGCATATTTGGTATTTAAATTCATAAGACTAAATGCAATCACCAAAGAAGAAAGTATAAATAGAGCAGAGAATAGAACTAAAGACTGAGCACTGGGATCATCTAACATTAAGAGTTTTGGAGCAAAGAGGAGGGAACAACACAAGACCAAGATGATCCAACAGTAATTGAACTGTACATGCATATATACATACACATATGTGCCCATGTGTGTCCACATATGTGATACATATGCAAGCTTACATATACATGCAAATATGCATACACTTATGTACATATATCACACGTACACAAAGTTCAACAATCTCTAAAAAAAGATAACATAATTACATAATTCATACTCTGCAAAGTATCATTTACAATATCCATCATTCAACAACAACAAAAAATACTAGAGATTCAAAGAAGGAGGAAAATATACCTAAAATTAGAGGAAATGTCAATGATACAGACCCACAGATGACCCAAATTTTGGAATTAGAAGACAATGACCTTTTTTGAAAATTATTTTAAGTATCTCCAAGAATTGAAAAAAAAATGAATAAAATTGGTGAAGATATGAAGAAGTTTAGGAAAGAAATTTTAACTGTAAAAGGAGAACAATTGAAATTCTAGAACTGAAAACACAGTATCTAAATGAAAAATGTATTATTAACAAATAAATTAATTAACTTATTATTTATTAATTTATTATTAACAAAAAAGGATCAATGGGTTCAGGGCATTAAAGGAAATTATCCAAGCTAAAACACCCAAAGATAGTATTTTTAAAAAACAGATTGTCTGACACAAGTGGGAAAATAGCAAATGGTCTAATGTAGGGATACTGGAAAGAACAAAAAGGAGCAGAAGAAATACTCAAATAAAAAATGACCAAATTTTTCCAAAAAGTAATTAAATACCTGAAGCAGAGAGCCAAGAATGCCAAAGAGGGGAAATATAAGGAGGACCACAGCCAGACACATCATAGGCAAACTGCTTAAAATAAAAGTTAAAGAGAAATCCTATTTCAAACAGAAAAAAAAAAAAAAAGTGGAAACAAGAAAACAAAGATGTATCTCTAATGTGCCAAAAGGGGAAAAAAAGTAAACTTAGAATTCTATATCAATGAAAAGCACTTTAAAAAATAAAGTCTAAAAAGTACACTTTTCAGACCAAAAAAGAAAATGAGAAAATATTTACTTGCAGACTTTAACTACAAGAAAATCACTAATGGAACTCCACTGGACTAAATAAAAATGATACCAGCTAAAAGCCCAGAAGAGATGAAAAGCAACAGATATGGTAAATATAAGTGTAAATATAGATATTATTCTTAGTAATTTTAAAAATTACATCTGTTTATAATAAAAATAATAGGGACATATGGGACTTATACATAGAAGTAAAATATAGGACATTAAGAGCTAAAAATCTAATGTAGATCATGACAGATCAAAAATTAATAATAGCACAAATAGGTATAACTAAATAATCAAGAGGTAAAAAAATGGAAATTTTTAAAAATGCTTGATTACTCCAAAAGAAGGCAGGAAAACACAAACAAAAGAACAAAAAATATGCAACTAAAATAAAGTAGCAAGATGACAGACTCAAACCTAATACAATGAATAATTTCCTGAAATATAAATTGACTAAGTACTCAACGTAAAAGGCAGCAATTCTCAAACAGGATTTAAGAAAAAACAGCTTTACATTGTTTATAAAAGACAAAGTTAAGTCTAACAATCGTTATAATTTGAAAGCAAGACGTTAGAGAAGTGTATACTTTGTACACACTAAAAACAAGAAAGCAGATATAACATCAATGATAATAGAAAGAGTAAATGTCAAGACACTACCAGAGATACAGAGGGACATTTCAGAATGTTAAAAGGATTAATTCTTCAGGAGCACGTAACAATCTTAATGTGTATCTATCTAATTTTCTTTTTTTTAATTTTTTAAATTTTATTTTATTTTTAAACTTTACATAATTGTATTAGTTTTGCCAAATATCAAAATGAATCCACCACAGGTATACATGTGTTCCCCATCCTGAACCCTCCTCCCTCCTCCCTCCCCATACCATCCCTCTGGGTCGTCCCAGTGCACTAGCCCCAAGCATCCAGTATCGTGCATCGAACCTGGACTGGCATCAAGAAAATTTAAGATTACACAGAAGTTGACAAACTCACAACTAGAGTTGGTTATCAGAACATTCCTCTCTCAGTGATTTATTGTTCTTCAGTCACTAAGTTGTATCTGACTCTTTGGGACCCCATGAACAGCAGCACTCCAGGCTTCCTTGTTCTTCACTCTCTCCTGGAGTTTACTCAAACTTATGTCCACCAAGTCAGTGATACCATCCAGCCATCTCATCCTCTGTTGCCCCCTTCTCCTCTTGCCTGCAATCTTTCCCAGCATCAGGGAAATGAGTTAGCTTTTCACATCAGGTTGCCATGGAGCTTCAACTTCAGCATCAGTCTTTCCAAAGAATATTTAGGGTTGACTTCCTTTAGGATTGACTGGTTTGATCTCCTTGCTGTTCAAGGGACTCTCAAGAGTCTTCTCTAGCACCACAGTTAGAAAGCATCAATTCTTCAGTGCTCAGCCTTCTTTATGGTCCAACTCTCATGTCTGTACATGACTATTGGAAAAACCATAGCTTTGACTATATGGATTTTGTTGGCAAAGTGATGTCTGCTTTTTAATACATTGTATAGGTTTGTCATAGCTGTTCTTCCAAGGTGCAAATGTGTTTAAATTCATGGCTACAGTCACTGTCTGCAGTGCGAGTGCAAGAAAATATAATATGCCACTGTTTCCACTTTTTCCTCACCTATTTGCCATGAAGTGATGGGAACGGATGCCATGACCTTAGTTTTTTGAGTGTTGAATATTAAGTCAGCTTTTTCCCTCTCTTCTTTCACCCTCGTCAAGAGGCTCTTCAGTTCTTTTTCACTTTCTGCCATTAGAGAGGTATCATCTGCATATCTGAGGTAATTGATATTTCTCCTGGCAATCTTGATTCCAGTTTGTGATTCATCCAGCCTGGCATTTCATATGATGTACTCTGTATATAAGCTAAATAAGCAGGGTGACAATATACACCCTTGACATATTCTTTTCTCAATATTGAACCAGTCTGTTGTTCCATGTCCAGTTCTAACTGTTGCTTCTTGAACTGCATACAAGTTTCTTAGGAGGTAGGTAAGGTGATCTGGTATTCCCATCCCATTAAGAATTTTCCACAGTTTGCTGTGATCCACACAGTCAAAGGCTTTAGAGTACTCAGTGAAGCAGAAGTAGATGTTTTTCTGGAATTCCCTTGCTTTTTCTATGATCCAGTGGATATTGGCAATCTGATCTCTGGTTCTTCTGCCTTTTCTAAATCCAGCTTAAACATCTGGAAGTTCTCAGTTCACATCCTGCTGAAGCCTAACTTGAAGGATTTTGAGCATTACCTTGCTAGCATGTGAAATGAGTGCAATTGTACTGTAACTTGAATATTCTTTTGCACTGCCTTTCTTTGAGATTGGAATGGAAACTGACCTTTTCCAGTCCTGTGGCCACTGCTGAGTTTTCCAAATATGCTGGCATACTGATTGTAACACTTTAATGGCATCAACTTACAGGATCTGGAATTCAGCTGGAACTCTATCACCTCCATTAGCTTTGTTCATAGTAATACTTCTTGGGGCCCACTTGACTTCACACTCTAGGATGTCTGCCTCTAGGTGAGTGATCACATCATTGTAGCTATTCAGCTCATTAAGACCATTTTTGTATAGTTCTTCTCTGTATTCTTGACACCTCCTCTTAATGTCTTCTGCTTCTGTTAGGTACTTGCTGTTTCTGTCCTTTATTGTGCCCGTCTTTGCATGAAATATTCCCTTGGTATCTCCAATTTTCTTGAAGAGATCTTTAGTCTTTGCCATTCTGTTGTTTTCTTCTATTTATTTGCATTGTTCACTTAAGAAGGCTTTTTTATCTCTCCTTGCTATTCTCTGAAACTCTGCATTCAGTTGGGTATATTCTTAGCTACTTGCAAGACCTCCTCAGACAACCATTTTGCCTTCTTAAATTTCTTTTTCTTCGGAATAGTTTTGATCACAGCCTCCTGTACATTGTTATGAATCTCCGTCCATAGTTACTCAGGGACTTTGTCTATCAAATCTAATCCCTGGAACCTACTCATCACCTCCAATGTATAATCATAAAGAATTTGATTTAGGTCATACCCGAAAGGCCTACTGGCCTTTCCTACTTTCTTCAATTTAAGTCTGAATTTGGTAATAAGAAGCTCATGATCTGAGCCACAGTCAGCTCCTGGTCTTGTTTTTGCTAACTGTATAGAGCTTCTCCATCTTTGACTGCAAAGAATATAATCAATCTGATTTCAGTATTGACCATCTTGTGATGTCCATGTGTAAAGTCATCTCTGTGTTGTTGGAAGAGGGTGTTTTGCTATGACCAGTGCATTCTCTTGACCAAACTTTGTTAGCCTTCACCCTCCTTCATTCTGTACTCCAAGGCCAAATTTGCCTGTTACACCAGGTATCTCTTAACTTCCTACTTTTGCATTCCAGTCCCCTATGATGAAAAGGACATCTTCTTTGAGTGTTAGTTCTAGGTTTTGTAGTTCTTTATAGAACCATTCAACTTCAGCATCTTCAGCATTAGTGGTTGGGGCATAGACTTAGATTACTGTGATGTTGAATGGTTTGCCTTGGAAATGAATTGAGATCATTCTGTCATTTTTGAGATTGCACCCAAGTACTGCATTCTGAACTCTTTTGTTTACTATGAGAGGCTACTCCATTTCTTCTAAGGGATTCTTGCCCACAGTAGTAGTAGACATTATGGTCAGCTGGATTAAATTTGCCCATCCTTGTCCATTGTAGTTCACTGATACCTAAAATGTCTATGTTCACTCTTGCTATCTTCTGTTTGAACATGTCCAATTTGCCTTGATTCATTCAACTTTAGCTTCTTCAGCATTAGTGGTTCCCATGCAATATTATTCTTTACAGTATTGGACTTTACTTTCACCACCAGACACAGCTGAGCAAGGTTTCTGCTTTAGCCCAGGCTCTTCAGTCTTTCTGGAGCTGTTTCTTCACTATTCCCCAGTAGCATATTGGACACCTACCAACCTGGGGGGCTCATCTTCCAGTGTCATATCTTTTTAGCTTTTCATACTGTTCATGGGGTTCTCAAGGCAGGAAAACAGAAGTGGTTTGCATTCCCTTTTTCAGTGGACCACATTTTGTCAGGCCCTGACTAGCAGGGACATGCCCTTCAGATGATGCATGTAGCGGGACAACATGCCCAGTGCCCTGGTTTTTCCACTGCTGGTCCTCATTGAGCATGTAAACCTTCACTGGCTGCTGGGTGTCGGTCAATGTGCCTCTGTAAGGGCTGGGGCAAAGACCGTGCTGGAGTCACCCAGCAGAGAGCCCAGGGAATGCTGGAGCGGAGGTTGGAGGATGCCCATGAGCAGAGGGCTCCCTGGCCTCACTGTTGGCACTGGCCACCCTTGGGCCATTCTGCCACCTGTAGGGCATGCCGCTGGCCAAACTCGGGGCCCCACCTTTCCTCTACTCTGGCTCCTCGGCATTATTGTCCAGGCCTAGTGAGCCTGGCCACCCTGATAATAGATAATAGAGTAAACTTCAAGACATTGCCAGACATACAGTGGGACATTTCAGGAGCATATAACGATCTTAATGTGTATCTATCTTATAACATAGCTCCAAAATACATGAAGAAAATTCAACAGATTACACAGAAGTAGACAAATTCACAACTAGAGTTGGATATCTGAACATTCTTCTCTCTGTGATTTACAGAATTAGACAATTTTAAAAATCAGCACAATATAAATGAACAGAGCAACACAATTCACCAAATTGATCAAATTGGTATCTACAGAACACTAGCCCAGGAAGTTCAGAATGCATATCCTTTTTAAGTGCAATTAAGTGTACATATTTTATATACTAGCACATGATCTATTTTGGATCATGTGTTACTATGTAAAACATGTTCCAAAGGGTTGAAATTTTGCAGTATATTCTTACACGCTTCCCTGATGGCTCAGACAGTAAAGAATCTGCCTGCCATGCAGGAGTGCTGGTTTGATCCCTGGGTGGACAAGATCCCCTGAAGAAGGAAATGGCAACCCACTCCAATATTCTTTCCTGGGGAATTCCATGGACAGAGGAGCCAATGTGGAATGTATTTTACATACTAGCACATGATCTATTCAGCAAAATAGGTCAATGCTAGTATATAAAATATGTCCACTTAATGTGCACTTAAAAAGGATATACATTCTGAACTTCCTAGAGACCATGTTTTGTAGATGGTGTTGCAAAGAGTCAGACATGGTTGAGCAACTAACATTTTCACTTACACTCTCTGGAACTAAATAATAAATAGATAAATAAAAACTTATCTAAAAAATTAGCTGCCAAATTAAATAATAGATTTGAAATTAAATAATAGATTTCAATATAACCTATGGCTCCAAGAAAAACTCAAAAGGAAATTATGAAATACTTTTACTTAAATGACAATGAAAATACAACATTTCAAAATGTGTAAAAAAGCAGCTAAAGCAGTGCTTAGAAGGAAATTTACCATTGTAATTCTATATATTAGAAACCAAGGAAGTTTTAAATCAGCTACTATCTCAGACGGTAGTAAAGAAATGCAGTTTAAGTCCATAGCAAACACAAACATAAAGGAATAATAAAGATGAAAGAGTAAAATAAAAAACCAACAGAATAGGAAACAGCCTAGCAATGAAGAAAATCAGCAAAGCAAAAAGATTTTCTTTGAAAATATTAATAAAATGAATGTTCAAGGAAACAAATATAAACTATCAGTATCAGCATTGAAATGAAATCAGTTATGTTCTACAGATATTAAAAGAATACAAAAAGAATACTATGAACAACTTTAAATCAACAAATTCAGTAACTTAGTAATGGAAAAGATCCTTTCAAAATACAACTTTCTAGAACTGTCACAAGAATAAATAGAAAAACCTGGAAAGCTTTCTAAGTAATTTTTAAATAGAAACCATCTTTTAAAATCTTCACACTTGAAAAACAAAGAAGCCAAACCAAAAGTGAGCAAGCAAGATTCCTGACCCAAATAGCTTTATTAGTGAATTCTAACAAGCATTTCAGAAGGAAGTAATACAAAATTTACGCAAACTCTGTCAAAGAAACAAGAAGGAACATCCCAATTCATTTTATAAAACTATTAATAACAAAATCCTAATACAAAAATCTGACAATAATACTACAAAAAAGAAAAGTATAAATCAATACCCATCATAGAGATGTAAGGATCCTTAATAAGATATTAGCAAATCAAATCCAGAAGTATATTTTAAAAAATAATATATTGTGATTAAATGGAATATATCATAGGAATTCAAGGCTGGCTCAGCATTCAACTATCAATGTAATTCAACACATTAATAGAATAAAGGAGAAAAACCACATGATATTCTCAATATATTCAGTGAAAGGATTTGGTATATCTTAACAGTCCTTCATGATAAACAGTCTCAGCAAACAAGGAATAAAAGAAAATTTTCTAAGTCTGAAAAGGAGTATCCATGAAAAAAGATGCAAATTTTTGGAAATGCAAAAGACCTAGATTAGCCCAAGCAATCTAGAAGAACAAAATTGGCAAGCTTGCAGTATTTGATTTCAAGACAATGTAAAACTACAACAAGGAGGACAATATGCTATCAAGGATATAACGTAGATCAAAAGAACAGAACATAAGAGTTCAAGAAATGTACACACACAAATAACTGGAAAAACTGTGGCTTTTATTTCATATCATACACAAAACTTTATTCAAGATGAATCACAGACTAAAAACAAAGCAAAAAATAATATAGGAGAAAAAATATATTTTCCCAACCTTAGAATTTATAAGACAAATCACAGAAGCATTAACCATAAAAGAAAAAAAAATTATAAATTTCATCAGAATTTAAATCTTCTAGTCATTGAAACACTATTACAGAAAAAGAAAAGATAAGCCACAGACTGAGAGATAATAATTGGGTTACACGTATCAGACAAAAGTTTATCTCTAAACTGTATTTTTAAACTTATAAAAGTCAATAAGAAAAAAATCAGACAATTATTTTATCCCTATGAACTTCCCTCTGAGGACTGCTTTTGCTGCATCCCATAGATTTCATATGGTTGTATTTCCATCTTCATCTATATCAAGGTGTTTTTTAATTTCCTCTTTGATTTCATCATTGACCCACTGGTTTTTTGGTAGCACACTTTTCCATCTCCATATAATTGATTTTTCTAGTTTCTCTCAGACAGGCAGCTATTTTAAAGGAGAAAAAGAACATACATAAATAGCCAATAAGTGCATGAATAAGTGATCAACATCACCCTCAGGGAAATGCAATGATGCCTTCACACACCTGACAAAAGGGCTAAAATTTAAAAGACCAACAAATCCAAGTGCTAATGAGGATGTGGAATAACTGAAACTCTTTACTTTGTGGTAGGAGGATAAATAGCACCAAACACTTTGGTAAGTTTCTTCCGAATGTAAACACGTAACTACCTACACCAAAAAATTTAACCAAGAGAAATTAGGTTGTGGATTCACAAGACAACTTTCACAAGAATCTTTATAGCAGCTTTATTGATAATAGCCCAGAACTGAAAAGAAAAATTTCAGCAGAATGGATAAATAAATTGGATACATTTAAAGAAGGGAATTCCCAGGAAAAAAAATTCTAAAAGTATGAACCACTATTACGTGAATGAATCAAGTCTGAAAAACATCAGTTAAGCAAAAGAAATCAGACACATCTCTAAACAGTATGATCAAGAGCAGACAGAGCTAATCTACTCTAGTGATAGCAATCAAAACCTTTGCTGATTAAGATTAAAAGTAACTTTCAGTAATGATGAAAATTGTCTATATCCCGATTTGCTGGTTGTTAACAGGAGGACACATCTGTCAAAACTGTTGAACTGTGCACTGAAGACGTGAAATCTGCCTTAATTTAAAGAATAATAGCAAAAAGCAAAAAAAAAAAAAAATTGAAAAGAGAAAATGACAGAACACCAGAAACAGGGTCTACAGAAAAGTAGACCACCTCCTATAACATTTGAGTCAGCCAATGATGGCCCTTAGGCCATATCCTGCCTAACACCTGTGCTTGTATGGACACAGGACTAAGTATGATTTTTACATTTTTAAAGGGTTGGCGGGGGCGAATCAAACAAAAGATAATATCTTGTAGTACACAAAAATTATATGCAGTTTAAATATCAGTTTCCACAAATAAAGTTTTATTGGTACACAGTCACACTTGTTCATTTAGAGCTGCTTCACAAGACAATGCAGAGTTGAGTGGTTGCAACAGAGACCACATGGCCCACAAAGCCTATATTTACCATCTGAACCTTTATAGCAAAAAAAAAAAAAAAAAAAATTCCTGCTAGGCAGAAGTGAGCACTTCCCCCTAAGGACTGTGGTCTTGAAATTAAAATGAGACATATCAATGTAGTTATACTCTTTTCCTTATCTGTAATGTGGCAATTATCAGGTCCCCAATTAGGTCACAATTTGGTTGAATTAAATGAGACCATACGTAGAGTGTCCAGCACAAAATGAGTACTTATTCAACAAGAAAACCATAACTGCTTCCTAGGACTACCTCTTCTTGGGGCTAAAAGTCATGGGTGATGTGAAGTGCAGAGACTGCAGTGGGATTCTGGGAAGAAGGGGCTGCTTCCTAAACCACAGCTCTCAAACCTCTTCTCTATAAAAATGGACATTTTGTTTCACATCCCTCCAGAGCAATTTTCTGTAACCCCTAGGGTAACTGGTCAGCTTTTCTCCTATACCAACCCCAACTCAAACCTGTTTTGAACAAATCTCCTAATTCATGATGTGAGGCAAAGATGTGATCAAGTATCTGTGAGCTCCAGAGCCAAAGCATCAGGACCACCAAGCAGGAGCATTTTGAAGGAACTCCCTCCTCCCCACTCCCCTGACCCCACTGCAGATATTCTTTTACCAATGCAGTTTCATGAAACAAACATGAGAAAGAGCTTAGGGGGATTGTTATGTAACTGTAACTTCCCATGAATGAGGATTGCTATTGCCTTTTTAAGACATTTGAGAAATTTTAATCCAATGGCCAAAATATTCATTATTTTCTCAAATTTAATTAATTTACTAACCTACTCATGGTTCATTGGATTCAATCCAGTATCTGTGATCTTTCTGAGTTCATTACACTCATGGGATTCAACTTCATCTCTTCTAAGACATAAAAATCTCATCAAAATGGAAATAAAATGCAATTTTGAACTTTCTAATGAAGACGCCCCTCTTGGCTCTCCAGCACTCTAAAATTAATGGCCCACCCTTTTTGCTCAGAACGCCTCAGCTCTGTGTCAATGGGAGGGAAAAGGAAGATGCCTTTGTGGTGAACAGCCATGCTGCTTAGGTTGCTTCAGCAAAAGCGTCACTCTGGAGGGACCCTAGGAGAGAGGTGCAGTCCACAAAGCCACTGCTTCCACAAACTGACTAATAAAAGGAAAGGAAGCCACTGTCCCAATTAAGGAAAAGTGTAAAACCAATTTTGCATTGGCATCCAGCATGCTCCCAGGGCTGCCCCACATCTGCCTCTGCACCTTCCCTGGACACACTGAGGATCTACCCACACAAACCTTGGAAACCTACCACAAATCTGGAAAGGAGGCATTATAATTCTCTCCATTTTCAAATGATAAAATTGAGGACTGAAAGAAGCATGTAACAACTAAGTGCACTCACACAGCTGGCAAAAAACAGAGCAGGGCTGGCTATAGCCTAACACGATGTGATGGTTGGAGCATGGTTTGATGCAGAGCAGCTAATATGGTAAGCATTGCTCTGGCCAGGCCTAGTGCTCAGGGCTGGCCAGACACGATCTCATGCAGTCTTTACAACTCCTTGAATGCTGGGGACGCATCAGTCCCAGATTACAGATGGGTAAATAAGATAGACAAGTGACATAGTTTCCCAAGGACACAGAAACAGACCTATCCAGAGCTGCAAGAACTATGGGCTCCCAACCCTTGCAGGCCATACTGTCCCCTGCTTATTAAACCCACAACTGCCCTGTGCAGATGCCCTCAGAACTAAAGTGAAATAGGGACTCTTCTTCTTAGAATATTCAATAAATATTGGTATTTTTCAAGTTGACATTTTTTTTTAAATCTGAGTGCCTCAGAGCATATCCAAATTTCCAGGCAAGCAACGGAGATGGACAGCATGTCTGAGGCTAGTAGAATATTCAGCCTTTCCAAACTGTGCTTCCCAGCCTGATCTCTGGCTCGTGGACCCTGCCGCAGTTCCCAGATGATGAGAGAGGAAATAAATCCCTCTCCTTGGTCACAGAGACTCATATACCCAGTATCAGGCAGCATCAGACCATTCACAGAATTTTCACTCTGCTTCTTCTGAAAGGACTGTACTACCAACCACTCCGAATTAGGTGAGGTTACATCACTTCTTCCAAATAAAAAAAGTGAGATAAAATAGTGAAAAAGCAAGAAGGCAAAGTGGTTATCTGAGGAGGCTTTACAAGTAGCTGAAGAAAGAAGTGAAAAGCAAGGGAGAAAGGGAAAGGTAGAGTTCCAAAGAATAGTAAGGAGAGACGAGAAGGCCTTCTTCAATGAACAATGCATAAAAATGGAGGGAAACAACAGATGGGGAAAGACTAGAAATCTCTTCAGGAAAATTGGAAATATCAAGGGAACATTTCACCCAAAGATGGGTACAACAAAGTATAGAAAAGGTAGAGACCTAGTAGAAGAAGAAGAGAAAAAGAAGAGATGGAAAGAATACACGGAAGGACTGTACAAAAAAGATCTTAATGAACCAGATAACCACAATGGGGTGTTAGTCACCCAGAGCCAGATGTTCTGGAGGGTGAAGTCAAGTGGACCTTAAGAAGCACTGCTGTCAATAAAGCCAGTGGATGCAATAGAATTCCAGCAGAGCTATTCAAACCCCTAAAATATGATGCTATCAAAGTGTTGCACTCAATATGTCAGCAAATCTGAAAGGCCCAGCAGTGACCACAGGACTGGAAAAGGTCAATCCTCTTCTGGGTTCCCAAGAAGGGTGGTACTAAAGAATGCTCAAACCACTGGACAATTGCGTTTATCTCCCATGCTAGTAAGGTCATGTTTAAAATCTTGCATGTTAGGCTTCAGTATTATGTGAACCAAGGAACTCCAGACATCCAAGCTGGGTTTAGAAAAGGAAGAGGAACCAAAGATCAAATCACTAACATTCTCTGGATCATAGAGAAAGGTAGGGAATTCCAGAAAAACTTCTACCTCTGTTTTATTGACTATGCTGAAGCCTTTGACTATATGGATCATAACAAACCATGGAAAGTCCTTAAAGAGATGGTAATACCAGACCATTTTACCTGTCCCCTAGAAACCTGCATGCAGGTCAAGAAACAACAGTTAGAACCCTGTATGGAACAACTGATTGGTTCAGGATTGAGAAAGGAGTACGACAGAGCTGTCTGTTGTCACCTTGTTTATTTATTTAACCTGTATGCTGAGTACATCTTGAGAAATACCAGGCTGGATGAATTGCAAGCTGGAATCAAGATAGATGGGAGAAACATCAACAACCTGAGATAATGCAGTTGATACCACTCTAATGGCAGAAAGCGAAGAGGAATGAAAGAACCTCTTTATGAGGGTGTAGGAGGAGAGTGAAAAAGCCGACTTAAAACTAAATATTAAAAAATTTAAGATCATGACATCCGGCTCCATTACTCCATGGCAAATAGAAGGGAAAAAAGTGAAAGTAATGATGGATTTCCTCTTCTTGGGCTCTAAAATCACTGAGGATGGTGACTGCAGCCATGAAATCAGAAGACGATTGCTTCTTGGCAGGAAAGCTATGACAAACCTAGACAGTGTGTTTAAAAGCAGAGACATCACTCTGCCAACAAAGGTCCATATAGTCAAGGCTATGGTCTTCCCAGTGGTCACATACGGTTGTGAGAGCTGGACCATAAAGAAGGTAGAGCGCCAAAGAACTGTGGTGCCTTTGAAGAGTGCCTTTGAAGAGTTCAAAGAGTGCCTTTGAACTGTGGTGCTGGAGAAGACTCCTGAAAGTTCCTTGGACAGTAAGGAGATCAAAACAATCAATCTTAGGTGAAATCAAGCCTGAATATTCACTAGAAGGACTGAGGCTGAAGCTGAAGCTCCAGTATTTTGGTCACCTGATGCGAACAGCCAACTCATTGGAAAAGTTCCTGCTGCTGGGAAAGATTGAGGGCAGAAGGAGAAGAGGACATCAGAGGATGAGATAGCTGGATGGCATCACTGATGCAATGGACATGAACTTGGGCAAACTTCAAGAGAAGATGAGGGACAGGGAGGCCTGGTGTGCTGTAGTCCATGGGGTTGCAAAGAGTCGGGCAAGACTGGGTGACTGAACAACAACAGCATCACTTGTTCCAAATAATAAAACGTGAGATAAAATCATGGATGTCACTTCTGGGTATAAGTGTTAAGAAGAAGTAAGCAATTTACCACATTTCTTTCCATCTGTCTCAGTTACAAAATAATTCATGCCAGGAGGGAGGCTCCATTAGCTTGGGATCCTGGGTGTATATGAAGAGGGAGACCCTGCCAACTTTCATGAAAGGAGAACTGAATTCCTGTTGTATGAGGGAAGTCACTGAGACATGGGAGCTTGTCTGTTAATGCAGCATGACCTAGCCACACACATACAACACACACTCCTACAAATCCCACATACACTCCTATAACCACACAGACACATTCCTAAGCCCCACAATACTCCTATAACCACACACACACACACACACACTTCTACAACCCAACACACACCCCTGTAATCAATAGACACACTCCTATGACCCCGCAGAAACACATTTTTACAATCCCACACACTCTGCCTTCTTTATGGTCCAGCTCTCACAACCGTATGTGACCACTGGGAAGACCATAGCCTTGACTATATAACCCCACAGACACACATTCTTGTAGCCCACAGACACACACTCCTACAACTCCCCACACACTCCTATATCATATAGAAACACAATCCAACAACCCCACACACACTCCTGTAACCCCACACACAACTCCTACAATCCCATAAATGTTCCTATAATCACACAGACACACACTCCTACAAACTCACACACACTCCTGTAACCCCACAGACACACACTCCTACAACCCCACAAATGCTCCTATAAGCACAAACACTCCTACAACCTCACTTGAGGATCTGTTTCTCTACTCACAACATTTCTAACATCATATGTCTATTCTAGGTTTTCCACATCAATTAACTCTCCCGTTCTCAGGAGTCACAAACTTGGCACCCTACAACTTAATTCATCTCTGTCACTAACTCCCTGCAGTTAACACAGACCCTGCAGGTTAAGTTTCCTCCACTTCAGACCTCTCCCACTGCAGATGCCAATCACAAGCAGTGGGTCCCCAGATCACCCACACTTTTGACTTGGCTACACAGTGTGGTTTCCTATGTCCCCCTCCTCAGGTTTGATAACTTGCTATAACAGCTCACAGAACTCAAGGAAACATTTTCCTTACTGTTACCTAGTTATTATATAAGGTACAAATGAACAGCCAGGTGAAGAAGTACCCAGAATGAGGACCAGAAGGGTCCCAAGCACAGGTGCATCTGGCCCCGTGGAGTTTGGGCCACCCTCCAAGCATGTGGATTTCTTCACCAACTCAGAAGCATTACAAAGCACATTGTTTCAGGGTTTTAAGGAGGTTCCATTACACAGGTATGATTGATTAAGTCATTGAGCATTGGTGGTCAATTCCAGCCCATGCCTTCTTTCCCCTCCCTGGAAGTTAAGGAGTGATACTGAAAATTCTAACCATCTAATCACATGGTTGTTTCCCCTGGCCATCAGCCCCCACCTTCCAGTGGTCATTATATCAGCATAACCTCAGACTATGCCTGAAAGTAGATAAATATAGCATAGGATGACCCAGAGCTGCCTACAACACTGGCCTCTGGCCACCTGTGGTTGCAATTCTGCTCTGTGTACATGGACTTGTCCAGAACTGCCTCCCATGTGCATGTCAGGACTGCCCAACAAGGCCTCAGAGACAGAAGTGTGGCTTTTGCAGATATATGCCCCACCAGACAGTTACTCTGTAGTCTGGAGATGGCTGTGTGCACAAGGAGCCTCTTTTTCCAGTAGCAGAGTCCAGCACATCCCCTGGACCCCACAATTCATCTGATTCCCCAACATGTCATTTCTTTTGATGGCACAGGGATACAGACAAAATCTGCTCCCAATTAGTTGTTTCTTTTGCTAATTTGACATCTATCCCCCCTCTGATAGCCTTGTGCAGTTGCTTTTCCAATCACTTTAAATCTAGCCACCTCATTAAGAAGAGGCCCAATGTTCCTGGTGGGAACTTGATCTGGTTTGAGGAGCACATCAGGGCAAAAGATGCAGGGCTAGCATACCGCTGTCATCACCCTCCCTGCCAGCTAAGAGGCCTGGGAGCCAGTCCCTGAGCCCAGACTGGGCTAACACTTCAAATAAAGGGGAGGGAAGGGCCTCTCAGCCCTCTCTTCATGTAGCAAGTGTGGTGGTGCTTTCAGCCCTGCTTATCACACACATTGGTTTTCCTGTTCTTTGAGGGGACTGACACTAGAGATTATAGTGACCTTACAGAATCCACAGAATCATGGTTTGTGGTCCCACAGACACTAGCTACAGGGGTGTGCAGTAACTGTGGCCAAGGAGAAGAGGGTGAGTGATTAAAAACATTAACCCCAGCACTTGTGTGGGTTTCTTCTGGGAGGATGGTTGAGACACCAGCATGAGTCTGGAAGGAGATGTCATGAGCTAAGTACCTCACAGGGGCATCAGTGTCACTGATTCATTAGCTCCTCTGCTGCTCACAGCACCTCCTTTATAGATGAGAAAACAAAAACTCAGAGAGGCATGCTTCATGCCCAGGCCCTGGCAGGGGATATACAACCCACACACACTCTTTCTGTGATGGTTAATATGATGTGTTAACTTGGCTGGGTCATGCAGTGCCTGGATATGTAATCAAACATCATTCTGGGTATTTCCATCAGGACATTTTTGTATGAGATTAACATTTAAATCAACGGACTGAGTAAAACAGATTGCCCTCCCTGATGTGGGTGGGCCTCATCTGATCAGTTGAAGACATAAATAAAATAAAAGTCTGACCTCCCCACAGTTAGGATAGAAGGCTTCCTACCTGAAGATTTTCAACCGCATCATCCGTCAGTTCTTCCTGGGTCTTCCAGCCTTTGGATCTGAACTGGGACATCAGTTCTACAGAGTTTGGACACACCAGCCTCCATAATCACGTGAGCCAATTCCTTCCAGTAAAAAACAAACAAACAAACAAAAAGGTATATGTGTATATATGTTCTATTGGTTCTCAGTAGTCTCCAGATCTGCAGGCGGGGCCCCCTTAGACCAGAAGGGTGTCTGTGCACTGCTCTCCAGTCCTGAGTACTTACATGTGTGCACCATCCCAGCTCTTTCTCATGGGAAAGGTCCACCTCCTGAGACTGACCCCAAAGCACCTTTCTTCCTGAGTAGCTTAGAGTCCAACTGAGTTTTATCTTCATGGTCCCTCCCATGTGCACAAGGATTGGGGGTCCCAGCATTACCCTACATGATAAGACTTTAATGGAGAGAGCCAGGTCTGTGCTAGACTGGGAGGGACTACATACGTGTGGTATATGTGTGGGGTTTGTGCATATGCATGCGATGGGTATGTGCATGTGTGTGTGTGTGTGTTTGAATGTGTGGAGTACGCCTGTGTGTGTTTGTATGAATGTGTGTGTAGGTATGCATGTGTGCAGGTGTGTGCATATGCCTGTGGAAATGTGTACATGCATTTGTGAAATGTGTGTTGTGGGGTCTGTGTATGTGTGTGTTTGCTTTCTGGAGCTATATAGGATGGGCTCCCTTAGATGAGGAGATAGTTTCTTCGCATCACTGCTTCCTGGAAACCACAGAATCAAAACAAGGAAGGAAGGGGAATCTGCAGACATACCTTCACTATGAAGGAGGAGCTTTTCTTCTTGGAACCACCATTTCTTAGCTGTGTTGCTTTGGGCAAGTTACCTAGTCTCTCTGAGCCTCTCTTTTCTCATCTGTAAAATGTGATAAGCACACAGACCTCCCAGGGTGATTCTAAGGACTGATAATATACCAGATGTGAAGTACCTGGGCTGTGTCCAGGAGAGGACTCAGTTCCCAAGGGAACCAGCCCTGAACTCATGGCCCACCAGGAAAGGGGGAGTTAAAGAAACACCCAACCATCTTCCCACCCAGAGAGGGGAAACAAGAAATGTGATCTAAGGGAAACATTCCAAGAGAAAGTGAGACGGCCCTGCCAGCCTCTGCTTGGTGCTGGGAGATTGTAAATGCAGTGTTATTATGTAAAGCACTTAAGTGATTTTCAGTGTAATTAAGATGGATGGCTCTAATAATTCTGCAGGGCTCAATTCCGGGCTGCATTACCAGGCACTTACAGGGAGTTTTTGTGTATTTTGCTTCAGTGAACATGGGAGCCCATTAAAGGAATGCAAGGAAGGCGGAGTTCTCAAGCCCACTGTCCTGCACCAAAGTCAGTGGAGGAGCCTTAGTGCAAAACCCCAAAGGAAATCTGTCCCACGAAGTCATCCTCACCCCTTACCTGTGCAGAAGCTGTTTTTCATTCTCCCTCTCAGATTTAGCGCTTCAACACTGACATGACTTTTTATTGTATTGACTGTCATCGTATCCCCCTGGGAAGAGAGGAGAGTACACAGAAGAAGAAACTGAGTTCTCAAGAGAAAAGTCTCATTCTCGGCTTAATGCTCCTGGATGAGTAGGATCTCTTAAAGGACATTGTGGGGCCATGCACAGAGCCAAGCTCAGGATGGGTGGGGCTCAGATGGCCTCACCTCACAGAAGCTCACTGTGGCCCTAACAGGTCTCTCACCTTCTCTGAGCCCGGCCTTCTGCACATATGGGATTAGGAGGGTCACAACTCCTGGCACAAGCTCACTCATGCAGCGTACCCCATGTATGGGGCACACACACAGACCTCCTCCCTCCTCCTGTCTCAGCTGCCCTCAGCCTGAGCCAGGGCACCAGACAGTGACTAATGTCATCAGTTTCTCCCAAACGTTTCCTCTTTGGGAAATTTCCTGAGGATAGGACAATTTTCTAGTCTGTAGCTTTGTGTGGGTTTAAACACTTCCTTCAATATTTGGATAATAAAGATTAACAAGATGGAAAAATAAAGCTGTTCACCAGAGCATGGATCTGGGAGTCAGAGAGAGCTGAGATTTCATCTGCTGTTCCATCGCTCTGCCTGCAGGAGTGATTCAGACCCAGCGCACATCGCTTTGGCTGGTACGGTGAGCACATTTGCTGGTCTTTGGGCCTTGCCGTTTCTCCCCAAGAAGGTTTTTGGCAGGAGTGCTCTTTGCAGCCACTTTATAAAGTAACCACATCTTTGAGGTTGGGAGAGGCCATATGACTAGATGTGGCCATGATTCATGAATGCTTCCTGCTGGAGCCTTGTGTAAGTACCCTCACAAGAACCCCTACACACATACACATGCACACACACACACACACACACTCCTCTCTCTTTGGTGTCCAGGCCTGACATATCTAGGAGAGCAGCTCCTCACCTGCCTGATATCTGAGTGGCTTTGATGAACAGTACTGGCCAGCACATATGGATATGTAATATAAAGGACAAATAAGCCTTTGAGGTTCTTTTTTTTTTTTTAACTTTACTATATTGTATTGGTTCTGCCATATATTGAAATGAATCCGCCACAGGCATACATGTGTTTCCCATCCTGAACCCTCCTCCCTCCTCCCTCCCCATACCATCCCACTGGGTCGTCCCAGTGCACAAGACCCAAGCATCCAGTATCATGCATCGAATCTGGACTGGTGACTCATTTCATATATGATATTATACATATTTCAATGCCATTCTCCCAAATCATCCCACCCTCTCCCACAGAGTCCAAAAGACTGTTCTATACATCAGTGTCTCTTTTGCTGTCTCGTATACAGGCTGTATACAGGGTTATCGTTACCATCTTTCTAAATTCCATATATATGTGTTAGTATACTGTATTGGTGTTTTTCTTTCTGGCTTACTTCACTCTGTATAATAGGCTCCAGTTTCATCCACCTCATTAGAACTGATTCAAATGTATTCTTTTTAATGGCTGAGTAATACTCCATTGTGTATATGTACCACTGCTTTCTTATCCATTCATCTGCTGATGGGCATCTAGGTTGCTTCCATGTCCTGGCTATTATAAACAGTGCTGTGATGAACATTGGGGTACATGTGTCTCTTTCCCTTCTGGTTTCCTCAGTGTGTATGCCCAGCAGTGGGATTGCTGCTAGGTCATAAGGCAGTTCTATTTCCAGTTTTTTAAGGAATCTCCACACTGTTCTCCATAGTGGCTGTACTAGTTTGCATTCCCACCAACAGTGTAAGAGGGTTCGCTTTTCTCCACACCCTCTCCAGCATTTATTGCTTGTAGACTTTTGGATAGCAGCCATTCTGACTGGCGTGAAATGGTACTTCATAGTGGTTTTGATTTGCATTTCTCTGATAATGAGTGATGTTGAGCATCTTTTCATGTGTTTGTTAGCCATCTGCATGTCTTCTTTGGAGAAATGTCTATTTAGTTCTTTGGCCCATTTTTTGATTGGGTCATTTATTTTTCTGGAATTGAGCTGTAGGAGTTGCTTGTACATTTTTGAGATTAGTTGTTTGTCAGTTGCTTCATTTGCTATTATTTTCTCCCATTCTGAAGGCTGTCTTTTCACCTTGCTTATAATTTCCTTTGTTGTGCAGAAGCTTTTAAGTTTAATTAGGTCCCATTTGTTTATTTTTGCTTTTATTTCCAATATTCTGGGAGGTGGGTCATAGAGGATCCTGCTGTGATGTATGTCAGAGAGTGTTTTGCCTATGTTCTCCTCTAGTT
>NW_011495032.1:13296945-13297741 GCF_000754665.1 Bison bison bison
TGTCTTTGTGCCAGTACCATATTGTCTTGATGACTGTGGCTTTGTACAGAGCCTGAAGTCAGGCAGGTTGATTCCTCCAGTTCCATTCTTCTTTCTCAAGATAGCTTTGGCTATTCGAGGTTTTTTGTATTTCCATACAAATTGTGAAATTATTTGTTCTAGCTCTGTGAAGAATACTGTTGGTAGCTTGATAGGGATTGCATTGAATCTATAAATTGCTTTGGGTAGTATCCTCATTTTCACTATATTGATTCTTCCAATCCATGAACATGGTATATTTCTCCATCTATTAGCGTCCTCTTTGATTTCTTTCACCAGTGTTTTATAGTTTTCTATGTATAGGTCTTTAGTTTCTTTAGGTAGATATATTTCTAAGTATTTTATTCTTTCTGTTGCAATGGTGAATGGAATTGTTTCCTTAATTTCTCTTTCTGTTTTCTCATTATTAGTGTATAGGAATGCAAGGGATTTCTGTGTGTTGATTTTATATCCTGCAACTTTACTATAGTCATTGATTAGTTCTAGTAATTTTCTGGTGGAGTCTTTAGGGTTTTCTATGTAGAGGATCATGTCATCTGCAAACAGTGAGAGTTTTACTTCTTCTTTTCCAATTTGGATTCCTTTTATTTCTTTTTCTGCTCTGATTGCTGTGGCCAAAACTTCCAAAACTATGTTGAATAGTAATGGTGAAAGTGGGCACCCTTGTCTTGTTCCTGACTTTAGAGGAAATGCTTTCAATTTTTCACCATTGAGGATAATGTTTGCTGTGGGTTTGTCATATATAGCTTTTATTATG
>NW_011495032.1:13298169-13298432 GCF_000754665.1 Bison bison bison
ATGTTGAGGTATGTTCCTTCTCTTCCTGCTTTCTGGAGAGTTTTTATCATAAATGGATGTTGAATTTTGTCAAAGGCTTTCTCTGCATCTATTGAGAGAATCATATGGTTTTTATTTTTCAATTTGTTAATGTGGTGTATTACATTGATTGATTTGCGGATATTGAAGAATCCTTGCATCCCTGGGATAAAGCCCACTTGGTCATGGTGTATGATCTTTTTAATGTGTTGTTGGATTCTGATTGCTAGAATTTTGTTAAGGAT
>NW_011495032.1:13298646-13307449 GCF_000754665.1 Bison bison bison
TTTTATTTTTGAGATTAGTTGTTTGTCCGTTGCTTCATTTGCTATTATTTTCTCCCATTCTGAAGGCTGTCTTTTCACCTTGCTAATAGTTTCCTTTGATGTGCAGAAGCTTTTAAGTTTAATTAGGTCCCATTTGTTTATTTTTGCTTTTATTTCCAATATTCTGGGAGGTGGGTCATAGAGGATCCTGCTGTGATGTATGTCAGAGAGTGTTTTGCCTATGTTCTCCTCTAGGAGTTTTATAGTTTCTGGTCTTACGTTGAGATCTTTAATCCATTTTGAGTTTATTTTTGTATATGGTGTTAGAAAGTGTTCTAGTTTCATTCTTTTACAAGTGGTTAACCAGATTTCCCAGCACCACTTGTTAAAGAGATTGTCTTTAATCCACTGTATATTCTTGCCTCCTTTGTCATTCTAATTTTATTGATTTGATTTTTCTCCCTTTGTTTCTTGATGAGTCTGGCTAATGGTTTGTCAATTTTATTTATCCTTTCAAAGAACCAGCTTTTGGCTTTGTTGATTTTTGCTATGGTCTCTTTTGTTTCTTTTGCATTTATTTCTGCCCTAATTTTTAAGATTTCTTTCCTTCTACTAACCCTGGGGTTCTTCATTTCTTCCTTTTCTGGTTGCTTTAGGTGTAGAGGTAGGTTATTTATTTGACTTTTTTCTTGTTTCTTGAGGTATGCCTGTATTGCTATGAACTTTCCCCTTAGGACTGCTTTTACAGTGTCCCACAGGTTTTGGGTTGTTGTGTTTTCATTTTCATTTGTTTCTATGCAAATTTTGATTTCTTTTTGGATTTTTTTCTGTGATTTGTTGGTTATTCAGCAGCGTGTTGTTCAGCCTCCATATGTTGGAATTTTTAATAGTTTTTCTCCTGTAATTGAGATCTAATCTTACTGCATTGTGGTCAGAAAAGATGCTTGGAATGATTTCAATTTTTTTGAATTTACCAAGGCTAGATTTATGGCCCAGGATGTGATCTATCCTGGAGAAGGTTCCATGTGCGCTTGAGAAAAAGGTGAAATTCATTTATTTTGGGATGAAATGTCCTATAGATATCAATTAGGTCTAACTGGTCTATTGTATCATTTAAAGTTTGTGTTTCCTTGTTAATTTTCTGTTTAGTTGATCTATCCATAGGTGTGAGTGGGGTATTAAAGCCTCCCACTATTATTGTGTTATTGTTAATTTCTCCTTTCATACTTGTTAGCATTTGCCTTACATATTGCGGTGCTTCCGTGTTGGGTGCATATATATTTATAATTATTATATCTTCTTCTTGGATTGATCCTTTGATCATTATGGAGTGACCGTCTTTGTCTCTTTTCACAGCCTTTGTTTTAAAGTCTATTATTTTTAGGCCACTGAGGGGTGGGTGTATGTGACCAGGGCCTGACCTCACCTACCTGAACTCATACAATTACTGCACTGTATGGATTAAATGTGATCATTTGCCTAAAGCACCTGGCTCACAACAGATGCTGAAATGATAACTGTGTCTCCTTGAAGCTTGAAATTAAAAGGACAAAGTCTCTCCTTCCATGGCAGGGAAGTCTATGTTCCCAGTAGAAAGGACACACACTCATGCTACTGAGATGCAAGTGAGGGGGAGAAGATTGTTCCCAGTAAAGCTTCTGTGTTTAGAAGGGTTGTGAGAATATGCCAGATGCAGATGCCAGCTGCAGGTGCCAAGAGGGGAGGATGAGAAGAAATGACAAAGAGCGAGTGTGGCATGTCACAGCACCCACCATGGAACTCCCAGAGCAGTGTGGTCTTGCTCACTGCTTTGCAGAACTTTGAATCAGAAAACAAACCCCAAAGCTCTGCAGAATCCCAGGATGCTGCTGCAGAGAGAAGGTGAAGAGTGAGGAGGGAGAGCTGACCCTAAGGTGTGGAATGAGCACAGGACCTGGTAGGTGGCCAACTTACCCAGCGTCCAGCACCCATTGAGGGCGGGCTGAGCCATCCAAGTAGCCCCTAGTGTGCCCTCTGCCTGGCTGCTGAGCCAATGATCCAGACCTCACAAAAACAGCCTGTCCTATTGAGCATCCTCTTGTGTCTCGACCCTGTGTTCCACATTCCACATCTGCTACTGTCCTCTCTTTACCTCCCCAGCAATGCAAAACATCCCACGGGACTGATTAGCCCCTCCCAGGCATGGAGGAAGCCTCTTGATCCTATCATCCCTCTGGAGCACCGAGCACGGCCCTCAGCAAGCCATAGCACACAATAAATGTCACTTTTGCCGAGGTACAGGAAAGGTCATGCTATGCATGACACAGGAGGAAGCTGGGAAAGCTCACCCGGAAGCCAGGAGGTAAGGCTTCTCCTCCATCATGAGGCTTCTCCTTGGGCACCAGTGAAGTTTCCACCAGCACCCCACCCACAGCAGCCCCACCGCTCACAGCCTGCAGTGCTAAGTAGGTTGCCATTGGCTCTGACCCTGCAAACATGAGTGCTTGAATGACTGATTCCTAGATGCAAATGTCAACAGCATTCAGCTATTGATCTGTGCTTCCTAGCCCTTAGATAAGGAGTACCAGTACATACAGCATGTACACACATTCATACATAAGATGTATGTGTTGGTGCCCCATGTGCCAGCCATGTGGCTATGCAACTCTCAACAGAAGGAAACCCCAAAGCACTGCTGTCCCGTAGCTCATATTATCTGATGATGCTAAAAGGCTCCCTTGAGGATACTTGGAACACTGGTCTCCAGGAGGACTCCCATGGATCATGCATATCTAAAGGGATCTATGCTGTGAGCACAATGTCTGGTACACACTACACACTGCATAACACTTCAGTTCAGTCACTCAGTCATGTCCAGCTCTTTGCAACCTGATGGAATGCAGCATGCCAGGCTTCCCCGTCCATCACTAACTTCCAGAGTTTGCTCAAATGCATGTCCATTGAGTCAGTGATGCCATCCAACCATCTCATCCTCTGTCGTCCCCTTCTCCTTCTATTCTCAATCTTTGCCAGCATCAGGGTCTTTTCCAAGAGTCAGTTCTTCACATCAGGTGGCCAAAGTATCGGATTTTCAGCTTCAGCATCAGTCCTTCCAATGAATATTCAGGACTGATCTCCTTACAGCCCAAGGGACTCTCAGGAGTCTTCTCCAACACCTCAGTTCAAAAGCATCAATTCTTCAGTGCTCAGCTTTCTTTATAGTCCAACTCTCACATCCACATATGACTACTGGAAAAACCATTTGACTAGATGGACCTTTGTGGCAAAGTAATGTCTGCTTTTTAATATGCTGTCTAGGTTGGTCACAGCTTTTCTCCCAAGGAGCAAGCGTCTTTTAATTTCATGGCTGCAGTCACCATCTGCAGTGATTTTGGAGCCCAAGAAAATAAAAGCTGTCACTGTTTCCATTGTTTCCCCATCTATTTGCCATGAAGTGATGGGACAGGATGCCATAATCCTCGTTTTTTGAATGTTGGGTTTTAAGCCAACTTTTTCAGTCTCCTCTTTCACCTTCATCAAGGGGCTCTGTAGTTCTTTGTTTTCTGCCATAAGGGTGGTGTCATCTGTGTATATAAAGTTATTGATATTTCTCCTGGCAGTCTTGATTCCAGTTTTTGCTTTATCCAGCCCAGCATTTCACATGATGTACTCTGTATATAAGTTAAATAAGCAAGGTGACAATATACAGCCTTGATGTACTCCTTTCATTATTTGGCAACTGGGTCCTGCTTTATCCAGGGCCTTCCTAAGAAAAGGGAAATAACAAGATAAATTGAGTACCTACATCATGGATTTGAGTACCTATACTTAACACATATATTCACAAAACTCCCAGCAGGTGATGTTATAATTATTCTCATTTTAAAGATGAGGAAACTGAGGCTCAGAGACATGAAGAAATTGACCTGAGATCATAGAATTAGAAAATTTCAAAGCAAGATTGAAAATCAAGATCCAGCTCAGCAGAGATTGCATGTACATTTAGTCCCCCACAGATTCATTTCCACAAGGAGGGTGTGTCATGCTGAATCCAGGCTGCCTCTCCACCCCATTTCCACTACTTATTTGGATGATGGTAGTAGATGACAATGACAAAAGCATCATTCACCTGGAGGCCTAAGACCCTTTGTGTGGCTGATGGGGTTTGTGTAATCAGAGTCCACTTGAAGACCCAAAGCTTCATGCACAAATTCCCAGGATGAGGGGCTCATAGGCAGGAACAGACCCCACCGCTTTGGTGTCCTGCCCTGACTGAAGCCTCTCATCCTACTTTGCAAAGCCCTCAGCCATGTGCATCATTGGATCATAGGGAAGAATCCCTCCCCTATTGATGAGCAAGTCTGTGCATTCTGCTTTTTGTGTAGAGCCTGTGTTCCCAATACCTCTTGTGCATAAAAGGACACAGACCAGGGGATGTCTCTCTGCTCCAGGAGCCTTAACTGGGAAGACTTGAGTAGCTAGGGTACAGAATCATCCAGGGATGTCTTTACTCACAATTTGGTGTCTAAGCTGACATGACCCAGAAAGTGGATTCAGCTGGCAGTTTCCACCAGGCACCCACAGATGACTTCTTCATATGGTGTGGGCTTCTCCCAGCCTGGTGATTGTGTTTCAAGAAGGACCAATCCAAGTAAGAGAGTGAGCTTTCCAGTAGAATCATCAAAAGCTGTGTGACCCTTTGTGAAACTAGCCCAGGAAGTCCTAAAGAATCACTTCTAATGTATTCCATTCATGACAAGCAAGTTATTAAGTCCATCCAGACCAGATCAAAGAAAGGGATAGCCCCATCAGTGGTTTTGGTGAGGGAGTGACCAGTTCCCATTGCCCAAGAGTCTATGGATGGGAGATACAGTCCTCCTTTCTTTGGAAAAATGTCCTGGAAAAGAGGAAGTGTGATAAGTAAGATTCAGGGACTGAACACATTCTGGCAGAGAAGGGTGTCAGTCAGTCTGGGCAGGAGGCCCCCTTGGTCCTTCAGAGATGTCCAGTGTTCCAGGCAGTGGTACATGCTCCCTACTTCAGGTGTAATCACAACATCCCCAGGTAGCCAGCTCACCAGCGAAGAGATGTGCTAGTCCCCAGCCTAGCCAAGGGCCCTGGTCTGTCCCAAGCAAACATCAAAAACCGAGGAACATCCCAGGGTAGGGTGGATGCATCCCATGCTTGTCTCTTTTTCTGTCCTCCAGGGGAAACAAATGCTTCACTTGGGAACTGGAGCCTGGTTTCGTCAAGACAACCTTTGACCAGTATAAAGGCAGCCATCCTCTCTCTCTGTCACATCAACCTCAGATTTCAGACCTGTCTCCATGACTCCTGGGAAGGTCCCTCACTTTTGCAAAGAACATCAGGAGAAAGAATGTACTGGAAGGAACCAAGAAGGGAGATGAGCAAGCTTGCTTCAAGGGCTGCTGCACATCTCCATCAGGATGGAGCAACTGATAGTAGAATCACCCCAGAGCTTTAGGACATTCTGCTTTGGACTTGAAGCTGAATGAGAGAAGCCATCCTCCCTTCTTCTGCAGGGTAATGGGTTGAGTCCAGGATCTCATAAGGGCAATTTTAGAGCATCCAAAATGGGGAAGAAGAAGCTGAGATCAAGGTGTGTGGAGAGTGGCATTGTGGGGGTGAGTCGCCTCCACAGAGGAGAGCAGAGACATCTTCAGTCAGCTGCATGAACTGTGCTCAGAAGACTGCCCAAACCTCTGACAGCAAGAAAGACAAGACCTTGCAAAAAGGAGATAACCTGAAGAAATGTTATTACGATTGTGACCCTATATTTCAAACCAGGCTGGTAATGTCTAAGAGGAACACAGGCTATACTAGATTTTAATATTTAAAATCAACATCAGAAAAGTATCACAATTTGGCATGTAACTAATTACCAATTGGAAAACACAAGCATGGCCATCACAGGGATCAGAGGATGTGGAAATACTGTGGATAGAGAAACCTGAGTAGTCTTCATGGATGCAAGGTCACCCACCAAATGAAAAACTTAAGAGATGGGAGTGTGGAGTGGCACGCTCTGGTCTGAAAGGCAGAAACCTCACCAGGTTCCACTCTGGGTCTCATCTCACTCCTCCTAGGAGGAACAAATAGGCCACATTGAGTCCTGTTTAGGGCCATGCCTATACATAGCTCTGCATGATTCTCTAGACACAGTAAGGAGGTGGCCAGGAGCTCTTTGTCTTGCAGACCTTCTGACCATGGCCCCTGATTACAGACAGAACTTCTCTGTCCAGCAGCAGGGGTGGATGGAAGAGTGCCCTAGAGCTGTCTGACCTTGCCTCCTTGAATACTGAAGGCTTCAGCCTTTCCCAGAAGAAGCATTTCACTTTAAATTCCTCCCAATTCCAGTCAAAATTCTTTTGATGATCATTAAAATTACATGAGTGGCTTCATGCAACTTTAATGTTGTCTACCAACAAATTCTACAAGAGAAATCCCCCCAGGCATCCCCGTTGATCATTTTAAGTAGATACAACAAAGCATTTCAAGACATGACTTTTAACCAGAAAGAAAATGAAATGAATATTTCATTTATGATGGGTCATCTAGTGAGGAATTTTTTATAATTTTTTCATTAAAAAATCAAACAGCTAAATCTAACCTCTTGTAAAGGTACTAACCAAGAAGAAACTAACCTCTTAGATTTATAAAATATTCTTTCAATCAAGGTTCCTTGTAACAAGTGGACAGAATTTACAAGTCAATAACCTCTAAGACAGTTTTGCCAGCCAAGTGAGTTGATTTGGTCATGTACTTTGCAAAGACAGATGCTCTTGTAATGTTCTACTTGTCCCTAGACCTGTCACTGCTACTACTCTAATATCCCCACAACTCAGCAATAAGGAATCAAAAGTTTCTGTCTGGAATTTGAGAACCTCTCAGAAGAGTACAAGAGACACCAGAAGTTTTACATAAAGCCTGGATCTGGGTTAATTCAAGCCAGAATGTTAATGAGTATTAATGACTTTGTGTGCTGTTGTTGGACATAAAGAATCTGGATGGCCTCTGTCCCTGGTTTGTGGGAGGTAACTTTTACATCCTTGGAATTTCTGAGTGATAAGAGTGTCTTTGCTACTTAGGGTGGATTTATTGCTGGCTTTATACTAATGAGATGATTCAGGATAGGGGCTGGCCAGTCTGAAAGACTAACCACATGTTTAGAGGGTTGGGACTTTGGGCCATATGAGATCAGCCTGGCCTCCAGAGAGGGCAGATGGAGATTGAGTTCAATCATGTCAGCAACATGCCTATATAAGGAAACTCCCCAAAACACTCTAGACTCTGAGGCTTGGGTGAACTTCCTGGGTAATGATACAAATCAATGTACCAGGATGGCTCATCCTGAGGACACAAAAGCTTCAAGTTGGGCTTTTCCTTATATGTCTCTCCATTTGGCTGCTCTTGGTAATGCATGCATGTGTGCTAAGTCATTTCAGTCATGTCCGACTTTATACGAGCCCATGGACTAGCCCACCAGGCTCCTCTGTCCTTGGGATTTTCCAAGCCAGGATACTGGAGTGGATTGCCATGCCCTCCTCAAGGGGATCTTCCCAACCCAGGGATCAAACCCACCTCTCTTATGTTTCCTGCATTGGCAGGCAGGTTCTTTACCACTAGCACCACCTGGGCAGCCCACTCTTGGTAATAAAATTGTAATCATAAGTATAGTACTTTTATGAGTTTTGAAAACTTTTCTAGTGAATTATCAAAGCTGAGGTGGTACTGGAAACCCTCATATTTATAGTTAATTGGTCAGATGTGAAGGTGACCTGGCAGCCTTGCCTCCTCCATGCACACAAAGCCCGCATCCCCCTCCACTGTCTGAAGCAAGAGTAGTGAAGGACAGTGCCCTAACCTATGAAGCGCGCAGTAACTCTGGGCAGTTAGCATCAGGACTGCATTGCAGTTGTGCCTCCAACTAAGTTATATTCACATTATAGAGTTCTGGAGAGACAAAATATCCTAACCCAAATTGGTGACTAGTTGTGTGAAGAGGAGTATTGGTGACACAGGGTAGATGGTTGGGGTTTAGAGATGAGGTAATAATGTTGAAAACTGAGCCTCTGTACATTGGTGCCAAATCAGATCTCAGAGACAGAATTATGGATTAAGTAGAAAAAATAGCTTTATTGCTTTGCTAGGCAAAAGTAACACAGAGGGCTTCTGCTCTTAAGACTGTAGTCTCCTAATCCAAGGATTTGGTGATGATGCCAAAAGCTCAGCTTCTCTGTTCAGTAAAGTTTAGTTCAGTTGCTCAGTCGTGTCTGACTCTTTGCCACCCCATGGACATGCCACCCCCTGGCAGCATGCCAGGCCTCCTTGTTCATAACCAACTCCTGGAGTTCTCTTAAATTCATGTCCACTGAGTCAGTGATGCCATCCAACCATCTCATCCTCTGTCATCCCCTTCTCCTCCCGCCTTCAATCTTTCCCAGCATCAGGGTCTTTTCAAATGAGTCAGCTTTTTCCACCAGGTGGCCAAAATTTGAGTTTCAGCTTCAATACCAGTCCTTCCAATGAATACTTAGGACTGGTTTCCTTTAGGATGGACTGGTTACATCTTGAAGTCCAAGGGACTCTCAAGAGTCTCCTCCAACACCAGTTCAAAAGCATTAATTCTTCAGTGCTCAGCTTTCTTTATAGTCCAACTCTCACATCCATACATGACTCCTGGAAAACCATAGCTTTGACCTTTGTTGGCAAATTAATGTCTCTGCTTTTTAATATGCTTTCTAGGTTGGTTATAACATTTCTTCCAAGGAGTAACCATCTTTTAATTTCATGGATGCAGTCACCATCTGCAGTGATTTTGGAG
>NW_011495032.1:13307600-13308234 GCF_000754665.1 Bison bison bison
ATATCTGAGGTTATTGATATTTCTCTCAGCAATCTTGATTCCAGCTTGTGTTTCATCCAGCCCAGCATTTTTCATGATGTACTCTGCATAAAAGTTAAATAAGCATGGTGACAATATATAGCCTTGACGTACTCCTTTTCCTATTTGGAACCAGTCTGTTGTTCCATGTCCATTTACAATTGTTACTTCCTTTCCTGCATACAGATTTCTCAGGAGGCAGGTGGTCTGGTAATCCCATCTCTTGAAGAATTTTCCACAGTTTATTGTGATCCACACAGTCAAAGGCTTTGGTGTAGTCAATTAAAAAGAAATAGATGTTTTACTGGAACTCTTCTGCTTTTTCGATGATTCAATGGATATTGGCAATTTGATCTCTGGTTCCTCTGCCTTTTCTAAAATCAGCTTGAATATCTGGAAGTTCACGGTTCATGTATTGTGGAAGCCTGGCTTGGAGAATTTTGAGCATTACTTTACTAGTGTGTGAGATGAGTGCAATTGTGCAGTAGTTTGAGCATTCTTTGGCATTACCTTTCTTTGGGATTGGAATGAAAACTGACCTTTTCCAGTCCTGTGGCCACTGCTGAGTTTTCCAAATTTGCTGGCATATTGAGTGCAGCACTTTCACAGCATCATC
>NW_011495032.1:13308334-13312615 GCF_000754665.1 Bison bison bison
AGCATCATCCTTTAGGTTTTGAAATAGCTCAACTGGATTCTATCACCTCCACTAGCTTTGTTCATAGTGATGCTTCCTAAGGCCCACTTGACTTCACATTCCAGGATGTCTGGATCTAAGTGACTGATCACACCACCGTGATTATCTTGGTCGTGAAGATGTGTGTTGTATAGTTCTTCTGTGTATTCTTGCCACCTTTTCTTAATATCTTCTGCCTCTGTTAGGTCCATGCCATTTCTGTCTTTTATTGAGTCCATCTTTGCATGAAATATTCCCTTGGTATCTCTAATTTTCTTGACGAGATCTCTAGCCTTTTCCATTCTATTGTTTTCCTCTGTTTCTTTGCACTGATTGCTGAGGAAGGCTTTCTAATCTCTCCTTGCTATTCTTGGAACTCTGCATTCAAACGGGTATATCTTTCCTTTCCTCCTTTGCTTTTTGCTTCTCTTCTTTTCACAGCTATTTGTAAGGCCTCCTCAGACAAGCATTTTGCTTTTTTGCATTTCTTTTCCATGGGGATGGTCTTGATCCCTGTCTCCTGTACAATGTTGCAAACCTCTGTCCATAGTTCATCAGGGACTCAGTCTATCAGATCTAGTCCCTTAAATCTATTTCTCACTTCCACTGTATAATTGTTAGGGATTGGATTTAGGTCATACCTGAATGGCCTAGTGGTTTTCCTATTTTCTTCAATTGAAGTCTGAATTTGGCAATAAGGAGTTCATGATCTGAGCCACAGTCAGCACCCAGTCTCGTTTTGCTGACTGTATAGAGCTTCTCCATCTTTGGCTACAAAGAATATAATCAATCTGATTTCGGTGTTGACCATGTGGTGAAGTCCATGTGTAGAGTCTTCTCTTGTGTTGTTGGAAGAGGGTGTTTGCTATGATCAGTGCATTTTCTTGGCAAAACTCTATTAGTCTTTGCCCTGCTTCATTCTGTATTCCAAGGCCAAATTTGCCTGTTACTCCAGGTGTTTTTTGACTTCCTCCTTTTGCATTCCAGTCCCCTATAATGATAAGGACATCTTTTTGGGGTGTTAGTTCTAGAAAGTCTTGTAGATTTCATATAACCATTCAATTTCAGCTTCTTCAGCATTACTGGTTGGGGCATAGACTTGGATTACTGTGATATTGAATGGTTTGCCTTGGAACCAAACAAAGATCATTCTGTCATTTTTGAGTTTGCACCCAAGTACTGCATTTCAGATTCTTGTTGACTATGATGGGTATTCCTTTTCTTCTAAGGGATTCTTACTGGGGTCCAGCCCCGGCTGATCCGGGGTATTGGAAGGGAGACGGCTTCGGCGAGGATCAGGATACAATAGCTTCAATTAGATATTAATTAGAGATGTAAAGAGTAATAGAATGAGGATAGCTCAGTAGGAAAATTCAGTGGAGAAAAGAGGCTGAGTAGCTTGGTTTATGCGGGAGACCAATGAAATTTCAAGACAAGAAGTTTGCACCACTTACGTAGGCCGCAGGCATCCTTCCGTTCTCCTGAAGGAGAGGAGACACTGAGGCCTCCCCGGTCAGATCTTAGAAGCCCAGGCAAAATTAATAAGCTTTGTGGGTTTCGCGCTCCAGATGGAGACTCAGCCAGAGTTTAAGAGAGAGAGAGACATGGGGAGACCAGTATTTTGAGGAACTGATCCCAATTCTTTATTTTCCAGAGTCTGTTATTATACACTGAGATGTTATACAAAAGTCACGCAGGGACAGCAGTCCTGACTTTTATTAAAGTCAGGTGCTTCATACAAATGTATACCGAGGTCTTAGGGGTGTTACATCATCTTCTGGCCAGGGGGACCTGCTGACAATTTATGACCCTCTCCTTGTGACAGCGGTCAGTCAACACTTATTTCTCCAGGGGTGATTATTCTTAAAACAGACACCACTCAAATAAAGTTACATTCCTATAGGGTGAGGGTGTAGTGGGTTTTAGTTAAGGAAAGAATTTACTTGGCCTAAGGTCTAACGTGATTTATACCAAAGGTTAATACTTATTTCTTCTATATATTCATTAATGTGTATACAGGCAGGGGATGTGGAGACTTAGCAGTAAACATTGGCTCAACAAATGAAAAACCCTTCACCAATACAATTTCTAATCAGCCCACTATACTTATACTAATAATTTTCTAACTTCTCTAAAGAACCTGTTTTTAAAAGGTTTAAAGCATCTCGTTCCTCTCACGGTTGGGAGGCTGTGAGCAATCTGGACAAGCCTGTCAGGCAGGCTAGAGAACCTTCAGAGGAGTTTGTAAGTTGAAACACTCCTGTCATGCCCAGGAATTATTATTAACTGAGCTCTAAGTTAACTCCTTCTCCAAAAGAGGTGGTGGGGGACAGCCCCCATAAAGTCAGAGGTGTAGGTGAGAGCACAAAGTAGTAAAGTAGGCAGGCTCTGGTTATGGGGGCAGATGCTCAAGGATTTCCAGGGGGATTCCTGAGGCTCGATCCCGCCTTTGCGTATGTCAAGCCTCCTTCCTCATGACCTTTGCCATGGGCGGAGTGCATCACGCTGGCCCCCAACAGATTCTTGCCCACAGTAGTAGATATAATGGTCATCTGAGTGAAATTCACCCATTCGAGCTTCTCTGTGCTCAGTGCCAAATCAAAATTCAGAGACAGAGTTTTGGGTGGGCAGCTGCGACTGGCGCACTAAGCACAGCCAAGAGGAGTTACCCCATGTCCGAGGTCAGGGGCAGAAGCCGAGAGGACCCCATGCCTGAAGGGTGGTGGCCAAGTTACCCCACGTCCGAGGTCAGAGGCAGCGGCCAAGAGTGCCAGGCTGCGACGGCACAGGAATGGCTGAGAGGAGCTACCCCAAGTCCAAGATTCAGGGCGGCAGCCAAGAGGAGCAACCCCACGTCCAAGGAGCCATGGCTGCGCAGGTGCAAGAGGGCCTAGAGGAGCTATCCCCGTTGAAGGTCAGGAAGGGCGGAGGTGAGGAGATATCCTTCGTCCAAGGTAAGGAGCAGCAGCTGCACTTTTCTGGAGCAGCCGTGAAGAGATACCCCATGCCCAAGGTAAGAGAAAGTAAGACAGTAGCTGTTGCAAGAGGGCGTCAGAGAGCAGACACTGAAACCACACACACAGAAAATTAATCAATTTAATCACACTAGGACCACAGCCTTGTCTAAATCAATGAAACTTAGCCATGCCCGTGAGGCAATCCAAGACGGGCGGGTCATGGTGGAGAGATCTGACAGAATGTGGTCCACTGGAGAAGGGAATGGCAAACCACTTCAGTATTCTTGCCTTGAGAACCCCATGAACAGTATGAAAAGGCAAAATGATAGGATACTGAAAGAGGAACTCTCCAGATCAGTAGGTGCCCAATATGCTACTGGAGATCAGTGGAGAAATAACTCCAGAAAGAATGAAGGGATGGAGCCAAAGCAAAAACATTACCCAGCTGTGGATGTGACTGGTGATAGAAGCAAGGTCCGATGCGGTAAAGAGCAATATTGAATGGGAACCTGAAATGTCAGGTCCATGAATCAAGGCAAATTGGAAGTGGTCAAACAAGAGATGGCAAGAGTGAATGTTGACATTCTAGGAATCAGCGAACTGAAATGGACTGGAATGGGTGAATTTAACTCAGATGACCATTATATCTACTACTGTGGGCAGGAATCCCTCAGAAGAAATGGAGTAGCCATCATGGTCAACAAAAGAGTCCTAAATGCAGTGCTTGGATGCAATCTCAAAAATGACAGAATGATCTCTGTTCGTTTCCAAGGCAAACTATTCAGTATCACAGTAATCCAAGTCTATGCCCCAACCAGTAATGCTGAAGAAGCTGAAATTGAGTGGTTATATGAAATCTACAAGACTTTCTAGAACTAACACCCCCAAAAGATGTCTTTTTCATTATAGGGGACTGGAATGCAAAAGGAGGAAGTCAAGAAACACCTGGAGTAACAGGCAAATTTGGCCTTGGAATACGGAATGAAGCAGGGTTTTGCCAAGAAAATGCACTGGTCATAGCAAACACCCTCTTCCAACAACACAAGAGAAGACTCTACACATGGACATCACCAGATGGTCAACACCGAAATCAGATTGATTATATTCTTTGTAGCCAAAGATGGAGAAGCTCTATACAGTCAGCAAAACGAGACTGGGTGCTGACTGTGGCTCAGATCATGAACTCCTTATTGCCAAATTCAGACTTCAGTTGAATAAAGTAGGAAAACCACTAGGCCATTCAGGTATGACCTAAATCAAATTCCTTATGATTATACAGTGGAAGTGAGAAATAGATTTAAGGACC
>NW_011495032.1:13313419-13332039 GCF_000754665.1 Bison bison bison
CCAGAAAAACATCTATTTCTGCTTTCTTGACTATGCCAAAGCCTTTGACTGTGTGGATCACAATAAAATGTGGAAAATTCTTCAAGAGATGGGAATACCAGACCACCTGACCTGCCTCTTGAGAAATCTGTATGCAGGTCAGGAAGCAACAGTTAGAACTGGACATGGAACAACAGACTGGTTCCAAATAGGAAAAGGAGTACCTCAAGGCTGTAGATTGTCACCTTGCTTATTTAACTTATACGCAGAGTACATCATGAGAAACGCTGGGCTGGAAGAAGCACAAGCTGGAATCAAGATTGCCGGGAGAAATATCAATAACCTCAGATATGACGATGACACCACCCTTATGGCAGAAAGTGAAGAAGAACTAAAAAGCTTCTTGATGAAAGTTAAAGTAGAAAAAAAAAAGAAAGAAAGAAAGTTAAAGTAGAGAGTGAAAAAGTTGGCTTAAAGCTCAACATTCAGAAAAAGAAGATAATGGCATCCGGTCCCAACACTTCATGGCAAATAGATGGGGAAACAGTGGAAACAGTGTCAGACTTTATTTTGGGGGGCTCCAAAATCACTGCAGATGGTGACTGCAGCCATGAAATTAAAAGACGCTTACTCCTTGGAAGGAAAGTTATGACCAACCTAGATAGCATATTCAAAAGCAGAGATACTACTTTGCCAACAAACGTCCGTCTAGTCAAGGCTATGGTTTTTCCTGTGGTCATGTATGGATGTGAGAGTTGGACTGTGAAGAAAGCTGAGCGCCGAAGAATTGATGCTTTTGAACTGTGGTGTTGGAGAAGACTCTTGAGAGTCCCTTTGACTGCAAGGAGATCCAACCAGTCCATTCTGAAGGAGATCAGCCCTGGGATTTCTTTGGAAGGAATGATGCTAAAGCTGAAACCCCAATACTTTGGCCCCCTCATGTGAAGAGTTGACTCATTGGAAAAGACTCTGATGCTAGGAGGGATTGGGGGTAGGAGGAGAAGGGGATGACAGAGGATGAGATGGCTGGATGGCATCACTGACTCAGTGACCGTGAGTCTGGGTGAACTCCAGGAGTTGGTGATGGACAGGGAGGCCTGGCATGTTGCTATTCATGGGGTCGCAAAGAGTCAGACACGACTGAGTGACTGGACTGAACTGAACTGAGAGTCAATTTACAATATGGTGTTAGTTTCAGATGTACAGCAAAGTGATATAGGTACATGTATATAAATATCTCCATTCTTTTTCAGATTCATTTATCATACCGGTTGTTGCAGAATACTGAGTAGAGTTCCCTGTATTACACAGAAAGTACTTTTTGGTTATGTATTTTATATATGGTAGTGTGTACATGTTTATCCCTCCAACCCAACTTTCATTGCAAATAACTTTCTTCCCTCCATTTCCTCTGTTCTTACTTTCTGAAATTTATATTAGCTAGATGTTAGACCTGGACTTCATGGATTATCTAATTTTATCTTTTCCTATTTCTCATCTCTATTATTTTTATACTTCTGGCTAGGAGACTTCTGAAAGCCTATCTCCCAACACATCTATGTAATTTTTTAATTCTTGGTATTATATCTTTAATCTCCAATAACACTTTATTTTCAGACTTTTTTTTTTCTACATATAGCTTCTTCTTGTTTGGGGAAAGCAATAGTTTGTCTATTTAGTTATGGTGAGTTTCTAAGTTTTCTTCTGCTTCCCACCATGTCCTTTGTACTCTTTTTTCCTGTGGTTTTTGCTTGCTTTTGTTTGAATTTTTGACATTGTTTTGTCTCTTGTTCACACTTAAAGCACTCCTTAAATGCCTGGTGGCTTTCAGCTGTCCATAGTTCAGCTTGAGGAACTCAAATTGGTTGGAAGCACGACATGGAAGAGGGAAAGCTTATCAGGTGAGGAGTGACAAGGACGCCACTGGCTTTCTCTTTATTAGAGAATAAGGAATTTTGCATCTCTTCAATGCCCACTGCACAAAAGAACTGCTGTCTCAGAGATGACTTCTCTCTCTGTACTTTCATGCACTCCCTATCTACACTCTGCTTACAGTGTCTACTCTGTGATCAGAATAGCTACTGAAGACCCTCTGTTTTGATCAGGCATGAAAACAGTAGCCAGTTTATAAGTGCCATGGAAAAGACATGTGTTCCACAAGCTTCCCACATGGCTGACCATTTCTATGTAGCAAAGTGATTCAGACTCTTTAAACAACCAACCCTCTCTCTATGCTGCTGTCTCCTGGCCCTGCAAATTTCAGCTTGTTGAACTATTCCATAATATGGTAAATGCCACCAAGGGAGCTGAGGACAGATCACAAGGTGGCACAGCCATTCCTCTCGTCCTCACAAGAACCATCGCCAATGATGATCAGTGACTCCATCTTCAAAGGAGGATATCAGGGTCCTCACTTTGGTTTGATGCCAAAGCCCTGGTTTGTGCCATTGTAAAAGGAAAGAGTCAATTTTGACTCTTCTGTGCTAGATCTGTTTCTTTGGCCACTTTGGTTATTACAGTCACACATAATGGCTTGCCTCAGAGAATCCCGCCCCTCTGCCTGACTGGTAAGCTGAAGTGCCTTTGTTCAGAACCCTGTCTGCCTGTGGATGGCAGAAGGAAGAAATTTACACAACCCCTTGCCTGAGGTTTGCCATTCTAGGAGACACTTGTAAGATTTTACTTTCTTTCCTCACCTCCCCCCATCTCTGATCCTTAAAAGAACCTGGCACACAGACCCCAACAAGATGGTTATTTGAAACACTAGTGTGCCAGCTTCACAGACAACCAGCTTTCTGAATAAAGTTGTCTTGTGCAGCCAGCAGAACAAGCTTGGACTCAGTAACGCCATAACTGGCTTTCACCTTACCCTGTGGAATTTACTTTTGTTCTGTAAAATGAATGTTGTTTCCAGGGGGACAGTGTGTCAGCATTCTATGTGGAACTGCCAGGCAAGGTGGTAAGGGCACCAGAGGAAAACCCCAGAAGATGCTGCTTCTCTTGCTCAGCTGTCTCCTGCCCACCACCAATGGGAAGAACTGCCTCCAATGCTGGCAAGAGCTGCCTGCACTGATAGATTATGACCTGCAGATTCTTTGGGGCACTCCAGGGCCACCCGCAGAGCTCTCCCAAAGCCTCCATTCCCTATTCATGGACAATCAGTCTTCTCCTGAAAACTCGTACCTTGGTGAGGCACAGCCAGGAGACCCAGGGATCAGGGCTGACCCCTTTACCTGGCCCGGCGTCTTAATCCTCTAACTTTGTCCCAAACCCCATTCTCAGGTCAAGACCATTTGGAGGAAGCAGCAGGAACGTTATTCACTCACATAGATAAAGCCATTAAGAAGCTTCGAGATGGTGAGGAAGCTTAGCATCCTAGGGCCCCAGGGCTTGGGTTAACGAAACCTGATCCTCCAAGGCATTCCCTGAAGACCACTGGCATGTGGTGGGGCAGTGTTGTGAAGGGTGGGATTGGACACAACATCTATCTGTGTGCTGTACAGAATTTCTGTCTGAAAAAACTGGTTTGAATTCCTAATATTAAGAAAGTTAGGTTATTGATTCCACCTACGGAACAGACAGCGAAAACACCCCTTCCTTCCTGCTCCACCCAGATAAACCATCACTTTTGGAAGAAGTTCGTGTCCTGAAGCAGCAATTTTCCAAGGAGCTGGAGGATGTATCTGAGGGGCTGAAGGACAAGGGTGAGAGGTGGGGCTGGCCCCTGCTCATCACCCAGCCCTTCACTTCCCAGAGTCCTGATGAGACAGAGTCCAATCTGCAGCCCCCTTTGGGCCCTTCCCCTGCCCTTGCCTGGGGCACCTAACCACACTTTCTCGCAGCTGTGATTCCTGCTCACACCCCAGTCCCTCCCAGCTCTGTCTGCCTCCCCAGAAACTCAGTCTCTCTATCATTTCACCCTCCTGGGCAGCCTGCAATGAGTCCTGTGGTGAGTATTTTGGGGACCAGGTCTGGGTGAGGGGTGAGGGGCACCTGACTCTCTCTAAGGCTCCTACCCATTCTCTCTCATAGACATCCGCTCCACATTGGAGGTAATCAGTTGCACCACATGCCAGAAACACTTCCTTACCTGCCAAGACCCTGCTGTCTGCCCAGGTCAGTGGTCAACCAACCATCTTGGCCTCCAGCCTCCCTGCCTCCACTCCAGGTCCGTTGTTGTCTTTGCCTGGAATGTCTTCTTCCTCTGTCTACCCCTGATCCCTTTGTGCTGCCCATCCTCCCTGGGGAACTCCCAGGATGTCTGCATTCCACATGTCCAGCTTCAGAGCCATAGAGCCATCTGCCTCTAGGACATGTTCTCAGGGGGCCTGTCAGGTCCCTAAAGTCAACATGCCTGGGGACATGTCCAAATCCATCTCAACTCCCCCAGATCTACTCTTCCTTCAGGCCCCCTCTCAGCAAATGTCTCACTCAAGTCCTCAACTTCCTAAACCAGGAGTCTCCCTCCCTTACTCAGAGTATGTAGTCACCAGGTCTTGCTAAAGAATTCTTCAACATGTTACCATATGATCCTTCCAACCTCCTCTTCTCAGACAGCCTCACCTCTTACCTGGATTTTGGCAGAATTTCCTAACTGGCCTCCCTGCCTCTCCTGGTCACCTCTCACTCAGCAGTCAAAGAACTCTCTCTCTCAAGGAGCCAATCTACCTATGACACTCCCTGTTATAACTTTCAGTAGCTCCCAGTGGCCCCCAGATAAAGCACACCCACCTAGGGAGGCCCTGCTTGCCTGTACCCTCCCCTGTCTTCCCAGACACACAGAGCTGCTGACACGCTGGACAGACAGCTTCATGCTTCTGACCTTGAACACTCTGTGTCCTTTGCCTGGAACACAGTTTGGCTCCTTGACCATCTGAACTGAACTACTAGTCTTTCAAAGTCCAGTTCAGAATTCCTGTTTCTTAAGAAGCTTTTCATGACTAGCTCTGAGCTAGTCAACCCAGAGCTCATTGACCCTCCCAGTGATCGTTCAGCCCGTGCCCTGCCCTGCTCTGCTCCCCTGGGACACCACAGCAGACTCTTTGGTTTCTCTCCCTCCTGAAGATCAGGGACCCTGTTTCACTCATCTCTAGACGTAGGTGGGCATACAGTAGGTGCTCAGTGTCTACAAACAGATGACCGAGTGGGTGAATAAAAGAAGGAAAGAATGCAGCCTCCTCTTGGAGCTGAGATGGCCCTGTCTGCTCCCTAATCACTGGCTCTCCCTTTCCCCCTCTCTCAGGAGCATGGACTGGGAAGAACTTCAGGTGGGCTATGGGCATCGGCATCGCTCTGCCCCTGGCGACCCTAGCTGGAGGTGGGTGAGTGCCTGCTGCAAGCCCCATGTCCCCAAGGAAGGCAGGCCTACAGCTTGACTGACCCATCTCCACCCTGTTTCCTGGCCCAGATGTTACATTTTCTGGCTCAAGAAGAAGAAAAAGAAGGAGGAGGAGGAGGCACAAAAGGTCCTGGGACATCCAGGATCCCCGAGGAGGGAAAGCTGTGTCTGCTTGGGGATAGCAAGTCTAGAGGCCCCAAGTCTGGTTCCCTGGGCCTGGTTTCCAAAGGAGTGTAGGATCGAGGGCTGGGACTCAGGAGAGCCACCATCAGCCCCCAGTGTGAGCAGACCCATCCAGGGCCAGGCGCCCGGGACAGAGCAAGAGCAAAGCCCTCAATCTCCAACTGACCCACAAAGTGCTCCCTGCCCATAGCTGTCATCATCCCTCTGCAGCACCCACCTTTACCCTTCACCACCCTGCTACCTGACTGCACAGACTCCCAACAATCCCCCTGGTCCTCTGCTCCTGGTTGGGTTTGGCCAGCTGGAGGTCAGAGGCAGAAGCAGGCCTGCTTCTCCTCTCTTGGCAGGGACCAGCTGGCCACTTGTCATCTTCAACTGAACAAAGGTCCCAGCTGCTGTCAGGAAGCTCTCTTACCTCTGGGTTTTGGTAACTCTACCTGTCCCGACCCCTCTACCTGGGGTAGTAACAGCTCTAAAGTTCTGAGGCCCAGGAAACTGCATTCTCACCCATGCTTTGTAAATGTCTTTTATTAAAACACCCTCCTCGTACTCTGATGCCCTGTGCCATCCGCTTCCTGCTGGACCCTGCATGGATGCAGCCGGCACTGTGATCCTCCCCACATGGGCCCACAAGGACTGTCCATGTCCTCAACCTCTTCCCGCCAGCCCAACACCCTTCCCTCTCAGAAAGATCTCTCTCCTAGTCCCAGAAGTGGTAACCACAGGATCACACTAACCTCTCCTGATTTCAACACCAGAGTTGAAGGCAGCAATGGCCTGGGCCCCGTGAGGCGTTCCCATGTCTGGGTATGGAAAGCATGAAGTGCAAGTATTAGTTGCTCAGTCACATCCGACTCTTTGCGACCTCATGGTCTGTAGCCGGCCAGGCTCTTTGGTCCATGGGTGTGGAAGAGAGGAGGTAAGAGGCCAGTAGGAGGCCCCAGCAAGAGCAGGGACTAGCAGAAGAACCCCAGAAAACAGGTTCCAAGTCACATCAGTAGAAGACCTCACCTGGGAACACCCAAGTTGCCAGAGGATCACAGGCGCTGCCAACAGTGAACTTTACTTGAGACCCTGAGGCACAGCTCTGCCCTTTCCCCTCAACCCTGTGCCCCTTCCCACTAATCCCCCAGCCTCTCAGTTTTGGTTCAGGCTCTCGCTGGAGACTGAATGGGAGGCCACACCCAGATCTAGGACCCTGGTCTGCAGGTAGGCTCACAGGAGTGAAAGGAAGCAGGTCTGAGACCAGAGCTACGGATAGGCAGCCCAGACCCTGGACTCAAATCCTGACTCTAATGTTGAGGTTCTGGTTTCCCCTCTCTGCATTTGTTTCCCCTCTGAGCACAGAGCAGGGGATGCAATGTTCTAGCCAGGCTGGTATGCCCACTGGGTTCATAACTGCCATCCCATATTTGCTCAGGCTGTGGGTCCAAAATCAATGCCTCATCCCCTTCCCCTTCTACAGTCCACTGAACTCCTGCTGGCACCCATGGCCCATCTCCTAAAACAGGGTCTCTTGTCCCCTTTGGTTCTACTGGTGTTCCCTCCTAAGAGCTGGCAGCCAGGCTGGAAGTAGGCTGACTTCAGCATCACCATCCAGCAGTTAAGACTCACTGGGCGGGGGCAGGGAGGAGAATGCAAGAGACCAAGGTGAGACATAAACAGAACAGAACGTAAACAGCAGCCTGGGTGGGAAGCACCATGGCCAAGGGCAGCTGTGGGTACCCAGCTGCAGGCATCTCCAGCTCACCACACCAGGAATCCAGGAAGGCCTTCTGGAGGTGGTGTCTTCAACTGCGAGAGGCCCGGGAAGATGGAAGGGAGGGAGGAGTGTTTTCACTGAGGATCCAGCATTACAGAGAGGAGGTACAGAAGACCTTGAAAGAGTTCAAGAACCCCAAGAAACGTGGCTGGAGGGAGAGGCCCAGATAAGAGGCTGGTGACAGGGAGGATAACGGAATCCCAAGCCCATGTGGGTCCAAAGCAAGCCTGAGAAAAAACCCACCTGGGACTCCTGGCACAGTAGGCAGGTAGGGCAGGCTGGGGGAGAGGCAGCATAGGGTTTTGTCAGAAGCAGACCGAAGTCCCCAGGGGGGAAGAGTCCGTAGACGTAAGATGTTGGGAAAAGCGTACGATCAAGACCTACTCGTAGCCATTCTGAATGACTGGGCAGAGCCCCAGTTGCTGTCATGGAACTCCAGGGATCTGTGGTTCTCTACATGTCTGTGAAAGCCGGTTGCCACCTAGGACATAGAAAAAGTCAAACTCCCTTGGCTGTGATTTGTTTTCCTATTTGTATTTAAATTGGGACTTAGACTACTACCTCAAATGAATCAGAGCAACTGTTTTCTGGTGCCTGCAGTAAAAGCAGGAAACCCTGGTATAATTTATATGAAGTACGAGTTTGTGTGTTTGTATGCATATATCTCTTATCAACAGATTTTTTATTATTTGTGGGCATATTTGCATGAAAACTAGATATACTGCTTTCTGCTGGAGTAGAAACATTAAGGACTTTTGGGTCAGGCAAATGTTGACCAAAACACTGGCTCTGGAGGACTCCTGCTTCTGACTGTGACAGGCAGCTCAGAGCAGACCAACACTCCCACCAAGGGCAACTATAAATAAAGCATGTCCAAAGAGCAGAACAAGACAGGAAGTCTGTTTAGGACACCAGATGAGGTCCCCAAGTGAAGAGAGCTCTCTGCAGTGAGCCCATGCCCTTCCATGACTGTCCTAGGGCCTTTCAGGCTGAGCAGATCAGGTTAAGAGGCAGGCTGAAGTGCTGGGCCAAGGATGACTGCCATGTTTGGAGCAGCCAAGAGAATTTCAGCAATACCATGGGACCGCAAATTTACAAGTTGGAGTTCTAGCTTGCCCACACAGAATGAGAGGTCCCTGAAAGCAGGGCAATGCTTTCAGAAAGCACTGTATTTCTTCCTGTTCCTCCAAGGTGCATCCCTATTCTTAAGCAGCACAGGCTTAAGATTGCTAAAGACAAAGAAATCAAGCAGAAAGGATCTGAAATACAATTTATCAGAGATTGGAATGCTAGAGAAATAAAAGTTGGCATTCACAACTCACAAAGGAAGACAAACTTTGATAAATACCCCAAGGTATTGGTTACAAAGGTTATAGCTTAAAAGAGGGAGTGTTACAGTGGCAGACTAATCCTTACAAAGGATGGAGCTCAGACTGATGGCCCCTCAGTCTCTGACAAAACTGAAGAGACCTGTTCTTCCTCCATATCACTGCTGAAGGAAAGAGTAAATACTTTCGGAAGGAAAATGATACCATCTAGAGCCACTACTATTTCATTTATAGGGCCTAGTATTCAATTAAATATTAACAGGCACAGAAAAATAAGATCAAGAAAAAAAGCAGATAATAGAAATAAGTCTACAAGGGATCTATATATGAGAGTTATCTGTTATAAATTTTAATAACTGGATGAATGCATCCAAAAATTTTTTTTTTTCCGATTTCCAGATAAAATTGACATTTTGACATTGTGTTAGTTTAAGGAGTATGTGTTGATTTTATATACTTATATATTGCAAAGTAGTTACCACCGCAGCATTAACTATCACTTCCATAAAGTCACATAACTACCTTTTTGTGGTGAGGACATTTAAGATCTACTCTCTTAGCAAGTTTCAAGTATAGAATACAGTATTATGAACTATAATAACCATGCAGTAGTACATTAGATCTTTAAAACTGATTCATCTTTTAACTAGAAGTTTGTACCTTTTGACCAAAGTCTCCCTATTTCGCCTACCCTCTAACCTCTGGCAACACCATTCTACTCTGTTTCTGTGAGTTTGTTTTCTAAAGAGTCCACATAAAAGTGATATTGTATAGTATTTGTCTTTCTCTGTCTGACTTATTTCGCTTAGCATAAAGCCTTCATGTTTCCATCCATGCCTTCATGTTTCCATCCATGTTACTGAAAATGGCAGAATTTCCTTCTTTCTCATGGCTAAATAACATTCCATTGTCCATTCATCTGTTGACAGACTCTTGGGTTGTTTCCTCCTCTTGGCTATTGTGAATAATGCTGCAAAGAACGTGGAAGTGCAGACATGTCTTCAAGAGGCTGTTTTCACTTCCTTTGGAAATATAACCAGAAGTGGGATGTATGGATCATATGGTAGTTCTAATTTTCATTGTTTAGGATCCTCCATGCAGTTCTCCATAGTGGCTACACAAATTCATATTTCCACTGAAAATACATCAGGGTTTCCTTTTTTCTACATCCTCACTAGCACTTGTTAATTCTTGTCTTTTTGATAATAGCCATTCTAATAGGTGTGAGGTGATATCCCATTGTTTAGATATTCATTTTCCTAATGGTTAGTGATGCTGAGCACCTTTTCATGTCCTTGTTTGTAAGTGTTTAGAAAATGTCTATTCAGATCTTTTACCCATTTTTAATTGAATTGTTTGTGTTTTTTCCATAGTTACATGAGTTTTATATATTTTGGATGCTAAGCCCTTATTAGATATGAATATATAATTTGCAAGTATTTTCTCCCATTCCATATGTTGCCTTTTCATTTGTTGATGGTTTCTTTTGCTGTGGAGAAGCTTTTCAGTTTGATATAGTCCTACTTGATTATTTTTGTTTTTATTGCCTTTGCAAAAAAAAAAATCACTGCTAAGACCAACACCAAGGAGGTTTTTTTCTGTTTTTTGTTTGTTTGTTTAAGAGCTTTAGAGATTCATGTCTTATTTTCAAGTCTTTAATCCATTTCAAGTTAATTTTTGTGAGTGATAAGATTGGGGCCAGTATCAATCTTCTGCATGCAGTTATGTAGTTTTCCCAGCATTATTTATTGAAAAGCTATATTTTCCCTTTGACTACACTTGGCTTCTTTGTCAAATATTAGTAGACTATATATGCAAGAGCTTATTTCTGGACTGTCAACCTGCTCCATTAGTATATGTTTGTTTTTATGCCAGTATCATACTGTTTTGATTACTATAGCTTAGTAGCACGGGAGAAGGCAATGGTACCCCACTCCAGTACTCTTGCCTGGAAAATCCCATGGACGGAGGAGCCTGGTAGGCTGCAGTCCACGGAATCGCTAGGAGTCGGACACGACTGAGCAACTTCACTTTCATTTTTCACCTTCATGCATTGGAGAAGGAAATGGCAACCCACTCCAGTGTTCTTGCCTGGAGAATCCCAGGGATTGCAGAGCCTGATGGGCTGCCGTCTGTGAGGTCGCACAGAGTCGGACACGACTGAAGCGACTTAGCAGCAGCAGCAGCAGCAGCAGCAGTAGCACAGTTTGAAATAAGGAAGTGCTATGCCTCTGACTTTGTTTCTTCTCAATATTGCTTTGGCTATTTTGGTTGGTTGTGGTTCCACAGAGATTTTAGGATTGCCATTCTCTTTCTGTGGAAAACGTCATTGGAATTGATTTTATGGATGGCTTTGAGTAGTACGGACATTTTAACAATAGTTATTCTTTCAATTCAAAAACATAAGATCTCTGCATTTGTTCATGTCTTCTTCAATCTCTGTCATGAAAGTACTATAGCATTTAGTGTATACATCTTTCATCTGCTTAAATTTATTCCTAAGTATTTTTTTATGCTATGGTGAATGGGATTTTTCATATCTTTTTCAAATATAATGTTGTTAATGTATAGAAAAGAAATAATTATGTCTGTTAATTTTGTATCATGCAATGCACTTTACTGAATTCATTGGTTAATTCTAAAAGGTTTTTGGTGGGATCTTGGGATTTCTGTGTATAAGATCAGATCATCTGTAAGCCAAAACAGTTTTACTTCTCCCTTTATGATTGGATAGGGCTTCAGTGGCCCAGATGGTAAAGAACCTGCTTTCAATGCGGGAGACCCAATTTCAAACCCTGGGTCAGGAAGATTCCCTGGAGAAGGGAATGGCAACCCACTCCAGTATTCTTGCCTGGAGAAGTCTATGGACAGAGGCTATGGTCCATGGGATGGCAAAGAGTTGGACACGACTGAGCAACTAACACTTTTCACTTTCTGATTTAGATAATTTTATTTTTTTTCTGCCAGAAAAAAAATCAGTCTGGCTAGGACTTCCAATACTAAGTGTTAAGTGGACATTCTTGTCTTGTTACAGATGTTAGAGGAAAAACTTTCAATCTTTCACCTTTCGGTATGGTGCTATCTTGGGTTTGTCATGTGTGGCCTTTACGTTAAAGTATGTTTCTTCTATACCAAATTTGTTAGGTGTTTTTAATCATGGAAAGATGTTTTGTCAAATGCTTATTCTGTATCTATAGAGAAAGTTTTATGATTTTTACCTTTCATTATAATGTGGTATACACATTAATTGATTTTCATATGTTGAACCATCCTTGCAACCCAAAGATAAATCCCATGTAATCATGGTGTACAGTCCTTTTAATGTGATGGTGAATCTGATAGTACAGCCACTATGGAGAACAGTGTGGAGATTCCTTAAAAAACTGGAAATAGAACTGCCATACAACCCAGCAAAATATACTAGTTGCATTCCCACCAACAGTGTAAGAGGGTTCCCTTTTCTCCACATCCTCTCCAGCATTTATTGCTTGTAGACTTTTGGGTCGCAGCCATTCTGACTGGTATGAAATGGTACCTCATAGTGGTTTTGATTTGCATTTATCTGATAATGAGTGATGTTGAGCATCTTTTCATGTGTTTGTTAGCCATCTGTATGTCTTCTTTGGAGAACTGTCTGGTCTAGTTCTTTGGACCATTTTTTGATTGGGTTGTTTATTTTTCTGGAATTGAGCTGAAGGAGCTGCTTGTATATTTTTGAGATTAATCCTTTGTCAGTTGCTTCATTTGCTATTATTTTCTCCCATTCTGAAGGCTGTCTTTTCACCTTGCTTATAGTTTCCTTTGTTGTGCAAAAGTTTTAAGTTTAATTAGGTCCCATTTGTTTATTTTTGTTTTTATTTCCATTACTCTGGGAGGTGGGTCATAGAGGATCCTGCTATGATTTACATCGGAGAGTGTTTTGCCTATGTTTTCCTCTAGGAGTTTTATAGTTTCTTGTCTTACATTTAGATCTTTAATCCATTTTTAGTTTACTTTGGTGTATGGTGTTAAAAAGTGTTATAGTTTCATTCTTTTATAAGTGGTTGACCAGGTTTCCCAGCACCACTTGTTAAAGAGATTGTCTTTTCTCCATTGTATATTGTTGCCTCCTTTGTCAAAGATAAAGTGTCCATAGGTGCGTGGGTTTATCTCTGGGCTTTCTATTTTATTCCACTGATCTATATTTCTGTCTTCATGCCAGTACCATACTGTCTTGATGACTGTAGCTTTGTAGTATAGCCTGAAGTCAGGCAGGTTGATTCCTCCAGTTCCATTCTTCTTTCTCAAGATTGCTTTGGCTATTCTAGATTTTTTTTGTATTTCCATACAAATTGTGAAATTATTAAGTTCTGGTTCTCTGAAAAATACCATCGGTAGCTTGGTAGGGATTGCATTGAATCTATAGATTGCTTTGGGTAGTATACTCATTTTCACCATACTGATTCTTCCAATCCATGACATGGTATATTTCTCCATCTATTTGTGTCATCTTGATTTCTTTCATCAGTGTTTTATAGTTTTCTACATATAGGTCCTTTGTTTCTTCAGGTAGATTTATTCCTAAATATTTTATTATTTTCGTTGCAATGGTGAATGGAATTATTTTCTTAATTTCTTTTTCTGTTTTCTCATTGTTAGCGTACAGGAATGCAAGGGATTTCTGTGTTAATTTTATATCCTGAAACTTTACTATATTCACTGATTAGCTCTAGTAATTTTCTGGTGGAGTCATTAGGGTTTTCTATGTAGAGGATCATGTCATCTGCAAACAGTGAGAGTTTTACTTCTTTTCCAATTTGGATTCCTTTTATTTCTTTTTCTTCTCATTGCTGTAGCTAAAACTTCCAAAACTATGTTGAATGTTCCTGACTTTAGGGGAAATGCTTTAAACTTTAGAGGATAATGTTTGCTTTGGATTTATCATATATAGCTTTTATTATGTTGAGGTATGTTCCTTCTATGCGTGCTTTCTGAAGGGTTTTTGTCATAAATGGATGTTGAATTTTGTGACAGACTTTCTTGGCATCTATTGAAATAATCATATGTTTTTTACCTTTCAATTTGTTAATGTGGTGTATACCACTGATTGATTTGTGAATATTGAAGAATCCTTGCATCCCTGGGATAAAGCCCACTTGGTCATGATGTATGATCTTTTTAAAATGTTGTTGGATTCTGTTTGCTAGAATTTTATTAAAGATTTTTACATCTATGTTCATCAGTGATATTGGCCTGTAGTTTTCTTTTTTTGTGGCATCTTTGTCTGGTTTTGGTATTAGGGTGATGGTGGCCTCATAGAATGAGTTTGGAAGTTTACCTTCCTCTGCAATTTTCTGGAAGAGTTTGAGTAGAATAGGTGTTAATTCTTCTCTAAATTTTAAGTAGAATTCAGCTGTGAAACCATCTGGTCACGGGCTTTTGTTTGTTGGAAGATCTCTGATTACGGTTTCAATTTCTGTGCTTGTGATGGATCGTTTAGATTTTCTATTTCTTCCTGGTTCAGTTTTGGAAGGACATACTTTTCTAAGAATTTGTCCATTCTTCCAAGGTGTCCATTTTATTGGCATATAGTTGCTGATAGTAGTCTCTTATGATCCTTTGTATTTCTGTTGTCTGTTGTGATTTCTCCATTTTCATTTCTAATTTTGTTGATTTGATTCTTCTCCCTTTTTTTCTTGATGAGTCTAGCTAATGGTTTTGTCTATTTTATGTATCTTCTTAAAGAACCAGATTTTAGCTTTGTTGATTTTTCCTATAGTCTCCTTTGTTTCTTTTTCATTTATTTCTGCCCTAATTTTTATGATTTTTTTCCTTCTACTAACCCTGAGGTTCTTCATTTCTTCTTCTTCTAGTTGCTTTAGGTGTAAAGTTAGGTTATTTATTTGATTTGTCTCTTGTTTCTTGAGGTAAGCTTGTATTGTTATGAACTTCCCCTTAGGACTGCTTTTACTGAGTCCCATAGGTTTTGGGTTGTTGTGTTTTCATTTTTATTCATTTCTACATAAAAATGAATTTTGATTCATTTTGATTTATTTTTTTTATTTCTTCTGTGATTTGTTTGTTATTCAGAAGTGTGTGGTTTAGCCTCCATATGTTTGTAATTTTAATAATTTTTTACCTATAGTTGACATCTAATCTTACCACATTGTGATCAAAAAAGATGCTTCAAATGATTTCAATTTTTTTTAATTTACCAAGGCTAGATTTATGGCCCAGGATGTGATCCATCCTGGAGAAGATTCCATGCGCACTTGAGAAAAAGGTGAAATTCATTGTTTTGGGGTGAAATGTCCTATAGATATCAATTAGGTCTAACTGGTCCATTGTATCATTTAAAGTTTGTGTTTCCTTGTTAATTTTGTTTAGTTGATCTATCCATATGTGTGAATGGGTATTAAAGTCTCCCACTATTGTTGTGTTACTGTTAATTTCCCCTTTCATACTTCTTAGCATTTGCCTTACATATTGTGGTGCTTCTATGTTGTGTGCACATATATTTATAATTGTTATATCTTCTTCTTGGATTGATCCTTTGATCATTATGTAATGTCTTTCTTTGTCTCTTTTCATGGCCTTTATTTCAAAGTCTATTTTCTCTGATATGAGTACTGCTACTCCTGCTTTCTTTTGGTCTCTGTGTGAAATATCTTTCTCCAGCCCTTCACTTTCAGTCTGTATGTGTCCCTAGGTTTGAGGTGGGTCTCTCGTAGACAGCATATATAGGGGTCTTGTTTTTGTATCCATTCAGCCAGTCTTTGTCATTTGGTTGGGGCATTCAACCCATTTACATTTAAGGTAATTATTGATAAGTATGACCCCGTTGCCATTTACTTTGTTGTTTTGGGTTCGAGTTTATAAACCTTTTCTGTGTTTCCTGTCTAGAGAAGATCCTTTAACATTTGTTGAAAAGCCAGTTTGATGGTGCTGAATTCTCTGAGCTTTCACTTGTCTGTGAAGTTTTTGATTTCTCCTTCATATTTGAATGAGATCCTTGCTGGGTACAGTAGGATCTGTACTACAGTCTGGGTTGTAGGTTTTTCTCATTCATCACTTCAAGTATGTCCTGCCATTCCCTTCTGGCCTGAAGAGTTTCTATTGAAAGACCAGCTGTTATCCATATGGGAATCCCTTTGTGTGTTATTTGTTGCTTTTTTCTTGCTGCTTTTAATATTGCTCTTTGTGTTTGATCTTCGTTAATTTGATTACTATGTGTCTTGAGGTGTTTTGCCTTGGGTTTATCCTGTTTGGGACTCTCTGGGCTTCTTTTACTTGGGTGGCTATTTCCTTCCCCATTTTAGGGAAGTTTTAAACTATTATCTCCTCAAGTATTTTCTCACAGCCTTTCTCTTTGTCTCCTTCTTCTGTGACTCCTATGATTCGAATGTTGGGGTGTTTAACATTGACCCAGAGGTCTCTAAGGTTGTCCTCATTTCTTTTAATTCTTTTTTCTTTTTTCCTCTCTGCTTCATTTATTACCACAATTCTATCTTCCACCTCACTTATCCTATCTTCTGCTTCAGTTATTCTACTGTTGGTTCCCTCCAGAGTGCTTTTTGGTCTCAGTGATTGCATTATTCATTATTTATTGACTCTTTTTTATTTCTTCTAGGTCCTTGTTAAGCATTTCTTGCATCTTCTCAATCCTTGTCTCCAGTCTATTTATCTGTAACTCCATTTATTTTTTTTCAAGATTTTGGATCATCTTTACTATTATTATGCTAAATTCCTTTTCAGGTAGACTCCCTATCTCCTCTTTTGTTTGGTTCGGTGGGCATTTATCATGTTGCTTTACCTGCTGAATATTTCCCTGCCTTTTCATTTTGTTTAGATTGGTATGTTTGGAGCAGCCTTTTGTATGCTGGAAGTTTGTGGTTCCTTTTTATTGTGGAGGTTCGTCCCTGTGTGTGGGGTTGGATGAGTGGTTTGTCAAGGTTTCCTGATTAGAGAAGCTTGCTTTGGTATTCTGGTGGGTAGAGCTGGATCTCTTCTCTCTGGAGCACAATGAAGTGTCCAGTGGTGAGTTTTGAGGTGTCTCTGGATTTGGTGTGACTTTTGGCCACCTGTATTTTAATGCTCAGGATTATGTTCCTGCATTGCTGGAGAATTTGGTATGTCTTGCTGTGAAACTTGTTGGCTCTTGGGTGGAGCTTGGTTTCAATGTAGGTATGGAGGTTTTTGGATGAGCTCTTGTCGATTAATGTTCCCTGGAGTCAGGAGTTCTCTGGTGTTCTCAAGTTTTGTATTTAAGCCTCCTGCCTTTGGCTTTCAGTCTTATTCTTACAGTAGCCTCAAGACTTCTCCATCTATACAGCACCGATGATAAAACATCTAGGTTAATGGTGAAAAGATTATCCACAGTGAGGGACATCCAGAGAGGTTCACAGAGTTGCATGGAGAAGAGAAGAGGGAGGAGGGAGATAGGGGTGGCCAGGAGGAGAAGAGGGGGAATCAAAAGGGGCCAGTAATCAATTCTCTATGTGCTCTCCACAGTCTGGAACACTCAGAGAGGTTCACATAATTACGTAGAGAAGAGAAGAGGGAGGGGGAGATAGAGGTGACTAGGAGGAGAAAAGGGGGAGTCAAAGGGGAGAGACCAATCTAGCCAGTAATCAGTTCCCTAAGTGTTCTCCACAGCCCAGAAAACCCAAAGAGATTCACAGAGTTAGGTAGAGAAGAGAATGGGGAGCAAGGAGATAGATTTGACCTGGGGGAGAAAAAGGAGAGTCAAAAGAGGAGAGAGTAGTCAAGCCAGTAATCACACCCCTAAGTAAAAATGGGTACTGAAGATTAGATTCTTAAAGGTACAAACTTGATAACAAATACCAAAAAGCAAAGATTAAAAATCTAGAGAATAGGTTAGATTCTCAAAAATACAATATTATAAATACAAAACAAAATCACAAAAATTATTAAAAAAATATATATGAAATTTGCTTTAAAATAGGGTCTTTCTTTTGCAAGGTAATAGGTTATAAAAATGAAAAGGGGGTAATAAAGAACTTAAAAATTAAAAAAGAGACACTTGTACCCCAATGTCCATCATAGCAGAGGATATGGAAGCAACCTAGACATCCATCAGCAGATGAATGGATAAGCTGTGGTACATATACACAATGGAGTATTACTCAGCCATTAAAAAGAAAATCCCTTTCTTTGGGATTGGAGGCAATGCCAAAGAATGCTCACACTACCGCACAATTGCACTCATTTCACATGCTAGTAAAGTACTCAAAATTCTCCAAGCCAGGCTTCAGCAATACATGAACCGTGAACTTCCAGATGTTCAAGCTGGTTTTAGAAAAGGCAGAGGAACCAGAGATCAAGTTGCCAACATCTGCTGGATCATGGAAAAAGCAAAAGAGTTCCAGAAAAACATCTATTTCTGCTTTATTGACTATGCCAACGCCTTTGACTGTGTGGATCACAATAAAATGTGGAAAATTCTTCAAGAGATGGGAATACCAGACCACCTGACCTGCCTCTTGAGAAACCTATATGCAGGTCAGGAAGCAACAGTTAGAACTGGACATGGAACAACAGACTGGTTCCAAATAGGAAAAACAGTACCTCAAGGCTGTATATTGTCACCCTGCTTATTTAATTTATATGCAGAGTACATCATGAGAAATGCTGGACTGGAAGAAGCACAAGCTGGAATCAAGATTGCCAGGAGAAATATCAATAACCTCAGATATGCAAATGACAACACCCTTATGGCAGAAAGTGAAGAGGAACTCAAAAGCCTTTTGATGAAAGTGAAAGTGGAGAGTGAAAAAGTTGACTTAAAGCTCAACATTCAGAAAACGAAGATCATGGCATCCGGTCCCATCACTTCATGGGAAATAGATGGGGAAACAGTGGAAACAGTGTCAGACTTTGTTTTTGGGGGGCTCTAAAATCACTGCAGATGGCGACTGCAGCCATGAAATCAAAAGACGCTTACTCCTTGGAAGGAAAGTTATGACCAACCTAGATAGCATATTCAAAAGTGGAGACATTACTTTGCCAACAAAGGTCCATCTAGTCAAGG
>NW_011495032.1:13332587-13336760 GCF_000754665.1 Bison bison bison
AAGAGAAACAGATGTATAGAACAGTCTTTTGCACTCTGTGGGAGAGGGAGAGGGTGGGATAATTTGGGAGAATGGCATTGAAACATGTATAATATCATATATGAAACGAATCGCCAGTCCAGGTTCGATGCAGGATACAGGATGCTTGGGGCTGGTGCACTGGGATGACCCAGAGGGATGGGATGGGGAGGGAGGTGGGAGCAGGGTTCAGGATGGGAAACACGTGTACACCCATGGCAGATTCATGTTGATGTATGGCAAAACCAATACAATATTGTAAAGTAATTAGCCTCCAATTAAAATAAAAAAATAAAATTAAAAAATGATATTAGTAAAATATACCTAGGAATTTCTCTGGAGCTGCTGAGAGCAGTGTGGGGTCATTTAAGTTTCAGATTGTTCCTTGTTCCAGCTTATACTTCTTCTCAAGGTCTATAGGCCCCTTCAAATGCTTAGTCACTGTTAACTACAGGGTTTTAATCTGTTGCACCTGTCACTTCCAAAGCGGTTCCCTCCTCTTTGTTTATTTTGGCTTCCTCTGTTTGCAAGTCTCTCCTGTCTAACTTCTGCCCTGAAACAAGGGGGCGAAGGTGGTCACTTATTTAGGCTTACTTGTTGAGTTGTGCTGTGGGGAGCGAGGAACACTGCAAAAAAATATCACTGGCGTGGGTGGGGAGTGCTCGCAGTGTATGGACCACACTGGGTTTGCCCCATCTCTCAGCGTGTGTGCTTTCCCAGTCTACACTGCTCAGGCTCCAGGTTGCTCTTCAGGGGAACTTTCCAAAGCAGGCCCTGGGTTCCATGCACTTCCCAAATCTAAGCTGCTTAGGTTCAGGTTCTTGGGTACTCCACAAAGGCACAGACTTGGTTGGGCCTGCATTTTGTGCCCTTCCCAGGTCTGAGCAGCTCAGGCAACCAGGTGCTTGGCAAGCGCACTGTACCAGGTGATTTGTGCATCTTAAACACCTCTCCAGTCCCAGCTGCTCAGATTCCTGGGTGCTTCACAAGAGCGCTGTCTCAGATGTGCCTTGTGTCTCCTCTAGGGAGCTGATCTCTGGCTGCGACCCTACTGGCAGATGTCAACTGTCCAGGATCCCAGGAAGACTTGGTTAGCAACTGGGAGCCTGCTCACAATCTGGTGGAGGATGCTGTCTCTAGGGCCAATATTGCCCCTTGCCTTCCTGCTCTGGCCTGTCTGCCTCTCTGCCCCTGGCGGGGGAATGGGCCAGTCTGCAGCCGGCTAGCTCTCCTTTGGTATTCACTCAATCCTTTGATCTGTGAGCAGGCCCAGCTAGGTGATTTTACTCATTAAAAACTACTTAAGATGTCTTTTCAACAAATGACACCAGAGCAATTGGTCATCCATAGGCAAATACGACCCTAGACTTAAGTCTCATACATTATTTTTAAATTAACTCAAAATGAATCATGGGATTAAATATAAAACATAAATCTTTAGTTTAAAACATAGGAGAAAAGCTTCAGTTATTATTTGCCTAGAACTAGGCAAATAATTCTTAGATGACACCAAAAGCATAATTCATTTAAAAATTGATAAATTAAGCTTTATCAAAATGAAGACATTTGCCCTGTGAAAGGCCCTGGTAAGAGGATGAAAATACAGGCTACAGAAAAGACATGTGCAAACCACATATCTGACAGAGGGCTAGTAGCTAGAATATATAATGAATTCTCAAAACTGAGCAATAAAAGTCAAATAGTGTAATAGAAAATGGCCAAAAGACACGAAGAGACATTTCACAGAGGAGAATATACAAGTGGCAAATAAGCACATGAAAAGGTAATCAACATGATTTGGCATTGATAAATTGCCAGAAAAAGCCACAATTAGATACCACCACACATATATCACAGGTACACTGGCACTGACATCAGCTGTACCAGTTGCTGGTGGGGATATGAAGCTAGTTGATCTCATATGGTGCTGGAGAAAAGGTGAAGTGTTACCCTGCATAGGGTGCGGGAGAACACAATGTGTGCACACATGCCCCCAGATCCACTGATTTCTGAGCAGTTTCACCTGCAGGACTTCAGGGTAGCCCACCTCTTGACCTGTAGACAAAGGCCTAAATAATTTTTGCTGATGAGTACAGGAGCCTCAGGAGAAGGCAATGGCACCCCACTCCAGTACTCTTGCCTGGAAACTCTCAAGGGCGGAGGAGCCTGGTAGGCTGCAGTCCATGGGGTAGCTAAGAGTCGGACACAACTGAGCGACTTCACTTTCACTTTTCACTTTCATGCATTGGAGAAGGAAATGACAACCCTTTCCAGTGTTCTTGCCTGGAGAATCCCAGGAACGGGGAAGCCTGGTGGGCTGCCGTCTATGGAGTCGCACAGAGTCAGACACAACTGAAGCGACTTAGCAGCAGCAGCAGCAGCACAGGAGCCTCAGTAATTGTGCTTTTTCAGGATCTGGCAGTGTTTTTAGCATTTCCAAGTCTGACTGGTCTGGAGCAGCCTAGACAAGAGCCCAAAGCTTCCAACATGGCTACCCTCCATCCTCCCCTCCCAGTTATCAGCAACATCTCCCCCCACTGGATTTTTGTTCTCCAAATCTGCCACTTGCCCCTCTACCTTCTATCTGTGGGCACACTGACCCTCTTCCTCAAGCAATTGCACCTCATTTACTTGTCTTGGTTCTACCACACACCCACCAGAGACTGCCAGGCAAGAGGAAGAGCAACTGACACCTTTCTAATTTATATCATATGCATATGTGTGCTATGCTTAATTGATCACTCGTGTCTGACTCTGTGACCCCATAAACTGTAGCCCACCAAGCTCCTCTGTCCATGGGGATTCTCCAGACAAGAATACTGAAATGGGTTGCCATGCCCTCCTCCAGGGAATCTTTCCAACCCAGGTACTGACCCCAAGTCTCTCACATTGCAGGCAGATTCTTTACTGTCTGAGGCACCAGGGAAGCCCAGTGACAAGTATATGCATATACTTGTCAGTTTATCTCATTTAACTGTAACAACATGGAATAACCATCTTTTTGCAAATCAGAAAAAAAAAAATGAGATCCAGGGAGGTTGTTACTTACTCGGTACCTTTCTTTACTTTTTCTATGGAGTCTGGAAGTTGAAAAATAGATCTGAAACCTGAGAACTAAGGTATAATATTACCTTCCACCCCGACATTCCCAAACCCAGCAGCCATACAGTATTGTCTGCAGGTGGTCATTTTTATCAGCTGAAAGTATAAAGCCTATCCCTATCCCATTTGCTTCCTTTCTTCTGCCTTTGCCTGATCTGCAAGGACAATACCACTTGAGCATGTCGATTGCTCTTGTAAATCATGTTTCCATCTCTCTTTTTTAATCTCCCATTTATTGAGCATCTTTAATTGCCAGGCACTGTACTGGTTACATTATATAAATAATCTTGGGTCTTCAACCCCATGAAGATTATTTTCCCATTAGATGTCAGACTCCAGCTTTGCTCTCATTGACTAGCACCCTATCATGTGCAGACATGTGTGTGTGCACTGGTATACATACCCTGAGAATACAGAAGATTGATAGATGTCATATCTCAGGCCAAAGTTCAAAGATGTTAAGGAATCAAAGTCTTCTCTCAGCTGGTCATGAACCAAGGTTTGAACCCAGGCCCATCTGCCTCCAAAGAATCTATACCAAACTTTCCTCCTTGGAAACTTATCCTGACTCCCTGGCAAAACTGCTCCATGCAGGGAGGTCAGGAAGGGGAACCAAAAAGACACAGAGGCAATTTGAGGGAATAGAACTTTAGCAGAAGCGAGACAGGTCATTGAGAACTGAAAAGTTAAATTCCATCCTGTAAGAAGAAAGCAAACTATGGTATTAACTGATGGAAATTGTTTGATTAGGACCCCAGCTCTTTGATGAAACATCTCAACACTCACTAGCTGCATGATTCAATACAAGTTGCTTAACCTCCTGACCATCATCTCCTCCCAAAAGACAACCAAAATAATCAGCTGGTCAAGCAAAACCATGTTCTGCTGTTCCCTTCAGTTTGGGGAGTTGTAGCTTTTACAGGGAGAAGGCGATGGCACCCCACTCCAGTACTCTTGCCTGGAAACTCCCATGGACGGAGGAGCCTGGTAGGCTGCAGTCCATGGGGTCGCTAAGAGTCAGACACGACTGAGCGACTTCACTTTCACTTTTCA
>NW_011495032.1:13336860-13338840 GCF_000754665.1 Bison bison bison
GAGCCTGGTAGGCTGCAGTCCATGGGGTCGCTAAGAGTCAGACACGACTGAGCGACTTCACTTTCACTTTTCACTTTCATGCATTGGAGAAGGAAATGGCAACCCACTCCGGTGTTCTTGTCTGGAGAATCCCAGGGACTGGGGAGCCTGGTGGGCTGCTGTCTCTGGGGTCGCACAGAGTTGGACACAACTGAAGCAACTTAGCAGCAGCAGCAGCTTTTACAGACTCCTGGCTGAAAGGGAGAGGCAGAGATGGGATATTTACAAAGTTTGGATGGTCCGATTTAAGGTAGATCTTTCAATGATGGTGGCCTAACTGGTCTTGAGCAAAATCACAATGCAATAGGACTGTTGGACACAGCAATGTGATAGGGATTCACATATGCATGCATGTTAAGTCGCTTAGTCATGTCTGACTCTTTGCAACCCTGTGGACCATAATCGGCCAGGTTCCTCTGTCCATGGGATTCTCCAGGCAAGAATACTGGAGTGGGTTTCCATGCCCTCCTCCAGGGGATCTTCCCACCCAGGAAGTGAACCCGCATCTCTTATGTCTCCTGCTTTGGCAGGTGTGTTCTTTACCACAAGTGCCACCTGGGAAGCCCAATAGTGATAGAGTAGGATAATTAAATAGTGAATTTAGAAAACCCACTATGAGGTTAAAGATAGAAAAAGAATTTTTAAAGGGTTTATGAGACTGTTGTAAGCTAATGACCACTCAAGAAAAGAATCCAGTAACCAAGCAACAATCTACATGTGCAGTTAAAGTACAAGACAATAGATATGGGTCTACATCTTGTTACATGAAGTCAGCAAGTTAACAATCCTTGAAGAGTAGCATCTGTATGTAGGAAAGACGTAGGTGAAAGGGGACACTCTACTGAAACCTGAGATGAATTACCATATTTTAGCATATGCTACCTCCCTTTTGCTAATATATATATGATTTAAATAGTGCCATTACAGTCCCAATTAGACCGTATAGGTTAAAAGAGGAGCTAATGATGTAAGCCTTACCATTTATCCCAGAATGAAAAAGGAGGTGGTCTTCCCCCCCACACACACTCTTCTTATCTTGTTATAAAAATGTATCCCTCTTTGTTCTCAGGGCTGCACTCCTTTGCCTGCCCACTTGTATCTCTCACAAGCATCCTATGCTAATAAACTCACTCTCCGCCTATCAGCTTGCCTCATGCTGAGTTCTTTCTGTGCTGAGATAAAAAGAACCTGAGCTTCAGTAAGTCCTGAGACCAGTTTCAATGAAAATATAGTGAGTTCCAGTTCCTTAAAGAATCCAGGATTGTGGGTTCAAGTCCTCTCTGAAAGGAGAGTAGGTTCAGAAGGAACTGTGAAACAAGTGTTTGGAGTGTATGTCGTCAGCTTATGAATCCAGTTGGGCAATCAGTTTTTCTTAGATGAGGCTACTTACTCTGTTGAGAGAAAGTTGAGTCATATGTTACCCAAATGAGTTTTGAGCTAACTCCTACAGCTCAATTCCAGAAAAATAAATGACCCAATCAAAAAATGGGCCAAAGAACTAAATAGACATTTCTCCAAAGAAGACATACAGATGGCTAACAAACACATGAAAAGATGCTCAACATCACTATCAGAGAAATGCAAATCAAAACCACTATGAGGTACCATTTCACGCCAGTCAGAATGGCTGCTATCCAAAAGTCTACAAGCAATAAATGCTGGAGAGGGTGTGGAGAAAAGGGAACCCTCTGACACTGTTGGTGGGAATGCAAACTAGTACAGCCACTATGGAGAACAGTGTGGAGATTCCTTAAAAAACTGGAAATAGAACTGCCTTATGATCCAGCAATCCCACTGCTGGGCATACACACTGAGAAAACCAGAAGGGAAAGAGACACGTGTACCCCAATGTTCATCGCAGCACTGTTTATAATAGCCAGGACATGGAAGCAACCTAGATGCCCATCAGCAGATGAATGGATAAGAAAACTATGGTACATA
>NW_011495032.1:13338940-13377269 GCF_000754665.1 Bison bison bison
ACGTGTACCCCAATGTTCATCGCAGCACTGTTTATAATAGCCAGGACATGGAAGCAACCTAGATGCCCATCAGCAGATGAATGGATAAGAAAACTATGGTACATATACACAATGGAGTATTACTCAGCCATTGAAAAGAATACATTTGAATCAGTTCTAATGAGGTGGATGAAACTGGAGCCTATTATACAGAGTGAAGTAAGCCAGAAAGAAAAACACCAATACAGTATACTAACGCATATATATGGAATTTAGAAAGATGGTAACAATAACCCTGTATACGAGACAGCAAAAGGCACACGGATGTATAGAACAGTCTTTCAGACTCTATGGGAGAGGGAGAGGGTGGGATGATTTGGGAGAATGGCATTGAAACATGTATAATATCATATATGAAACGAGTCACCAGTCCAGGTTCGATGCACGATACTGGATGCGTGAGGCTGGTGCACTGGGACGACCCAGAGGGATGGTATGGGGAGGGAGGAGGGAGGAGGGTTCAGGATGGGGAACACATGTATACCTGTGGTGGATTCATTTTGATATATGGCAAAACCAATACAATATTTAAAGTTAAAAAATAAAAGAAAAGAAAAGAAAAAAAAATAAAGTTATTTGCAACTTCATCTTCCTGGGCAAGAATATCCTGCAGTAGAAGTTAAGTTCATGCTGACTATCCAGTGGTAAAGCAATATGAATGCAGACAGTAATCTCTGGGTTTGTGTGGTTTCATTTCTTATCTCTGTCCCTTGATGTCCTCAGCAGCAAAACTGAGAGAGTGGTGGCAACTACTTCTGAGAGTTGACATTGAGAAATAATGTCATAAGTATAAAGGGCTTAGTTAGAACAGCTTGCACTTAGTAAATACATTTGTCAGCTCTGGATGCTATAACAAAGAGCCTCAGACTGAGGGGCTTAAACCACAGACATTTAGTTTTTCATGGTTCTGGAGCTTAGACATCCAAGAACAAAGTGTCAGCATAGTTGATTCTTTCTGGGTCCTCTTTCGTTGGTTGGTTGATGATAATATTCTCCTTCTGTCTTCACATCGTTCCCTCTGTGTGGGTCTGTGTCCTAATCTCTTTTTATAAGGATATTAGTCATATTCAACTAGGACTCACCCTAGTGATCTTATTTTACTGAATTACATTCCTGAGACCCTATCTCTGAACACAGTTATATTATGAGATAATGGAGAATGAGGGCTTCAACATATGGGTTGGGGAAGGGAACATGATTCTGCCTTATAAGAGTAAGAATTTAGTAATATTATCAATATTATTAGTGGATGCCTCAACTGACATGTTTCCAAAGAGCTAGACTATGCTCTGGCTCTGCTGGGCTATCTTTAATTTCTCAGATATGCCATTTGCCTCACCACTTCTCTGCCTCCCCCAGTTGGGTAATTCCTACTCAATGTGGAGAGCTCCTCTCAACCCTTCTTTTCTCTAGGAAACCTTCCCTGGATACCCTAGACCACACAGGACTCCTGCTACACACAGCCTTCCTCAGCCCCTTTCTGCTCCAGCACCTGTCACCACTGAAAAGAGAGAAATGGAAAGGATGTCACAGTCATCAGCAATTGAAGCCACCACTAATGGTGAGCAGGTGAGCCCTGAGGGAACTCAGGAAGGACTAGCAGACTGCACCTAACTCCATACGGTGAACCCTGAGGAAACTCCGGAAGTGAGGTGAAAACACAGGATACTGGCCCCAGATAGGTGAGGTACATATCAAAGGAATAATTTTAGTGAGCCCAGACTCTTGCATCTTCCCATATATAGAAAAGTGCTAAATTCCTTAACCTGAAGATATCTGATTTTCCTTTAATTAAGAATAATCTTCTGATGTTCAGACTATCTGCCCTTTGTTGCAAAATTTCTGTATAACCTGTCTCCCACACCTCGCTTCCTCAGAGCAGTTCTCTCAGGGTAATTTGAGATGCTGCCTCCCAGGCTTGAAGTCCTAAAAATTCCCACCAAATAAAACATAACTCTCAACTTTCAGGTTCTGAATATTTTTTAAGTCAACAAATTCAATAGGTATGGGTCTGCTGGATGTCATCTGTTTGTCAGACAGACTCTGTGCAGCTGGACCTTCCTGCCTGTCTCCCTGCTATATCCCCAGCCCGCAGCAACACACCTGACAGATGCTCAATCAATACTTTTTGAGCAGATGAATAATATGAATAAATCTCACTGATTGTTATTCACTAATGAGTTGATTCTTTTGGTCAATCCATTCAATTTGCGTCAGAGAAGGAAATGTGGGGAAGATACCTGATGTGGAAATTTGAACCCTGGTTTTGGGTGGGTCAGAAGTTCTTGAGCATCTGCCTTCCTGGGGTGGAGCAGGTCAGTTCAGTTCAGTTCAGTCGCTCATTCGTGTCCTATTCTTTGCGACCCCATGAATCACAGCACGCCAGGCCTCCCTGTCCATCACCAACTCCTGGAGTTCACTCAGACTCATGTCCATCAAGTTGGTGATGCCATCCAGCCATCTCATCCTCTGTCGTCCCCTTCTCCTCCTGCCCCCAATCCCTCCCAGCATCAGAGTCTTTTCCAATGAGTCAACTCTTTGCATGAGGTGGCCAAAGTATTGGAGGTTCAGCTTTAGCATCAGTCCTTCCAAACAAATCCCAGGGCTGATCTCCTCCAGAATGGACTGGTTGGATCTCCTTGCAGTCCAACGGACTCTCAACAGTCTTCTCCAACACCACAGTTCAAAAGCATCAATTCTTCAGCGCTCAGCCTTCTTCACAGTCCAACTGTCACATCCATACATGACCACAGGAAAAACCAGAGCCCAGCTGTGAGCAAAGGCTGGGAATTGGGGATTAAGCCTACAGTTCATGGTCAAGTGGGGGTGAAGCCTGGGGAAGAAGCCCTACCCCCACTGCTGTGCAAATTAGCTCAGCCTCAGACTTTGTTTAGGCTTCCCTGATAGCTCAGGTGGTTCAGTCCCTGGGTTGGGAACATCCCCTGGAGAAGGGATAGGCTACCCACTCTAGTACCCTTGGGCTTCCCTTGTGGCACAGTTGGTAAAGAATCCACCCTCAATGTGGGAGACCTGGGTTCAATCCCTGGTTTGGGAAGATCCCTGGAGAAGGGAAAGGTTACCCAATCCAGTATTCTGGCCTGGAGAATTCCATGGGCTATATAGTTCATGGGGTTGCAAAGAGTAGGACATGACTGAGAGACTTTCACTTCAGACCTTGTTCACAAGTGGCTTTGCCCTTAATGTGCATCACAGGCATTTTGTCCTTTTTCCTGCTCTCCACCCAGCTTCCAGCATGGCAGCAGCATGAACCTGAGTCCTCTCATCAGTTCCTGCTGCTCCATCACCCCTTCACCCTGATTCCCTAAGGAAACAGAGCCAGTGCTCAGCAGGATGCTGTATGAGGTGCTGGCTCCTCCCTCCAGCTCAGCTCCTGGGCTACTATTAACCTGGTTCTGCTACACTTGACCACCCTGCAGGTGGTTTCCTGGAAAGAGTTAGTCTCTCCTCCACCCTCACTTCACACCTGTCTTAGCTCACTTCCACTTCCTGTTCAGGCCTCCAAAATACAACAAAACACTTGAGTTGTCCACCATACAGCCTCACTTAGGATGAATTTTGGTTCACAGTACCTGTGTATGAGTTTGCCTTCTTCCTTAGTCAGCTCGAGTGACTACAATAAATTAGCCTAGTCTGGGTAGCTTAAACAACAACAAAAAAAACCCATGTATTTCTCATAGTTCTTGGTGCTGGAAGTCCAAGATGAAGACACTGGCAGATGTTTCTGGTGAGAGTTCTTGTCCTAGATTATGGACAGCTATCTTCTCATTGTATCCTCACCTGACAGAGAGAAAATCAGTTTTTTCATATCTCTTCTTGGAAGGGTCCTAATTATCTCCCAAAGGCCCTACCTCCTAACACCATCACATTGGGGGTTAGGATTTTATCATATGCACTTGGGGGTAGGGGACAAAAATATCCAGTCTGTAACATTCCCCATCTGAAAGTCAGAGTGGAGGTGGCCCATTCTAGCCCCATAGCACTTCTCCTGTGCTCCTGATCATACTAGGATGGCTCAGGTCTCACTGGCCAACCACTGGGCACTGGGTGCTTCCACCAGCATGGTCCCAGAGGACAACCCCAGGTGCCTCATGCAGGCTTCACACCTGACCCCCAGCTTCCCAGGTTGAAGGCATATCTGTACCAATGTGCACCTGAAGACCCACTTTACGCTAAGCGTGGTGCTCTCAGCTTAGCTGGGCTGGCCTCTGCTCCCCAGTTTCCTCCCCTGGGACTTCTGGTTAGGGGAGGCTGCAGGAGCTGCTCTGCCAGAGACCAGCACCTAGGAAGGCAGAGGCACAGCTGCTGAGCCCTTTCTGCTGTTCACACTCAGAAGGGCAGGCAGGCACTCTGGCACTTCACCCATGTTGTTCCCGATCGCTAACTTATGGTGTGGGCTTCAGTGGCTGGGCCTGGGCATCTCCACCTCCCTGTATCTTCCTTCTAATCCGGTGTGCCCGAGGCCACCAGCTTCTCTGGCAGGATACCCACATCATTGAGCTTGAGACAGTGGAATCCATGCAGGTTCCAGCCTATCACTGTGGGCTCCCCCACCTCACGTCCTGCTCCTTCCCCATGCCCACCCTCAGCCCATCGTTTCCAACATCAGGGCCTCAGAAGGGCCTCCCAGGACATCCCCAGCCAGCTCCCACAGCCACTGAAGCTCTAACAAACCACAGTTTTAATGGACACACAACTGCTGTGGTTGAGTTTCACTGACAGACACACAAACCAGACCTGTCTGGCCTGAGCTGATCTTCTCCAGAAATCCCAACCAACCCTGGGGACTTGGTGCTCAACTATGTTCCCTAGCTCTCCTCTACTAGCCATCCTGTACACCTGTCCCCAAGCCCCATCCCCACATCAGTCCTTCAAGCACATCTTCTGCCCACCAGATCAGGCTGCATGGACCATGCTCATCCACTGCACCTGCCTGGAATCTCTGGGGGTAATAATCACTTATGTATTGGGATTTGATGTACCAGAAACAGCCAACACCAGCAACTAATTCCTACTGCTACAGTTCAATGAGATGCTTGCTGTTTTTACCATTTTACAGCTGAGGAAACTGAGGCTGAGAGAAGCTAAATAACTTGATCCCTGTCACATAAGGAAGTAGTAGAGCTTGAGTCTTAGCCCAAAAGTGTCTGCCTGCCTAAACCACTTTAGAGCTATATTCTAGAGCTATACCCGGGCCTTTGACTGGTGTCCCCAGTGTTTCCAGCCTCACATAGAAATGTGAGGCCAATTCTAGGATCCCTTGTGGGAATCTTGTTAGCATCCCCTCACTCTCGATGGGATGCCTGCAATCTGGATATAACTTCCTTTCCTGCTTGAGCAGATGTTATAATACCTGGGATAGCACCATGCAGACCAGGCTTGGCCTTATGTGGAGCCCCTTGAGGGACAGAGATCTGGTCAGGAAAGGTCTTCAATCTGAGACCAGAGGGTGGGGTGCCAGAGGAAAGGAGGAGTCAGAGTAGAGCCCTCCAGGCCAAGGGCACAGCAGAGCAAGAGCCCTGAGGCAGGAAGGACCTTGGCCAATGGGAGGAACAGGTAGGGCTGGTGCATCCTGGGTGATGAGGGGGAGGAGGGAAGAGTGGGGGAGCCAGAGCCCAGGTCATGTGAAGCTGAGAGTTCATGGGGAACCACTGGCTTGTTTGTGTGAGATGAGAAGCTACTGGAGGATTTTAACAGGGGAAAAATATGCTCTGACTTATGCCTTAAATGGTTGGTGGTAGAGAATGGAAACAGGGCTAAGGGTAGAGAGGAGGAGCATGGTGGGGCTCCCTGAGGACCAGGAAAGATGAACCACCACCCCTTTCTCCCAGATATGCAATGAGAATCCTCCGAGCACACAGCCAGTGTCCCAGGACATCCCTCCCTCAAGCAAACTGCTCCCCACCTCTCTGGTTGTCTAGTGAGCAAGTCCCTTGGGATCCAAGTCCATGGATAGATGATTTTGTTAGGGAACCATTGATTGAAACCACCCATGCTGGCCAGGCACAATTATAACCACTTGCATGAGTTGTAACAAGAGGTTCTGAAAAGGAACATGGTGTTGCCACTGAAACCTATCAGGGAGAATTCAGGAGAGTCTGAGAAGAGGGAGGAGATGCCAGCCCATAATATGTCCTGCCAACTTCCCAGAAGCCCTCTTGCTACAATCCATCTTGGCTTAGAGATGCATGTGCCACCTGGAAACACCTTGAGTCAGACCAAATACGGGCCAAGCAATATGATTGTCCAGAGACAACCCAGAAACTTACCCCATTACCAACTCATTACTATAAAACTTGAGACTGTGAGCCATGTGGCAGAGCAGTTCTTTTAGTTTCCTTTACCCTACTGCTCTCCCCCTCTGCCCCCAGGCACCCCTTTGCAATAAAGTCTTTTGCTTTGTCAGTACATTTGCCTCTTTAGATAATTCACTTTGGAATATTAGACAAGAGCCCATTCTTGGGCCTTGGAAGGGGTCCCCCTTCCTGTAACAATTTCAGTTGCTGTAAATTAAAGATTTTCATGTACCACATTCTTTGAGACTTAGGTTCTGTGGCTCTAATGCTCCAGAGAAGGATTAGACATATGATGGTGTTTACAAAAAGTAATTCCTAAAGTTTCTTCTGGTTTCTGATGGAAGACTGAATACTTTCATCTAACTTGGTTCCCTTCTGAAGAATTTTTTAATCATAAACCTGTGGGATTTGGGGAAATAGGAAAGAAGGCACTAGCAACTACACTTGGGGAGTTGGACAGCAGAAATAAAAGGGGACTGAGCCAACAGATTTGAGAGCCGAATACAAAGTAAGTGATGGAGCAAAAAGGGACCCATCCTAGAACTGGGGAGAACCCTGATTTGGGGCTGGAGAGGTGCAGAGATGAAATGGGTGAGATACAGAGTACAGCTGGAACCACGACCGCTGCTGCAGCAATAAGTAAGTACATTGTATACAGAAAATTAAAACAATAATAAAATGGACTAGAAGTCAATCTGCTGTTATTACCACCATGCATGGAGTAATTGTAAACAATATTGCTCATAACCATGCCTACTTCTAAGCTGGCCATTCTCCAAACCCCATCCACCACTGCTCAAACTTGACTCTGACAGCATCAGAGCACTCCCCCACCCCACCAACCCACCCCCAGCCCCCACACTTTGGAAGAGAATAAGGCTAAAGGAAAATGTTCAGAAGCCCATTCCCGCTTCCTGCCCCTGAGGACTGCCCTCCTCTACCTTCTAGAAGCCAGGAGTAGGGGTGTCAGGCAGAGCTGCAAGTGTGAATATTGAGCCAGGCCAAGATTTTATGCATGTGGAAAGTTCAACACAGAGGCCTCTCGTGCTCTGTATCCAGAACAGTGACAAGGACTCTGACCCCAGTATTAACTCTGTCTTTTACTTTCTGTATTCTAATGTTTTGGCATTTGGGGTCTTCCTGACCCTGGAGGGACTGCCACTCCCTAGCCCAGCGACTTCCTAGAGCTGGCAGAAAACTCATCAGTGAGCACACTTTTCAAATGCAAATCAACCAATCCACATCCCACACATTCAGTTACCTCCTTTATGGGTTCTCACCCTCCAGACCACTCTCCATCCACCTGCCCTCATCACTTAAGAGTCAGATACCAAAGCAGGAGGCTCTGTGCCCCAGAGCCAACTGAGATGATTCAAACTACTCAGTACTAAGCCTCCTGACCGTGATTCACCTATCCTTTCCTGGTTTACACGGAAACCACAAGAAGGGTTCTTACCCACATTTTCTTCTTGTTCCTGTCTTTGACTGACCCTGGTGCTTCACCATGTGGCCCTCCATGATGTCCTCTTATTTTCAGGGATCTATGAGAGTAGAAACCATCTTCCTTCATAACAATCATTTCCATGTCTGCATGTCTTACCTTCCACTGGCAACTTCTGTGTCTCTATCTGGGAGGTAGATTTGTGAGTGTGCATTTCATGATTATTTTTAATTGAGATATGATTCAAGTAAACATTAAAACCATCCTTTTAACGTATACAAATCCATGGTCTTAAGACAGTCATCCCTCAGTATATGGTTCTAGGAGCCCCCACAAAAAACAAAATCCTTAGATTCTCAAGTCTCTTAAATAAAATGGTATAGATCCTCCATCTACAACCAGTCAACATTGGATCCAACTTTAGGGATCCATCTTCATATTAGGATCCCACAGATAAGAAGGGTCAACTGTATCTTCAAAGTTATGCAACCATGACCACTCTCTCATTCAGGAACGTTTTCACCAGCCCCACTAAAAAACCTCAAACTTTAGCAACCAAACTCCATACCCTAAGTCATGTGAGCCCCAGACAACCACTAATGTGGTTTCTGTCTCATTTGTCCATTCCAGACATTTCACATAAATGCAATTATACCTCCTGCTGTTGGAGGATACTGCTGAAGACTACCCAGTTTCGTTTCTGTAACCCATCATGGAGCCAGAGCACTGCGGACTCAGAGAACACAGCACAGCCTGGAGTTACCAGGCATTCAAGCTTGGCCAACCCCTCCTACAAGAAGTCCCTGGCCTCTGCCACACTCACCCACATTGATATAAAGGGTGTTCTGCCCTGACAGTATGTCTGGATAGTTCTTGAACTGCCCCTGTGCAAGTTCTCCTGGACAACTGCATGCAAGGGGAAGAGGGCAGAGCCAGGAGGCAGGCAACTGTGGTGCCCAGTAGAAGTGAGCAGGAGGAAATCATCACCAGCAAGATGGTGATGGTAGTAATGGCAGTATACTCCCTGAATGGGCCTTGAACATGCATGATCTCAGCTTATGTGTGCTATGAGGCTGAAGTTTCTGTTCCTTCTTGGTAGATGAGGAACCTGAGACTCAGAGAAACTGGGTACCTTGCCCAGGGTCACACCACTTGTAAGGACAAAAGCCAGGTCTCTGTGACTCTGGAAAGCCACACTCTTGACCCCCGCAGTGCTCATGTCCACTTTGTGGGTGCTTCTAAGATGTGCTCTGTCCGTGATTCAAGACAGAGGGAAGGAGGGAAGAACTACTGATGAGCAGCTGTTAGGGACTAGTGGGTTCTTTCTCCTTTGTTGGTGTCAAGGAAGAGAGGATGGTCTTGTGTCAGTCTCAGCCAACTTCTAGAGGAGGCCACTGTGGGGATCCCTCCCCCATCAGAAGTCAGCAACAGAGCCCCACCCATTTAAGTGAGGCTCATTCAAGATTTGGGGATTATTTGCTTGACACACTCCCTTAGACTTTTGGTCTACTCCCAAAGACCCACCTGAGATAAGGGTATGGTTGGGTGGACTGGCTCCCTGGCTTCTGTGGTAACAACACTTGGGCAACCTCACCTTGATGGAACCCAGGTCTCCCGGATTGCAGGCAGATTCTTAACCATCTGAGCTACTAGGAAAACAAAGAGAATCTGGGCTTGAGGCAATAAATTAAAGTAATAACAAGATTTGTTGACACAGGCTTCTCAGCCCAAATTCCCTATCTTTGGTGATAAAGTGTCCTTATACCCCCCAGAGTGGGAGTGGGAGGGCACCTTTCACATGAGAGACTTTTTTCCTGTTTCAAAGAGACAGAAAAGAGGGCCAGAGTGTCTTCTTGCACTGACATTTCTTAAGTAACTTTAATTCAAAATAATCAATATGCCATTGAGACACATTTTGGGGTGGCATACCCTGGGCCCCATCATAATCAGGAACAACTTCGGGGCTTAAGTTGAGACTTAAGTTGGTGGCCAGTGTGAGGGCTTACCAAAAGTATTTTCTCCTTGTCTGTCTTCACCCTAGTGTTGTAGGCCTGGCAACATGGTCTTTCTGTCCACAGTCCTAATCTTCACCAGTCAGATGGGAATACCGAGTAATAACCATAGGAGGGAAAATATCCAAGTTCACAAGCTAGGGCTCTGCTTACATTTCTATTACCAGGGCTTACCACAAATATGTTTTACTCTCATGCTCACCCTTGGTTGCAGCAAATGGGAATCAATAATAATTGCCTCTGAATTTGCACACACATAATTGAATTTTTCATCAGGGGCTTCCTTTGGAGTCTGATTGCTGCAATTCAATTCCGCTCAGCAATCATCAAGTGCTCATCATTCTGAGCATCATCAGAGGCCCTAGGAACACAGACACTATGACATTTGTACCTGGAAGAGTGCAGGGTCTAGAAGGGACACACATGAAAACAAATTACACAGCAAATGTGATCAATGACAGCATAAAAGTTTCCACTTCGAAAACTGAGCAAACTGTTTACGATGAGGATCTCATCAAGAAACCAGAGGCAGTGAGGGACAGACAGATCTGGGGGAAAAAATGAAGACTGATACTTCTCAGGCAATTGCTAATTTAAAAGATCAGCTTTCATGAAAAGAGAAGACGATATAGACCCACTTAACTTGAATTTTCTTTAAATACATGATCTAGTATAAGATTTAATGAAGCCACTTTTTGAGGAGTATTTTAAAATATGATTTTGTTAAAAGAACATTTGTTGAGGTCCAATAAATCTGTTACATTTGTGTGTGTATCTGTGATTTTCTTAGAATAAATCTAATCTCCTTCCAGTCACTCAAAGCTAACACTAGCAATAACAGTCTGAATATAGGTTTTATGGTACAGTTATGTGGACGGTATTCAGAGTTCATGTGAGGCATTTTATAATTAACAACACTGCCTGTTGTTAGGAAAGCTGATCGAGAGAAGAGAATGTTTATTATTCCTGTAATTGAAAAGCACAAGGCACAGTCTATGTTCATTTCAGGAAAACAATCTTGTAGGATGTGTATCAGAACCCATGGCCTCAATAGCATTCTCCTTTTTTTTTTACCAGCTCTGTCTTCTAAATGTGTTGATAAGATCCTTGAGCTGGGACAATCCTGCCTTGGAAGGCCTGGTCTCTCATCCTAGGAGTCCTGGTGTTCTCAACCCCCTACCCTGTCACTGGCCTCTTGGATAGAGAGGATCCTGGCCTCATTGATCCAGGAAGAAAGCAGATTTTTCAGAGCTCGGGATATTTCTGGAGACCCCTCACATCTGACATATGAGCAACTCTCTTGGTAGGACCACCCGCTCACACACACATCTCACCTCCTCATTCTCCTTTACTCTCTGGGGTGAAGCTCATAATGGGTACCATAAATACCCATTACAGTGAGAAGCCCTCTGACAAGTGGAACAGAATTCTCTTTTAGCTTTAGTGTGAAGAAAAAAGAAAATCATTAATGTGAAAAGTTCTTAATGAAGCAGCACATACACTTTGTATCTGGTCCCAGGTACCCTCAGTAATATATTGATGAACATTTATACAAATACTCTCTTTCCTGCATCATCTTGAATATGCTTCACCAGGACTGATGGAACTAGGTTTAGGAAGCTCTAGCCAGGCATTGGGCCAAGGTTCTGAGTAAATAAGGATTTACTAGGTTCCTATCTATGTGCTCCAGGCCCTCATCCCCAACCTCACTGAATCCCCACAATAACACTGCTGAGGATTTTTGTCCACTTTTTCAGACCAGTTACCAAGCTCATAGAGGCTAAGAAGGTTACCCAAGTTTACAGTGTGCAACTCTCTGATCTCCCCACCCCCGCTGTGGTTCCCTACCACACTGCTGTAGAGAAATACATACTGCTGGTCTGTTTTGATGGAGTTTCTCAATGGCCATTGTCATGAAAATCATCCAGGTTTGCCTGAGACTGAGGGGTTCCCAGGACACAGGATTTTCAACGCTAAAACCAGGAAGGTGCCAGACAAATTGGGAGGGGTCAGTCCCCCTACCAGCATCTGCTCCCCCTCCACCCTTCCCGACAGCATCCAGAGTTCACAGGATATCCACCTCTCCTACATGCAGCACATAGGTTGTGCCCTGTTGGGCTTTAGTCATTAGTTCAGAGGTGGACATGGGACCTAATCAGGTTAAAGTGATGGAGTGTGAGTGGAGGCAATGGGGACTCAGGCCTGGAATACTGGGACAGCAGTGCTCTCTCCCCAGTGGCTATGTGGACTAAGGGTATAATGTCTGAAGCAGACACAGCCATATTGCCACCATGAAGCCAAGGCCACAAAGAGCTGGAGTAGAGAGATCAAAAGGAACTAAGTCCCAGATAACCTACAGGCTCCCTCAACCCTCAACCTGCCCTACCTCCAGGCTCCCTTCTTGTAATGATCACCAATCCTCTTTACTGTGAAGCCTGATTGACTGAGGGATATGTTTTCTTGTCACTAAAGCATCCTAAGCTCAGGTTCTCAATGTGCAGCCCATGACCAGCAGCACCACTACAGTTCAGATTTCAGTTCAGTCACTCAGTCGTGTCTGACTCTTTGTGAGCCCATGGACTGCAGCATGCCAGGCTTCCCTGTCCCTCACCAACTCCTGGAGCTTGGTCAAACTCTTGTCCATTGAGTCCGTGATGCCATCCAACTATCTCATCCTCTGTTGTCCCCTTCTCCTCCTGCCTTAAATCTTTCCCAGCATCAGGGTCTTTTCCAAGAGTCAGTTCTTTGCATTAGGTGGCCAAAGTATAGGAGCTTCAGCACCAAGACTTAAATAAGAAACCCTAGGGGTGGAACCCAGCCACCTGCTTTTAACAGGACTTCTCCATGATTCTGAGGGAGGTTCACTCTCCAAAGGTCTTCTGATCTGCTTCAGAAGAGCCCTAGAACTGTGTGAAATCCTGTTGGGTAACTGCAATGGCTGCCTCATAAATGTCACCTTTCTGAGACAAAACTTGGAACCCATCCTGAAAAGATGTACAATGTAAATGAAAAAGAAATTGAAAACAATTAAGTTACAAACACTCAACTTTATGTCAGGCTATGGACAGGTATGGGGGTACTTGCAGAAAGTGGAGACTGATATGGTCAGTTTTGATGTGTCAAGGTGGCTGGGCTGTAGTCCCCAGTAATCTAACTAAATGCTAATATAGGTGTTGCTAGGACGGTATAGTAATTCTCCTACATACAAACCTTCAAGTTGCGAGCTTTCAAAGATATGAACATCCCCCTGTATGTCAGCTATTTTACTGTACTTTCAAGGTACTGCACTGTAATATTAAAAATGTTTTCTTTATTTTTTGTTTGTTTTCATGTATTATTTGTGTAAAAAGTAGTATAAACCTATTACAATACAGTACTATATAGCCAACTGTGTTAGTTGGATACCTAGGCTAACTTTGCTGAACTTATGAACAAATTAGACTTACACACTCTTGAAAAGGGCATTCAGATGTAGGAGAATTACTGTATCCTATATTTTGTGGGTGTGATTAACATATTCAATCAATCAGTCAACTTTAAGTAAAGCAGATTAAGCTTGTAGTCTCAGTGGGCCCCACCCAGTCAGTCAAAGATCTTAGGAACAAAACTGAGGCTTCTCAAGCAAGAAATTCTGCCTCAGAATCAAAACTGCAAGAGCAGCTCCAGCATGAGTTTTCAGTCTGTGATCCCTCCCTGTGGATTTCAGACTTGCCCATTCCCAAAATTACATAGGCCCATATAAAGTATACCTTATCTTGCCTTGTTGTCCTTGGAATTTCTCATGCTCATGTGAATTTCCCATATATATGTATACATATATATATATATATAAATTTGATTTTCTCTTATTAATCTGCCTGCTGCTGCTGCTAAGTCACTTCAGTCGTGTCTGACTCTGTGCGACCCCAGAGACGGCAGCCCACCAGGCTCCCCCGTCCCTGGGATTCTCCAGGCAAGCACACTGGAGTGGGTTGCCATTTCCTTCTCCAATGCATGAAAGTGAAAAGTGAAAGTGAAGTCGCTCAGTCGTGTCCGACCCTCAGCGACCCCATGGACTGCAGCCTTCCAGGCTCCTCCATCCATGGGATTTTCCAGGCCAGAGTACTGGAGTGGGGTGCCACTGCCTTCTTTGGTTAATCTGGCTATGTCATTTTAATTACAGAACCAGCCAAAAGAATCAGTGGGAGAGGGGTAACTATTCCCCTCTCCAACTGTGTCTTTGTGATGATATGAAAAAGGAGAGGATGCCTTTCTACCTCTTTGTGACTAGGTGGCATCTCCACTGTCTGACAGTTTCGAATCTGAGATGCTGTACACTGTGTTGGTTGTGGTAGAGATCGGGTTGGTGATCAGCAAGTTGGTGCACCAGGGCAGTTTCACCTTCTCCTGTGCTCAGGACTGGGACAAGTGTCTGAATCAGACTTTCCTCTGATACTCTGAGCCCTTCTGTCTGTGGTCCCAGTGTCTGGAATCAGATTGGGTTGGAGTTGGAGGGACACTGCCACTTTGTGTGACCCCTCCTGGCCGCCCCAAATTGCTCAGGCTCTTCTCTTGTCCCAAATTCAGCACAAAGGCCTCTGTATCAGTCAGCCTTCTCCAAAAAACTTGGAGAAAATTCTTCTCAGAATCCCCAGCTCCAGCTTCCTCATCTGACCTCTCTACTTGTACTCACTTCGTTCCAACTGACTTCTTAGGAGATGGGCGATGGAGGAAACTGGGAAACTCCGCACACCTAGTACAATCTCTGAAATTTCCTCTGATGGAAAACCAGCCAAGTTTCTTAAATGCTCCACATCCATCCATCATCGCTGTGAGGGGTGCCAGCCATGCTTAGGCAGAGGGTCCTAGCTAGCTATGGCTGCCCTCACAAAATGGCACAGACAGGGAGGTTTATACAATAGGAAGTCATTACTCACAATTCTGGAGGCCAGAAGTCCAAGATCAAGGTGTCTGAGGTTTGCTTTCTCCTGAGGCCTCTCTCTTTGGCTTGCAGGAGGCCGCCTTCTCACTGTGTCCTCACTGAGACTTTCCTCTGTGGTAAACATCCCTGGTGTCTCTGTGTGTCCTAATTTCCTCTCCTTCTGAGGACACTCACCAGATTGGATGAGGGCCCATTTTAACCTGGTAACCACTTTAAAGGTCTTATCTCCAAATACAGTCACATACTGAGGCACTAGGGATTAGGACTTCAGCATAGGAATTTGAGGGGAACACAATTCATCCCAAACACAGAAAATGGGGATTTTTCCCAGAGAAGGGAGGGCCATGAGGAATGGACCATGGGCAGAACCATCTTGGAGGCCCAGTGTGTTGAAAGGCAATTCACTGAAAATCTGGCTCCCACTCTGGGACAGGCAAACTTAACCCCTCCATGACACATGCCTGGAATCTGTTCATATTTATATGAAAAAATCCTCTAAAATTTCTTATTATATTGATAACAGGTACCATTGCTATAGATTAGAATTTCATGTGATTTTCTTTCTGGTTGTGCATTTTTTTTCCCCTACAAGGCCCACAGGAGGAGGCAGTGAAGTGTAGTTCTTAAAAGTGCAGACTCAGCAGTTCTAATAAGGTGGATGAACCTAGAGCCTATTATACAGACTGAAACGAGCCAGAAAGAGAAAGACAAATATCGTATATTAATGTATATATATAGAATCAGAGGAAAAGATGGCTGGATGGCATCACCAATGCAATGAACATAAACTTGGGCAAACTTTGGGAGATTGTGGGAGCCAGGGAAGCCTGGCATGCTGCAGTCCATGGGGTCACAAAGAGTTGGACATGATGGGGTAACAGAACAACAACAGGGAATCTAAAAAGATAGTACCAACGGTCCTATGTGCAGGGCAGCAAAGGAGACACAGACATAAAGAACAGTCTTTTGGACACAATGGGAGGAGAGGATGGGGGATTTGAGAGAATAGCATTGAAATGTATACGTTATCATATGTAAGACAGATAGCCAGTGAGAGTTTGATGTACGACCCAAAGCAGGTGCTCTGAGAGAACCTGGAGGGATGGGGTAGGGAGAGTGGAGGTGGGGAGTTCAGGAGGGAGGGGTCACATGTATGACTATGGCCGATTAATGTTAATGTACAGCAAAGGCCACCACAATATTGTAAGGTAATTATCCTCCAATTAAAATAAATAATTCTTTTTAAAGTGAAGACTCAGGACTTCCCTGGTTGTCCAGTGGTTAAGAATCTGCCTTCCAATGCAGGGGACCAGGGTTTGTTCCCTGGTCAGGGAGCTAAGACCCCACATGCCACAGAGCAACTAAGACCACACGTCACAACTACCGAGCCCACACATTCTAGAGCCCATGCTCTATACCACGACTAGAGAGAAGGCCCCATGTGCTGCAATTGTAGAAAGCCTGTGTACCACAATGAAGACCCAGCCCAGCCAAAAACACAAAAATGTACAGACAGACTTCTGGGCTCCACTCCATCTACCAATGGTGTGATTTGTGAAGGCAGCTGGCACCCTATACCTTGGTTTCCCCATCTGCAAATGAGGCTATCACAATATATGATGTCGTAAGTCACTTTCACTACAAGCTGTCAGCCTGGGGCCTGGCATACAGAAGTGCTTCATAGTTTTTTCTGTAATTAATATTCAAATGTGGGAGCAGATAGTCTTATCTTCTTTATATCCCCCTTCCCACTCATAATTACAAGAATGGTGCCTAGCTACTACAGGCATCCAATTAACACACTAAAAAAAAAGAAGAAGTGAATATATGACCAGCTGGGGAAGTTCCCCTGAGCAGGGTCAGAGGGCATACCTGTTGCCGACCAAGCTCCTTCTAGACTGTACTTGGATCATGCTAGACACCACCAGGCCCATGACTGGCCCCTCCACCAGCGCGTCCCCCAGGGCTGACATCTAGGCCCTGACTATGGCTCAGTCACGGCCCTGAAGCCCAGAATCAGCCACCAGAGGCAAGAGGGACTTGGCATTAGCCTCGTCAAGTCTGCTCTTGGATTCAGGGTCCCCCAAGCACATCCTGCTCTGCCCAGTCTCACCTCCTACTCTCCACTCCCCAGCCTGCCTCAGGGTCCCTCATCCTCATTTTATAAATGAGGGACCTGGAGCAAGGACGTCCTCCAAGTCACGTAGCTGGACAGGAGGTGTAAACTGTGTGACCCCCAGTACACTGATATTCCTGCTTACAGGATGACAACCCAGAGACAAAGTTGGAAACTAATCTTACCAGGACTCTCCTCAAACAAGGATCTAAGCCACCACCCTGGACAAGAGGGAGCTTGCAGGACTGACTGGGATCCCAGATGGACTAGAGTGACCCACAGAGAGGGTCAGGAGGCAAAGCCAAATTAATCCTGTTATTTACTGAGCACCTGCCCTGTGCCAACCTTGGACAAGATTCTTTTCACACATAATCAAATTCCAGTTCACACAAGAAAAGTGTGAAGTAACCATGAGACTTAAACAGGACTTTATGTGTTACATATCAACCCAAACCCCACTTCTTAAAATGTACTGAACCCAGTAATACAACCAAAATAATATGTTAGGATATAAATGCTTAACATATTGCTTCCTCATCACTAAACCATATGATTATTAACACATAATTGCCTTTTGTCAGGAATAAGACCTCTCAGGATCAGCAAAACCTAAGATATACACTTGGTTTTTGACATTCGGAGATACTCAAAAGTCTACAAGACTTCTGAATTATTTGCACTGGAATGAACTTAAGACTTTCCTCTCACATGGTTTCGTTTTAATCAAGGTATGATTTACATAAAGCGAAGAGCACAGACCTTAAGCTTTTTACACAATATACACCGTAAATACTGTTCCAACCCTTAGAAATCAGTTATATTAGTTTTTTGAGACAGAGGGCTGTAATTAAATGACATGTTATTGACAGTTTACACAATCAAGATCTAAGTGTCATCATGGCCCCTTACAAGATCAAGAAGGAAAGTTATTTTTAAGGATTGTCTTATTAATGCAAGGAGAATGTTGCTCTTTACAGTTAAACCAGTATTTTTGCTGATGGGGGTGGTTTGATCAATGCATTATGTAGACACACAATGCACAGGATGGGGGAGAGAGAAGGCCAAAGGGCAGAGAAAATTCTTTTATGTTTAAATTTTTCTTCTCTTGCCATAAAACGTAAATTTTATTTCACCTCACGGTGGGACTGTATGAGGGTTTAGTGCCCTTATAAGAAACATCAGAACACATTCTTACTCTTTCCCTCTCTCAGTGAGGACACATTAAGAAGGTGACCATTCCCCCAAGCCAGGAAGAAGATCTTCATCAGAACCTGACTGTGCTGGCAGCATGATTTTAGGCTTCCAGCCTTCAGAACTGTGAGGAATAAATTTCTGTTGTTTAAACTACCCAGGCTATAGCCTCTATCTTGACATCAAGTATCATAGGCAGGTTGGGACCCTCCCGACCCATGGGGAGATGTCACCTTAGCTGATGAGGTGGAAGAGTCAGTAGAGATGTGGTATCTCATCAAATTGTCTCCTCCCTTTTGGGCTGGGATCTGTGGCCCTTAAAGACAGGAGCCTGGAGTCTAGTGGAGAAGCCAGATGGCTTTGGAAAAGGACAGTCTCAGGAGCTCTGCACGTCTTTACAGCTCTCTGAAGCTTCCGCCTCCACTTTCCATCTGTCCCACTCAAGTCCAAAGGGAAACCTACAACTTTCTTGAGGACGGGTTTGCAGATTTGCTTTCTTTTTAGACAGTTTCTCACTTTCTTCTCCTGTGGCCAGTCCTGTCAGTAAGAGAGAGGTGTATGTGAGCAGGGCTGCTATGATACATCCTTAATTAGTGGTGAAATCAGTCCCAGAAATATGACAGGATTTACTGGGCCAGGAAATGGGCTTTTAGGTCTCCACACTAGAGATTTGTTATTTTTAATGTGAAGATGAGAGAAGAAACTGTCTCAAGGTAAAGACTCCAGTAAATTCATATTACTTCCTTCCTCAATTTCATAGCAGTAGAAACTTTGGAAATTCAGGGAAAGTCAATTGAAAGGGGGAAAAAATAGATCTGATAACATAACTTTTACTTGGCATTTCTACTTCCTGTGAACTGTGAATCAACAGCAAAGCCCGCCCTGCAGTGTACAGAGCCCTGGGCTCAGGCTCGTGAACAAGAGTCTAACTCAGGGTCCTAACCAGCCCACTTCATGGTATTGGGCTCCTCCCCAATGGCATGAGGGGTTAGGGGTAATTTGTTTCATTCAGTTAACATTGGTTGAGACCCATCTGGTATCCAGCACAGTGGTGGGCTCTGAAGACTCACAGATGACCCGACTGTGCATCCTGCCCTCTAGGGTTTCCCAGGAGGTGAGAGGCTAACAGTGACCCACAAATCAACCAATGCTGTACAGAGGCATGTGCTAGGGGGCCTGTGGGGGCACATGGATGGGGCGCCAACCCAGACTGGAGATCAGGAGGGACCCACAGAGGTGTGGCCCCTGAGCTGAGTGGTTAAAGACAAGCAGACCCAGTTGAGAATGGATGGAAAGTCAAGCAGATGTAGAGAATGGACATGTGAATACAGAGTGGGAGGGATGAATTGGGAGATTGGGATTGGCGTATATACACTACAATGTATAAAACAGATAACTAATAAGAATCTACTATACAACACAAGGAATTCTACTTGGTGCTCTGTGGTGACGTAAATGGGAAGGAAATCCAAAACAGAGGGGATATATGATTACGTATGACTGATTCACTTTGCTGTACAGGAGAAACTAACAAAACATTATAAAGCAACTATACTCCAGTAATGGAGAAGGCAATGGCACCCCACTCTAGTACTCTTGCCTGGAAAATCCCATGGACAGAGAAGCCTGGTGGGCTGTAGTCCATGGGGTCGCACAGAGTCGGACACGACTGAGCGACTTCACTTTCACTTTTCACTTTCATGCATTGGAGAAGGAAATGGCAATCCACTCCAGTGTTCTTGCCTGGAGAATCCCAGGGACGGGGAAGCCTGGTGGGCTGCCGTCTATGGGGTTGCACAGAGTTGGACACGACTGAAGTGACTTAGCAGCAGCAGCAGCATATTCCAGTAAAAACTAATTTAAAAAAATATATTAAAAGATTTTTTAAAAAATCAGAGAGCGAGCAGGGCAGCATGGAGGGGAAGGTGTCAGAGATGGGGTGAGAGAAACAGGTGAGGGCCAAGCCACAGGAAGAAATGCCAAGGGGTTTGGAATATCTCTCACAGGCAATACAGCTCCAGAATAGTGGAAGGCAGAGGTGTAACTTGCAGTTTAGGAAAATGAAGAGGTGATGGATAAGGGGGAGTCAGGGATGACACTACAGTTTCTGGCTATTACCAAGAGAGAATGTGAGCTGAGGAAAGGAAGGGAGTAAAGCGGGGGAGATGATAAGTTTAGTTCAGGGCATATTGATGACTTGGCTCCTGTGAGGTGTCCACACAACTGGACATATGCTATACAGCTCAGAAGAGAGAGCTCTGGTTGCAAATACAGCTCTAGCAGCCATCGGCATGAAGGGTGTGCGTGTTGCTCCAAACCACTAATAGCCAGATCAGCAAAATGTCCAGTTTCACACCCTGGGGCCACCTTCACCCCGATTCCCTCAATCATCCAAGAACTCCATTGGCAAACTCAGACCAAAAGGGAGATAGTCCACTTCCTGGGCAATGCAACAGGAACCCTGGGGGCAGGATCTGCTGCCAGAGAGAACTGATCTCCCTGTGGAGCACTGAGCAGACTCAGTTCTGGGCTGTGGAGCTGGCACAGCAGCCATGGGACAACAAAGCTGTATGTCTAGGTCAGCACAATCCTCTGAGGCGGGGGAGTGCACCTGACAACCCCTGGCTTCCATGCCAAGTGCATTCTCAGCAGATTTGGATCTAGACCCCTGGTCTGCTCTCCCAGCGATTCTCTTCCAGAGTGCCGCTGTGTCAGAGTTTGCTCAGATAATCCTCCATCCATGAAATGCTTGCCAGCATCCCTCCGAGCAATCCCAAGCAACTAAAAGCATTCATTCTCAGCCATTTTCAAAAAACAATGTGTGATTGTCTCTATGGCTTATTATGGATAGGTTAAGAATTCTTTCTTGAATGAGTTGTTAAACCACATAGTAAAAAATCCACATAATTCAAAATTCTGTAAGTACAAGAAGGAAGTGATGAAAAGTCTTCCTTCCCACCACTGTCCTCCAGGTCTACTGGCTCCCCACCTCACAGGCAGCCAGTTATCAGTTTCTTATTCATGGTCCAGACACATTTTCAGAGGATGTGGCTGAGTGATTGAGGGAGTGAGCCCCAGGCTGTGAACTAAAGGACTCTAACCCTGACCAAACTAGGTGTGATGTGGACAAGTAAGTCTCCATGAACTTGTCTTGCCCACCACTTCCAGGCAACTAACTACCTCTCACTCTGTTGCATGGCTGAGAGCTGGACATGGCAGCTTGTGTTTCCCAGGAAACTGGTCCGTGGTGCTGCTTCGTAACCCTCACCTTCCCTCTGGACCTAGAGTCCTGCAGGTGAGGGTGAGACAGGAGGGAAAGCGCAAAGGGTGGGGATAGGGGTGGGGCTGCAGGTTAACCCAGGTTTAGTCTAAGCTTCACTTTCCCCATCCATAAAGTGCAGGCAATAAAGCCTACCTTGTAGGATTTTATGAGACTTTGATGAAGAAAAAGTGTAAAGTCCCCAGCATATAGCAAGAAATAGTAGCCACTCTTGTTTTAATGTTGTTGTGGTTATGAAGAGAGGTGACTCTAGAATTTGAAATTCAAACTTCGTGCAAACAAGGCTACAGCCAGTCAAGACCTCAGCTTCCTCTTTCCCTTTCCCTTTTATCTCTCTCTGCCTTTCTCCTTTTTCTTTCTCCCTCTTCATATTCCCCTTCTCCTTTGTTTCCTCTTCTTGCTGAATCCATTCCTTATTTTTCCTCCTTTATCCCTATTTTCCCCCTGTCCCCTCTCTTCACCCTACCCATCACTCCATGGGGCCTGAATATTAGAAGGTTGTAAGAATTCAGAAAAAGCAGTCCATAATTCCACCATTCTTCCCCATTAACAATCCCTCTCCTCCTGCTAGCACAGTTTCCCCAGTCCCTGGCCATGTCCCCTTCTCAGAGGCTCTGCTATCTGATGGCTCTCAGCCAGTCCAGAGGCAGGTCAGTTACATTTTAGTGGGGACTCTGAACTGAAAACCCTAAGAGACTCAAAGCAATGGGACACCATTGAGGAGCTTCAGGCCTAGAACAATTTTCTGTTCAGGCCATTTTGCCATGTGACAACACCTGTGTAGACAAATGTGCATGTGTGCCTAACTGGGCTTGGTACTGCATCTCTGTGAGACTCTTCAGGTTTTCAGCAAAGTTGATGTGTTTCCCAGAGGTTCTCAAAATGTGTCCCTAGACCAACAACATCAGCATTACCTGAGAACTTGATATAAATATAAGTTCTCAGCCCCCATCCCAGATCTTCTGAATCAGAAATTCTGAGGTATGGTCCAGATATCTGAGTTTAACAGCCTTCCAGATGATTTAGCTACATACTCTGCCCTACACTGAGAGTCTTTAGGGGTGGGGTTGCATGGTGTCTGCAGAGAAAGAGCTGGTCCTGGGTCTGACGTTTAGCTTCTTGGCCTGATTTCACCTACTATGTCCACTAGTGCAACTTGCCATTGTCTCCACACTTGCATCAATGCTTTGCTCAAATCCAGGTCCTTCAACTGCTAAGTTATGCTTCTCTGATAATTCACTCTTCTGTTCAAATACCTCTAGTGACTGTCACTTCCACTGAGCCAAGTCCAAACTTCTTCACAAGGCCATCAGATCTCTCTGACCAAGAAGTGTCTCTGGTTGCTCCCAAATCAGACCTCATTGCTGGACACATTGTGCTCAGTCAGCAAAGTCTCTCTGAAGTCTCTCATTCCTATTTCAAATGTGACCTTCTTCATGAAACCTTGTTCTCTCAGCCTCTTTCTCTTTGCATCTCAAACCTTGCTTCTCATGTTCATCATACAGTCTCCATAGAAAGGCTAATTGTTTTTCAGCCCTTTCTCCCAAGACTGCTGATCTCATATCCCTTTGTCCTGGGTAGACAACATCAAGTCAACATCAAGAGAGAAGGAGAATCTGCTAAACAGAGAGACTGGTAAGTGAGACATCCCACACTGAGGACACAAGCCTAATAAGAACAAGTATTTTAGAAGACAAAATTGCTTCCCCCATAAAGCATAGAGAATTTTGTAGGAAAAAATCCAACACTTAGTAAACTGACCTGTCATTAGCAAAATGTATTAATTTTAATGGCCGCAAATAGTGACATAAACAAGCATGTCAATGGACCTCTACTTGCAAATTTGCTAACAGTCCATTAAAAAGCCATAATCTCTTTCTGAGCAACTAAGAATATCATGATTGATTCAGAGCCTCTCAAATGTTTAAGGGAGCACCTCCTCTCAACTGAGACAATACCAATTATTACTGAAAACCCTAGGATTTGGTTAAGGAGGGACAGTGGGAACAGACCAGAGCCAGTGGAGACAGAAGATGTCTCACTGAAGACCACCAGGGGAAATCCATAAGCACACTAGTCATAACAACTAACACATATACGTTACTATATGCCAGTTACTGTTCCCAGCCCTCTACAGTTATTAACTCACACTTTCACTCTGATTTAAATAAACAAACATTAACTTTAATGGTTCCAAGGAACCCAGCTTTGATTTTCTGGGTTTTTTACAACTAGTTTGTTTCTACTGTAGGGTTGAGCCATCATTCATTCACATATTATTTCATTCATATATTGAGTCTGAAAATACACATTAAAGTGCCTACTTTATGTGTAACACAGTGTCTTATTGAGCATAGAAAATGAAAAAAAAAATCACCATTATATGCCCCCAAAGTCCTTTTATTTTCCTTCTAAGAACAGAGTTTAATTGCATTTCTGAGCCACCTGGGAGTTAGTCTGGAGCCATGTGACTGAACTAAGTTGAAGGAAATGAGGGTAAAAGTGGTATGCACCACCTCTGGCCTGGCACATATTAATCTCCACTCCATTCTCCTTCCTTCTGTGGTGATGTTGGTGGCCACATATTGAAGATGGTAGCAGCATGAGACAGAAGGAAAATAGCCCTTGAAAGGCTGCATGGAGCAGATTATTCACCAAACATCCAACAACCACATCAGAGTTGAGCAATTACTACCGTTTCATGTCTTAAGCCATTGAGATTTGGGGGTTTTTCCCCCCCCATTGTAACAGCTACCCTTACTTCCCTAATAAATATGAAAGGTCTCTGAGACTTGAAGCAACTGATGTTCCATTTTTTTATGTCAGTGTCCCTTATGTACTACTTAGAAACTCTGTGCCTTTGAAGGAAATTATTTAACCTATGTCAACTGTGATTTACACATTGCAAAATGGGTCTATTAGCTGAACATAAACAGCTAGATATTTCTCCAGTAAAGATGAATTTATTCAGGATTTGCAGAGAATTGAAATTTGGGGTCTGCAACTGTGGTGAGCCATGTGCAAGTTTCCACATGGCAAGCAAAAGAGAATGATTTTATAGGGGGAAAGGAAGATTGGGAGGATTATAGCAAACAAAAAGTATACGGGTTTTCATTGGCTGAGTCCTTGCCAGGAAAGAAGAGGAGTCTTTCTTCTTCCTGTTGGGCTCTGTTGTCACCACAGTGTAAAATCCCACCTTCTGATCTTCCAACTCTATTTAATAGAGGTTTCTCTTTGTTAATTGTTTACATTTCCCCCTTTGATCAAGATCTTCCTCTGAAGTGTTGCTGATCAAGAGATAAAATTTTCCAGTTTCAGGACCTTTTTGTCCTTCAGTAGGATGAAAAAAGGAAAGACTTTTACTGGGTGTAATGTCTTATAGCACACAGATTGAAAACCTATTGAAGTCATATTCAAGTAACGAGAAAGGGTAGGAGAGTGAACTCTCGGTCACTTTTAATCTAAAGTCTATATTATCAAAATTATAGACATCTCTTCTCATCAGAAGTGCCACGTTATTACTAAAGACTTGTTGGCAAACTTGCATCAGTCTTGGTCCAGATATCTTGGGAAAGCTGTCTCACCAAACACCATCTGCTTTAATTCTGGAAAACCCTTACTTTCAGGCTACCAGATAACATGCAGGTCCAGCCAGGATTTGGCGCTTTCTTCAGGGGTGTGAAGTGAATTCAAAAGTATACGCCTTGGAGTTTGGTGCTACAAGGGTTGGTTAGCAGTATCTGATAGGAGCCTTTCCAGTGAAATTGAAGAGATTTCTTCTGGAGGTATTTTTTCCCACTAGACAAAATCTCCAGGTTGCAAGGTATGATACTTAGGTCTTTGTTTTTTGAGAGCACACTGTGCAAAGATTTGTCTACCAAAACATGGTTATTTTTAGTAGAAATAATAAGGACTTTGCAATATTCGGTTGTCTCTTTTTGTCAGTTATAGGACAAAAGAAGCAGGAGCCAAATGAACTGGACATCCTGTGACTATCTTAAAGAGAAAGAGTGAGTATATGATTTCCAAGAGGGGTGGAGCTGGAATTTATGCTTGGGACTAGTGCACTGGGATGACCCAGAGGGATGGTATGGGGAGGGAGGAGGGAGGAGGGTTCAGGATGGGGAGCACATGTATACCTGTGATGGATTCATTTTGATATTTGGCAAAACTAATACAATTATGTAAAGTTTAAAAATAAAATAAAATTTAAAAAAATAAAATAAATAAAAAATAAATAAATAAAATGACCCAATGGCAGTGCTTTGGGTCAAGATATTTGGAGAGCTGCTACAAATTTTACCAACTGAGTCTTAATAATGCTGTTAGTAGTTGAGGGTGGTAAGCACAATGAAAGTGTGCTTTCTGCAAAACCTGCTAAACAGCACAGACTTGTCAAAGCACCTGGCTAGTAAGTGAGTTTTTTGATTACTATGAAGTTTGAAGGGAAGATAGCTTTTCCAAAAGGACTTTAACCACAAAAGAGGCAATAGCCCACCTGCAAGGGAAGTCTTCAGTCTAACATAAACATATACAGATCATGGTTTAAACATATTTATATCCATTGGACAGAAGACGTTGTATTAAATCTATTTGCCAGACTTTAAATGGTCCACTAGGCAGTTTAAAATGTCCTAAAGCAGAATGAACAAACTTCCCTGGGTTGTACTTCAGACAAGTGGGCATGTGAGGTAGGTGTTTTTTGCCATCTTGTTAATATTTCCCCACCAATATTGATTCATGAAAGATATGATTTTGCCAGTAGACCAATGGTTTAATGTATATACAGTGGTGAGGACTGGAAATTTTAGAGTCTCGGGTGGGACTGGATAGTTATTTACTCCAAACTAGAGCCTTCTCTTTTTATCAAACAAGCAATTGCTGAATTTCCAATCTTGTTTTCTTTTCCTGAGGCCAATTGCTGGGCTTCTCCAGCCAGTTTTTCTAAGTTATCATTTGGGGAAATATCGCTTTGGTGGTTTGGCCACTGACAGTTCCTTGAAGGATAATATTCCTTGAGGAAATATCAGCAGGGTGAGTCCCCTTAGCTTCCAGAGACTCAATTTACAATGTCCTGGAATCTTAATAATAGCTAAACAGCAGGTAAGCATATTGCATCCAATAATTTCTGAACATAAGAGCCATTTTAAAATTTTATTTCCGCTAGAAGTAAGGAGGCCACATTGCTTCCACAACATTCCAAAATCATGAGCCACTCTGAAAGCATATTTACTATCAGTATAAATATTGGCATCTTTTCCTTGGTTAAAGTACAACCCTGTGTAAGAGCCTATAATTCAGCCTATTGGGCCAAAGTAGTCAAGGTAGAGATGCTGCCTCAACAATTCAAAAGTAGTTGCAATAGCATATCCAGCACAGTATATGCCATTGTCACCTTTTAAACAAGAATTATCAGTGAACCATGAGAAGTGAGTGTTAGCCAGAGAAGCTTCCTATAGATCATCACAAGGAGACAAGAAGTGATCCACCAATTAAGAAGTCATGAGGGACTTCAGTAGGAGGAGAATAACAAGATTAAAGCTATTGCAATGTAAACAAGTTGTATGAGGGGCAATTAACAACATGACTCCATAGGAGATGAGGCAGCTGATTGAGAAATGTCAAGTGTGATAAGAAATTCAGGACAGCTTCTACTGCATAAGAAACAAAAGTGGTTAAAGGAATCCCACCGTTTTCTTAGTGGCCTTAATCGGAAGATCAGTGGCCAAAACGGGTCAAAGGCAAGGGGGGGAGGGGTATCCTCGTGCCACACTGTCCAATTGCTGGTTATAATACCCTATGAGTCAATGGTGCTCCACGTGTTTTGGGATGAGTTCCCTTCCTTTTCTACAAAAAGGGAAAAGGGAAGCTGCTGACTGGGGTGCCCAAGGGCAAACTGGTTCACCTAACTTTCCTTTAAGGCCTTGAAAGCCATATCATCCAGTTTTTTCCATAAAATTGGAGTTGTTATTGTTGAGTAGAACATGAAGTTTTGGCTATAAGAATTTTGGAATCCAATTTCAACAATAATCACTAGTTTGAGAAAAACCTCACAGTTGGCACTTGGAAAACTTAGAATACCTACATTTATCTATCCTGTTCTGATACTGGCTATCCTAAATACCAAACCTAAGTTTGGGCAGACTGGAATTTTTCTTTGGGGACTTTATGCCTCTTTAAGCTAAAAGCTTTAGCAAGTGGATGTTATCTTCCTATGAAGAAGCTTGAGGAGGAGATCAAAGAAGCAAATTATCCACATCTTACAACAAAGTAGAAGCTCTAGAGAACTTTATATCATTGGAATCAGCCTCCAGGATTGTGAGAATTAAGAAGAACTCTTAGTAAAACCTTAAGGCATTTCTGCCTAGGTGAATTGTTTTTCTTCCCAAGTGAGGGTGGAAAAGTATTAGATAGTTTTAGCAACTAGAATAGCAAAGAATGTACTTAACAAATCAATTAAAGAATTTACTTCTGGAAGAATGGATATTGGTAATATATGAGGTTTAGAAACAAAAGGATGCCAAGGGATGACAACTTTGTTTATTGTACAGAAAGTGTGTTACTCAGTCATGAACTCTTTGTAACCCCATGGACTATAGCCCATCAGGCTCCTCTGTCTATGGAATTCTCCAGGCAAGAATACTGGAGCGAGTTGCCATTCCCTTCCCCAGGGAATCTTCTCAACCCAGAAATTGAACCTGGGTCTCCTGCATTGCAGAAGATTCTTCTGCAATTCTTCACCATCTGAGCTACTGGGGAAGCTTATTGTACAGAGGTTCTAGACAAATCTCCACTCTCAGCTCTTAAGTTTTCTCACCGGTAAGAGAGACTGGTACAAGGAATAATGAGGCCTAAGTCTCACAATCTTCTTAAGAGCTTTATGCCTTGAAATTCTTCTTTACCTAAAGGGTATTGATTAAGTGTGCGAAGAGGTTTTAAAGGGACTATTAGAATCTTGATGGGAGGTGAACTGTGAATTTTGCCAATGTCAGCTGGAGATCTAGCCCGTAAGGAAAGTGGTGGCTGATTAAACAGGGACAAATGATTATTGTTTCCTGAGTCAGCTCTAGGATCATCAGAGACAGAAGAAATAAAAGATGTCAAAGACTATTTAATTCATCTGGTTGGTTACTTTGATGACTACTTGTTAATATCTAGAATTATTTCCCCCTTTGGGGAGAAAGAAATTCTGTCATGACACTTCTCTAGGAAGTCTCTAATTAATAGACAGGGGCAGAGGAACTCAGGAGAAAAGGATGTGTATCCCTCAAAAGGGTCTGAACAAAAGGGAGGAGGCTCAGAAACAAAAACCTCTTGAGGTTCATTAAAGATCTCCACTATTAGAACTGTTTCAGTGCTCCAAGGCAGGGACTATTTTATAGTATCAGAGTTGAGAACCAAGAGTGTGGTACAGGTATCAGTTAGGACTAGAAGATATTTATCTCTAATCTGGATGAATGTTTTCCAAGCTGATTAAGAGGACTGGGAAGAGCCCCGTCCTCAGAGCTCCATTGTTGAGAAGTGGGAGGGTGTTAGAAAAATTTCATAAATGGTAGAATGTACCTAAAGTGCTTAAATTCATAGCAATCTCTTTTCCAATGTTCTGGCTCTTTGCAATAATAGCAGAAACTAAGATGGTTTTGTTTTCATTCAAGGTCTTTCATTTGCTGGAGTTGAAGATTAAGAATGTTGTCCATCTAGGCGACTCATCTAGAGTATAAGAGAACTGGTTTGCCAGATTAACTAAATCTGGAGCGGACATCCTGGTCTTTTTCACTAGAAAGGGAAAGTCCCAGTTCAATCCATTAATAAACATAGAGTTAAAAGCTACCTGATGGAGTTAACATGTAAAGGAAGACCAGAATTTTCTTTAAAACCAGTATGAAGTCAATTTTAATAGTCATGAACAGAATCATCAATTTTTGTGTGCAAGGCTGAATTTTGTTTGAATCAAGAGGCTTAGGGAAAGCCCTAGGAATTGCTCAACAAAGTGACCTAGAAATTCTCCAAGCCTGAGCATATAAGATAGCAGGTGGTTCTCCTGGTTTTAATTCTAAAGCTCTTTCAGGATTTTCCCAATCAGCAGTTTTTATCCAATGCTGGACCTGACTTTCCACAACAAGCATATAAGCTAGTTGATATAAGTCAGAGAAATAGGTACAGTACAGGGCTCACAAGCAGTACAATGCTTAACAGTACAATGCTCACAAGCAGAAGATCCCAGACTGGTTGGAACCAGAAGGTTAATGATGCTGACTCCCACTTACCTCACTACCAACCAATCAGAAGAATGTCCACAAGCTGATCATGCCCTCTTTGAACCATTACTGTAACATTCCTTACTACCTTCTCCATGTTGCAACACACCATTTTGAAGGCATTACCCTGCTGTGGCTCCCTTTGCCAGGCAACACAATAAAGCTATCCTTTTCTACTTGACCCCAAACTCTGTCTCCAAGATTTAATTCAGCATTGGAATACAGAGACTGAATTCAGCTTCAATAGTAATGAGAAAAAGGTGTGCCATTTAGGTTCTAAAAATCAGAGGCACACCTTCTGTATTGAGAACAACTGGTGGAGGTCAAGTGAATAATTTTAGTGATAGATCTGTAGAGGAGGTTGTGACTGGCTCTGTGGAGTCTGTTGTGGATGTCTCTTATTGTGAGGAGCTGCTGCTGCTGCTAAGTCCGACTCTGTGCGACCCCATAGATGGCAACCCACCAGGCTCCCCCATCCCTGGGATTCTCCAGGCAAGAATACTGGAGTGGGTTGCCATTTCCTCCATTGTGAGGAGCTGTGACATGCAAAACTCCATGAGAAGAATAGTGGCCAGATTATCTGGAAGGGAACCCAATCAAGGCATATCAGGGACAGAGGAAAGCAATGAAGATGCTGAATAGGTAGAAGTGAGGGTGAAGGGAATCTGTGACAGCTGTCCTGAGATATCTGAAGGGTTACTCCATAACAGGGAGCCTAATTCATTCTATATTACTGTAAAGCATATGACTAGGATGGGTGGGCACACATTTAGGGAAGCAAATGTTTGCTAATAAGAAAGAAAATCTTCATAGTCAGAATGGTCCAACATTGGGACCCTGCCTCCTGAGGAATGAATTCTCCATCACCCAAAAGATGTACAAGAGGCTGAATGACCACTACATCAGCCTGTGGCAGAAAGGGCCCAGATGGATTCTAAGGGCCTTCTCATTTGTGAAACAGTGGTTTGTCAATATTTCTCAGTTCAGTTCTTTTTAAACTTAAATAAAAACTTACTTCCTAGAAGCATGAAAAACTCGGGTATAACATTGAGAAATATGAAAATGCTTTCTAAAGGCTCCTTTGATTTCTCTTTGAAATGCTAAAATATGGTGTAAGCTTCTTGGCTGTGGAACTCACAGCTATTCAGTTCCTTCTACAGGTGATAAAAAGCATCCAGCCTGGAGCATAGATGTGTGAAAATAGATTAGGCAGTGTGTGAAAACACTTCGCATCAGTCTTTTGATGGCATTTTTTTTGAAATGCTAATGTCAGTGCTACAAAGCTGTTACCTTGAAATTCACACTTATTCAATTCTACATCCAGGTAAATAAAGCATCCCCTCTGAACACAGAAGTGTGAAGCCAAACTGAGGCAAACTGTGAAAATCCTGGACTCAATCCATCCTAAAGAGGAATGAAAATAAATTGTCTTCCTTCTTCATCCAGTATCATTTATTTGAGTTTGAAGGCTGTAGGGGAAATAACAAACTAGCATTAATTGAGTACCTACTATAAGCCAGGGTCATGTTGAGGGTATTTATATTTAAATATCCTCACAACCCTGCATTTTAAGTTTTTTTATGCCTCCAAAAACTTAAGCAAACAGAAACCTCAATTAAGTAGTGTTGAGAGACTAAAAGAGGGAGTTCTATCCTGTGACAGGAGCAGAGTCCAACAGGAAGAAGAAAGACTCTCCCTCCTTCCTTGGCTAGGACTCAGTCAATGAAAAATCATGGATTCCTTTTTGCTACAGCCCTCCCAACTTTTTTCACCTCTCTATAAGATTATTCTCCTCCCCTTGCCATGTGGGGATTTACATGTGGCTCACCATATTTGAAGACCCAGAATGCAATTCTCTGTTCATCTCAAATAAACCCATCTTTGCTGGAGAAATATCTGATAGTCTATTTGCTTCATATCAACATTGTGATAGTCTGTGTGGGCACCAGAGTAAACCCCCATGGCTCCAGCACTGGTGAGAAAACAGGGACATTATCTATAATTTAGCCTATTGATGCTCACTGGTTTTTCTCCCTGACCCTGAAGGTATGTCCTTCTCCTGTATCCCAGTTCATGCCTTCTTTGTATTTGAAACTCTCCAGGCTCACTGAGGATCTATTTTATGATTTTTTTCTTTCTGGATAAGGTGTTGTTCTTTATGTGAGTATTCATTTGGCATGTTGATTGATTTTGAGATCACACTGTTTCAGCTGAAGCTGACTGAGATGGCTTCAGCCCATTCCTTTGGGAAGAAGTGCTGCTTCATTGAAACTTTCCTGGTTTTTCAGCCATTGGCCCATTCTTTTGGCATAGGGGCTGTTTTATGGAAACTGGCTGGAAAGCCTTTGGACTGGCTCCTCTAGGACCAAACTATTTCCTTAGAACTGACTGATATTAGCTTGCAGGCTGTTTGAGGTTCAAGCTGTTTGTATTGAGCTGTTTGAAAAATTATACAAAAGTAAACTCTAGGGGAAAAAATCTTTGAGAAATGGGATTCCAGTTATCTAAATATTTTGAGTCCTCTCCCTAACCCCCACAGGGACTCTGACTGATTTTATGTTTAAAAACTATGGTCCTAAAAAAAAAACAAAAAAAAAACCTATGGTCCTTTCTCATACACATTTCTAATTAAATGGCCTGACCTGACCAAAGGCAATTTAGAATATCAGCAGTCATTATGGGGAAATTTTGAAATCTCCAAATTTAATTTTCTTAAAACTGTATTGGCTCACAAATTTCTAGAACAGAATGGAATGCCTATTTCAATTGTTATTTTGAGGCTTTCCGGTGTTATTAGGGTCTACAATTGCCTCTCTGTAAAATAAAATGTTGAGATTAAGGGAGGCAAACAGTTTTTAAAAAAAGATAAAATGGGTCCTGAAGCGTTAGACTCTTTCTCTTTGACTTTACTATCTCAGGCTCCATCTTTGGCCTCATCTCATCTCATTCCTTAGCTCCTCCTGGTCAGATTCCACCTCTGGCACCATCATCATCCTTTCTATGTCACCTATGCTTACTCTATACCCTCAGTTCCTCTATACTAATTATCTTGTCAAACTTCCCCTTTTCTCTGAAACTCCCTGCTCCCTTTTTCTCTGAACTTATCAGGACTTTCTCTGTTAAAATTAAGCCTTCTGAGGATCCAGAGGTTAAAGCTTTAATTTCTTACATTCCCTGGACTAAAGCTGAACTGTAAGCCATAGTCAAAGATTCTTCCCAAAGTAACCAAAGCCCCTCGTAGATTTGCAGATGAATTTAATAAAGTCATTCAAACTTACAGTGGGGGTTTCAGTATCTGCAAAACACTTCAAAGATATTGTTGTGTCTACCCCTTGAGGAGGAACTAGGATACTGCCCTATGGCTGCACAACTGTTCCTTGGCTGCTCTTCCTTTGTCTCTACATCCCTTCCCTTCCCTGATTAGCAACTGCTTGATTGAACCTGCTCATTGGAACTCAGGGAATATTATGGAGGCTGAATGAAGCCTATTTCCTATAATCAAGAAACGGGTGACACAGAAAAACTTTTAGGCCAGGAGTCTCATGGGATTCCACTCAGTATCACTACTGAGTTTTATTCAAGGTCCTCATTCCGTTTTGATTGAAACATTGATTCTGTAGGGAAGAAGGGGAATAATTTTTCCTTTACCCTTTTGAGTTCTTGGCTGAAACCTCCTGGAGTAAAAACACAGATGAACAACAGAAAAATGGAAATTTATTAACATGTATGCCTCATGTATTCATGGGAAACGCCCAGGACAACTGAGTAACTCCCTGAGATGGCCCAAGCCACCAACTTAAATACTATCTTCAGCTAAAGACCAAAGAAAGATGTTAGGGAATGGGGGAAGTCAGTAATGGAAGGTAAAAAGCAGATAAACAAGGGTACAGTTTATTATACAGATTTAAGTCAGTGCCTTCTCCACTGATAAGAGTTTCTTGTGATCTAGAGTCATCCTTCTCTTTCCTAGTATGGAGAAGGAGACACTCTTACAAATGGTAAATGTGAATGACCCAGGGATTGAACCTGGGTCTCCAGCATTGCAGGCAGATTCTTTCCTGTCTGAGCCACAAGCCCACACATGGTAAGCACTAACATACAAACACACATTACTGCACTCAGATATTGGGTTTTCCTGCATTGGATCAATATCCTTTATGAACTGAGACTCAAAAACCTTCACACAGCTTACTGTCCACATTAACATGCCTTTACAATTCCATTTCTTCATCACCATAGCTTTACTATTCCAGGAAACTCTTTCCCAGAAATATAAGAGTTGCAAATAACTTTAGTGTTCATTGCAGGAACTTCCTGAAAGACCATCAATTCTTCAAAAGAAATCAGCAATGATAAATTATATCCTAACACTGTCTGAAGTGTGTCGACTAAAAAAATAGTCACAACCTAAAAGCTAAGAATTGTTTTATTCAGTGAGAATTTTTAGGACTTCAAGCCTTGGAGACAGCATCTCAAGTAACCCTGAGAGAACTGCTCTGAGGAGGCAGGGGGAGAAGTCAGATTATACAGAAATTTGTAACAAAAGGCAGGTAGTCTGAACATCAAAAGCATTTTTGTGATTTAAAGAAAACCAGATATCTCAAGTTAAGGAATTTAGTGCTTTTCTATATCTGGGAAAATGCAAGAGTCTGGGCTCACTGAAATCATTCCTTTCATATGCATCTCAGCTATCTGGGGCCAGTACCCTATGATTTTTCACTTCCTGAGTTCTTCAGGGCTCCCTGTGGGGAGTGGCTGCAGCCTGATGGCTGACAGATCACAGATATTCGTCTCCTTTCGGAGTGCTTGGAGGGCTGGAATCACTAATGACTGTGACATCCTTGTTTGTTGATATGGCAGGAGATATTCCATTTCTCAAGACTTTGTCCCCAAACTCCTCTCCTTGCAGTGCCCACCAATTCTAAATTATTGTATCATGACCCTCACCCAAACCTAACCAAGTCCCAGTTTAAGATACTCTTTACACTAGACTTCAGAGCACAATAATGATCCCAACATTACCCTTTTTTTGCCAAGACACTGGAGATTCAACTGTCAAGGTAGGATTTTCCCTTACCAAGAGAAGTAACACGTTCATTTGTCTTACAAAGAAGTTGTGGTGACACTTCAGGGAGCCATTATCCAATAGTAGAATGGGAAAAATACTACCCATCTCATGGGACCATTGGGAGGATTAATTTTTTTAAAAAAGAGACAATGTTAAGTGCTCTATTTGTGCTACAGACTCAATAAACACAGTACTTGCTACATAGTAGTTACCTTGAATATAATTGATAAAATGGATTAATAACAAGTATAGTATTAAGATTTTCCCTTCTGGTTCCCTGGTACCTTGAATATAATTGATAAAATGGATTAATAACAAGTATAGTATTAAGATTTTCCCTTTTGGTTCCCTGAGAACCAAAAGGAGGAAGCTGGAGGGATAGATGCAGGGGGAGAGAGATGAAGAGAAAAAGTGAGAAACAGAGCTTTCACACCTTTCAGCAATGTGTCAGTGTGTAAGTGCATCATCAGAAGGCATGGATGTCTGAGGCAGCTAAAGGCAGCTGCCCATCAAAGATTCATGCTCCCCCTCCAATAGATTCTGAGATATGGCTGGAGAGAATCACCCAGCCAGGGTTGCATAACTCAGACTCATGTATCTCAGTTGAGCATGTGTCTCCTTCCCACTGTAGGAGTGAAAACATAATTTTCCCTCTCTTCTTCTAAGTTCTCATCTGGGGCCCCTGTAAGAAATGATTGATAAAGGAAAAACAAAAGTTTGCTGACATTTATGTTTCATATACACATGGGAGATACATACGGCAAAATGAGAACTCGCAAAGAGTTGACTTAGAATTCAGGCTTAACTACCATCTTCAGCCAAATCATACAAAAAAGGTATGGGGTGGGGGGCAGGAAATGGAAAAGAAACCAAGAAAGGGAAGATAAAGGAGAGTAATGCTTGCTTTGCAGGTGTAGGTCAGTGTCTTCTCCATTGGTAAGATTCTCTTGTGATTTAGACTCAAACTTCTCTTCAAACAGAGAAGAAGACATAAAAGTGGAGATTACCTTTGTAAATGTAAATTTCCCTTACAAAAGGGTAATTTCTACTGTCTTCTCAGAGCTCTTCCTATGACTGCCGCTGCTGCTGCTGCTAAATCACTTCAATCGTGTCCGACTCTGTGCGACCCCATAGGTGGCAGCCCACCAGGCTCCCCCATCCCTGGGATTCTCTAGGCAAGAACACTGGAGTGGGTTGCCATTTCCTTCTCCAATGCATGAAAGTGAAAAGTGAAAGTGAAGTCGCTTAGTCATGTCCGATTCTTCCTATGACTACAGTATCTCAAAATAACCAGCTCAAAATAGTGCTTATGCCATAGAAGTATATTTGGGAGTGGCATGTTCTGGTCTCCTACATCACCAATAAAAAGAGACAGGAATTCATATGGGTCATATTCAAGATAAGCCACTTAAAAGGGGGTTTTCCTTCTTTGCTTTTTCTTTCTCCTGCCACATAAATGCTAATGAGTATGATGGATTTGCCCCATTCCACCCAGGGCAGCAGTGTTTCTGATTCCAAGAATTATACATTCTTGATAGTTAGGATACACACCACTCCCTTCCCCAATCCAGTGTGAACCACACAAGCCTGAGTACTCTGTTGCCCTCCTGTATGATCACCGCCTACTGGCTAATAATTTCCCAGGTGAGCCTCAAGTAGACTCTGCTGGGTCCCACACCTGTATATGCCACCGCCTCTGGGACATCTTTGCTGCAGAGCTCCCAGGCACATCCAAGACTGGGTGGCCATCTTTCCTGTTGTTGGAAACCCCACTCCAGGGAAGAGCATCATCATCCCACAGGCCCAGAAGCCAGAAACCCTGAAAATTTCCTATCTTAACACTGTGACTGGGTTATGTTACCCATCTTGTTGACCATCCTACCTAGGTCTGGGTCATTGCTGCCACACTTCTGTTAGGGAACTGTTAACCAAAACCAGCCACCTTGACCAGGCACAATGATAACCACTTGCATGAGTTGTCTCATAACAGGAGGTCCTGAAAGGAAGATGGTATTATTGCCAAAAACTAATGAAAACTAAGAATGAGAATTCAGGAGAGGCCAAAAAAGATGGAGGAAATGCCGATCCTTATGTCCTATCAACCTCCCAGAATCCTTTATGCTAGAATCCATCTTGTTTGAGAGATGTATGCACCACCAGGAAGGACCCTAGTCAGACCAAATATGGGCCAAGATGATTGTCCAGAGACAACCTGGAAACTAACCTCGTTATCATAAAACCTGAGACCATGAGCCACACATGGCAGAGCAGGTCTCCTGGCTTCCCTTACCCTGCTACTCTCTGCCTGGGTACTCCTTCCAAATAAAGCCTCCTGCTTTGTCAGCATGTGTGTGTCTCCTTGAACAATTTATTTCTCAGTGTTAGAAAAGAGCACACTCTTGGGCTCTGGAAGGGGTCCCACTTCCTGCAAAACTTTCATGAATTCTCTATGAAAGTCTAATGTTTAAACATAGTGCCCAGATATTCATGCTTAAGCTTACAGCAGACAGAGATTTTTGTGGAATCATAGTGAAGTGGTTAAGAGCGTGGTTTCTGAGCCAAATAACCTGGCTTCCAGCCCTTGCTCAGTCTCTTACTAGATTTGCCACCATGTGCAGGTTGTTCAAGCTAACTGTGTCTCAGTTCCTTCATCTACAAAATGGGATTAATGCACCTACCTCATAAGAGTTGCTGAGAGGAATAAATGAGTGCCCTTGGAGACAGTACCATCATCCCATTTTACATTTTCCTTTTAAATACAATATCTTCTGCCTGGGTAAGCTCATCTGTACGGACAGGTCAGTGCTGGTGTCCTGATCCTGCCATGTGTTGTTTTCTATAACAATAATCGACATCTGGAGCCCACTGCCCAGCACCCAGGACATCCTGTCTTCTCCTTGGGTCTCCCAGGATCCCTGTCTCACAGTAACTCCCAGAGCCTCCAGCTAAGGCTGCTGGTCAAAGCCACCCTCTGGAATTGAAACTGAGTGGGGCCCAGCAAGGTTCCCAGGCACAGAGGCCCTTTTGTCACCCACTTCTTGTAGGTAAGACTCCAGCCTCCATGACTTACCCTGAGTTCCAAAGGGCAACAGTTACTAACCAAGGGAGGAACAGCCAAGAATCCATCTGAGGCAAGATTCAAAGGACCAGAGAAACCCATCAAGATTAAGAGACCACCACCTGAGTTGACATGGAACAGACTGGTTCCAAATAGGAAAAGGAGTACGTCAAGGCTATATATTGTCACCCTGCTTATTTAACTTATATGCAGAGTACATCATGAAAAATGCTGGGCTGGAGGAAGCACAAGCTGGAATCAAGATTGCTGGGAGAAATATCAATAACCTCAGATGTGCAGATGACATCACCCTTATGGCAGAAAGTGAAGAAGAACTAAAGAGCCTCTTGATGAAAGTGAAAGAGGAGAGTGAAAAAATTGGCTTAAAGCTCAACATTTAGAAAACTAAGATCATGGCATCCGGTCCCATCACTTCATGGCAGATAGATAGGGAAACAGTGGAAACAGTGTCAGACTTTATTTTCCTGGGCTCCAAAATTGCAGCCATGAAATTAAAACATGCTTACTCCTTGGAAGGAAAGTTATGACCAATCTAGACAGCATATTCAAAAGCAGAGACATTACTTTGCCAACAAAGGTTCGTCTAGTCAAGGCTATGGTTTTTCCAGTG
>NW_011495032.1:13377369-13379102 GCF_000754665.1 Bison bison bison
TGATATTGGAGAAGACTCTTGAGAGCCCTTGGACTGCAAGGAGATCCAACCAGTCCATCCTAAAGGAGATCAGTCCTGGGTGTTCATTGGAAGGACTGATGTTGAAGCTGAAACTCCAATACTTTGGCCACCTGATGCTAAGAGCTGACTCATTTGAAAAGACCCTGATGCTGGGAAAGATTGAAGGAAGGAGGAGAAGGGGACGACAGAGGATAAGATTGTTGGATGGCATCACCGACTCAATGCACATGGGTTTGGGTGGACTCCGGGAGTTGGTGATGGACAGGGATGCCTGCTGTGGTTCATGGGGTTGCAAAGAGTCAGACATGACTGAGCGACTGAACTGAACTGAACTGAACCTGAGTTGAGATTAAGGCAGTGTAGGCCCTGCTCACATCTTTATCTTGTCCCCACCTTTGAATCATTGTTATAAAACTCCTCATCAAATCCTCCTGGGTTGGGATACACAGATCTGAGGGCACAGGAATCTACTGTGTCCTCTTTTTTCTGGCAAAGCAATACAGCTCTACTATTCTTTTCCATTTCACCCAAAACTCTGAGATTTCATTTGTACCAGTGTGCAAAGATGTTGAGCTGTTGGCATCAGAATCACCACATCTCCTTTTTCACCTGTCCTTCTTCAGTCTGAACCATCTGGGGTGACCCACAGCAGGGACACAGACATCCTAAGAAGGGGGCTCACTCTGTTGATGGAAACTGTCCCAGTCCTGCTTGAAACTGAGTCCTAAAGCCAAGTTCCTTTTCTGAGTTTATGATTAACCTCTCTATCCAAAACTTCATTCTCTTTCTTCTGTTCCCCCTCAAGATTAAAGAGTATTAAAGAAAAGAGACTGTAACCAAGCAGGACCCTATGGGCTCTCCAAGGTGCAAAGGGTTTCGGTGTCTGCTGTTTCTTGTTTGTAGACAAAGGCTTCAGCCTCCTAGAGCTTCCCTGAGTTCCAAGGGTAGATTCAAACAGTTACTAACTAGACAAGGGAAAGCAAAAGTAGAAAGTCAAGAGATTCCTAGAGTAACACGCAAGTTTGGCCTCGGAGTACAAAATGAAGCAGGACAAAGGCTAACAGAGTTTTGCCACGAGAATGCACTGGTCATAGCAAGCATCCATTTCCAACTACACAAGAGATGACTCTGCATGTGGACATCACCAGATGGTCATTACAGAAATCTGATTGATTATATTCTTTGCAGTTGAAGATGGAGAAGCTCCATACAGTCAGCAAAAACAAGACCAGGAGCTGACTGTGGCTCAGGTCATGAACTCCTTATTGCCAAATTCAGACTTAAATTGAAAGTCTAGGCCATTCAGGTATGACCTAAATCAAATCCCTTATGATTATTTAGTGGAAGCGACAAATAGATTCAAGGTATTAGATCTGATAGACAGGGTGCCTGAAGAACTATGGATGGAGGTTTACAACATTGTACAGGAGGCGGTGATAAAAAAAACCATACCCAAGAAGAAGAAAGACATGAAAAAGGCAAAATAGTTATCTGAGGAAGAAAAGAAAAGATGCAAAAGGCAAAGAAGAAAAGGAAAGATATACCCGTCTGAATGCAGAGTTTCAAAGAACAGCAAGGAGAGATAAGAAAGTCTTCTTCAGTGATCAATGCAAAGGAATAGAGGAAAACAATAGAATGGAAAAGGCTAGAGATCTCTTCAAGAAAATTAGAGATACCAAGGGAACATTTCATGCAAAGATGGGTACAATGAA
>NW_011495032.1:13379202-13379606 GCF_000754665.1 Bison bison bison
TGGATGGAAAGTTATGACCAATCTAGACAGCATATTCAAAAGCAGAGACATTACTTTGTCAACAAAGGTTCATCTAGTCAAGGCTATGATTTTTCCAGTAGTCATGTACTGATGTGAGATTTGGACTGTGAAGAAAGCTGAGCACCGAAGAATTGATGCTTTTGAACTGTGGTGTTGGAGAAGACTCTTGAGAGTCCCTTGGACTGCAAGGAGATCCAACCAGTCCATCCTAAAGGAGATCAGTCCTGGGTGTTCATTGGAAGGACTGATGCTAAAGCTGAAACTCCAATACTTTGGCCACCTCATGCGAAGAGTTGACTCATTGGAAAAGACTCTGATGCTGGAGGGATTGGGGTAGGAGGAGAAGGGGACGACAGAGGATGAGATTGCTGGATGGCATCACC
>NW_011495032.1:13379706-13384013 GCF_000754665.1 Bison bison bison
CGACTCTGTGCAACCCCATAGACAGCAGCCCACCAAGCTCCGCCATCCCTGGGATTCTCCAGGCAAGAACACTGGAGTGGGTTGCCATTTCCTTCTCCAATGCATGAAAGTGAAAAGTGAAAGTGAAGTTGCTCAGTCGTGTCTGACTCGTAGCGATCCCATGGACTGCAGCCTACCAGGCTTCTCTGTCCATGGGATTTTCCAGGCAAGAGTACTGGAGTGGGGTGCCATTTCCTTCTCCATGGGTACAATAAAAGGCAGAAATGGTATGGACCTAACAGAAGCAGAAGATATTAAGAGAGGCAGCAAGAATACCCAGAAGAACTATACACAAAAGATCTTAATAACCCAGATAACCATAATGGTATATGATCACTCACCTAGAGCCAGACATCCTAGAGTGCAAAGTCAAATGGCCCTTAAGAAGCATCACTACAAACAAAGCTAAGGGAGGTGATGGAATTGCAGTTGAGCTATTTCAAATCCTAAAAGATGATGCTGTGAAAGTGCTGCATTCAGTAGTCCAGGAAATTTAGAAAACTCAGCAGTGGCCACAGAACTGGAAAAGGTCAGTTTTCATTCCAATGCCAAAGAAGGGTAATGCCAAATAATGTTGAAACCACCTCACAATTGCACTCATTTCGTATGCTAGCAAGGTAATGCTCAAAATCCTTCAAGCTAGGCTTCAATAATATGTGAACTGAGAACTTCCAGATGTACAGGTAGGATTAGGAAAGCAGAGGAACCAGAGATCACATTGCCAGCATCTGCTGGATCATAGAAAAGGCAAGAAAAATATCTATATCTGCTTCACTAACAGCGCTAAAACCTTTGACTGTGTGAATCACACTATGTGGAAAATTCTTCAGCAGATGGGAATACCAGACCACCTTACCAGTCTCCTGAGAAACCTGTATGCATGTCAAGAAGCAACAATTAGAACTGGACATGGAACAACAGACTGGTTCAAAACTGGTAAAGGAGTAAGTCAAGGATATATATTGTCACCTGCTTATTTAACTTATATGCAGAGTATATCGTGAAATGCCAGGCTGGATGAAGCACAAGTTGGAATCAAGATTGCCGGAGAAATATCAATAACCTCAGATACGCAGTGGAGAAGGCAATGGCAACCCACTCCAGTACTCTTGCCTGGGAAATCCTATGGACAGAGGAGCCTGATAGGCTAGTCCATGGGGTCATGAAGAGTCGGACCTGACTGAGCGAATTCACTTTCACTTTTCACTTTCTTGCACTGGAGAAAGAAACAGCAACCCACTCCAGTATTCTTGCCTGGAGAATCCCAGGGATGGGAGAGCCTGATGGGCTGCCGTCTATGGGGTCGCACAGAGTTGGACATGACTGAAGCAACTTAGCAACAGCAGCAGCGGCAGATACGCAGATGACACCACCCTTATGGCAGAAAGTAAAGAGGAACTAGAGTCTCTTGATGGAGGTGAAAGGGACAGTGAAAAAAGCTAGCTTAAAAACTTAACATTCAAAAAATGAAGATCATGGCATCTTGTCCCATCACTTCATAGCAAATAGATGGGGAAACAATGGAAACAGCAACAGACTCTATCTTCTTGGGCTCCACAATCACCACAGACAGTGACTGCAACCATCAAAAGAAAAGACACTCATTGCAAGAAAAGTTTTGACAAAACTGCTTCTGCTGCTAAGCTCCTGCTAAGTCACTTCAGTCGTGTCCAACTCTGTGTGACCCCAGAGACAGCAGCCCACCAGGCTCCCCCATCCCTGGGATTCTCCAGGCAAGAACACTGGAGTGGGTTGCCATTTCCTTCTCCAATGCATGAATGTGAAAAGTGAAAGTGAAGTCGCTCAGTCAAGCCCAACCCTCAGCAACCACATGGACTGCAGCCTTCCAGGCTCCCCCGTCCATGAGACTTTCCAGGCAAGAGTACTGGAGTGGGGTGCCATTGCCTTCTCCTAGATAGCATATTAAAAAGCAGAAACATTACTTTGCCAACAAAGGTCCATCTAGTCAAATCTATGGCTTTCCAGTAGTCATGTATGGATGTGAGCATTGGACCATAAAGAAAGCTGAGTGCTGAAGAATTGATGCTTTTGAACTGTGGTGCTGGAGAAGACTCTTGAGAGTCCCTTGGACTGCAAGGAGACCAAACCAACCAATCCTAAAGGAAATCAACACTGAATATTCATTGGAAGGACTGATGCTGAAGTTGAAACTTCAATACTTTGGCCAGCTGATGAGAAGAGCTGACTCACTGGAAAACACCCTGATGCTGGGGAAGATTGGAAGCAAGAGGAGAAGGGGATGACAGAGGATGAGATGGTTGGATGGTATCACCGACTCAATGGACATAAGTTTGAGCAAGCTCCGAGAGACAGTGAAGGACAGGAAAGACTGGCATGCTGCAATCCATGGGGTTGCAAATAGTCAGACAGGACTGAGAGACTGAACAACAACAGAGAAGGGAAGGAATGCAGAGATAAGGGAGGACAGTCAAGAAACAATAGTGTAGCAATAAAGCAAAGTCCCAGTTTCTCCTGGAGGTGTATAATAACAATCTGACACATACATTTGTGTTCTTCTATGGAAACTAAGGCTCCCACTCAGGCAGAGGATTGTAACTACCTGCTGAGACCCAGACTGGTCCGAACCTGAAAGCTGATTATTGAGATTCCTGAAACACCACCCCTGTTACCTCACCACCAACCAATCAGAGGAGAGTCATATATTCTGCAGCCCTCCCGTCAAACGTTGCCTTTGAAAACTCTTCCCTGAAGACCATCAGGGAGTTCAGGATTTTTGAGCATGAGCCATCCATTTTCCTTGGTTTCATCATCACAGCAAATTACCCAGCATTGACTACAAATGCTGGGTACAAATGCAATTCTCAACACAAATGTTTATCTTGAAACATGACTAAGTCCAAACCTTCTCAAAAAGTTTCAGACACCCCTAAACTGAGGAGGTTGGCAACGCTTTCACTGCTTTACAGGTGTTTTGTGTTGGTCTCAGCCTAGGCAGTGATGCTACTGACTAGTAAAGCCTGGGGGCACTCACCTGGATCTGCACTACTCAGGCAACCCCCACAGACATTTCCCTGATTTGAGCCAAATGGAGGCAGGACTAGCTCTAGTGGTTCTTATGATTTCAGGATGTACCTTAGTAACAACCAGTAGAGAACTTTGAAAAAACAAGGTTTTTACTCACAGGTCCTTGAGGGTACACAGCATGCATGCCCAGAACCACACAGCAGGGTTGGGGTTAGGGTAGGGGGTAGAATAGCATAGTCATAGGGTTCTGCCACTATTGAGGGTGGGATGCCTAGTGTTTTGCAGATTCACTCTTTACTGGTGAATTTAACCATAAGAGCAGGCACTATAGTATAGGAATGGAAAAGCAGGGTCACTCAAGATATCAGTTATCTAGGTCACCAGGGGCTTTCTATAAGCATAAATTCATGGGTGGGGCAGCCTGGCTCTCTATCATGTAGCTGGCAATATGCTTAATCCAGATGGATGCCTTTGAAATGGATGTTTTAGCAATGAAAAGCTTAATGCCAGGCACTTACAACAGGTTTTAGCCTCATCTTTTAAAATATATACATACATTAATCTATTTATTTTTATTTGGCTGCACCAGGTCTTAGTTGCTGCATGCAGGATCTTCAGTTGTAGCATGTACCATCTAGTTCCTTGACTGAGGATCGAGCCCAGGATCCCTGCATTGGGACCATGAAGTCTTAACCACTCGACCACCAGGTAAGTCCCTAGCCTAATATCTATGATTAGTATATAAGCAAAGACCGAGGTGTCTGGCCTACCACCTACCAGCTGATCACAGCAGCTTTTACACCTCCTTATCCTGACCTGTTACTTGGGGATACTGGCTCCCAACCCCTTCCCAGAGTCATTAAATAATTTTTTTCCAGCTTTTGAGATATAATTGACATAGAGCCTTGTTTAAGTTTTCAGATGTATACTGTAATGATTTGATGTATGTATATATTGCAAAATGATTACCACAATAAGGTTAGCTAACATACATATCCTTATATGCAGAGTTCATCATGAGAAATGCTGGGAAGAAGCACAAGCTAGAATCAAGATTGCCGGGAGAAATATCAATAGCCGTAGATATGCAAATGGAACCACCGTTATGGCAGAAAGTGAAGAGAAACTAAAAAGCCTCTTGATGAAGGTGAAAGAGGAGAGTGAAAAAGTTGGCTTAAAGCTCAACATTCAGAAAATGAAGATCATGGAATCTGGTCCCATCACTTCATGGCAAATAGATGGGGAAACAGTGGAAACAGCTG
>NW_011495032.1:13384113-13391769 GCF_000754665.1 Bison bison bison
GTGAGATTTGGACTGTGAAGAAAGCTGAGCACCGAAGAATTGATGCTTTTGAACTGTGGTGTTGGAGAAGACTCTTGAGAGTCCCTTGAACTGCAAGGAGATCCAACCAGTCCATTCTAAAAGAGATCAGTCCTGGGTGTTCATTGGAAGGACTGATGCTAAAGCTGAAACTCCAATACTTTGGCCACCTCATGCGAAGAGTTGACTCATTGGAAAAGACTCTGATGCTGGAGGGATTGGGGTAGGAGGAGAAGGGGACAACAGAGGATGAGATGGCTGGATGGCATCACCAACTCGATGGACATGAGTCTGAGTGAACTCCGGGAGTTGGTGATGGACAGGGAGGCCTGGCGTGCTGCGATTCATGGGGTCGCAAAGAGTCGGACACAACTAAGTGACTGAACTGAACTGAACACACCTATCAACTTACATAGCACACGTTTCTTTGTCTGGTGAGAACTTTTAAGATTTACTCTCTTAGTAACTTTCAAATATACAATACAAAGTTGTTAACTATAGTCACCAGGCTATACTTTACATCTCCACAGATTAAAACTGGAAGCTTTTATCCTCTGATAACCTTTACCGGTTTTCCCCAACTCCCTCACTCTTCCCTGATCCATAAACAATAACAACTGAAAAACAACAAATCAATGGACAGTTAGAGTTTTTCCATGTCTTGGCTATTGTAAATAATGCTACAATGGATATGAAAGTGGAGATATCTCTTTTAGACAGTGATTTTCATTTCTTCCCATATATACTCAGGAGTGGAATTTCTAGATATGGTGTTCTGTTTTTAACGTTTTGAGGAAACTTCATACTATTTTCCACAATGTTTGAACCAATTTACATTTCTCCCAGTGCTACAAAGGAGTTCCCTTTCCTCTGCCTCCTTGCCAGTACTTGTTTCTCTTGTCTATTTTCTTTTTCTTGTCTTCTTTATAACAGCCACTGGTGTGAAGTGATATATCATTGTGGGTTTGATTTGCATTTCCCTGGTAATTAGTAATCTTTGAGTGTTTATTTGTGTGTTGGCTATTTAAATATCTTTGAGAGAATGTCCGTTCAGACACTTTGCCCATTTTTAACTGGATTATTTGCTTTTTTGCTCTTGAGTTGTATGAGTTCCTCATGTATTTTGGAAATTAACACCTTATCAGATATGAAATTTGCAAATATTTTCTCCTAATTCATATGCTACCTTTTCTCTCTCTCTTTTATCATTTCTTTTGCCTTGTAGGATCTTTTTGGTTTAATGTAGTCCTACTTGTTTATTTTTACTTCTGTTGCCTGTGCTTTGGGTGTCATATTCACACAACCACTGCCAAGACTAATGTCAAGGAACTTTCCCCCTATGTTTTCTCCTGGGAATGTTATGGTTTTAGGTCTTACATTGAAGCCCTTAATCCATTTCAAGTTTATTTTTATGAATGGTATGAGATAGGAGTCTAGTTTCATTATTTGTATGTGAATATCCCATTTTCACAACACCATTAATTGAAGATACTGCTCTTTCCCCCCCCATTGAGAAGTCTTGGTTCATTTGTCAAATATTAGTTAACCATGTATGCAAGGGTTTATTTCTGGGCTTTTAATCTGTTGCATTGGTCTATATGCCTACTTTTATGCCAGTAGCATACTGTTTTGATAAATATAGCCTTATAATACAGTCTGTAATCAGGAACTGTGATGCCTCCAGCTTTGTTCTTCTTTCTCAAGATTTCTTGGACTGTTTGGGTTCTTTTGTGGTTTCATATAAGTTTTAAGGCTTTTTTAATTTTCATTCCTGTGGGGAAAATGTGCCATTGGATCTTGATAGAGATTGCACTGAATCTGTAAATGAAATTGGGTAGCATGAACATTTTAACAATACAAATTATTACAATCCATGATCATGGATATCTTGCCATTTATTTGTTTCTTTTTCAATTTCTTTCATTAATGTATTTTATAGTTTTCTGTTATGGATCTCCACCTCCTTGGTTAAATTTATTCCTAAATATTTACTGTTTTGAAACTATTATAAATGCAATTGTATTTCTTTTTCAGCTAACCCATTGCCAGACTATAGAAATACAATTTAAAGAGACAGTTCATGTGACCCTGCTTTCTAAAGGTGCAGGATTAATACAATGGATTCAGCAACTTAGCAAGGTGAACTCAGCTTTGTTTTGCACAGTGCTTTTTTGAAGGGGGAGCTTTGCTGAAAGCTTCCTGCAGAAGGAAGAGCTCTCATATCCTGGGACCATAGCAGAGCCCAACCAGAAGAGAAAGACTTCACTTCTTCCCTGGAAAGGACTCAAGCAATGAAAAGCCATGGATGTTTTGTTGCTATAGCCCTCCCAACTTCCTTTCACCCTCTATAAAAGCATTCTCCTTCTCTTGCCATGTGAGGACTTCTACATGGCTCACCTTGGTTACAGATCTCAAACTGCAATTGTCTGCTGATCCCAAATAAATCCATCTTTGCTGGAGAAATATCTGGCAGTCTATGTTTCAGGTCAACAAAACTGTCTTAATTTTTGCAGCTTTGTTGTAAGTCTAAACCAGGTTAAGAAGTGTAACTCTATCCTTCATCAAAATTCTCTTGGCTATTCTAAGTCCTTTATATAAAGTTTATATGCAGCTTGTCAATTATAATTTTTTATTTTTTATTTTTTTTAAATAATTCAAAATTATTTATTCTGTAATGATTTCAATAAAGTGATAGTATATAGTCATTTGTATATTTATTTACTTACTTGCTTTATTATTTTTTTCTTTAATTTTTGGCCTCATCCCATGGCTATCTTGCCTATCACAGTACCAAATATTAATACCAGCAATAGTAATAACAATAATTATAGTTGAAATTGATGGCTTTATAAAGTTATGCCTGATAAAATGATATGAAAGCCAGGACCTGATATTAACTACCAAGAGTTTGGAAAATTCTATTTCATTCTAAAATTCTACCTATCACAGTTCTTTGATCCATTTTGTCATCTTAATTCTATTACAGTTTTTATTAAGATTATTGTAAAGGCTTCCTAATTAACTTACTCAAAAATTTGACCTAGAAAGTTGTAATATGTTTAACCATAACACTCAGTATTATTAAGATGGTGATTTTAAAGTCTACTGGGATTTTGATTGAACTAAATCTATATATCTATTTGCAAAGAATCGCCATCTTTTTGTTTGTTTGTTTGTTTTGTTTTGTTTTTACATTTTTTGCTTTGGGCTTTCAATTCTTTTTTTTTTAAACTTTACATAATTGTATTAGTTTTGCCAAATATCAAAATGAATCCATCACAGGTATACATGTGCTCCCCATCCTGAACCCTACTCCCTCCTCCCTCCCCATACCATCCCTCTGGGTCGTCCCAGTGCACTAGCCCCAAGCATCCAGTATCGTGCATCGAACCTGGACTGGCATCTCGTTTCATACATGATATTTTACATGTTTCAATGCCATTCTCCCAAATCTTCCCACCCTCTCCCTCTCCCACAGAGTTCATAAGACTGTTCCATACATCAGCGTCACTTTTGCTGTCTCGTACACAGGGTTATTGTTACCATCTTTCTAAATTCCATATATATGCGTTAGTATACTGTATTGGTGTTTTTCCTTCTGGCTTACTTCACTCTGTATAATAGGCTCCAGTTTCATCCACCTCATTAGAACTGATTCAAATGTATTCTTTTTAATGGCTGAGTAATACTCCATTGTGTATATGTACCACTGCTTTCTTATCCATTCATCTGCTGATGGACATCTAGGTTGCTTCCATGTCCTGGCTATTATAAACAGTGCTGCGATGAACATTGGGGAACACGTGTCTTTTCAATTCTGGTTTCCTCAGTGTGTATGCCCAGCAGTGGGATTGCTGGATCATAAGGCAGTTCTATTTCCAGTTTTTTAAGGAATCTCCACACTGTTCTCCATAGTGGCTGTACTAGTTTGCATTCCCACCAACAGTGTAAGAGGGTTCCCTTTCCTCCACACCCTCTCCAACATTTATTATTTGTAGACTTTTGGATCGCAGCCAAAAGAATTGCCATCTTAATAATACTGAGTGTTATGGTTAAACATATTACAACTTTCTAGGTCAACTTTTTGAGTAATGTTTTATAGTTTTCAGTGTAGATACTTTGCATATATTCTACTAAATTTGGTTTTAAGTGTTTGGTGGATTTTAACACAATTATAAATGATGTTTTTAATTTCATTTCCAATTGCTTGTTCTAGTATATAGAAACAAAACTGATTTTTGTCATATCATCTGAGAAAAAAAAGCAGTTTTACTTTTTCCCCTTCCAGTCTGTATGCACTTTATTTTATTGTCTAGAACTTTCACTACGAGGTCAAATTTAAGTTATAGGAATAGGCTTCCTTACATTGCTTCTAACTTAAGGGAAAAATCATTCAGCGTCTCATCATTAAGAGCTATATTAGCTGTAGGTATGTCATGTGCTGCTGTGTGTGTGCTTGCTAAGTCACTTTAGTCGTGTCCAGCTTTTTGTGACCTGATGGACTGTAACCTGTCAGGCTCCTCTGTCCATGGGATTCTCTAGAAAGAATACTGTAATGGGTTGCCATTTCCTGCTCCAGGGGATCTTCCTACCCAGGAATCAAACCAGGGTCTCTTGTGTCTCCTGCATTAGCTGACAGATTCTGCACCTCTAGTGCTACCTGGGAAGTCCTATCTAAGTCTGCAGTTGTTTTATTGGCAGATTTTTATCAACTTATTAATCTTTTCAGAGAACCAACTTTGGCCATGTTCATTTCCTCTATTGTCTATCTATCCCATTGATTTCTGCTCTTAAATTTATTATTTCCTTCTTCTACTTTCTTTGTGTTTTTTAATGACTGTTCATAGCAGCTTTATTCATAATAGGCAATACTGAGAAGCAATTATAATGGCCACTAATGAAGAAAATAAATTAAGGTATAATTGCCAACATTTGTTGGATCCTAGAGAAAGCAAGGGAATACCAGAAAAACATCTAATTCTACTTTATTAAGTAGAATGAAAAAGTCTCTGACTGTGTGGATCACAAAAAACTGGAAAATTCTTAAAGAGATGGGAATACCAGACCACCTTGCCTGTCTCCTGAGAAACTTGTATGCAGGTCAAGAAGCTTACATGGAATGACTGTCTGGTTCAAAATTGGGAAAGGAGTATGACAAGGCTGTATATTATAACCCTGTTTACTTAACTTATTTGCAGAGTACATCATGCAAAATGCTGGGCTGGATGAATCACAAGCTGGAATCAAGACTGCTGGGAAAAATATCAATAACCTCAGATATGTAGATGATACCACTCTAACAGCAGAAAGTGAAGGGGAACTAAAGAGCTTCTTGATAAAGGTGAAAGAGGAGAGTGATAAAGCTGGCTTAAAACTCAACATGAAAAAAATAAACATCATGGTTTCTGCTTCCATCACCTCATGGCAAATATGAGGGCAAAAAGTGGAAACAGTGAGCAACTGAACAACAACAAATTTTATACTTAAAAATGGCTAAAATGTTATGCTATAAATTTTTTACCACAATAAAAACATCATTAAAAAGGTCCACAATTTTAGATATGTATTTTTTGCCCTTCAAGAAGTGGAACCTAATTCCCTTCCCTCAAGTTAGGCTGGACTTCTAGCACACAGAATAAAGAAGTGACAGTTTACAGCTTCAAAGACTGAATCATAAAAGGAATTGTACCTTTCTTCTTTTCTCTCTCACTTGAACTACTCCTCTGTTGGAAGTTAGGTGCCATGTCATAAGGAAATTCAAGCTGCTTATAGAGAAGGCTGAGTGAGGAAGAGCTCTCTTGCCAATTACCATATTAGTGAGCCATCTTGGAATAGATCCTCCACCCTAGTCAAGCGTTCAGATCACTGCAGCCTCTGCCAACATCCTAACTTCCATTTCATGAGAGATCCAGAGCCATAACCACCCAGCTACGCTTCTCTTGTATTCTTAATCTAATGAAACTGTGAAAAAACAAATGTTTGTTTTATAAAGACTTGATGTTTAATAATTTGTATTTCAATTAAAAATTTATATTTCTATTTCAGCAATAGATAGCTCATGCAAGTTTATAGTTCATTTTCACTCAGCATAATTACTGGGCTTGATATGAGTGACTGGACTTAATTCTACCATCCTGCTGTTGGTTTCTACTTGTTCCATCTGTTCTTTGTTACATTGTTTCTGTGTCCCACTTTCCCTGTCTTCTTTTGGATTATTCAAGTATTTTATAGGTTCCATTTTATCTACTCTATTTTAGCCATAACTTTTTGTAACTTTAAGTGATTTACACCTACAGTAGGAATCCTCAATCTATTGCAATCTGTCTTGAATTCATATAAATTTATATAAAATACAAGAACTTTATAACAACATAATTCTAATTGTCCCTTATTCTGTCCTTTGTGCTTTGGTTGTCATATGTTTTACTTTTACATATAGTTAATCCCATCATATAGGGTTTCCCAGGTGGCAGTAGTGGTAAAGAACCTGCCTGACAATGCAGGAGATATAAGAATCACAGGTTCAATCCCTGGGTCAGGATGATCCCTTGGGGAAGGAAATAGCAACCCAGCCCAGTATTCTTGCCTGGAGGGCTACTGTCCATAGGGCCGCAAAGAGTCAGACATGACTGAAGCAATTTAGCACACAGCAAAATCCCATCATATACTTTTATTATTGTTTTAAACAGTCAAAACTCCTTTAAGACTGTTCTATACATCTGTGTCTCTTTTGCTGTCTCGCATACAGGGTTGTTGTTACCATCTTTCTAAATTCCATATATATGCGTTAGTATACTGTATTGGTGTTTTTCTTTCTGGCTTACTTCACTCTGTATAATAGGTTCCAGTTTCATCCACCTCATTAGAATTGATTCAAATGCTGATGTATGGCAAAACCAGTACAATATTGTAAAGTAAAAAAAAAATTTTTTTTAAGTCTTTCAATAAAAAAAATGAAAACACTGTTTTATAGTTACCCACATATTACAATTTCCAGTGCCATTCTTCTTTCTTGCTAATCTGATCTTACATCTGGAATTTTTTATATTTAGCCAAAGAATTGCTTTCTTTGGCATTTTTCATAGCATCATTCTGATGGCTACAAATGGTCTCAGATTATGTTTTTCATTAAAAGCCTTAGTTTATCCTTCACTGAATATAGTATTCTTTTTCTCAGATTATTTTATTTCGACATTTTAAAGATATCACTTCATTGTATCCTACTTCTATTATTCCTCATGAGAAGTCAGTCTTCATTCTTCTTATTGTTTTACACACCCCTACCCAACAGCTTTTAACATTTTTTTAAATTTTATTTTATTTTTAAACTTTACATAATTGTATTAGTTTTGCCAAATATCAAAATGAATCTGCCACAGGTATACATGTGTTCCCCATCCTGAACCCTACTCCCTCCTCCCTCCCCATACCATCCCTCTGGGTCATCCCAGTGCACTAGCCCCAAGCATCCAGTATCGTGCATCGAACCTGGACTGGCATCTTGTTTCATACATGATATTTTACATGTTTCAATGCCATTCTCCCAAATCTTCCCACCCTCTCCCTCTCCCATAGAGTCCATAAGACTGTTCTATACATCAGTGTCTCTTTTGCTGTCTCGTACACAGGGTTATTGTT
>NW_011495032.1:13392281-13428123 GCF_000754665.1 Bison bison bison
ATTGAGCTGTAGGAGTTGCTTGTATATTTTTCAGATTAGTTGTTTGTCAGTTGCTTCCTTTGCTATTATTTTCTCCCATTCTGAAGGCTGTCTTTTCACCTTGCTAATAGTTTCCTTTGATGTGCAGAAGCTTTTAAGTTTAATTAGGTCCCATTTGTTTATTTTTGCTTTTATTTCCAATATTCTGGGAGGTGGGTCATAGAGGATCCTGCTGTGATGTATGTCAGAGAGTGTTTTGCCTATGTTCTCCTCTAGGAGTTTTATAGTTTCTGGTCTTACCTTTAGATCTTTAGTCCATTTTGAGTTTATTTTTGTGTATGGTGTTAGAAAGTGTTCTAGTTTCATTCTTTTACAAGTGGTTGACCAGATTTCCCAGCACCACTTGTTAAAGAGATTGCCTTGAATCCATTGTATATTCTTGCCTCCTTTGTCAAAGATAAGGTGTCCATATGTGCGTGGATTTATCTCTGGGCTTTCTATTTTGTTCCATTGATCTATATTTCTGTCTTTGTGCCAGTACCATACTGTCTTGATAACTGTGGCTTTGTAGTAGAGCCTGAAGTCAGGTAGGTTGATTCCTCCAGTTCCATTCTTCTTTCTCAAGATCGCTTTGGCTATTCGAGGTTTTTTGTATTTCCATACAAATTGTGAAATTATTTGTTCTAGCTCTGTGAAGAATACTGTTGGTAGCTTGATAGGGATTGCGTTGAATCTATAAATTGCTTGGGTAGTATACTCATTTTCACTATATTGATTCTTCCAATCCATGAACATGGTATATTTCTCCATCTATTAGTGTCCTCTTTGATTTCTTTCACCAGTGGTTTACAGTTTTCTATATATAGGTCTTTAGTTTCTTTAGGTAGATATATTCCTAAGTTATTCTTATATTCTAAAGAATATTCCTTATTCTTTCCATTGCAATGGTGAATGGAATTGTTTCCTTAATTTCTCTTTCTGTTTTCTCATTATTAGTGTATAGGAATGCAAGGGATTTCTGTGTGTTGATTTTATATCCTGCAACTTTACTATATTCATTGATTAGTTCTAGTAATTTTCTGGTGGAGTCTTTAGGGTTTTCTATGTAGAGGATCATGTCATCTGCAAACAGTGAGAGTTTTACTTCTTCTTTTCCCATTTGGATTCCTTTTATTTCTTTTTCTGCTGATTGCTGTGGCCAAAACTTCCAAAACTATGTTGAATAGTAATGGTGAAAGTGGGCACCCTTGTCTTGTTCCTGACTTTAGAGGAAATGCTTTCAATTTTTCACCATTGAGGATAATGTTTGCTGTGGGTTTGTCATATATAGCTTTTATTATGTTGAGGTATGTTCCTTCTATTCCTGCTTTCTGTAGAGTTTTTATCATAAATGGATGTTGAATTTTGTCAAAGGCTTTCTCTGCATCTATTGAGATAATCATATGGTTTTTATTTTTCAATTTGTTAATGTGGTGTATTACATTGATTGATTTGCGGATATTGAAGAATCCTTGCATCCCTGGGATAAAGCCCACTTGGTCATGGTGTATTATCATCAGCTTTTAGCACTTTGATAATGACATGCATAGATATTTTTCCTGCTTGGTATTTGCTGAGTTTCTGAGATCTATAGTTTACTTCTTTCATAAATTTTGGAAATTTTCAGCAATTATTTCTTCAAATATTTCTTCTCTCTCTTCTGCTTCTGAAACTTCAGCTGCTTATATATTAGACTGTTTTACATCATCTGATCAGTCTTAAGCACTCTGTTTAGGATTGGTTATTTTGTTTTCTGCCTTCCTTTTTCTTCTTATTCTTCAGTTTGTGTAACTTCTATTGATTTGTCTTTCAATTTATTGATCTTTTTTTCAACTATGTCTGGTATTGTGTTAAGTCAACCCAATGGATTCTTAATTTCAAAAACGTTTTCAGTACCAGAATCTCCATTTTTTAAATTTATTTTTTAAGTTTCCACTCCTTATCCTCTTGCATTGCTAGTGGGAATGTAAACTGATACAGCCACTAAGAAGACAGTATGGAGATTCCTTAAAAAGCTATGACCCAGCAATCCCACTCTTAGGCATATACCCTGAAGAAACCAAAATTGAAAAAGACATATGTATCCCAATGTTCACTGCAGCACTATCTACAATAGCTAGAACAGGGAAGCAATCTAGAGGTCCATTGACAGATGAATGGATAAAAAGCTGTGGTATATATACAATGGAATACTATTCAGCCATAAAAAAGGAACACATTTGAGTCAGTTCTGAAAGTGAAAGTCGCTCAGTTGTGTCTGACTCTTTGCGACCCCATGGACTATACAGTCCATGGAATTCTCCAGGCCAGAATACTGGAGTGGGCAGCCTTACTCTTCTCCACGGGATCTTTCCAACCCAGGGGTCAAACCCAGGTCTCCCACATTGCAGGCAGATTCTTTACCAGCTGAGCTACAAGGGAAGCCCAGTTCTAATGAGGTGGGAAAACCTAGTGCCTATTATACAGAGTACAGTAAGTCAGAAAGAGAAATATAAATATCATATACTGATGGAATCCAAAAAGATGGTACTAATGAATTTATTTTCAGGGCAGCAATGGAGAAACAGATACAGAGAACAAACCTGTGCATACGAGGGAGGGGAGGATGGAGGAGGTGAGATGTATGGAGAGAGTAACATAGAAATTTACAATACCATATGTGAAATAGATAGCCAATGGGAATACGCTATATGACTCGGGGAACTCAGGGGCTCCATGACAATCTAGAAGGGTGGGATGGGGAGGGAGATGGGAGGGAGTTTCAGGAGGGAAGGGACATTGATTCTTTTTGATGTATGACAGAAAACCACAATATTCTGTAAAGCAATTATACTTCAATTAAAAAAATAAATTAAAAAAATACAAAAAAAAGTTTCCACTCCTTTTATTGAACTTTACTTATGTTCACCTATTTTGTTCTCCTTTTCTATAAATTCTTTAAAGTGTTTACAATAGTTATTTTGGATCTTTATCTGTTAATTATAAGCTCTGGGTCATCTATGAGCCTATGTCTATTAACATCATTCTCTTATAGGCCATATTTTTCCAATTCTTTGTATTTTTGATTATTATTATATGCTGGATATTTTCAATGACACTGTATAGAGAGTCTATGTTATATCAGCTCTATCTAAATTATGTTATGTTTTGTTCTGTTAGGCAATTAAGTTCCTGGCAAAGAGGATCTATTTCAGGTTTATTCCTAATCTTAGAGCATTGCCATTCATGGACACAGACTCTTCATCTTAAATGTGGTCTTTGTAAGGGTTTATATTAAATGTCCAGTGTGTTCAACAAGGTCACTCTGCATGGGACAGAATTTCAGTGTCTCCCAAGTACTCACAGAAAACTGCTCAACTCTAATTCCATGTTTGGTTACTGTTTCTTATTGAACAAATTATCCCTCAAATGTAGCAACTTAAAAAAATGTATTACACTCTCTGGTTCCCTGGGTAGGGGATTCATGCAGAGTCTAGTAAGATTGACTTATCTCTGTTCTATAATGTCTCCAGCCTCAGCTGGGAAGATTCAAGTGATGAATCTACCTTGACAACTCAGACTGGAGTCATCTGACCTCTCTGGTGCCTGGTTTCACAGGACTCAAAGTCTAGGACTGCTGACCAGGGTATCTATCTAGATGTAGCATTCTCCATATGGGGTAGCCAGAATGCTCATATAACCACTTATCACTCAATAACAGAATCCTAATAAACAAGGTGGAAACTGAATAGCTTTTGTTATCCAGGTTTATACATTATAGAGCATTGTTTCCCTGTGCTTTGTTTTTTGAAGCAATCACAGTCCATCCAAACTCCAGGAGAGAGAAACAGAATCTTTCTCTTTATGAGAGTGTGCCAGAGTCACGTTTTAAAAGAGCATGTGGGGTAGGAGATAATGTGGTGACCATCTTTACAAAATACAATCTGCCATAGTACCCTAGCAGCTGTTATCAGCTTCTCAGTCTTTCACTAAATGTGAGCAAATTGGGACTTGGCCAAGTTCCTAGGGAATTTGTGGGGCTTTTCCTCAATGGTTTCCTCTTCTGTGGTGCCCGACCTCTCAAATTCCAGCCACCTACTAGCCCTAATTCCAATCTCTGCTTCCTCTGCTCAAAAAGACTTCCACATTCTACTTGAGTTCTATTTTCCTATACCACGACTTGAAAATTGCTCCCAAGCTGAAATCCAGGGTAAATGCCAAGCTTATCTTCTGTGCTTATTTCTTGACTCACAGTCTAGCGCTATCCTCTATTCAAAGTCTGAAAATAGTTTCAAATATTTTGTTCCATTTTAGAGTTGTTTGCTGTGAGATGGTGTGGCAGACAGACTCTTAAATGGCCCCCAGTTATCCCTGCCTCTTGAGGTTCACATCCTTGTCTTGTCCCTTTCCCTTGAGCATAGGGAGCATCTGTAACTTGCTTCTAGCCATAAAGGATATGTCAAGGTGATGGAACCGATAGCATCATGTGTACATGATTACCGTACATGATTGTGTTACAATCACAGGGCTTCTTTCAGTGCAGTTTCTCCCTTTCCTTTGCTGCCTTTAAGAAGTAAGCTGCCATGTTATGAGCTAGCCATGGAGAGGGCCATGAGGCAGGGAACTGGTGTTGGGCTCTGGCCAATAGCCAGGGCAAAACAGTGGGCCTTAGCTCAACAGACTGCAAAGGAACAGATAAGACCCCACCCATGCCCAACACCTTGATGCAACCTTGCAGCAGTCCCAGCTAAGGGGTGCCCTGAATCCTGACCCGCAGAAACTATAAGATAATTATTGTGTGTTGTTTTAAACTTAAAAGATTGTGGTAATATTGTTATGCAGCAAAATAACTAATTCAAAGAGTTAAGTCTGATACCACCAATTCCTTGTGGACCAAAATGAGAAGTCATCCTATGTTATGAATCACAGAGAAGAAGGGCATATGATACAGGACCTGGGAAAAGGAGGTTGAGATACCTTACATCAATTCTCAGTCAACTAGAAGAGAACGCCCAGCCTCTAAGTACCCCTCTAAGTTGTACACACTGCCTGCTAGTCCACCTTAGAGCTTTATTCTTTGAATGAAACATTTATCTATTCAACAAAATTGTATTAAGTCCCCTGAATGACAGTCCCTGTGCTTAACAACCAGGAACCAAAAATGAGTTACATGCTGTCCTTGTCTTCAAGAAAGCAAAATGATATTTATTCACTTTATACAGGTTATCTCATTTAACATTCACAATAAATCATAAGGTGGGTGCCATTATTTTCTGCATTTTACAGATTAGGAATTAACACTCAGATATGCTGAATCACTCATCGTAAACATATAGCTATCGAGGGGTAGACTCAGAATTTGACTCAGAATTTCTTTTTATTCCAAAGTCTTCACACTAAATTACTGCCTAGTATGAAATTACTGCCTAGTGTGAAAGTGAAAGTGAAGTCGTGTCCAACTCTGCAACCCCATAGACTGTAGCCTACCAGGCTCCTCCATCCATGGGATTTTCCAGGCAAGAGTACTGGAGTGAGTTGCCATTTCCTTCTCCAGAGGATCTTCCCAACCCAAGAATTGAACCTGGGTCTCCCACACTGTAGTCAGATGCTCTACCATCTGAGCCACCAAGGAAGTCTAGTGTGAGAGACAAACAAACAAACAAAAAAAAACATAATCGTAAGACTTCCCTGGTGGTCCAATGATTAAAACTCTGCATTTCCAGGGCAAGGGCCTGGGTTGGATCCCTGGTCAGGGAACTAGATCCCATATGCCGTGCCGCCACTAAGAGTTCACATGGTGCAACTAAGGATCCCGTGTGCTGCAACTAAGACCCAGGCAGGCAAATAAATAAAAATATATATTTTAAAAACTATTATTGTGACTCAGTGTAATAAACATTCTATTGCAAGGAGCAAGGATTTTCTGGGGAGCACAAAAAAGGAAGTTTTGGGCTCAGAAAAGGTTGTGATGAGGAGAAGACAATTAAACTGGGTTCTCCTGGCAATAAGAGAGGGGCAGTGCTGGAGAGCTGCATGCCAGGGTCAGACAGGGCAGCAAGATGGCAGAATCACACAGCATGGCAAGTGTGGAGGGTTAATCTGCTCAGCCATGGAAGTGTGGGGAGAGTGGCAGACAGGATCAGATCCCACTGCTAGGACAAGTGCTCAGTTGGGACTATGCAGTGAGGCAGGAAGGAAGGCAAGCAAGACGCATGGTAGAATCTTTGGGCCACTGGAGATTGTGGGACCTCTGGCCACATGTGGATACAGGGAGAAGGGAAAGGGTCCAGTGTCCCAATATCACTATGATATTGGTGTCAGCCATCCGACTCCAGACATGTCTTGGCTGCCTCCCTATCATACCTGTTGACAGGAATTAGTCCACTGACAGCTCCTGCTTATGGGTGGTCTAAGCAACCATATATCCATTGACCTCATGCTTCTGGCCACAGATGACTGGCCCAGATATGAACAAATGCTTTTGCTCTCCTGAACACATGCTTTTGCTCTCCTGCATTGACCATGCCATGTTAGTGCATCACATGATTGGCTGAGGTGTAGTCATGTAGGTCAGGACCACACAGAGCACCAGGACTGGCCAAAGCCACAGATGAGCTTAGATATAGGAGGGGTCTAGCAAGCCACAGAGGAAACTAGTCTACAGAGGGAAACAGAAGACTGGAGCAGAGACTCAGAAGGAAGCGGGGTTGAGGCCATGAGACCCCAGAAGGAGAGAAAAGCAAAGATGGCTAGAGGAGCTGCCTTGTGACCTCCTGGTCCTCACAAGATCTACTGGTCTCAATATACCCCTCTCTTCAATTCTAATATGTCCCCAAGTTCTCACAATAAACTACCCGCATACTATACATGAGTTAGTTTGACTAGGTCTCTGTTCATTACAACACGTGATCCCTGTTCTGGTCAGGACTCTTCAAGTGATGCTAACTGGCCTCATCATAAATGAAATGTGCTTGCTCATGTAACTTAGAAGGATCAGTGAGGGGTGAGGATAGCTGACATCCCACACAACTAAATTCAGGATGCAATCTGTGACTTTGGGGAGCTGTCTAGTCACCTCCTGGCCCTCTATTTCTGAGTTTCCTCTCCTCCTATAAATGGGCTTCCTCCATGAGGCAGGAAGATGCTCTGGAAGCCCAGAGTCACATGCTTCCAGCACTGTGACCCCAATATAAGAGACAGTCTTTCTACCATCAACAGAAGAAAATCCTAGGGAAAGACTCTAATTGGCCAGTGGACCACATATGTCAACTGAAGGAAGAGGGAAAGGGAGAAACCTGCTAGGCGGCCCTATACAATAACGTCTACATTCCCAAGTTAAGTTGAAACCAAAGGAACAGGCACCTTGTTTACCACAAATCACTCAAGATGCATAGAGAATTTTGTTGATAGACCACTCAATGCATTATGACTGAATTGGGCCAGTCTCATGGTAGCCATAAAAGTCTTTGTACCATCTGTCTTAGTAGCCTGTTATGGTTCAAGACATGATTCACTCTTATTGATTCTTTCCATATCTAGAGTTTATATTATTATAATCAATCTGAATCTTATATGAAATTATATAGCTGGTTAATCATTTCAAGTCACTTACCCATCATTACTTTAGGTAAAGATACAGTCAATCCTAAAGGAAATCAACCCTGAATATTCACGGGAAGGACTGCTGCTGAAGCTGAAGCTCCAATATTTTGGCCAACTGATACAAAGAGCCAATTCACTGGAAAAGACCCCAACACAGGGCAAGACTGAAGGCAAAAGGAGAAAGGGGAAGAAGAGGATGAGATAGTTAGATAGCATCACTGACTCAATGGTCATGAAGTTGAGCAAGCTCCAGAAGATAGTAGAGGGCAGAGGAACCTGGGGTGCTGCAAAACATGGGGTCACAGAGTTGGATACAACTTAGCAACTGAACAACAACAGTTGCACATTGAGTAAAACAAAAAAGCAGGATACAAGTAATATAGCTAATACCAAAAAAAAAAAAAAACGATACATGGAGAATCAATCAGTACATGGTCCATGTAGCTCTAGCAGATGAGTATGAAGGGACACTCTGCCTTCTATCTGTCTGCCTTCGAACACCAAACCAATGGAGGCACTTCAGTTCTCACATAAAGCTACTCAGCAGAGCAGAAAGAGTTCAGGCTTGGCATCAGAGACCTGGATTTGAGTCTCAGTTCTGCTGTTCACTGGCTGTGGGATCTTGGGTGGGGGTACATCTATATAACTTCCTTAAGACTCAATTTTTCATCATTAGAATGAAAGAACTATTATCTACATTACAAAATAAGTATGAGGATTACATGATGAGCAAAAAAAAGCCCCCAAAAAGCAAAGGAAACAAAAAAGACAGAAGAGGAAGAGGCAATATTGTACATTTAAGTAGGCTGCATAAAGTCCCGTGAAAAATACCTGCACATGGAAAAATGGGGAACCAAGATGTTTTTGATCACATTTCTTCCTATTTGTCCTCTCAGATGTAAGAATCTGAATTCTGGGTTCTCTGATTCTGTTATAGCAAAATCCTGCCCCGCTTGCTGCAGGCAGTGGTCCAAACAGAGAACAATTTTAGTGTAAAGGACATTACTAAGGATAAATAAGTTTTATTATAATATCAAACAAGCCTGTATTATATTTGCTCCAATATAATAAAAGTATTTCTTTTTTTTTTTTACATCAAGATAAGAAAAAAGCTTTTCTTCAACTTCTGTCTTAAGATGAATCCAAATCCCTCATGCTGTATATTCAGGCCTCTCTTCATTTCTAGCCCTCCCTGGGGGCAGGGCAGTAAGATACTTTCTCTGAGATGTCACAGGCATGGCCTGAGCCATAGTTACCCAAGTACAAATTCTTAGAGGTTGGAATTTGTCAGACCACTCACACCTATAAGAAAGGGCTGGAAGGCCCCAGACCTTACCTTGAAGTCCTGTCATTGTGAGGGAACATACATCTACCTCAGACATGTCTGGTCTTCTCAGATTCAGAAGCTAAGCCCTTGGGCTTGGGGCCCACCCTTTCCAGAATCAGGCCCAGCTACACCCTGATTCCTCTGTCTTCCACACTGGGTCTCTGGTTTTCAGAGCCTTCTGTCCTTCCTCTGGTCCCCATAGCTGTTTCTTCTGTGCACCCCATCTCAATATCAACACAACAATGCCACACCTTTTACAGGTTACAGGTCTGCCTGCCCTAGAGTAATCTGAATTCCCCAAAGGCTGGGACTGCTTCTTAATCATATATGCAAAACAGGGCCAGACACATTATAGAACTCACTTGAAAGCAGTGATGAATTCATAAGTGGATAAACAGATGGAGAGATGGATGAATTCATGAAAGGATGGACAGGTAGATGATAGGATGGATAGTTTTTATCTCCTGTTCCCAGGTTCAATCCCTACCATCCAGAATTTCCCTCAATTTGCTCCTAGCACCCTCTCTCTACCTCTTGGCTCCTGGTAAGATAGCCCTCTTTCTTCATTGCCTGGTAGGACCCAGAGTTGCTCATGGTTTCAGGTTGTCTCTCTGGCTCCCAGGAGCTTCTTTCCTGCTGGGGCTGCCCCAGCTAAGACACACTGTCAGCTTTATTCTTCCTTCCTGAAACGTGTCAGGCAGCCAGCTCCCTGCTCCCTCCTGTACCCTACCATAAATGGCTCTGAAGGGCCCTTTGGATATAAGAGTCATCCTTCTTCTGCTGCTCTGAAGATGTCTGAGCTGCAAACAAAGTATAATCTTGCTTCTTTAGGACCATAGCACAGTGGAAGAGGCACAAGCTTTGCAGAGAGAGACATCCTTGGGTTCGGAGTCTACATTTCTGCCTCACTAGCTTTGGTAAATCATTAACAGGATTTCACTTTCCTCATCTATAAAAGGCGGGGGATTTTACCCATCTCACAGTATTACTTGGAGAATTAGAGGAAATTAGAGTACATGACATGGTATATAGTGAGTTTCAGTTTGTGGTTTTCCTTCCCTGGAAGAAATAACTCCTTTCTAGCCAATCACTAGCCCACTGAGCAAGAGTTCCCAGCTTGCTCTGTCCTCCTGGCCTCAGCCACACTATCAGCCTGCTCTCTGCTCCCAAGATTCTCTGTGTCATTTTGAAGGTTTGTTAAAGTCTTATGAAACACAACATGACTCCATTTGACTGGGGGAAGCTGGGACCATCGAGGACAAGAGTGGATTAAACTTGGCCATGAATTCTTTGAAACCAATTTTTGGTCACCTCTCTCCTTGAATCCGAAATGGCAATCCATTCCAGTATTCTTGCCTGGAGAATCCTGTGGATGGAGGAGCCTGGTGGGCTGCTGTCCATGGGGTCATACAGAGTTGGACATGACTGAAGCAACTTGGCATGTATGCATGCATTGGAGAAGGAAATGGCAACCCACTCCAGTATTCTTGCCTGGAGAATCCCAGGGACAGAGGAGCCTGGTGGGCTGCCATCTATGGGGCCGCACAGAATCAGACACGACTGAAGCGACTCAGCAGCAGCAGCAGCTCCTTGAATCCAGGCTGGTTCTGTGCTGCTTAATCAGAAATCCTCAGCATTAATGCAGCACCTGCCATGGAAGTGGTTGGGAAGTGGAAACTTCTGTTTTGACCCCCTTGGAACACTTCCTCTTGGGATACTTCCCTCAGAAATGCAGCCACCTGGAGCAGCCATGTCTGGGCATTGACTAGAGTCGCCCTCCCAGTTGGCAGCCATGTGGGTGCGCCATCTTGGTCCCTGCCAGCCAAGCCTTTGGAGGACACCAGCTCCAGCCGAGGCTGTGTGGGTCAGAACTCACAGAGTTGTTACGTAATAAAATGACTATTCAGTCACTGAGTGTTGGGGTGGTTTGTTACATAGCAATTAGATACCCAGAACAAGTGCCTCCACGGCAGAGGTGGCACACAGTTCATGTCTGGACCCCAGCCCCAAGCTGTGTGAGGAGTCCTGGGGCTTTTATGGGGCTGGCATGCCCCTCCCCCACACCATACTAGAAGCACTTTGATACACAGTGCTCTGAGACCACAGAGCCAAATGTGGGGCTCTATCTCCCCCTTGCTGAGCAGAGCAGGCACTGCAGAGAGCTCCCTGTCAGGTCTACATCCCTACCATCTGCCTCTCTAGTGCCAGGTGGGCAGCCAGCCCCAGAGGCCCCGGCTGCCAGGAATGCCAGGCTGTGAGGCTGTGGCCTGCGGCTGTACCAGTCCCGGCTGCCAGGGCCCGTATCAGAGCAGCCAGCCCCTGGTACTCAGCAGGGCTGCCAATGGGATTTCAGAGAACAGCGGGAGACATAGTCTTAATGAATCAGAGGCTCCTAGAGGGGAGAGGGAAAGCAGGGCTGGCAGTAGAGGGACAGCCCTTGATCTTCAGACTGCCAACAAGTGGGGCTGTGAACAGAAGGTGGCTTTTCCCCCATCAGGAGAATTGGACATCCGGGGAACGGGAGTGGAGCTCAGGAGGCTGAGGGGATTGACCAGATCTTTCCCCTCCACTCACAGTGAATGTCACACGAAGCACAGATTCTGGATTTTGTGTGTGTGTGTGTGTGTGTGGTAAAATATATATAACACAAAATTTACTATTTTAACCATTTTTTTTTAATATTTTTCATTGAAGGACAATTGCTTTACAGAATTGTGTTGGTTTCTGCCAAACATCAACGTGAATCAGCCATAGCTATACATGTGTCCCCTCCCTCTAGAACCTCCCTCCCACCTCCGTTCCCATCCCACCCCTCTTGGTTGTTACAGAGCCCTGGTTTGATTCTTGCATTAGTAGGCGGGCTCTTTACCACTGAGCCACCTAGGAAGCCCACTTATTACCACAGATATGCACTATTTAAATTAACATGAATGAATTTGATTCATCTAGGGACCTCATATCGGAGAAGGCAATGGCACCCCACTCCAGTGTTCTTGCCTGGAGAATCCCAGGGACAGGGGAACCTGGTGGACTGCCCTCTATGGGGTCGCACAGAGTCGGACATGACTGAAGTGACTTAGTAGCAGCAGCAGCAGGGACCTCATATAAGGAGAATTACGCAGTGTTTGTCTTTTGGGGACTGATTTGTTTCACTTAGAGTAATATCTCCAAAGTTCATCCATGTTGTACATGTGTCCAAATTTCCCTCCATGTTAAGGCCGAAGGTATACACTATGCTTTGTTTTTGCATTTATCCATGAGTGGATACTTCCATTGCTTCCAGCTTTTGGCTACCGCAAATAATAGGTGCACATTTATCTGAGTCCCTGCCTTCACTTCCTTCTGAATGCCTTTAAAAGTACTCTTCTTCCCTCTGCTGACTATAAAATTTATAGATGTAGATTATTCCCACCTGTCTCCTAAGCTGACTTGAAATTAAGAGGCCTAGCACCTAGGCCAGAGAAGGCAATGGCATCCCACTCCAGTACCCTTGCCTGGAAAATCCCATGGGCAGAGGAGCCTACTAGGCTGCAGTCAATGGGGTCGTGAAGAGTCAGACCCGACTGAGTGGCTTCACTTTCACTTTTCACTTTCATGCATTGGAGAAGGAAATGGCAACCCACTCCAGTGTTCTTGCCTGGAGAATCCCAGGGATGGGGGAGCCTGATTGGCTGCCATCTATGGGGTCGCACAGAGTCGGACATGACTGAAGCGACTTAGCAGCAGCAGCACCTAGGCCTCTTCACGTGGCCCATCAGGTTAATAACAGGAAACATTATAAAGTAGGTGATGTGTGTCACTGCTTCACAAATTCCACAACAACCTGTCAGGTGGGTGTTATCTTCTTACTTTAAATAAACTAAGGCTCAGAGAGAGCATGACTCTTGCTAAGGTCACCAGCTGGGAAGTAGCAGAGTCAGGACTTGGAAGTCAGGGCCATGTGAATCCAAAGTTCTCACCCTGATGAGTGCTCACTCACCTCATCCCAGCCCCTCACCTGAAGAAGCCCTTCTCCAGGGCTCACTTTTGCCTCTCAAACGCAAATCTTTTTTTAATTTATTTTATTAAATTATAGTTGATTTATGAGTCCTACTATACAGCAAAGTGATTCAGTATATATATATATATATATATATATGCATTCTTTTTCATATTCTTTCCTATTTTGGTTTATCACAGAATACTGAATATGTTTCCCTGTGCTACACCATAGGACCTTGTTGTTTACCCATTCTATATGTATTAGTTTGCATCTGCTAATCTAAAACTCCCAAGCCATCTCTCCCCACCCCAACTTGGCAACCACAAGCCTGTTCTCTATGTCTGCAAGTCTGTTTCTTTTTAAGAGATAAGTTCATTTGCAAGTGATAGCATATGATATTTGTATGTCCTGTCTGACTTACTTAGTATGATACTCTCTAGGTCCATCCATGTTGCTGTAAATGGCATTATTTCATTCTTTTTATGACTGAGTAATATTCCATTGTATATATGTGCCACATCTTTATTCATTTATCTGTCAGTGGACATTTAGGTTGTTTCCATGCCTTAGCTATAGTAAATAGTGCTGCTGTGAGCATTGAGGTGCTTATATATTTTTGAATTATAGTTTTTTCCTGACACATGCTGAGGAATGATATTGTTGGATCATATGGCAACTCTGTTTTTAGTTTTTTAAGGAACATTTACACTGTTTTCCATAGTGGCTGCACCAATTTACATTCCCACCAACAGCGCAAGAGGGTTCTCTTTTCTCTATACCCTCTGCAGCATTTGTTATTTGTAGACTTTTTAATGATGGTCATTTTGACTGATGTGAGGTAGTACCTTATTATAGTCAATCTTGAATCTTAATACTGTTTTTCCACCATCTCTGACCTTTTTCCTTTCCTTCTGGCCCAAAGCCCAATCAATTCTTTCCCCTGCAAGGTGCTGTGTGGTACATGCCATCCCCCCAGCCCAGGTAAGCACCATCCCTGAGCCAGCCCCTCTCATCCTCCAGCCACAGCCATACCCCACACTGCTCTCCCTGGCCCAAGCTCAAGGAAGCACTGGAGACATTGGCCCTGTTGCTTCCAGAAGAAAAGGGAATAGCTCTTGTTTGTTCTCACATCTCTAACAGAACAGCCTCTCCTGACAGGTTCCCTTGGCCAAGAAAGAGAGCCCCTGCAATGACCTGCAGACAAGACAAGCCCCAGCCTCTGCCTGTGCTCCTGAGTTGGGCAGGACAGGATCAGGTGGGTCTCAAGGTACAGCTTTTGGGAGTCATGGAGAAAAGTTATCTTCAGACCAGCTCTTAGTTGTTTGAAGAGTCTCTGGTGACATAAGCACTTTGCCCTCAGCTTGGCTCTTTCTATTCAGTTCATCTTTATTGGAACCCTAAAGGGAAGAGGGTGAGAGATGGAGTGGGTGATACTGGGATCCAACCCACTTTGAACCCCACCAGGCAGGAGAAAATTCACTTGGAAAAATGGCAGCACTTCGTACTGCAGAGGAGGATGCCTTGGCGACTTGAGATTGACCCCCACCCAACCACACCCCCACAGGAGAGCCAGAATTTCCATTCCAAGGGACATATTTATTGCCTGATGCTGAAAGGAGAGGATGATTGGCAAGGGAGGGAATTTTTACAGCATCCTAAGGCAGTGAGCTTGTATATTCTCTTCTCTGCCCTAAGTATCTGTCTCCAGCCTTGGCCTCAGGAGAACCACAGAACCTCAGAGCCATGAAGACCATCTGGTCACATGTCTTTTAACTGTGATTTCAAGGACTCTGTGAAGTACTGTGGGGATTTTTCTGGGCAGAGTCTGTAGCTCTCCTCATGAACCACGCAAGTGAGTGACAACGCAGAAAACATCCAACACCTCCCTCCACCCCTACTGATTTAAAAGCTGGGCATTAGGAAGGGGAAAGACTCATCTATCCACAGCAGAGGCAGGCCTGGCCCCCCAGTGTGGCCTGTCTTCGGGATGAGTTCCGGGGCCTCTCCACAGCCCAGGAGGGAGAGGGAGAAGAAGCTGAGGAAGGGAGCTGAGGGACTGTGGAAAGGGGGCCCTCACATTTCCCATCTCCAACAGGGACATAGCAAAAGGGAAAGAAGTCATGTTCCCACTGGAAAGAGCACCATTAAAAGTAAAAGAGAAAACTGAAAAAAATGGGACAGTCACCCAGTCATGAAAAGAATGGTGTGTTGTTCCCAAATGGGAGGGCACTGCTCTGGCTCTGATGAGTGTAGAGGAAGACAAATTTCAGCCCAAGGAGAGCGGAAGGAGGGCAAGTTGGCATGGGGCAGGAGTGCTGGCCCACCCTTGACCTGACAGACTGGCAACAGGTCCACCTTGCTCCACCTGCACTCAGAGGAGGTCCCAGTTCAGTAACTTATGTTCCTAATACCCTACGGCTCCTGGTGAGCCTGTGAAACCCCTCTTTCTGCTAGGAACAGAAGGAGACCTAGCCTTGGGTGACCATCAACATGTTTTTGCACATAAAAAAATGTAAGGTGTGATTTTGAAAAACTGCCAGTTTGAGAGCCCCACCTCCAGCCTCTCCAGCCACAGAAGAAGCCCAGTGGCTAGGTTAATGGTTCATCCTGAGAGCACTTCTCCCCCTCACTCCCTCCCTTCTGCCTCCATTACACTCACAGCATTGTTTGCTTTAAAGGAGCCTTGGGGGTGACTTACTTGGGGTCCCTACCTTGCTAGCTAAAAGCTGGGGAGAACAGGGAGATGGCAGCCCAGGATGATGCATACTAGACCAGCATGAGCCCCAGCAAGCCCAGCTGATCAGAAACCAGTCAGCTCCCCACTCCTGTACCTCTGCGAATTTCCTCCACTCCTCTCTTGGCCAGGGAGCATCCCCTATTAGTTGAGGATTCCAACAGCAGTAGCCACTTTAATTCTACTGAGATCCCCCTGTGAGCCAGGGTCCCCATGTTTGCAGACCCATCTAAGGACTTTTGGCAGCCTGCTGGGCCCACTGAGTAGGGATGTTGGCTCCAGACAGTCTCCAAGTAGGCCAACGGATGGGAGACTGGGGCTGCTCCAGGGGGAAGAAAGGGGAGGCCTCTCATCTAGAGGAAGGGGAGCCCTCCCACCCTCCCTGCCCTCCCCTGGCAGCACAGTGTCACATTTGACTGAAATTTAATTAGAGTGTAGTGTAAGCAAGAACAAGCAAGGACTCCTAATTGAAAATTACATTCCCAGCTCCATCACAGCTCACAGCCCCGATGCTATCAGAGGGTCTATAAACACGGCCAGCACCCTGCAAGGCCAGCTCCTCTGTGCCCACCCTGTGCTGTAGGACCAGTCAGACAGGCCCAAAGGGGACATTACTCTCTAGGGAAAGATTTGAGGGCAACTCTCCTAGCTTCCTCTGGCCCTCCAAGGTCACACCGTCTCCTCATCACAGCAGGCAAATTGGATCCTAGCAGAGGAGGAAAGATACACACTGGGAGCCCTCCATATGCATTCTCTAAATGGATCCTCTCAAATGGTTTCTGTTGTTTAATATCAATTTTACAGGTGAGAAAAGTGAGGTTCAGAAGCTAGACAACTCATCTGCCTGGTCACCCAGCTAGTCAGTAGAAGCACAGGGATTGGACACAGGAATACTACCTTTGACATAGCTGTGCTCTTCACTCCCAAACACCCCCCACACTGTCTTACACAGGACACACTCCATGGGGCAGGGTGAGCGGAAGGCACTGCTTCCAATAATGCAGCCCTCCAGCCATGGCAGACCAGTCCTGCAGACATCTGCCCAAGCAGGGCTGGGCAAGGCTCGCTCCCTGAAATATGAATGTTGAAAAGCCAAATGCAGAGGCTGGATCATTGCTAGAGGTGCCCTGGGTTCCACCACCTCCAGCTGCCAGAACAGGATTTGGCCATTCAGTTCCCCTTTTGCTTCTAGAGAATACTCCTCTATCCTTCCAGTATATTTGGGATATGGGAGGGTTTTGTTTGCTGGCTTGCTTCATTGAGACAGAGTAGTTCTGTGACTTGCAACCAAAGAACTTTTACATATATCTAAAGAGGCTTTTGGCAATCTATCTCCATCCAATCACTCAAAGCTTATTCTTCCTCAATTCCCAATAGTTATCATCTCTAGTCAGGCCAGTCCCTTCTCTGTTCATGCTGAGCCCATTCAGGCCAGTGCCCAGGTTATTCTTCTGCATAAAGCATCCTTGCAACCTCCAACTCCATTTTTCCTCCAGCTTAAGAGATTCTACCCATTCTCCAAGATTCAACTGCTTCAGCACAACCTGAACAATCACAGTACTAGAGAACTAAACTAATAATCAAACCCAACATACTTTCCCTATATATTGCTATCTATCTTGGTTCATGAGGCCTTTTATCATAGAAACCTCATATTGTTCTGGTCTTGTATAGCAGAAAGGGTCCAGCCCGGGCTGGGAACAGAACAGATGCACTGAATTATTTATGAGGATGGCCTGGCAGAGACTGCTCCCACTTGATCAAAAACTGTTTTATTTTTTGCTACACTGCACATCCCAGATCCTGTACATAAGACACAGCCATGTGACTGTGTTTTAGCCAATGGAAAGTAAGCAGAAACATGAGTCACTTTTGCCCAAGTGTGCCCACCCACACCCTCCATCCCCTCCTTTGGCTACATGAAGACAATCACAAGGCTCTAAGCTCTAAACCATTGTGTGGGAAGCCTCCTGTCGATCAAGAACACCTGCTTCAGACAATTATATAAATGAGAAAGAAACATCTATTGTGTTGGAACAATCATACACTTCGTGGCACATCTGTCAGAGCAGCTAGTCTTATCCACCTACTATGGATGGGGCAGTGATGCTGGTGGAGGTCATGGTGTTTTAGTAATGGTAATGATTGTTACCACTCATTCAGCAGGACAGCGGTCATAGGGTTCTTGTAATAGTGGGGATAGCAAGGGTGATGACAGTAACAATCTTAATGATGATAACAATGTGGCTGGTATTGCTTATGACTGTGATACTAATGACATATAATGGGCTGCCAATAAAGACTTCACCTGTCACCACAGAAGTGGCATCCAGGACCCAAAGCTAAAGAAAAAGAGTCCCTTAGTTCTCCCTGTTAAAATGTAGCCACCAATATGTGGGCAACAGGCACTTCCTCAGAGATCAATAAGAGTGGGCACCCACATCCCCATCCCCCAAGTCTGTGTAAGCAAAGGATTCGGGACAAGGAAAAGGAGAAGGAGAATCACGTTGTTAAGGATATGCTGTTTTTTGGAGACAAGTTACTGCCTCCCTAGCCTTTCCACCCCAAAGCCAAGATGGGGTAGGGGTGGGGGATCACTGCATTAAGGAAGGACCTGCAGCTCCTTCTCCCACTGAACATCTGCCTGCCAACCTGGCCCAAGTATAAAATAGGTCCCTGGTTTCCACCTGGGTTAGGTGAACTGAGTTGATCCTGCACAGATATGCTCCACACAGAGGCAGACATTACCAGAGGGAGGAGGACATCCCACTGTTGATGCCGGTGGGGGCAGGGGGTAGTGAAGCACAGGAGTCAACCTTCACCCAGACCTGTCCTACTTGGACCCTGAGAAGTAGGAGGCCCCACAGGGCCCTCCAAGGAGCCCATGCTAAGGATATGGAAGAAGCAAGAACTTGAAGAGGAGAGAGGAGGGGTCTCCTGATCAGACTTCACCTGCCCCTCCACTTCAAGAAGCCAGGGTACCAGCCCAACATTGTTCTGGGGAGACAAGAGGAAATGACATTTCACTGGTGAGAGAGTGGGATTTTCAATGGAGTGGGCTTGCACCAGAAGAAAGGATAAAATATCAGGGTAATGGAAATTGACCAAGATCTTCAGGGGTGGCAAGGGGATAGTCTACAGAATGTAGTTAAAACACTTGTTGGAGGGAAACATAATCTTTTTAGGTTGTTACCCCACCAATTAGTCTTCAATAGACTGGTTCCATCAGGAATGGGAACAGAGGTGATTCACTAATTCTTTCATAAAATATTTAACAAGTGGCTACCGAATCTCAGGACACATACTGATGGGAATAATGCTGACAGGAACCACTGTGTGAAAACACTAGCTCCCGATGGTCTCCCTTAGATGCCTGGGGGAGTCTGAACTCCCTGGGCCCCTGCTGTACCCTGGACCATCTCCCACTATAATCAAGTATATCTGATAGCATACTGGTGCACCCATACTAATAGAGACCCAATTTAATCAAGATTAAATAAGATAGATGCTTACTGTTCACCCACAGAAACAGCCAGGTAAATGACCTGGGGCTGGCTGGCAGGGCAGCCTTGCTTCATCAGTCTCTGCTGCCTTTATCACGTGGCCTCTGTCTCAAGGTATTTCTTTCAAGGGTCTTATCACCACCTGTGACATCTGGCTTTTTTGTTTATTTATTTTCTTATTTATTGCAATTTCCGTCACTGCAATGTTAGCTTCCTGCAAGCAGGAACCATGTCTGGTATATTCACTGTAGAATTTCCCTGCACCTAGCAGGTGTAGAGACTGTAAATATTTGTACATAACACTTAGGTCCTAGTACCTCCTCTTTCCAAGAGTAACTCTGTCTATCTATATTCCCCATCATGCCTGAAAATTGTTGAGTAGGTAATTTTGCCCCAAGAACACCCCTGAATCCACCTACCCAGCCAGTCACTTGGTAGAGAATGCTTACTTCTTCCTGTCAGCCTGTGAAGAAACAACACAGAGCAAAGGAGAGAAAAATTGCACATGGTTCTTGATACTAATGCCTGGAAATTACATCACTAGTAAACCATGGCTCAGTGAATTGTCAGAATCTTCCTTTGGGTAAGAATGTAAGGGAACAAAGAAAGAAGAGAACTAGGAGTATCACTCTCTAAGGTGAGTTGTTTGGGTAGGTTAGTGAACAAATAAAAGGTCTAGAGTGAAGTAAAGGAGACAGCTTACAGCTGCAGAAAACAATTAGCTGGGGTTTTCAGAAGACTGAGCTCCTTGTCCTAACCTCACCTTCACTTACTGCATGAACAGGATAAATTGTGCCACCTCTCTGGGCAGTAGTCTCTCCGCCTGTTTAATAAGAGGTTTGGACCAAGTCATGTCCAAGGTCTCTTACACTTCTGATGGTCTGTAAGGAGGAAGGGCTTTCTTTATTAATCTTAAAGCCCATAAACTTATGGCACTGAATGGGTTTCCCTCCAAACATGTCCTTTCTGCATGACTGTGCAGCTCCTTTTCAAATCATACTCTTGTTTGGCAATGTCAATGTCATCAAATATTGGCAAAGGAGGCTGAAGAGGTCTAGCAAGTCAGCATCTGTGAAACAGCCAAGAGTGGCTTCTTGTCTTCTTTGGATACTTTTCCATAGGAAAGCAAACACACTGACACTCTGCTCCTCGAGCCACATGCCAGCAAGAGAAAGAGGAATTGCTTGCTCAATAGCCAAGAAATTCCTAACATGTTTGGAGACTTTTTATATCAAGATCCCTTATGAATACCAAGTTAATGTGCATAGCATCCTTTCTGACTCATCATCAACTCAATGGACATGAGTTCGAGCAAATTCCAGGAGATTGTGAAGGACAAGGGAGCCTGGCATGCTGCAGTCCATGGGGTTGCTAAGAGTCAGACACAAATTAGCAACTGAACAACAACAACAAATCCTTTCTGAATCAAGGGAAAGCAAAACTCCAAACTATCTACAGATCTTATCTATAAAGGTCTACTAATAGAACAAAGAGAGATTCCAGCAAGAGTTGAAGCAAAAAAGGACAACAGGAAGAACAATAACCAAATATTGAGTATCTATCTTAAATCTACCCCTAGACTAGATGCTGTGAGTGATGATGTCCAGGATACAATGACAACTTTAAGGTAATATCTTTACAATTCCTAGCATTTATGAAATAGTAAGATGATGGGAGCAGGGGGATGAGTCCTGAGTGGATGACGTGGAAGTAAGTTTATTTTAGAGATGAGTAATAAAAGGTAATTTTCTATAATAATACAAAAGGCACAAGAAGAAACAGAAAATCTGAATTCTATAATAATTAAATTAAAACTGTAAATTAAACAAAAATATATCCACAAACAAAACTCAGACCAAGGTGGCAACCCAAGAAAACTGTAACAATCACTTTAAGAAATAAAACCTTTATTGCATACATCCTTCCATAGACATAAGACGAAACATTGCTGTAGTCATTTAATAAACCAGCATGACCATAGTTCTAATATCTGATAAGGAGACTGATAAAAAAGAAAATTACAACAAACCCATTCATAAGTAGAGTGCAGAAACCCTTTCAAAATTAGCAAAATCAATCCAGTGATATATAAAAAGGATAATATATCATGAAATACAAGACTGGCTTAACATTAAAAAATCAATTTATGTAAATTACCACATTAACAGAATAAAGAAGAAAAACATTTCCAAACATACCCAAAACAATGCATATGATAAATTTCAAGACCTGTTTAGCATCACAGAACTCTCAGCAAACTGAAAATGAACTTCCTAAATCTGATAGAGAATGCAACTAACATTACACCCAATGGTGACAGAATGAATGTTTTTCATCCCCAGGGTCAGGAACACAAGGATGGCCACTCTCACCACTCCTATCCAACGTTGTGTTGGTAGCCCCAGCCAGGGAAATAAAAAGTAAAAGGCATAAAGGTGGGAAAGCAAACAACATGCTTTCTTTGTTCACAAATGGCATAAATATATATGCTAACTATACAAAAAAATATAATAATTTAATTTTGCAGGAATGTAAGATGTGTTGTTGTTGTTGAGTCACTAAGTCATGTCTGACTCTATGTCACTCCATGAACTGCAGCATGCCAGGCTCCCCTGTCCTTCACTATCTCCTCAGTTTGCTCAAACTCATGTCCATTGAGTCAGTGATGTCATCCAGCCATCTCATCCTCTGTTGCCCCCTTCTCTTGCCCTCAATCTTTCCCAGCATTAGGGTCTCTTTCAATGAGTCAGCTCTTTGCAACCAGTGGCCAAAGTATTGGAATTTCAGCTTCACCACCAGTCCTTTCAAAGAACACTTAGGGTTTATTTCCTTTAGGATTGACTGATTTGATCTCCTTGCAGTCCAAGGGATTCTTGAGAGTCCAGCACCACAGGATATGAGGTCAATATTAAAAAATGATTGTACTGCTAGATACTAGCAATGGACACTTAGAAATGAAATTTAAGAAATAACACCACTATACATGAAAAGATGCTCAATATCACTAGTCTTAGGGGAATGCAACTTAAACCACAATGAGAAATCTTTGCTGCAAGATGGCAGAATAGGAAGACTCTGAACTTACCTCCTCCCATGGGTACATCAACATTACAACTATTGATGAGACAGCAGAAAAGATCTACTAGAAAAGATCTTCTACAGCTAAAGGTATAAAGAAGGAATCACAACAAGAAGGGTAGGAAAGGCAGAATCAGTACAGTCAAGACCCAAACCCTAGGGTAAGCAATCCACAAACACAATGATAATTACAATTGCAGAGGCTCTCTCTAAGGAGCAAGGGGTCTGAGCCACACATCAGGTACCACATCCCAGGGCTCCTGCACCAGAAAGATAAGCCCTCAGAACATTTGGCTATGAAGGCCAGTGGGGCTTACTTTGGGGAGACCCAAATAAATGGCTGTGAGAAATAGAGACTCCACTCTTAAATGACACACACAAAATCTCACATGCTCTGGGACCTAGGGAGGAAGCAGTAATTTGAAAGAAGCCTGAGTCAGACATACCTGCCAATCCTGGAGAGCCTCTTGGAGGCAGGAGGCAACTGCAGCTCACCCTGGGGACAAAGACACTAGCAGCAGTCATTCTGAGGGAGCTTGTTGACACTGGTGCTGGCAAGTGCCAGTGTGGAATTCTCCCTCCAGCTCATTAGCACCATGAACTGGCCCCACCCAGAAGCCTGTTGGCACCAGTGCTACGGCACTTCAGGCCAGGCAACTACTAGATGGGGATATAGCCCCATCCACCAGCAGGAGGTTACCTTAATAGCCTCTCAGCCTAAAGCAAGCCTTATCTACTAGAGGGCCCAGGACTCGGCCTCACTTACCAGTGCACATGTACTAGCCCTGAGACCACCCTGAGCCCTGCAGACAACAATTCCAAGACCTGGATTCACCCAGCAGTGAGCCAGCACTAGACCCAGGACTCCCTGAGCCCAGATCCCACTGACCACCGTTTCAACGTCAGTTCTGAGACACTGTGGCCCTGCAGTCAGTGACTCCAAGACCTGCCTCTGCCTGCCAACAGGCAGGTACTAGCTCCAGGGTCTGACTTTACCCACTGGTGGGTGAGTGACAGCCCTAGGATGCTCTGAACCCCAACCCTACCCACCAACAAGCCAACATGATCTTTGAGATACCTTGGACTCCTCAGCCAGCTACCCAGGGATCCAGCCCCACTCATCAATGGGCCAGCACCAGTTTCTGGACACCCCAGAACCCAGAGGCAGCCATGTTAGGAACCAGCCCTACCCAGCAGCAGGCTGACATACTAGAACTAGGAACCCCAGCCCCGCAACCACCCACCCCAGAACACAACTCTAACCACCACTAAGCCAACACTAGCCCTGGAAATGTCCACAGATCCACAGCCAGGACTCAGCTCCATCAACCACTGGCCAGGAGCCTCCACATAAGGCAGGGCATGGCAAGCAACTGGACTGAGAGCCAGTCACATCTACCAGACCACCCACAGTAGTCATCCTAACACAAAAGAAGGACCCACACTGCCCACATAAGGGTCACACCTAGACCATATAGCTCTGGTGATCAGAGGAGAGAGTGCTGCTGGAATGTGCAGATGTTTCCTACAAAGGGCCACTTCTCCAAGGTCAGGGAATATAAACAACCTACTAGATACATGCTCTGGGAAGATACATGCTCTCCTTGGAAGAAAAGTTATGACCAACCTAGACAGCATATTAAAAAGCAGAGACATTACTTTGCCAACAAACATCCATCTAGTCAAGGCTATGGTTTTTTTAGTAGTCATGTATGGACGTGAGAGTTGGACTATAAAGAAAGCTGAGCGCCGAAGAATTGATGCTTTTGAACTGTGGTGTTGGAGAAGACTCTTGAGAGTCCCTTGGACTGCAAGGAGATCCAACCAATCATTCACAAAGGGAATCAGTCCTGAATATTCATTGGAAGAACTGATGTTGAAGCTGAAACTCCAATACTTTGGCCACCTGATGTGAAGAGCTGACTCATTTGAAAAGACCCTATGCTGGGAAAGATTGAAGGTGGGAGGAGAAGGAGACAACAGAGGATGAGATGGTTGGATGGCATCACCGACTCAATGGGCATGAGTTTGAGTAAACTCTGGGAGTTGGTGATGGACAGGGATGCCTGGCATGCTGCAGTCCATGGGGGTGCAAAGAGTCGGTCACGACTGAGTGACTGAACTGAACTGAACTAGATACATAGAAATAAAAATCTCAAACTAGACAAAATGAGCTGACAGAGTAATGTGTTCCAAACAGAAGAACAAGACAAAACCCCAGAAGAACTGACTGAAGTGGAGAAAGCAATCTACCTGAGAAAGAGTTCAAGGTAATGATCATAAAGATTATCAAAGAACTCAGGAAAAGAACAGATGAGCAGAGTCACAAGCAAGCATTTTTAAACAAAGATTTAGAAAATATAAAGAAGAACCAAAGAGAGTGGATAATACAGTAACTGAAATGAAAAATACACTAGAAAGAATTAGCAGTAGGTTAAAAGATACAGATGAATAAATTAGCAAGCTGGAAGACAGAGCAGTGGCAACCACTACCCCTGAACAGAAAAAATTAAAAACAATAAAAAGAGATGAGGACAACTTAAGAGATCTCTGGGACAACATCCAGTGTACAAACATTCACATTATAGGGATCCCAGAAGAAAACAGAAAGTGGCAGAAAATATATTTGAGACATAATAGCTAAAAACTTCCCTAACCTAGGAAATGGAACAAAAATCCAGACCCAGTAAGCACAGAGTCCCAGATAGGATCAATCAAAGGGACCACATCAGATACATTGTCATTAAATGGCAAAAGTTAAAAATAAAAAGAGAATATTAAAAGCAGCAAGGGAGAAGCAACAAGTGTATACAAGGGAATGCCCATAAGTCTATCAGCAGACTTTTCAGCAAAAATGCTATAGGCTGGAAGAGATATATTTAAAATATATCAGATATATTTTTTTATATATCTGATATATTTTAAAATATATGATATATTTAAAAATCATATATCATATTTATTTTTTATGTTTTTTTATTTTTTAAATTATTTTTTTTCTTTACAATATTGTATTGGTTTTGCCATATATCAACATGCATCTGCCATATGCGAGACAGCAAAAGAGACACATATATCATATTTAAATATGATACATTTAAAATATATATGATATATTTAAAATAATGAAAGAGGAAAACCTATAACCAAGAGTATTCCACCCAGCAAGTTGTTTACAAAATCAAGAGTTGTATAGACAAACAAAATCTAAAAAGAGTTCATCACCACCAAACCAGCTTTATAAGAAATGTTAAAAGAACTTCTTTAAGCAAAAAAGAAAAAGCCACAACTAAAAACATGAAAATTATGAAAGGAAAAATCTCATTGGTAAAGGCAAACACACAGTAAAGACAGTAAATTAACCATATATAAAGCTAGTAGAAAGGGTAAAAGACAAAAGAAGTAAAATTATCTATATCCACAATAAGTAGTTAAAGGATACACAAAACAAAAAGATTTGGGACTTCCCTGGTTGTTCAATGGTTAATACTCCCCACTTCCACTATAGGGGGCATGGGTTCAATTGCTGGTGGGGAACTAAGATCCTACATGCCACAGCATGTGGCCAAAAAAAAACAAAGTAAAAAGATTCAAAATATGATGTCAAAAACAGTAAATGTAGGAGAGAGGAGTAAAACTACAGGGTTGTTAAAATGCATTTGAAATTAAGAGATCAGCACACTGAAAATATCAAATATATAAATTGCTGTATATAAACCTTATGGTAACCACAAACCAAAAATCTATAATAGATACACACTAAAAAAAGAGAAAGGTATCCAAACACTAAAAATTCCCATTAAATCACAAGGGAAGAGAACAAAAGAAGAAGAAAGGATCAAGAAAACCTACAAAAAACAACCTGAAGAAAACAAAATGGCTATAAGAACATACTGGTCAATAATTACTTTATATGTAAATAAAGTAAATGCTCCAATTAAATGACAGAGTGGCTGGATGGATGCTGCTTACAAGAAACTCACTTCAGATCTAAAGACACACACGCACTGAAAGTGAGGGGATGGAAAAAGATATTCCACACAAATGCAAATCAAAAGAAAGCCTGGGGTAGCAATACTTACATCAGACAAAATTGACTAAAATAAAGACAGTAACAGACAAAGAAGGACAATGCATAATGATAAAGGAACTAATCCAAGAAAGAAGATATAACAATTATAAATATATACAGACTCAACATGGAAGCATCTGAATACATAAAGCAAATATTAACAGACATAAAGGAAGATATTGACAGTAACACAATAATAGAAGGGGACTTTAAAACCCTACTTATACCAATGGACTGAACAACAACAGCAAATATCAATGGACATATCATCAAGAAAGAAAATCAATAAGGAAACACTGGCCTTAAACTATAAATTAGACAAAATGGACTTAATAGATATATATGGAACATTTCATCTAAAAGCAACAGAATATACATTCTTTTCAAGTGGACATGGAACATTATGGATACAGCACATGTTCTTGTTGTTCAGTTGCTTAGTCATGTCTGACTCTGTGACCCCATAGACTGCAGCACACCAGTCTTTCCTGTTCTTCACTAACTCCCAGAGTTAGCTCAAACTCACGCCCATTGAGTCGATGATGTCATCCAACCATCTCATCTTCTGTCACTCCTTTCTCCTCCTGTCCTCAATCTTTCCCAGTATCAGTCTTTTCCAATGAGTTGACTCTTCACATTAGGTGGCCAAAGTATTGAAGCTTCAGCTTCAGCATCAGTCCTTCCAAAGAGTATTCAGGATTGATTTCCTTTAGGATTGACTGACTTGATCTGTCCAATGGACTCTCAGGAGTCTTCTCCAGCACTACAGTTCAAAAGCATCAGTTCTTCAGTGCTCAGCCTTCTTTATGGTCCAGTGCTCACATCCATACATGACTACTGAAAAAACCATACAGCACATGGTAGCCCACAAAACAAGTTTGGGGATGTGGCCCAAACAAGTCTCAGTATATAGAAAAATATTTAAATCATAATAAGCATCTTTTTTGATCACAAGAATATGAAACTAGAAATCAAATAAGGAAAAAAAAACAACAACAAAAACACAAACATGTGGAGGCTAAAAAATATGCTACTAGGGACTTCCCTGGTGGCCCAGTGGTTAAGAATCTGCTTCCAATGCAGGGGACACAGGTTCGATCCCTGGTTGGGAACTAAGATCCCACATGCCAAGGGGCAACTAAGCCTGTGCACCACAACTAGAGATCCTGTGCACCACAACTACTGAGCCTGTGCACAGTGGAGCCCAGGTGCCACAGTGAAGAGCTAGTGCAGCCAAAGATAAAAGAAAAAAAAAAAACACATGCTATTAAACAACCAATAAATCACTGAAGAAATCAAAGGAGAAATAAAAAAATACCTGGAGAAAAATGAAAACAAAACCACAACAATCTAAAATTTATTGAACACAGCAAAAGCTCTTCTGAGAGAAGTTTATAGTGATATAAGCCTATCTCAGGACACAAGAACATCAAAACTAAAGTAACTGAAAAAGGAAGAGCAAAAAGTCAGAGAAGGAAAGAAATCATAAAAATCAGAGCAGAAATAAATGAAATAGAGACTAAAACAATAGAAAAGATTAATGAAGTAAGAGCTGGTTCTATGAAAAGATAAACAGAATTGATAAACTTTTAGCTACACTCATCAAGAAAAAAAAAAAGAGAGCCCAAATTAATAAAATCTGAAATAAAAATGGAGAAACTACAACCAATGCCACAGAAATACAATGGTTAATGAGATTACTATGTCAATAAATGTCAATAAATTATATGTCAATAAAACGAACAACCTATGAGAAATAGACAAATCCTTAGAATTGTATAATTTCCTAAAGCTTAATCAGGAATAAATAAGAAAATATAAGTGATCAATTAACAGTAATGAAATTAAAACAGTAATTTTTAAAAACCCCAAAAAACAAAAATCCAGGGCTAGACAGCTACACAAGAGAATTCTATCAAATACTTGCTGCTGCTGCTGCTGCTAAGTCGCTTCAGTCGTGTCCGACTCTGTGCGACCCCACTGATGGCAGCCCACTAGGCTCCCCCGACCCTGATTCTCCAGGCAAGAACACTGGAGTGGGTTGCCATTTCCTTCTCCACTGCATGAAAATGAAAAGTGAAAGTGAAGATGCTCAGTTGTGTCCGACCCTCAGCAACCCCATGGACTGCAGCCCACCAGGCTCCTCCATCCATGGGATTTTCCAGGCAAGAGTACTGGAGTGGGGTGCCATTGCCTTCTCCAATCAAATACTTAGAGAAAAGTTAATAACTATCCTTCTCAAACTATTTCAAAAAATTGCAGAGGAAGGAATGCTTCTAAATGCATTCTACCAGGCCAGCATCACCCCGATATCAAAATTAGATAAAGATACCACAAAAAAGAAAATTATAGGCTAATAATACTGATAGATATAGATGCAAAATGCTCAATGAAATACTAGCAAACTGAATTCAGCAATATATTAAAAAGATCATGCACCATTATCAAGTGGAATTTATCTCAGGGATGCAAGGATAGTTCAATATCCACAAATATCCACAAAGTAACACACTACATTAACAAACTGAAGAATAAAAATTATATAATCATCTAAATAAATGCAAAAATATATTCTGACAAAATTGAATTTATCCATTTGTGATTAAAAAAAAACCTCTAAAAAAGTGGATATAGAGGGAATATACCTAAACATAAACAGGAACAAAGCAAAGATGCCCAGTCTCACCACTTTTATTCAAAATAGTATTGTAAGTCCTAGCCAAAGCAACCAGCCAAGAAAAAGAAATTAAAGGAATCCAATTTGGAAAGGAAGAACTAAAACTGTTAACTCCCTGCAAATGACATGATACTATGCATTAGAAAATCCTCAAAATTCCACCAAGAAACACCTAGAGCTATCACTGGGCTTGGTAAAGGTGTAGAGTACAAAATTAAAACACAGAAATCTGTTGCATTTTATACACTGAAACAAACTATTAGAAAGGGAATGCAAGAAAACATTTACAATTGCATCAAAAAGAATAAAATACCCAGGGATGAATTTAATCAAGGAAGCAAAAGACCTGTACCCAGAAATCTATAAGATAGTGATGAAAAAAACTGAAAACTGAAGTCAACACAAGCAGATGGAAAGATATATTATGTTTGTGGGTTGGAAGAATTAATATTGTTAAAATGACCATGTTACCCAAGGCAATCTACAAATTCAGTGCAATTCTTATCAAAATACCAATGGCATTCCTCACAAAACTAGAACAAATAATTCTAAAATTATTTATATGCAAATATGAAAGACCCTAAATAGCCAAAGCTCCCTTGAGAAAAAAGAACAAAGCTGGAATTATCACACTGTCTGATTTTAAACTATTGGGATTCCCCAGTGACTCAGCGGTAAAAGAATCTGCCTGCAATGTAGGAAATGTGGTTTGATTCCTGGGTTGGGAGAAGGAAACAGCAACCTACTTCAGTATTCTTGCCTAGGAAATCCCATGGACAGATGAGCCTGGCAGGCTACAGTCCATGAAGTCACAAAAGAGTTGGACATGACATGGCAACGAAACAATAACGACAACAAATGAAGCTGTGGTCCTCAAAACAATATGATACTAAACCAAAAATAGATATATAGATCAATAGGATAGAAGAGAGAGCTCAGAAATAGACTCACACTTATATGGGCAATTAATTTACAACAAAAATGGAGGGGAAAACAGCCTTTTCAAGAAATGGTATTGGGAAAACTTGACAGATACATGCAAAAGAATCAAACTGGGATATTCTCTCACACCATGCACAAAAATAAATTCAAAATGGATTAAAGACAAATGTAAGATCTGAAACCATGAAAATTCTACTTTAAAAAAAAGCATGCAGGACTTTCTCTGACATCAGTCTTCACAGTATTTTTTTAGAGAAGTCTCTCCGGGCAAGGGAAACAAAAGCAAAATAAACAAATAGGACTACATGAAACTAAAAAGCTTTTTCATAGGAAAGGAACCCCTCAACAAAATGAAAAGTTACCCACTGAGTGAAAGAAGATATTTGCAAACAGCGTGTCTAACAACTGGTTAATATACAAAATATATAAAGAACTTGTAAATTCATGATGAAAACAAACAAATAATCCAATTAAAAAGGAGCAAAGGATCTGAATAGGCATGTGTCCAAAGAAGACAAACATTATGGAGTGTCCTCAAAAAATTAAAAATAGAACTATCATATGATCCAGCAATTCCACTTCTGATTATTTATGCAAAGAAAAGAAAAACACTAATTAGAAAAGATATGTGTACCCTTTTGTGTATTGCAGCGTTATGTACAATAGCTAAGATATAGGGAAAACCGAAGTGTCCATCAATAGATGAATGAATAAAGATCATGTGGTAGTCAGATACATAGATAGATAGTAATAGAGCTATATAGATATGTGATATATGTATAATAGATTATTAGTCATAAAGAAAAATGAAATCTTGCCATTTGTAAAAACATGGATGAACCTAGGGGGTATTATGGTAAGTGAAATAAGTCAGACAGAGAAAGAAAACTACTGTGTGATGTCACTTATACACAGAATATAAAAAAGCAAAACAAACAAACAAAAAATCGGAAACATAGCTATATGCACAAAAAGCAAGTAGGTCATTACTAAGGATGAGAAAGTGTGGGGAGATTAAGAGGTGAAACTTTCAGTTGCAAAATGAATGAGTCACAAGTATGAAGTGAACAGGGTGGGAGATATAGTCAATAGCTAAGTAATATCTTTGAAGTTGAATGACATATTATACTAGACTTACCATGGTGATAATTTTGACTTGTATAGAAAAAAATCACCATATTTTGTAACAGAAACTAACATAGTGTTGCAGCTCAATTATCTTCAAAAAACAAACATACATACAAACTCATAGGAAAAAAGATCAAATTTTCAGTTACTGGATTATCAAAAAAGCAAGAGAGTTCCAGAAAAACATCTATTTCTGCTTTCCTGACTATGCCAAAGCTTTTGACTATGTGGATCACAAGAAACTGTGGAAAATTCTGAAAGAAATGGGAATACCAGACCACCTGACCTGCCTCTTGAGAAATTTGTATGCAGGTCAGGAAGCAACAGTTAGAACTGGACATGGAACAACAGACTGGTTCCACATAGGAAAAGGAGTACGTCAAGGCTGTATATTGTCACCCCGCTTATTTAACTTATATGCAGAGTACATCATGAGAAACGCTGGGCTGGAAGAAGCACAAGCTGGAATCAAGATTGCCAGGAGAAATACCAATAACCTCAGATATGCAGATGACACCACCCTTATGGCAAAAAATGAAAAGGAACTAAAAAGCCTCTTGATGAAAGTGAAAGAGGAGAGTGAAAAAGTTGGCTTAAAGCTCAACATTCAAAAAACGAAGATCATGGCATCTGGTCCCATCACTTCATGGGAAATAGATGGAAAAACTGTGGAAACAGTGTCAGACTTTATTTTTCTGGGCTCCAAAATCACTGCAGATGGTGATTGCAGCCATGAAATTAAAAGACACTTACTCCTTGGAAGGAAAGTTATGACCAACCTAGATAGCATATTCAAAAGCAGAGACATTACTTTGCCAACAAAGGTCCGTCTAGTCAAGGCTATGGTTTTTCCTGTGGTCATGTATGGATGTGAGAATTGGACTGTAAAGAAAGCTGAGCACCAAAGAATTGATGCTTTTGAACTGTGGTGTTGGAGAAGACTCTTGCGAGTCTCTTGGATTGCAAGGAGATCCAACCAGTCCATCCTAAAGGAAATCAGTCCTGAATATTCATTGGAAGGACTGATGTTGAAGCTGAAATTCCAATACTTTGGTCACCTGATGCGAAGAGCTGACTCATTTGAAAAGTCCCTGATGCTTGGAAAGATTGAGGGCAGGAGGAGAAGGGGACAACAGGATGAAATGGTTGGATGGCATCACCGACTCAATGGACATGGGTTTGGGTGGACTTTGGGAGTTGGTGATGGACAGGGAGGCCTGGTGTGCTGTGATTCATGGGGTCACAAAGAGTCGGACACAACTGAGCGACTGTACTGAGACTGAGACTGAGAAGCAGGGTTGGTGGAAGGAGGGAGAATTGGATAAAAGCATTCAAAAAGTATGAACTTCCAGTTATAAGATAAATAAGTAGTAGAGATGTGATTAAAATGTCATAAATATAATTAACAGTGCTGTATGCTATATATGAAAGTTGTTAGAGTAAATCCTAAGAGTTCTCATCACAAAAAAAAGAACTTTATTTTCTATTTTTTAAATTTTGTATCTGTAAGAGATGATGTTCATTAAGCTTCTTGTGATAACCATTTCATGTTGTATATGTCAAATCATTATGCTGTTCACCTTAAACATACAGTGTGTGCTGCTGTATGTCAATTATATCTCAAAACTAGAAAAAATAATTTTAAAACATAATAAAAAAGTGAAATGTCATAATATTTGCAACATACTTTTAAATAATTCCTCTGTGTGTGTGTGTGTGTGTGTTCAAGGCAAATATTAAGATCTTCTATTATTAGAAAAAATTTAATAAAGCTATTGCCATTTTGGAAAAAAAATGGGGGAAAGTACAGTTTTCTCATAAAATACAGTACAATTTATTTTGGAATAATTTTTAATCAGGGCATGAGTGGTGCTAAGTTGTTTCAGTCATGTCTGACTCTTTGTGACCCTATGGACTGTAGCCCACTGGGCTTTTCTGTCATCAAAATTCTCCAGGCAAGAATACTGGAGTGGGTTCCCATTTCCTTCTCCCGGGGATTTTCCTGACCCAGGGATTGAACTAGAGTTTCCTGAGGCTCCTGCATTGAATGCAGATTCTTTACCACTAAGCCACTGGGGAAGCCCCAATGAGGGCATAATGTTGATACATCTGACTATATTAAAAGTAAGAACTTCTTCCATCAAAAGATATAATGAAGAGAGAGAAAGAATATGCCATAGAATGGCAGAAGTCATGAACATTCAGTTCATAACAATTCATTAAGTTGCATGTTTATATCTTTTATGTACATCTCTGTATGTTTTTGTATCCACAAAAGCAAATAAAAAGGTTAAAATAGATATTGGATTATAGAGAAACAGGTGGATTAAACTCAGCCAGTAGTGGCTCTAAGGAGGATTTTATCACGCTTGTTAAATGGCTCATTTAGCTGCAAGGAAGGGTAGCATTGTTGCCTGTGCAAGTGTTAAAAACAGACAAACAATAAAACTAACAAGCAATCTTCTCCAAAGTGCTAGGGAAGAAAACCCTGAGGCTGGGAAGAGGTTGGGGCCCTGCCTGAGGAGCCCCGCCTGGAAAATGTGAAACATCATGATGCCAATTAATTTTTGCTGATTGGCATGAAAATTAATTTGCCTAGAATTATTCATGCTGAAGGGTTCTAATTATTCACCTCCATCAAGATGCAAATTGAGTTTTGCACAAAGAAAACAGGAAGGGGGGCCAGAGAGAAGTGGTGGGGTGTAGTAGGCAGGCCTGGATTGAGGGAGAAGCTGAGACCCAGGTGTTACAGAAGCCACAGTTCTGAGCTAAAGCTTTGGTAGGGGAGTGCTGGGCCAGCTTGCCTTCTACCTTACATCATTCTCCTCTGGAAAGAGACACTGAGATCCAGGAGAAGCACACCTGAAAGGCCTAATGTCCTCCTGAGGCTAGCAACAACTGAGAAGTGCCTGGTGCTGGGGAGACCCCAGAGATGCTCTCTCAGCCAGTGCTAGTGCTGGCAGCAGTTACGTAACAAAATAAAAGAACGTGCTCTGTATGCGTCCTTGCCTGTGATGGGTGTTCAATAAATGTTTAATGACTCACTACTGCATTATTAATCTTATGACAAACCACTAAAAAATTAACTGTCTGTATGAATAACAAAATTCACTAAACTATGTAAGAAATATTTGTTACACGGCTACTTTGAGCCCAGCCCACAGTCTTGGCGCAAGAGATGAGAGGTGGAAAGTCAATATTCATATCCTTAAGGAGCTCCCAGTCAGGTACTGAGACTACATCAGACCACTTGAGTTGCTAGCGATGTTCTTAGGGAGGAAAGATGTGAGAGACCTCTACTACTGGAAAACACAAAGCCTCACTGGGAAAAAAATGAAGAAGATCTAAATGTATAAAAAAGCAAAGGACCAAAATTAATCAGAACATTCTTCTTTTTTTTTTTTTAAGGTGGATTGATTTGCTTTATTGGTTATCAAAACATTATAAAAAGTTAGTACAGTAGTCAAGGCAAAGCCAACAGAATGTGTATATGTACAGAGATTTACTTTAAGGAATTGAGTCACCTGATTAAGGAGGATTGGTAAATCCAAAATCTGCAGAGTAGGTCAGCAGACTGGCAACCCAGGGGACAGTTGCAGTTTGAATCCAAAGAGAGCCTATTGGCAGAATTCCCTCTTGCTCAGAGAAGGCCAGTCTTTCTTCTATTAAGACCTTTAACTGATTGGATGAAACCCACCCCAATGGCGGGGGGAATAAATTAGGAATTTGGGAATAGCAAATCAGATCAGATCAGATCAGTCACTCAGTCATGTCCGACTCTTTGCGACCCCATGAATCACAGCATGCCAGGCCTCCCTGTCCATCACCAACTCCCGGAGTTCTCTCAGACTCACGTCCATCGAGACATTGATGCCATCCAGCCATCTCATCCTCTGTTGTCCCCTTCTCCTCCTACCCCCAATCCCTCCCAGCATCAGAGTCTTTTCCAATGAGTCAACTCTTCACGTGAGGTGGCCAAAGTACTGGAGTTTCAGCTTTAGCATCATTCCTTCCAAAGAATTCCCAGGGCTGATCTCCTTCAGAATGGACTGGTTGGATCTCCTTGCAGTCCAAGGGACTCTCAAGAGTCTTCTCCAACACCACAGTTCAAAAGCATCAATTCTTCGGCACTCAGCCTTCTTCACAGTCCAACTCTCACATCCATACATGACCACAGGAAAAACCATAGCCTTGACTAGACGAACCTTTGTTGGCAAAGTAATGTCTCTGCTTTTCAATATGCTATCTAGGTTGGTCATAACTTTCCTTCCAAGGAGTAAGTGTCTTTTAATTTCATGGCTGCAGTCACCATCTGTAGTGATTTGGGGGCCCAGAAATATAAAGTCTGACACCGTTTCCACTGTTTCCCCGTCTATTTCCCATGAAGTGGTGGGACCGGGTACCATGATCTTCGTTTTCTGAATGTTGAGCTTTAAGCCAAATTTTTCACTCTCCACTTTCACTTTCATCAAGAAGCTTTTGAGTTCCTCTTCACTGTGTCATCTGCATATCTGAGGTTATTGATATTTCTCCGGTCAATCTTCATTCCAGCTTGTGCTTCTTCCAGTCCAGTGTTTCTCATGATGTACTCTGCATATAAGTTAAATAAGTAGGGTGACAATATACAGACTTGACATACTCCTTTTCCTATTTGGAACCAGTCTGTTGTTCCATGTCCAGATGCAGAGATCAAATTGCCAACATCCGCTGGATCATCGAAAAAGCAAGAGAGTTCCAGAAAAACATCTATTTCTGCTTTGTTGACTTTGCCAAAGCCTTTGACTGTGTGGATCACAATAA
>NW_011495032.1:13429069-13444918 GCF_000754665.1 Bison bison bison
ACATCTCATGCAAAGAGTTGACTCATTGGAAAAGACTCTGATGCTGGGAGGGATTGGGGGCAGGAGGAAAGGGGGACAACAGAGGATGAGATGGCTGGATGGCATCACCGACTCAATGGACATGAGTTTGGGTGAACTCCGGGAGTTGGTGATGGATAAGGAGGCCTGGCGTGCTGCAATTCATGGGGTCGCAAAGAGTCAGACATGACTGTGCAACTGAACTAACTCTGTATATAAGTTAAATAAGCAGGGTGACAATATATATAGCTTTGATGTACTTTCCCAATTTGGAACCAGTCTGCTGTTACATGTCCAATTCTAACTGTTGTTTCTTGATCTGCATACAGGTTTCTGAAGAGACAGGTAAGGGAGTCTGGTATTCCCATCTCTTTCAGAATTTTACACAGTTTGTTGTAATCCACACAGTCAAAGGCTTTAGTGTACTCAATGAAGCAAAAGTAGATGTTTTTTTTTCTGGAATTCCCTTGCTTTCTCTATAATCCAATGAATGTTGACAAATTCATCTCTGGTTCCTGTGCTTTTTCTAAATTCAGATTGTACATCTGGAAGTTCTCCGTTCATGTACTGCTGAAGCCTAGCTTGAAGATTTTGAGCATTATCTTGCTAGCATGTGAAAGGAAAGCAATTGTTTGAACATTCTTGGACTTCCTTTGTAGCTCAGTCAGTAAAGAACCAGCATTCTTTGGCATTACCCTTCTTTGGGATTGGAATAAAAACTGAATTTTCCAATCCTGTGGCCATTGTTGAGTTTCCCAAATTTACTGACATATTGAGTGCAGCACTTTAACAGCATAATCTTTTAGGATTTGAAATAGCTCAGCTGGAATTCCATCATTTCCACTAGCTTTGTTAATAGTGATGCTTCCTAAGGGCCACTTGACTTCACACTCCAGGAAGTGTGACTCTCGTGAGTGGCCACACCATCGTGGTTATCCGGGTCATTGGGACCATTTTTGTAAAGTTCTTGTGTATTCTTGCCACCTCTTCTTAATCTCTTCTGCTTCTGTTAGGTCTTTATCATTTCCATCCTTTATTGTGCCCATCTCCTGCAAGAAACACTCCCTTGATAACTGCAATTTTCTTGAAGAGATCTCATCTCTTCCATTCTATTGTTTTACTCTATATCTTTGCATTATTCACTTAAGACTTTCTTATCTCTCTTTGCTAGTCTCTGAACTCTGCTTTCAGATGGGTTTATCTTTCCCTTTCTCCCTTGCCTTTCACTTATCTTCTTAGCAATTTGTAAAGCTTCCTCAGACAACCACTTTGCCTTCTTGAATCTCTTTTTCTTTGGGAGGGTTTTGGGCACTGCCTCCTTTAAAATGTTGCAAGCCTCCATCGATAATGCTTCAGTCACTCTGTCTACCAGATCGAATCCCTTGAATATACTCATCACCTGCACTGTATCATCATAAGGAATTTGATGTAGGTCATACCTGAATGGTCTAGTGGTTTTCTCTACTTTCTTCAACCTAAGCCTGAATTTTGCAACAAGGAGTTCATGATCTGAGCCACAGTCAGCTCCAGGGCTTATTTTTGCTGACTGTAGAGAGATTCACCATCTTCTTCTGCAATGAATATAATCAATCTGATTTCGGTATTGACTGTCTGGTGATGTCCACGTGTAGCGTCATTTCTTGTGCTGTTAGACCAGAGTGTTTGCTATGACCAGCATGTTCTTTTGACGAAACTTTGTTAGCTGTGCCATGATTCATTTTGTACTCCAAGAACAAACTTGTCTGTTACTCCAGCTATCTCTTGACTTTCCACTTTTGCATTACAATCCCCTGTGATGAAAAAGACATCTTTTTTGGCGTTAGTGTTAGAAGGTCTTGTAGGTCTTCTTAGAACCAGTCAACTTCAGCCTCTTTGGCATTACTGGTTGGGTCATAGACTTGAATTATTTTGATATTGAATAGTTTGCTTTGGAAACAAACTGAGATCATTCTGTCATTTTTGAGATTGCACCCAAGTACTGCATTTCAGATTCTTTGTTGACTATGAGGGATACTCCATTTCTTCTATGGGATTCTTGCCCACAGCAGTAGATTAAATGATCATCTGAATTAAATTCATCCATTCCCATCCATTTTACTTCACTGATTCCATTTTACTTCACTTGATCATGTCCAGTTTATCTTGATTCATGTACCCAACATTCCAGGTTCCTATGCAATACTGTTCTTTACAGTGTGGACTTCACTTTCACCACCAGTCACATCCACCACTGAGCATCATTTCCACTTTTGGCCCAGCCTCTTCATTCTTTCTGGAGCTATTTTTCTGCTCTTTCTCACTAGCATTTTGGACACCTAACCTGGGAATCTCATCTTTCAGTGTCATATCTTTTTGCCTTTTCATACGGTTCATGGGGTTCTTGAAGCAAAAATACTGGAGTGGCTTGCCATTCCCTCTTCCAGTGGACCATGTATTGCCAGAATACTCCACTATGATCCATCTGTCTTGGAGGGCCATGCATAGCATGGCTCATAGCTTCATTGAGTTCCACAAGCCCCTTCACCAGGATAAGACTGTGATCCCTGAAGGGAATTAACTTCTAGTTTATGAATATTTTTTAAGTCAACAGGGTGATGCCAAAAACTCTATGCATGGGTGCCAAATTGAATCTTGGAGACAGGGTTTGGGGTGGAGTAGAAAAGAATAGCTTTATTGTTTTGCCAGACAAAGGGGAACACAGTTGACAAATGTCCTCAAAGTTGGGTGTCCCCATCTGGGGAGATTTGGTGAGGAGTTTTGTAACAGGGTTTCAAGGACAAGGTTGCTGATAAGGATCATGGTATGTCTAGGGCCTACTTTCCTTCAATCTGGCCTCAGGTAGTCTCCCAATGAGCTTCTGTGGTTCTCAAGGTTATCAAACTGTGACCTTCTCTCTGGAATGAAGAATTCTTCATCAAGTAGTTAACATTTTCCATTTGTTGGGGGTTTTAGTTCTAGGTAGGTAGTGTAGTGTTAGTCACTCAGTCATGTCCAACTCTTTGTGATCCCATGGACTGCAGCCTGTCAGGCTCTTATGCCCATGGAATTCTCCAGGCAAGAACACTGGATTGGGTAGCCATCCCCTTCTCCAGGGGATCTTCCCAACCCAGAGATCAAACCCAGGTCTCCAGCATTGAAGGAGATTCTTTACCATTTGAGCCACCAAATCCTTTAGGTGTTCTAGAGAAGAGATCTGGAGTATGAAGTTAAGTGGGCCTTAGGAAGCATCTCTAAAAACAAAGCTAGGGGAGGTGACAGAATTCCAGTTGAGCTATTTCAAATCCTAAAAGATGATGCTGTGAAAGTGCTGAACTCAGTATGCCAGCAAATTTGGAAAATTCAGCAATGGCCACAGGACTGTAAAAGGTCAGTTTTCATTCCAATCCCAAAGAAAGGCAATGCCAAAGAATGCTCAGACTACCATACAACTGCACTCATCTCACGCTTTAGCAAAGTAATGCTCAAAATTCTCCAAGCCAGGCTTCAGCAGTATGTGAACTGAGAACTTCCAGATGTTCAAGCTGGATTTAGAAAAGGCAGAGGAACCAGAAATCAAATTGCCAACATCTGTTGGTTCATCAAAAAATCAAGAGAGTTCCAGAAAAACATCTACTTCTGCTTTATTGATATGCCAAGGCCTTTGACTGTGTGGATCACAACAAACTGTGGAAAATTCTGAAAGAAATGGGAATACCAGACCACCTGACCTATCTCCTGAGAAACCTGTATGCAGGTCAAGAAGCAACAGTTAGAACTGGACATGGAACAACAGACTGGTTCCAAATCAGAAAAGGAGTACATCAAGGCTGTATCTTGTCACCCTGTTTATTTAAATGCAGAGTACATTACGTGAAATGTTGGGCTGAATGAAGCACAAGCTTGAATCAAGATTGCTGTGAGAAATGTCAATAACCTCAGATATGCAGATGACACCACCCTTATAGCAGAAAGCAAAGAGGAACTGAAGAGCCTCTTGATGAAGATGAAAGAGAAGAGTGAAAAAACTGACTTAAAACTCAACATTCAGAAAATGTAGATCATGGCATCTGGTCCCATCACTTCATGGCAAATAGATAGGGAAACAATGGAAATGGTGACAGACTTTATTTTCTTGGGCTCCAAAATCACTGCAGATGGTGACTGCAGCCAGGAAATTAAAAGACGCTTGTTCCTTGGAAGAAAAGCTATGACCAACCTAGACAGCATATTAAAAAGCAGAGACAGTACTTTGCCAACATAGGTCCATCTAGTCAAAGCTATGGTTTTTCCAGGAGTCACGTATGGAAGTGAGAACTGGACCGTAAAGAAAGCTGAGCACCGAAGAATTGATGGTTTTGAACTGTGGTGTTGGAAAAGACTCTTTAGAGTCCTTTGGATAGCAAGAAGATCAAACCAGTCATTCCTACAGGAAATCAGTCCTGAATATTCATTGGAAGGACTGATGCTGAAGCTGAAGCTCCAATACTTTGTCCACCTGATGCAAAAAGCCAACTCATTGGAAAAGACCCTAATTCTGGGAAAGATTGAAGACAGGAGGAGAAGGGGACAACAGAGGTTGACATGGTTAGATGGCATCACTGACTTGATGGACATGAGTTTAAGCAAGCTCCAGGAGTTTGTGATGGACAGGGAATCATGGTGTGCTGCAGTCCATGGGGTCACAGAGTCGAACATGAGTGAGCAAATGAACTGAACTGAAGTGAACTGAGAGAAGATCTCAAAGATAATGTCACATGTATCCCTTGAGGCAGAACCATGAACTTGCCCCAAGTCTGCATTATTGTTTCTTGGCTGCTCCTCCCTTGTCTTGCATCCTCTCCCTTCTCTGGTTAACAACTATTTGAACTTGCCCTTTGGAACTCAGTAAAGCTCATGGAGGCAGAAGTCTATTCCCTACAAACAAGAAACAGAGAACACAGAAAGACTTCCACGTCCAGGAGTCCCACAGAGTCCTGTTTGGCTTCAGGAGCTATATCTAATCTGCTCTGCCTTGTGAGCTCTCCCTGCCAGAGAGAACTGAATTTAAGATGTGTGAGAAACTCTGGTCTAGTTTCTGCTAAGGCTGCTGTTTATGCTTTTGTTTAAACTTTTCCACCTTGTAACACTTGCAGGACACTTGGCCAATTGAAATTTGAGGCTATGTGCAGAGAAGCATGGTCTTACTCAAGCATCTTCACATATGCTGGCAGATTGGCTATCTTAAGTCTGATTTATCCTTTTTCTAGACATTCCTAAAAGCAGTCATAAAAGCATCACACATCAAATGATAAATCATTCCTACCATTTTACATGGTATGACCATGACACAGGGGTAAGCATCCCAAAACTCTCTACAGTCTGTCCCAGTGTTCCCATTACTGCAGAGCAGGGACCATCCCCTTCCTTTTCTAGCCTGCAACGTCTGTGTGCTCAGTGCCAAAAGTCAAATTCCCCCCACTTTTATGTTCTGCTTCTTATAGCATCCCACCTTCAAATTCTAAGAATATATTTGGAAGATCATTTCATAATAATTCACCATAAGAAAGAACAACTTAACAACGTTGCTTATATAGCTTTAACCATACAAAGCAAAAGCTGGTAGAATTATAAGGGAAAATGAATAGAGTCACAGTCATAATGGGAGATGTTAACAGACCTCTATTGGAGAAAAAGAAAAAAGTCCAGCCAGTATGGGGAGAAAAATTAAGAATGTAGAATAATTGAACAATATAATAATTTTGATTAAGTGGATATACTTAATATAAATCTTTTTACCCAAAATTAGCAAATACATATTCTTTTCAAAACCTGATCATTGGGAATGTAAATTGGTGCAGCCACTGTGGAAAACAGTACAGAGGTTGCTCAAAAAAACAAAAAATAGAGCTACCCTACAATCTAGCAATTCCACTCCTGGGCATGCATATATCTGGATAAAACTATAATTCAAAAAGTTAGGAAAAAAAAAAAAGGTAGGACTTCCTTTGTGGTTAAGAATCTATCTGCTAATGCAGAAGACACAGGTTCAATCCCTGATCTGGGAAGATGCCCCATGCTGTGGGGCAATAAAGCAAATGCATCACAACTATTGAGTCTAAGCTCTACAGCCTGTGAGCTGCAATGCATATCTAGAACTCCTGCTCTGCAACAAAAGAAGCCCATGAACCATAACTAGAGAGTTGTCCCTACTTGGCATAACTAGATAAAACCTGCATGTAGCAAGGAAGACCAAGCACAGTCATAAATAAATGTTTTAAAGAAATTAGAAAACATGAAAAGGTATATGCATCCCTATGTGCATAACAGTACTATTCACAATAACCAAAACAGGGAGACAACCTAAATGCTCATCAATAGATGAATGGGTAAAGAAGATGTGAGATATATATATTTTATATATATATATATATTCATACATTCACACAATGGAATACTATTCAGGCATTAAAAGAATGAAATATTGTCATTTGCAGCAACATAGATGGACCTAGAGATTATTATACTAAGTGAAGTAAGTCAGAAAAAGACAAATATGATATGATATGACTTATATGTGGAACCTAAAATAGGGCATGAATTTATCTAAAAACAGAAACAAACTCACAAACACAGAGAATAGACTTCTGGCCAAGGAGGAGGGGGTGGGGAGATGAAATGGAAGCCTGAGATTAGCAGATGCACAATATTATATAAAGAATGGATAAACAACAAGGTCCTACTATGTAGCACAGTGAACTATATTCAGTATTCTGTGATAAGCCATAGTGGAAAAGAAAATGAAAAGATTCATATATATATATATATACACACACATATACTTATAACTTTGCTGTATAACAAAAATTAACACAACATTGTAAATCAACTGTACTTCAGTTAAAAAAAAACTGATCACTGAAGAGACCAATAAAACAGACAAATTCTTGACAAGAAGGATAAGGGGAAAAAAGAGCAGGTCCAATATAAGTAACATTGGATGAGGAAGATGGAAGGAATCTAATCACAAATACGATAGAAATGATGTTTAATTCATAAGGAATTATAAAAAATTTATGTCAAAAATCTAAAATTTAGATATAAATGGGCAATTCTCCAGAAAAAATAAAAATTACCAAACTTGGCTGAAGAAGAAAAAAAATTTTTTTTTTATTTTATTTTTAAACTTTACAATATTGTATTAGTTTTGCTAAATATGAAGAAGAAAATTAAAAACCTGAATGGCATCCAACAATTTCACTTCTGGTATAGACCCAAAGGAGATGAAAACAGAATATGGAAGAGATATCTATACCCTCATGTCACTGCTGCAGTATTCACAACAGCAAAGATAATGAAGCAGCTTAAGTGTCTGTCAATGGGTGAATGGATGAAGGAAACGTGACACATATATACAAAGCAATGTTACTGCCATGAGAAAGAAGAAAATCCTGCCATTTGTGACACATTTGTGAATTACCTAGCTCAAAATGTCAGTAGTGCCAAGAAACCCTGGTTTAAGCTGGTTAAAAGTGAAAGAAAGTGAAGTTGCTCAGTCGTGTCTGACTCTTTGCAACCCCATGGGCTGTAGCCTACCAGGCTCCTCTGACCATGGGATTTTTCCAGGCAAGAGTACTGGAGTGGGTTGCCATTTCCTTCTTCAGGGGATCTTCCCCACCCAGGGATTGAACCCAAGTCTCCCACCCAGGGATTGAACCCAGGTCTCCCTCATTGCAGGCAGACACTTTACTGTCTAAGCCAGGGAAGCCCAATATAAGCTAGTTAAAGAGTTGTTTAAATCTCTATATGCTTTTCAATATTTTGTCTAATCCTTCAATCAATTATAGAAAAAAGTGTTAAAACCTACACCTGTAATTGTGGATTTGTCTATTTCTCCATTTTTTCTATCAGCTTTTGCTCCAAGTATTTGATGTTTTGTTATTGGATGCAAACACATTTTAGATTGTTCTGCTTTCTTAATGAATTGGCTCTTTTATTGTTATGAAATAAACTTATTAGGTAATACCTTTACATTCAATAGGAATAATGCAAAAAAAAAAAAACTGTATGAACACGTAAGTATTTGATGACTGTGCTATGAAAAAATTAAAGCAGGGTATGATTATACAATGGAAGTGACAAATAGATTCAAGGGATTAGATCTGATAGACAGAGTGCCTGAAGAACTATGGATGGAGGTTTGTGACATTGTACAGGAGGCAATGATCAAGACCATCCGCAAGAAAAAGAATTGGAAACAGGCAAAATGGTTGTCTGAGGAGGCCTTACAAATAGCTGAGAAAAGAAGAGAAGCTAAAGGCAAAGGCAAAAAGGAAAGATATACCCATTTGAATGCAGAGTTCCAAAGAACAGCAAGGAGAGATAAGAAAGCCTTCTTCAGTGATCAATGCAAAGAAATAGAGGAAGGTAATAGAACGGGAAAGACTAGAGATCTCTTCAAGAAAATTAGAGATACCAAGAGAACATTTCATGCAAAGAGGGGCACAATAAAGGACAGAAATGGTATGGACCTACTAGAAGCAGAAGATATTAAGAAGAGGTGGCAAGAATACACAGAAGCACTATACAAAAAAGATGTTCATGACTCAGATAACCACGATGGTGTGATCATTCACCTAGAGCCAGACATCCTGGAGTGCGAAGTCAAGTGGGCCTTAGGAAGCATCTCTATGAACAAAGCTAGTGGAGGGGATGGAATTCCAGCTGAGCTATTTCAAATCCTACAAGATGATGCTATTAAAATGCTGCACTCAAATGTCAGCAAATCTGGAAAACTCAGCAGCGGCCACAGGACTGAAAAGGGTCAGTTTTCATTCCAAACCCAAAGAAAGGCAATGCCAGAGAATGTTCAAACTACCGCACAACTGCACTCATCTCACATGCTAGCAAAGTAATGCTCAAAATTCTCCAAGCCAGGCTTCAACAGTATGTGAACCGAGAACTTCCAGATGTTCAAGTTGGATTGAGAAAAGGCAGAGGAGCCAGAGATCAAATTGCCAACATCCACTGGACCACCAAAAAAGCCAAAGAGTTCCAGAAAAACATCTACTTCTGCTTTATTGAATACGCCAAGGGCTTTGACTGTGTGATCACAACAAACTGTAGAAAATTCTGAAAGAAATGGGAATACCAGACCACCTGACCTGCCCCCTGAGAAACCTGTACGCAGGTCAAGGCAACAGTTAGAACTGAATATGGAACAACAGACTGGTTCCAAAATGGGAAAGGAGTACATCAAAGCTGTATATAGTCACCCTGCTTATTTAACTTACATGCAGAGTACATCATGTGAAATGCTGGGCTGGATGAATCACGAGCTTGAATCAAGATTGCCAGGAGAAATATCAATAAGCTCAGATATGCAGATGACACCACCTCATGGCAGAAAGTGAAGAAAAAATAAAGAGCCTCTTGATGAAAGTGAAAGAGGAGAGTGAAAGAGTGGGATTAAAACTCAACATTCAGAAAACTAAGATCATAGCATACAGTCCCATCAGTTCATGGCAAACAGATGGGGAAACAATGGAAACAGTGACCAACTTTATTTTGGGAGGCTCCAAAATCACTGCAGATGGTGACTGTAGCCATGAAATTAAAAGATGCTTGCTCCTTGAAAGAAAAGTTATGACCCACCTAGACAGCATATTAAAAAGCAGAGACATTACTTTGCCAACAAAGTTCCATCTAATCAAAGCTATGGTTTTTCCAGTAGTCATGTATGGATGTGAGAGCTGGAGTATAAAGAAGGCTGAGTGCTGAAGAATTGATGCTTTTGAACTGTGGTGTTGGAGAAGACTCTTGAGAGTCCCTTGGACTGCAAGGAGATCCAACCAGTCCATGCTAAAGGAAATCAGTCCTGAATATTCATTGGAAGAACTGATGCTGAAGCTGAAACTCCAGTACTTTGGCCACCTGATGCAAAGAACTGACTAATTGAAAAAGACCTTGATGTTGGGAAAAATAGAAGGCAAGAGGAGAAGGGGACTACAAAGGATGAGATTGTTAGATGGCATCACCGACTTTATTCACATGAGTTTGAGTAAGCTCCGTGAGTTGTTGATGGACAGGAAAGCCTGGCGTGCTGCAGTCCATGGGGTCGCAAAGAGTCGGACATGACTGAGCAACTGAACCGAACTGAAGGGCTAGAGCTATATGGTAGGAGGGAATTGTTTAAAGGGATAGTCAGGAAAGGGAATGTCTGGGCAACTACAACCTGATCTGTTTATAGTCTGTTGTTTTGTGCAAATATCATGCTTTCCTAATTTGTGTGGTTTACAAAGTCTTCGTGTATTATAAATATAGGCCACTCCCTTATTCCTCTTATTTAAACTTGTTCTGGCTATGTTGTTCCCTTACTTTACAATATGAATTTTAGGATTAGTTTGTCAAATTCAGTGCTGGTGGTTGTTTAGTTGCTATATCGTGTCCAACTCTTGCAACCCCATGGACTGTAGCTTGCCAGGCTCTTCTGTCCATGGGATTCTCCAGGCAAGAATACTGGAGTGGGTTGCCATTTCCTTCTCCAGGGAATCTTTCCAACCCAGGTCTCCTGCATTGCAGGCAGATTCTTTACTGACTAAGCTACGAGGGAACCCCAAATTCAGTGACTAAATCTAATAATTTAAAGGAGGCAAGACTTCCATTCACATTTTTTTCTATAGATGAGGAATTCCACAGACATAGATTTTTATTTTCCTAAACTTCTATGCAAGCAAGAAGAAAGTAGAAATGCTCTTTTTCTGCTTTAATTAAAAAAAAACCCAACAACTATCTTTTATAACCAAGGATGTATATTTAAACATTATTACCAAGGTGAATAAATTATAAAGAAAGATAAAAGATCAAAATCATATTTTTAGGAGTTAAAAATTATTTTCACAGGCCATGGTGATAGTTTCTGAAATTCAGGTATATTTCAAGATTTTGGGGTATACGGTTGCTTTACAATGTTGTGTTAGTTTCTGCTATAAAAGGAAGTGAATCAGCTATATGTACACCTGTATCTCCTCTCTTTGGACACGCCTCCCACCTTCCCATCCCACACATCTAGGTCATCACAGAGCACTGAAACAGAGCAGGATCCCTATGGTCCTTGCCCCCCACCCCATGTCCTCATCCTGCCTTTTGTCTGTGGAAAACCTTTAGCCAAAGAAGAAGTTTAATCAGAGAAGTGATAAAATGCATAAACAAGGAAAATAGTCATAAGAGGTCAAATAATAATGATGTAATTATTAAGCATAGGCAAGGACCTTTAGCTCCTTCTCAAAGGCTATTAGATAATATTCTGAGCCATATCCTGCGAGCTGTCTTATATATACTGAAATCACCACCATGTGGAAGAAGTTAATTAACTACATGTTGATGAGACAGTAGCCACGATATAAGCTGCCACAGTTCAGAGAATTGGTCTCAAGAAAGGGAAACAAACCAGTCATGGAACTGAACATTCAGTTCAGTACAGTACAGTCGATTAGTCACGTCCGACTATTTGCGATCCCATGAACCACAGGACGCCAGGCCTCCCTGTCCATCACCAACTGCTGGAGTCTACCCAAACTCATGTCCATTGAGTCAGTGATGCCATCTAACCATCTCATCCTCTGTCATCCCTTTCTCCTCCTGCCTTCAATCTTTCCCAGCATCAGTGTCTTTTCAAATGAGTCAGCTCTTCACATCAGATGGCCTAAATACTGGAGTTTCAGCTTCAACATCAGTCCTTCTAATGAACACCCAAGACTGATTTCCTTTAGGATGGACTGGGTGGATCTCCTTGCAGTCTAAGGGACTCTGAAGAGTCTTCTCCAACACCACAGCTCAAAAGCATCAATTCTTCTGTGCTCAACTTTCTTTATAGTCCAACTCTCACATCCATACATGACTACTGGAAAAACCATAGCCTTGACTAGACAGACCATTGTTGACAAAGTAATGTCACTGCTTTTCAATATGCTGTCTTCTGCTGCTGCTGCTGCTAAGTCACTTCAGTCGTGTCCTACTCTGTGTAACCCCATAGATGGCAGCCCACCAGGCTCGCCCATCCCTGGGATTCTCCAGGCAAGAATACTGGAGTGGGTTGCCATTTCCTTCTCCAATGCATGAAAGTGAAAAGTGAAAGTGAAGTCACTCAGTCACGTCTGACTCCTAGCAACCCCATGGACTGCAGCCTACCAGGCTCCTCCACCCATGGGATTCTCCAGGCAAGAGTACTGGAGTGGGATGCCATTGCCTTCTCCCAATATGCTGTCTAAGTTGGTCACAACTTTTCTTCCAAGGAGTAAGCATCTTTTAATTTCATGGCTGAAATCACCATCTGCAGTAATTTTGGAGCCCAGAAAAATAAAGTCAGCCACTGTTTCCACTGTTTCCCCATCTATTTGCCATGAAGTGATGGGACCGGATGCCACCATCTTAGTTTTCTGAATGTTGAGCTTTAAGCCAACTTTTTCACTCTCCTCTTTCACTTTCATCAAGAGGCTCTTTATTTCTTCTTCACTTTCTGCCCTGAGGTGGTGTCATCTGCATATCTGAGGTTATTGATATTTCTCTCAAGCTTGTGCTTCCTCCAGCCCAGTGTTTTCATGACGTACTCTGCATATAAGTTAAATAAGCAGGGTGACAATATACAGCCTTGATGTACTCCTTTTCCTATTTGGAACCAGTCTGTTGTTCCATGTCCAGTTCTATTTGTTGCTTCCTGACCTGCATACAGGTTTCTCAAGAGGCAGGTCAGGTGGCCTGGTATTCCCATCTCTTTCAGAATTTTCCACAGCTTATTGTGATCCACACAGTCAAAGGCTTTGGCTAACCCTAACTTAACATTAACTGTACCTAAAATAACCAAGATGACACTGGTCAGATCACTGATGATCAGTTTCAAGAGGACTGTCAGAGCTGACTATGCTGTTTCTAGATGTAGCCCCCTCTCTCTGTAGCCCCCTCCCTGAGTGTGTGTGTCCCAGGACATGTTCATCACCCCTGCTCAAAAAGCAGTCACTCCTTTGATCATTATGTAGTGTCCTTCTTTGTCTCTTTTCATGGCCTTTACTTTAAAGTCTATTTCCTCTGATATGAGTATTGCTACTCCTGCTTTCTTTTGGTCTCCATTTGTGTGAAATATCTTTTTCCAGCCCTTCACTTTCAGTCTGTATGTGTCCCTAGGTTTGAGGTGGGTCTCTTGTAGACAGCATTTATAGGGGTCTTGTTTTTGTATCCATTCAGCCAGTCTTTTGGTTGGGGCATTCAACCCATTTACATTTAAGGTAATTATTGATAAGTATGATCCCATTGCCTTTACTTTGTCTTTTTTTGGGGTTCAGGTTTATAAACCTTTTCTGTGTTTCCTATCTAGATTCTCCTTTAGCATTTGTTGAAGATCTGGTTTGGTGGTGCTGAATTCTCTGAGCTTTTACTTGTCTGTGAAGCTTTTGATTTCTCCTTCATATTTGAATGAAATCTTTGCTGGGTACAGTAATCTGGGTTGTAGGTTTTTCTCTTTCATCACTTTAAGTATGTCCTGCCATTCCCTTCTGGCTTGAAGAGTTTCTATTGAAAGATCAGCTGTTATCCTTATGGGGATCCCCTTGTGAGTTATTTGTTGTTTTTCCCTTGCTTCTTTTAATATTTGTTCTTTGTGTTTGATCTTCATTAATTTGATTAATATGTGTCTTGGGACGTTTTGCCTTGGGTTTATCCTGTTTGGGACTCTCTGGGTTTCTTGGACTTGGGTGGCTATTTCCTTCCCCATTTTAGGGAAGTTTTCAATGATTATCTCCTCAAGTATTTTCTCATGGTCTTTCTTTTTGTCTTCTTCTTCTTTGACTCTTATGATTCGAATGTTGGGGTGTTTAATATTGTCCCAGAGGTCTCTGAGGTTGTCATTTCTTTTAATTCTTTTTTATTTTTTTCCTCTCTGCTTCATTTATTTCCACCATTCTATCTTCCACCTCACTTATCCTATCTTCTGCCTCAGTTATAGACAACAGACAACAGAAATACAAAGGATCATAAGAGACTACTATCAGCAACTATATGCCAATAAAATGGACACCTTGGAATAAATGGACAAATTCTTAGGAAAGTATAACTTTCCAAAACTGAACCAGGAAGAAATAGAAAATCTTCACAGACGCATCACAAGCACAGAAATCAAAACTGTAATCAGAAATCTTCCAACAAACAAAAGCCCAGGACCAGATGGCTTCACAGCTGAATTCTACCAAAACTTTAGAGAAGAGCTAACACGTATCCTACTCAAACTCTTCCAGAAAATTGCAGAGGAAGGTAAACTTCCAAACTCATTCTATGAGGCCACCATCACCCTAATACCAAAACCTGACAAAGATGCCACAAAAAAAAGAAAACTACGGGCCAATATCACTGATGAACATAGATACAAAAAGTCTTTAACATAATTCTAGCAAACAGAATCCAACAACATTTTTAAAAGATCATACATCATGACCAAATGGGTTTTATCCCAGGGATGCAAGGATTCTTCAAAATTTGCAAATCAATCAATGTGATACACCACATTAACAAATTGAAAGTAAAAATCATATGATTATATCAATAGATGCAGAGAAAGCCTTTGACAAAATTCAACATTCATTTATGATAAAAAAAAAAAAGCTTCCAGAAAGCAGGCATAGAAGGAACATGCCTCAACATAATAAAAGCCATATATGATAAACCCACAGCAAACACTATTCTCAATGGTGAAAAACTGAAAGCAGTTCCCCAAAAGTCAGAAACAAGCCAAGGATGCCCACTCTCACCACTACTATTCAACATAGTTTTGGAAGTTTTAACCACAGCAATCAGAGAAAAAAATAAAATAAAAGGAATCCAGATTGGAAAAGAAGTAAAACTCTCACTGTTTGCAGATGACATGATCCTCTACATAGAAAACCCTAAAGACTCCACCAGAAAATTACTAGAGCTAATCAATGAATATAGTAAAGTTGCAGGGTATAAAATTAACACACAGAAATCCCTTGCATTCCTATACACTAACAATGAGAAAACAGAAAGAGAAATTAAGGAAACAATTACATTCACCATTGCAATGAAAAGAATAAAATAAAGAAACAAAAGACCTATATATAAAAACTATAAAACACTGATGAAAGAAATCAAAGATGACACAAATAGATGGAGAAATATATCATGTTCATGGATCAGAAGAATCAATATAGTGAAAATGAGTTTATTACCCAAAGCAATCTACAGATTCAATGCAATCCCTATCAAAGTACCAACGGTATTTTTCAGAGAACTAGAACAAATAATTTCACAATTTGTATGGAAATACAAAAATCCTTGAATAGCAAAAGTAATCTTGAGAAAGAAGAATGGAACTGGAGGAATCAACCTGCCTGACTTCAGGTTCTACTACAAAGCCACAGTTATCAAGACAGTATGGCACAAAGACAGAAATATAGATCAATGGAACAAAATAGAAAGCCCAGAGATAAATCCACACACCTATGGACACCTTTTTCCATGATCCAGAAGATGTTGGCAATTTGATCTCTGGTTCCTCTGCCTTTTCTAAAACCAGCTTGAACATCTGGAAGTTCATGGTTCACATATTGCTGAAGCCTGGCTTGGAGAATTTTGAGCATTACTTTACTAGCGTGTGAGATGAGTGCAATTGTGAGGTAGTTTGACCATTCTTTGGCATTGCCTTTCTTTGGGATTGGAATGAAAATTGACCTTTTTCAGTCCTGTGGCCACTGCTGAGTTTTCCAAATTTGCTGGCATATTGAGTGCAGCACTTTCACAGCATCATCTTTCAGGATTTGGAATAGCTCAACTGGAATTCCATCACCTCCACTAGCTTTGTTCGTAGTGATG
>NW_011495032.1:13445018-13447464 GCF_000754665.1 Bison bison bison
CTTCTGTGTATTCTTGCCATCCCGTCTTAATATCTTCTGCTTCTGTTAGGTCCATACCATTTCTGTCCTTTATCGAGCCCATCCTTGCATGAAATGTTCCTCTGGTATCTCTGATTTTCTTGAAGAGATCCTTAGTCTTTCCCATTCTGTTGTTTTCCTCTATTTCTTTGCACTGATCACTGAAGAAGGCTTTCTTATCTCTTCTTGCTATTCTTTGGAACTCTGCATTCAGATGTTTATATCTTTCCTTTTCTCCTTTGCTTTTCACTTCTCTTCTTTTCACAGCTATTTGTAAGGCCTCCCCAGACAGCCATTTTGCTTTTTTGCATTTCTTTTCCATGGGAATGGTCTTGATCCCTGTCTCGTGTACAATGTCATGAATCTCATTCCATAGTTCATCAGGCACTCTATCTATCAGATCTAGGCCCTTAAATCTATTTCTCACTTCCACTGTATAATCATAAGGGATTTGATTTAGGTCATACCTGAATGGTCTAGTGGTTTTCCCTACTTTCTTCAATTTCAGTCTGAATTTGGCAATAAGGAGTTCATGGTCTGAGCCACAGTCAGCTCCTGGTCTTGTTTTTGCTGACTGTATAGAGCTTCTCCATCTTTGGCTGCAAAGAATATAATCAATCTGATTTCAGTGTTGACCATCTGGTGATGTCCATGTGTAGAGTCTTCTCTTGTGTTGTTGGAAGAGGGTGTTTGCTAAGACCAGTGCATTTTCTTGGTAAAACTCTATTAGTCTTTGCCCTGCTTCATTTTGTATTCCAAGGCCAAATTTTCCTGTTACTCCAGGTGTTTCTTGACTTCCTACTTTTGTATTCCAGTCCTCTATAATGAAAAGGACATCTTTTTTGGGTGTTAGTTCTAAAAGGTCTTGTAGGTCTTCATAGAACCGTTCAACTTCAGCTTCTTCAGCATTACTGTTGGGGCATAGACTTGGATTACTGTGATATTGAATGGTTTGCCTTGGAAATGAACTGGATCATGGAAAAAGCAAGAGAGTTCCAGAAAAACATCTATTTCTGCTTTACTGACTATGCCAATGCCTTTGACTGTGTGGATCACAATAAACTGTGGAAAATCTGAAAGAGATGGGAATACCAGAACACCTGATCTGCCTCTTGAGAAATGTGTATGCAGGTCAGGAAGCAACAGTTAGAACTGGACATGGAACAACAGACTGGTTCCAAATAGGAAAAGGAGTTCGTCAAGGCTGTATATTGTCACCCTGTTTATTTAACTTATATGCAGAGTACATCATGAGAAATGCTGGACTGGGAGAAACACAAGCTGGAATCAAGATTGCCGGGAGAAATACCAATAACCTCAGATATGCAGATGGCACTGCCTTTATGGCAGAAAGTGAAGAGGAACTAAAAAGCCTCTTGATAAAAGTGAAAGTGGAGAGTGAAAAAGTTGGCTTAAAGCTTAACATTCAGAAAACGAAGATCATGGCATCCGGTCCCACCATTTCATGGGAAATAGATGGGGAAACAGTGGAAACGGTGTCAGACTTTATTTTTCTGGGCTCCAAAATCACTACAGATGGTGACTGCAGCCATGAAATTAAAAGATGCTTACTCCTTGGAAGGAAAGTTATGACTAACCTAGATAGTATATTCAAAAGCAGAGACATTACTTTGCCAACAAAGCTTCGTCTAGTCCAGGCTATGGTTTTTCCTGTGGTCATGTATGGATGTGAGAGTTGGACTGTGAAGAAGGCTGAGTGCCGAAGAATTGATGCTTTTGAACTGTGGTGTTGGAGAAGACTCTTGAGAGTCCCTTGGACTGCAAGGAGATCCAACCAGTCCATTCTGAAGATCAGCCCTAGGATTTCTGTGGAAGGAATGATGCTAAAGCTGAAACTCCAGTACTTTGGCCACTTCATGCAAAGAGTTGACTCATTGGAAAAAACTGTTTTGCTGGGAGGGATTGTGGGCAGGAGGAGAAGGGGACGACAGAGGATGAGACAGCTGGATGGCATCACTGACTCGATGGACGTGGGTCTGAGTGAACTCCGGGAGTTGGTGATGGACAGGGAGGCCTGGCATGCTGTGATTCATGGGGTCGCAAAGAGTTGGACACAACTGAGTGACTGATCTGATCTGATCTGATCTGATGGACACCTTATGTTTGACAAAGGAGGCAAGAATATACAAAGAAAAGACAATCTCTTTAATAAGTGGTGCTGGGAAACCTGGTCAACCACTTGTAAAAGAATGAAACTAGAACACTTTCTAACAGCATACACAAAAATAAACTTAAAATGGATTAAAGATCTAAATGTAAGACCAGAAACTATAAAACTCCTAGAGGAAAACATAGGCAAAACACTCTCTGACATAAATCACAGCAGAATCCTCTATGACCCACCTCCCAGAGTAATGGAAATAAAAGCAAAAATAAACAAATGGGACCTATTTAAACTTAAAAGCCT
>NW_011495032.1:13447744-13464668 GCF_000754665.1 Bison bison bison
CAAAGGAAACTATGCTGCTGCTGCTAAGTCGCTTCAGTCGTGTCTGACTCTGTGTGACCCCATAGACGGCAGCCCACCAGGCTCCCCAGTCCCTGGGATTCTCCAGGCAAGAACACTGGAGTAGGTTGCCATTTCCTTCTCCAGTGCATGAAAGTGAAAAGTGAAAGCGAAGTCGCTCAGTCTTGTCCGACTCTTAGCAACCCCGTGGACTGCAGCCCACCAGGCTCCTCTGTCCATGGAATTTTCCAGGCAAGAATACTGGAGTGGGGTGCCATTGCCTTCTCTGAAAGGAAACCATAAGCAAGGTGTAAAGACAGCCTTCAGAATGGGAGAAAATAATAGCAAATGAAGCAACTGACAAAGAATTCATCTCAAAAATATACAAGCTGTGGTACATATACACAATGGAGTATTACTCAGGCATTAAAAAGAATACATTTGAATCAGTTCTAATGAGGTGGATGAAACTGGAGCTTATTATACAGAATGAAGTAAGCCAGAAAGAGAAACACCAATACAGTATACTAACGCATATATATGGAATTTAGAAAGATGGTAACAATAGCCCTGTATACGAGACAGCAAAAGAGACACTGATGGACTCTTTTGGACTCTGTGGGAGAGGGAGAGGGTGGGATGATTTGGGAGAATGGCATTGAAATATGTATAATATCATATATGAAATGAGTTGCCAGTCCAGGTTGGATGCACAATACTGGATGCTTGGGGCTGGTGCACTGGGACGACCCAGAGGGATGGTATAGGGAGGGAGGAGGGAGGAGGGTTCAGGATGGGGAACACATGTATACCTGTGGCAGATTCATTTTTATATATGGCAAAACCAATACAATATTGTAAAGGTAAAATAAAATTTAAAAAAATAAATTAACAAGTGATTCCTGCAGCTCAATTCCAAAAAAAATAAGCAACCAAATCAAAAAATGAGCCAAAGAACTAAACAGACATTTCTCCAAAGAAGATACACAGATGGCTAACAAACACATGAAAAGATGCTCAACATCACTCATTATCAGAAAAATGCAAATCAAAACCACAATGAGGTACCATTTCACGCCAGTCAGAATGGCTGCTATCCAAAAGTCTACAAGCAATAAATGCTGGAGACAGTGTGGAGAAAAAGGAACCCTCTTACACTGTTGGTGGGAATGCAAACTAGTACAGCCACTATGGAGAACAGTGTGGAGATTCCTTAAGAAACTGCAAATAGAACTGCCATATGACCCAGCAATCCCACTGCTGGGCATACACACTGAGGAAATTAGAATTGAAAAAGACATGTGTCCTCAGTGTTCATCGCAGCAGTGTTTACAATAGCCAGGACATGGAAGCAACCTAGATGTCCGTTGGCAGACGAGTGGATAAGAAAGCTGTGGTACACATACACAATGGAATATTACTCAGCTATTAAAAAGAATGCATTTGAATCAGTTCTAATGAGGTGGATGAAACTGGAGCCTATTATACAGAGCGAAGTAAGTCAGAAAGGAAAACACCAATACAGTATATTAATGTGTACATATAGAATTTAGAAAGATCGTAATGATGACCCTATATGCGAGACAGCAAAAGAGACACAGATGTAAAGAACAGACTTTTGGACTCTATGGGAGAAGGTGAGGGTGGAATGATTTGAGAGAATAGCATTGAAACATGTATATTACCATATGTGAAATATATTGCCAGTCCAGGTTTGATGAATGAGACAGGGTGCTCAGGGCTGGTGCACTGGGATGACACTGAGGGATGGGATGGGGAGGGAGGTAAAAGGGAGGTTCAGGATGGGGAACACATGTACACCCATGGCTGATTCATGTGAATGTATGGCAAAAACCACCACAATATTGTAAAGTAATTAGCCTCCAATTAAAATAAATAAAAAGAAAAGAAATAAAGAAGGCGCTCTAGTTTATTTAAAAAAAAAAAAAAACAGAAAAAAAAGCAGTCACTCCACATTACCCCCGCCCTCCAGCCCCGGATAACAGCTAATGGGCCATCTCTATAGATTTTCTATTTTTGGATATCTTACACAAATGAAACCATACAACATGTGTCCTTTTGTGTCTGCATTCTTTCACTTGTAGTGTTTTTGAGGATAATCCATGTTGTATCCATATTTGTTCTGAAGCAATAGGAAGTCAAACGGAGCCTAGTCTGGTCAATTTGGCTGGGTACAGCAACCCACTCCAGTATTTTCTCCTGGAGAATCTCTTGGACAGAGGAGCCTAGCAGGCTAGAGTCCATAGAGTCACAAAGAGTCAGACATAACTGAAGCCACTTAGCATGCCCACACACATGCACACATGCACATACTGTTGGAAAAGGTTTAAGTGTACCGCAAAGTAAATTAGATTAATTTTTCTATGTATCTCATGTTTTATATTTATGTGCTTGAATATTTAGATTCTATACACACACACACACACACAATTTAAAAAAAAACCTCATACCAAATAAACACCACCGTACATTTTTACCTATACTCAGAATGTAAGTATTGCTTCATTACTGCCAAGACTTTTATAATATTCTCTTTTGGGGGCATAGGAGTGTAACCAGGAAAGGCTAACTTGGACTCAGTAACAGGAGTTGGCTTAAAAGGATGTTATGCTGAAGATGTTATACTGAAACTGTGACATCCCCATAATGAATAATATGAGATACTATACCTGGAATTCAGATCTTAGGTGACTATAAGGCAAAGTATTTAAGTTAGGGTTTTGTGACCTCTCTCTGTAACATCCTTCCTTTCAATTGTCTACTTGCCTAGTTCTCCCATGAAAGTGAAATACCTAGTTTTTAAAATAAATTTACTTTAAAATATTTATGACTTAGTAAGTTTAGAAACTAATGAAGACATGCTTGTTTAATTCTATAAAATTATTTAACTTTTGATCAATAAGTAAAGAGGGATGTTAACAAAAGGATCCTTTGTTGTCCTTTCAAATCATACCGCATGGACCAGTGTGTTTCTAAAACTTTTTTGTGTCTAAGAATCACTGGGATATTTGTTTTAAAATATAAAATTCTGAACCCCTGAGATTCTGATTAAATCTGTGTGACGAGAAGAAATCTCCATTTTTGATTACTGGTTGTCCTCAGACTTTAGTGTACATTATTAGACTCACTCTGAGGGCTTGTTAAATCTCAGATTTCTGGACCTCAGTACTAGAGTTTAGGATTCATAGGTCTGGAGTGAGGCCTGAGAATTTATCTGACAAGATCCCAGGTGATGCTGATGCTGCTGGTTGGGGACTATGTTTTGAGAACCTCTGTCAGGTGATTCTAATATAACCGTGACCACATTTGGAGCCATATTGATAAACTAATCACAGTTCTACAAATCAAGCTAAGCTTGTATGGCTGCCTGTGATAAAAGAGCTTGGCTTTCACAGTGGTGGAATAAAATGAAGCTTTGTCCTTAGCTGTGGAAGCATCAATAATTTTCACAAACAATTTAAATAGGATACTATTTTAATCTAAAATATCAGTTAAGGACATAATATCAATGCATAAAAGACAACATTTTCTTTTGACTTTCAGGTATACATATCAAAATTTGTAAATTATTGTTGTTGTTTAGTCGCTAAGTTGTGTCCATCTCTTTGCAACCCCATGGACTATAGTCCAGCAGGATCCTCTGTCCATTCAATTTCCCAGACAAGAATACTGGAGTGGGCTGCCATTTCCTTCTCCAGGGTATCTTCCCAACCCAGGAATTGAACCTGTGTCTCCTGCATTGGCAGGTGGATTTTTTACCACTGAGCCATCAGGGAAGCCCAAATTATTGTTACAGACTTCATTTAAAATAATTTATTAAAAAAAAAAAACAAACCTGACACACTTAAGAAAATCATCATTTAATGGGTTGGGGTTTCGACAGAAAACTGATTCATGGGTACAGCCTACTGGATGATTCTGAGATTGCAAAGGAAAAAAAATTGTCATGGGAGTTTTAATGCTTAATATGCTTCCCTGTTGATTCAGATGGTAAAGAATCTGCCTGCAATGCGGAAGACCTGGGTTCAATCCCTGGGTTGGGAAGATCCCCTGGAGAAAGGCATGGCAATCCACTCCAGTATTCTTGCCTGGAGAATCCCCACGGATAGAGGAGCCTGGCAGGCTATAATCCATGGTGTCGCAAAGGGTTCGACATGACTGAGCGACTAAGCATAGTACGGCATGTTTCTTTTATTTGTTAATTTTTCCATGTTTCTTAATAAGCATGGTATAATGGACACATGATAAACTTTGGAGGTTCAAGATCTTTCTTTGCTTTGTGACTTTTCTTGCTATACAACCTTGGGCAAGTTACTCAAGCTTCAGATTACTATACTGGTATAATGGAATAACACAATAATTACTACCCAGCAACTATTATGAGAATTTGGGAATAAAACACTTAAGTTTCCAGCATAATATTGAACTTATAAAGAATCTATGTCCTTTATACAAACACACCAATAAATGTAGGGAAAAAAAAAAAAAAACCTCATTTTCTGACCTTTTTTCTGTACAAGTTTCCCAAACTTAATTCTGCTCTGAAGCGACATTTACTGGCCTATGTGAGGACTCCATGTTGGTGTTTCTCTGCATTTTAACTCCTGATATTCTGTAGAATATCAGTTGTGATTGCCAGGGGGCACTGTGGCTCAAGTTGTGTCCTATCTAGTGTTGCAAACTACAGTGATTTATGAGGCTCTTGTTGCAGTAACAGTAACTTCTATAGTTCTATGCATTAATGAATTAGGGACAACTGGGCAGTGGAAAAGTCTCATCGTCTTTTGCTGTATTAAAACTTAAGGATTAAGTGAAGCATCTCAGCTAAACACTTCCCTGTAAAAAACTTGTTTAAGTACAAACCATACTCAGTGCCTTCGGTCAATCAATTCCCACTGTTCACTTTGGGAAACACATTTATAAACTGGTCTTTACCTAAGATAAACAAAGGAAAATGATATGACATTAATGTCAAGGCCAAATTGTGGTGTTTCTGGACATGCTTAGGAATTCACATCATGAGATTCTCAAATCTCCTTGTGATTCATGGAGTTCTCCTGGTGGTATCAAGTGGGCTTGGAAATGGGTGTTTTCAGCCCCCTCTTCCTGGTCAAGCGACCCAGAGCTGCAATTCAGTGATCTCCTGCTGGGCCCGGGAATCTGCATTAAAGCAAGTACTTCAGGAGATTTTGATGAAAGGCTTCCATTTTTAACGCAATGTGAAAAAAAATCCTGCGTTAGGAGCACTGCCCTGAGATCCAACAGGAATTAGTTGTTTTGCTCCCATTTGCTGTAATTATTAATAGAATTGAGCAGTACTGTACATTCAGCGAGAACTCATTGGTTAAGCAGAATATCAGTTATGACTGCCAGGGGGCACTGTGGTTCAAGTTAAGTGTCCTTTCTAGTGTTGCGAACTCCAGCAATTTATGAGCTCTTGCTGCAGTAAAAGACGACTATTGAAAGGTACACTCTTTCTTTCTCCTTATCTACTGCCTCAGCGTTACAGAGCAAGATTGTTTAAGCCAGCTTGGGGTCCAGCACAGAATGTTGCACAAAGAAAGCATTCAATAAATACATGTTGAATGGAATCCTTGTTGTGCTATACTACCAGTTATATCAGTTGGTTACTATAATTGGAGTTTAATTGGGAAATACATTTATTTAGCTTTGCATTCATGACCAAGAAGTTATTCTAAGCCTTGGGTTCTCATCCCATGTAGCTCTAATTCCAGGTAAGAGAGGACTGGGCATTTTGGAAAGCTGTGCCCTGCTATGTATTTTCAGAATACAGCTTTGGCTCTGTATCATTCACTTATGGCAGCTTATCAAAAAAATCACATTCTATCTACATTCTTAAGACTAGATTTTGGGTGAGGTTCCTGTGAAGAGGAAATTAATTAGGACTCAATGTTTTGAGTAATTGTATGGAGATTAGACAGATTTTGATTAATGGACAAGTGTTAGAGAATAGCTTTGGTAGAATTTCTTTTTACCTTGTTATTGTTTAGTCACTAAGTCATGTCTGATGCTTTAGCAACCCCATGGACTGCAGCCCGCCAGGCTCCTCTGTCCATGGGATTTCCCTGCAAGAATATTGGAGTGGGTTGCCATTTCCTTCCCCAAGGGATTTTCCCAATCCAGGGATTGAATCCATGTCTCCTGCATTGGCAGGTGGGTTCTTTACCACTTAGCCAAGAGGCAAGAGCTCTTTTTTCTTGGGCAATACTTATTAGTGCTCCTAAAGTAATGTGGACTGACTTAACACAAGTTGCATGATAATTATCCATTATGCCTTATCAGTAAATATGTATTGCTTCACTCTTCATGGCTCTGTAAAATCTGTAGGTCATGGATGACAGTGCCTTGTCTTCCAGAGTCACAGTAATACAGAATTATTAACTTTTATTTTTCTTTCCCAAAAAGAGTGATGCCACTCTGATAAACTCCGACTTGGGCTTCCCAAGAACCCATTTGGAAAAATACTAACCTACAAAAATTAAGAATGAATAAAGAAAGCAGTCTGGTGAAAAAAAGGATGGTTTTAATCTATTTTAAAAAAGACTTTGATGAAGTCTTTCACCATATTCTATTTGCTATGATTTTTAAACCACGTACACTTATTACCTACTTTATATTATTATTAATAAAGAAATATAATTACAGAGATATTAATTATACAGTGTTTGCTTTTAGGAGTAAATACTCAGAATTATGCAATCACAGAAGTAGAAATTTCTTTATTTTGAGCCTAATATGAGAACTAGGTATTATGCTATTCTAGGTTCTTCCTATGCCATCTAGTGGGAGATTCAAATGGTTTTATCTGAGTTTTGTGTAGATTACTTATCATCAATTTTTCCAGCTTTTCATTTGTAGCAAATCGACTACATTATACCTAGTAAATGGTGCATGTCAAAGTATAGGTTGAAAACAGATAAAACAAAGTGTAAGCCTTGCCTTATGTTACAAATAACTTTATGACCGGGTACGTTCACATTTCCAGCTTACATCACTAATGACACTAATGGGTGACTCTATGATTCAAATATAAGTCATTACTGCCATTTCAATCGTTGATTGATGGTATGATGAAACATCCTGATTTCTTCAGCCAAGAATATCCTAAGGACAGAATTCCTTGATTTAATAGACTCTAACACCTTTTCACATGTTATTTCCTGTCCTTCCTCTCCTCTGCCTTTACCCCTTCTCTGAACAATGAAATCTGACTCATCTTTCAAAAGTTCTCTAATAAGCATGTCCTTCGTAAAAACTGCCTTGTGTCATAGTCTGCCTGCATACAACACACAGACACACACACACCCACAGGACTAAGTGACCACTCCTTATTGCATCCAGAGTACCTTGTTCTCATGCTTCTACTACCTCTGCTACCTTTCTTGACAATAAGGACTGTGTCTTCTTCAACTTTGGATTGGACACCAAGAATGAATGAATGAATGAACAAAAGTCTTTATACAGTCAATACTACTGCACATTTCTCTCACTTCACTAGTTATAGAACCACTCATATTTAATTCTCAGGGAATGGACTAGAACCAAAGAATTACATAGTGTGTATGAAAGGAAGAGACAAGGGCAAGAGTGGAAGAATAAGAAATGATGGATCAGCAGAAACAGACTTTCAAAGAATATTTAATGAGCTTCCCCTTTCTTTACCTTCTTCTTTCACCCTCAATCCCTTTTTTTCCTATGTCAGAGTTGGAGACTTTGCTTAGTTCCACTTATACATGCGTATGGTTGTTGTTGTTCAGTCACTCAGTCATGTCTAACTCTTTGCAACCTCATGGACTGAAGCATGCCAGGCTTCCCATTCCTTCACCATTTCCCTGAATTCACCCAAACTCATGTCCACTGAGTCAGTGATGCCTTCCAACCATCTCATCCTCTGTTGTCCCCTTCTCCTCCTGCCTTCAATCTCTCCCAGCATCAAGGTCTTTTCCGGTGAGTTGGCTCTTCACATTAGGTGGCCAGTTAGGAGCTTCAGCTTCAGATCAGTCCTTCCAATGAATATTCAGGATGGATTTCCTTTAGGATTGACTGGTTTGATCTCCTTGCTGTCCAAGGGGCTCTCAAGAGTCTTCTCCAACACCGTAGTTCAAAAACATCAATTCTTCAACACTCAGCCTTCTTTATGGTCCAACTCTCACGTCCATACATGACTACTGGAAAAACCATAGCTTTGACTATACAGACCTTTGTCAGCAAAGTAATCTCTGCTTTTTAATATGCTGTCAAGGTTTGTCATTGCTTTTCTTCCAAGGAGCAAGCTTCTTTTAATTTCATAGCTACAGTCACCATTTGTAGTGATTTTGGAGCCCAAGAAAAAGTCTGTCACTGTTTCCGTTGTTTTCCCACCTATACGTCATGAATTGATGGGACTGAATGCCATGATCTTTGTTTTTTGAATGTTGAGTTTTAAGCCAGCTTTTTCACTCTCCTCTTTCACTTTCATCAAGAGGCTCTTTAGTTCCTTCACTTTCTGCCATAAGGGTGATGTCCTTTGCATATCTGAGGTTATTGATATTTCTCCAAGCAATCTTGATGCCAGCTTGTGCTTCATACAGCCCAGCATTTTGCATGATGTACTCTGCATATAAGTTTAAAAAAGGAGAGTGACAATATACAGCCCTGACATACTCCTTTCCCAATTTTGAACCAGTCCATTGTTCCATGTGGGGTTCTGCCTGTTGCTTCTTGACCTACATACAGGTTTCCCAAGAGACTGGTACGGTAGTTTGGTATTCCCATCTCTTGAAGAATTTTCCACAGTTTGTTGCTACCCACACTGTCAAAGGCTTTAGCATAGTCCATGAAACAGAAGTAGATGTTTTTCTGGAATTCTCTTGCTTTGTCTATGATCCAATAGATGTTGGCAATTTGATCTCTGGCTCCTCTGCTTTTTGTAAATCCAGCCTGTACATCTTTAAGTTCTCAGTTCATGTACTGTAGAAGCCTGGCTTGGAAAATTTTAAGCATTACTTTGTTAGCATGTGAGATGAGTGCAGTTGTACAGTAGCTTGAACATTCTTTGGCACTGCCTTTCTTTGGGATTGGAATGAAAACACCTTCTCCAGTCCTGGGGTCACTGCTGGGTTTTCCAAATTTGCTGGTATATTGACAGCAGCACTTTCACAGCAGCATCTTTTAGGATTTGAAATAGCTCAACTGGAATTCCATCACCTCCACTAGCTTTGTTCTTAGGGCTTCCTAAGGCCCACTTGACTTTGCATTCCAAAATGTCTGGCTCTAGGTGAGTGATCACACTATTGTGGTTATCTGGGTCATTAAGATCTTTTGTGTATATTTCTTCTGTGTATTCTTGCCACCTCTTCTTAATATCTTCTATTTCTGATAGGTCCATACCATTTATGTCCTTTATTGTACCCATCTTTGCATGAAATGTTCCCTTGGTATCTCTAATTTTCTTGAAGAGATATCTAGTCTTTCCCATTATATTGTTTTTCTCTGTTTCTTTGCATTGTTTATTTAGGATTTATGGGTGGTTCAGTACAGTTCAGTCACAGAGATCAAATTGCCAACATCCGCTGGATCATCTACTTTTGAATATGCTATCTAGGTTGGTCATAACTTTCCTTCCAAGGAGAAAATGTCTTTTAATTTCATTGCTGCTGATGATCAATAAAGACTCAAGTGCTAATAGTGACAGGAAAAAAAAACTACAGGACTCCTCCTAAAACATAATATGTATTCACATGCAAAGTTTGTTTTTTTAGGACCAGTTCCAGGTATCTGACCTTTCTAGGGGTTCTCTTCTACTGTCCCCTGGTAGATACAAGGGTCCTCCAATGACCATGTTCCAAATGAAATAGCGACCCTCTTGGGGCCTGACAGAGCAGCTTTGTCTCCAAGCCCTACAGCATTACTAGTCTAATCCTGTTAGAGAATCACTGTTCCATCTGCATCAGGTATCCTTGATTGGACTTCAAACACCCTAAGGTTAACGACCATATCTAATGCTTCCCTCTTGAGCTCGTAGAACAGTGAAGCAAAGGTCTTAAAAGTAAAACCCAAATATATAATCTCTTTGATTAACTGAAAAATAAATGACCAACTATCATATATTTCCCCTCTTTCTTTCACATCTCTCTTTCGTTCATACTATCTCTCTTCCCTGTTTCCTGTCCCTCTTTCACAGAGCATTATTTTTCAAAGATCCTAGTTACTCGGTTCTATCAGAGGCACCATGGGAAGTTAAGCCCATTGCAAAAGGTAAATAGACAGAATCCTGCCCTGAGATACCGTGACTCTGAATAGACTCACATTTAGAAGACACAAGGAAAGGAAGCAATAAACATAAATCCTGCCAGAGCTGTTATGGTCATAAAGTGTGTTGTAATCATACTCCAAGTCAAGGTCAGCCCAGAACTAACAGAAACCTTATGATTAGCACCATCACCTTATTTCCCAACTGCAGACATGAAAGACACAATCCTTCTCTATCTGTCCTCCACCCTAATAAGAGTGAGAAAAGTAAGTCAAACCCATTTGAGGTTAAAATTGCCATTTGTCATGTTTACCAGCTTCATTTTATTAAGTTGTCAGTTGTCCAGGCTGAAAAATGTGTAGGTCAAGTTTTCCTTTTAGTGTCATTATGTGAAATACATGCAGGGTCTTTAGAGTATGGTGAAGCCACAGGTGACAAATAACATGGTCAAGGGCCACAGCTGGATTGTTCAGGGCAGACTGAGCTGACTAGGAGAACTGTAAGCAGAGGAGGGTTTTGAGAGTTATGGTCTCCATCTCAAAAAAATGGAATATCTTTTCTTTTTTTCAGTGAGTTCAAGCTGCTAACATTACAGTCCTTGGTTTCTCTCTGCTGGCATACCCACCATCCAATCCATCCATATATCTAGCTGGTTTCAGAGACAATTCTTTCAAAATGTATCTAGTAGCTCCACTTTATAGTACTCCAATGCCACCAACCAAGTCTAAGTCACCATTAGTCCCATTAAGACTACCTAACTGGTCTCCCTGTTCTACCTGTACTGCCACCCCTACTGTTTCCAAGCTATTCTCCATATGGCAGCCAGTGTGACCTTAGCAAAGCATGAGTCCTGTGACTTGCATTGTTTAAGGTAACAGTAGCTATGATAATAAGGAAGCCCCCAAATCTGAGTAACATGAATTTTATTTCTTGCTCACCTAGTAGTCCCATATAAGAGTGCCTTGACAGTGCCACGAGGGGACAGGGCAAAGCCCAGTTATCATCAATAAGTGAAGTTAACATTCCCAGGTGGCGGGCTTCCCTGGTGGCTCAGTGAAAAATAATCCACCTGTCAATTGAGGGGACATGGGTCCCATCCCTGGTCCAGGAAGATCCCACATGCCGCAGAGCAACTAAGCCCTGTGCCACAACTACTGAGCCTGTGCTCCAGAGGCTGGGAATCACAACTACTGAGCCCATGTGCTGCAGCTACTGAGGCCCACAGGCCCTAGAGCCCATGCTCCCAAAGAGAAATTACCACAGTGAGAAGCCCATGCCACCACAACTAGAAAATAGCCCCCACTCAATGCAACTAGAGAAAAGTCCATCAAGCAACAAAGACCCAGCACAGCCAAAAATAAATAAATACAAGTATTTAAGGAAATAAATGATTAATAATTAATTAATAATAAATAAATCCCCAAGTGGCTCAGTGGTAAAGAATCCACCTGCCAATGCAGGAGACACTAGTTTGATCCCTGGGTTGAGAAGATCCCCTCGAGAAGGAAATGGCAACCCACTGCAGTATTCTTGGCCTGGAAAATCCCATGGACAGAGGAGCCTGGCAGGCTACAGTACATGGGTTCGCAAAAGAGTCAGACAGAAGTTAGGGACTTAACAAAAACAAGCTGGTAGAAGGGAGAAGAGAGAGTGAAGCAGGCACATCTGCTCCTTTGATACTTTTGGAGTATCTAAGGAGTGACTCACAAATCACTCCTGCTCCCATTCCAATGACAAGAATTCATCCCTGGCCTCTCTTGATGCAGAGAAATGCTCTGGCTGGGCACAACTCCATAGTTCTTCAGTAGGCAGCTGCCATCTGTTAAAATGTAAGGCAGGAATTATTATTCATCTTCTTATAACTGATCTAGAGCTTCCTGTCTAACTAAATGAAATATCCAAAGCCTCTGGATCCTCATGATCTGGCCCTAACTTTCTGGTCTCCCTGCGTTCCAGCCTCACTAGCCTTCATTCTGGTCCTTGCTTATTCCTATCTCAGAAGTTGTTGTTCTCTCTGCTTGGAGTATTCCTTCACTAGATCTTCATAAAACAGATTGCCTCTCATCATTTAAGCAGATATGAACTGGGATCCAGGAATCTACACTTTAACAAGCACCCTAGGTGACCCTGATGCAGCTGGCCAATGGCACATGCTCTGAGAAGCACTGGCACAGTGGTTAAGAGTACGGATTCCTAGATCAGTTTGAACCTGAGTTCAAACACTGCTGAGATTACCAATCTATTACTTTGGGCAATTCACTAACCTTCTCTAGTTGAGAATGGCAGCATCAAGGGATGGAAGTGGTGCTAGGGGAAGTGAAACAAGTTGATTAAAGAGACTGAAAGCTCTAGATGCGGTTAAGAGATGAATGTGTCTCATAGAAAATGTGTGTTCAAGGAACACTAATGTTAAAGACAGAGATGGAGCTGTAGGGAAAAGGCGGTGAAGGATAAACTTCAAATAGCTTGTCTACTAGTAGACGGGAGCCATTTTTTTATCCGTAGGCACCACCTGCACATATGCTCCTTCTTGCTGGTACATATACTTACCACCTGCTTCCCCAACAGAGTCCCTTTGTCTGGAAGGGACTTTGAAGCAATCCACATCCCTACATTATAAACTGACTTCTGACCTAGTTCGAGTGTAATTAAAATTCCATGCAGGTGAAGTGGATCCCAGTCTTGTGGAAGCTAAAGTTCATATTACTTGGTTGATCCTTTTTAAGAAAAAAAGACAAAATTACGAATAGAAAATTAGGTACAAAATTGAATATTTATTGGATAAGAAAAGGGTTCTTGACAAATTACAGGAGCCTTGGAAGTCCAGATCCCCCTTTTCTGACTTCTCTAGGCAATTTACCAGAAATGCTTAAATAGAAATGCAACCTGACTTCTCTCTCCACTTAGAACATTATCAACCCTTAATGCTCAGAGACCCAAGCAAGAAAGGGTCCCCAAGCTTTGGTTTCAATTTCTTCATAGTAAATCTACCTTTCTGTCTAAGCATTTCTTCTCTGCTCCAAGGTGGGGAAACTCTAATGCTTAAGCAAAACGAAGAACTTCTACATGTCCTTCTTCCTATAAAATTGCTATGTGCTCTTTCCTTGAAGGTGAAGGACACTAAACACTGACCATCAGGAAAAAACTCTGCAGAGAGCTGTAACTCTGGCAGGCATGGGCTTGTAGGGCTAGCAGAGGGCTAAGGCCCTGAGCTCTTTCAGGACTCATTGCCACATTCCTAACAATACAGATATGCTCAAGCACCAGCCATACCTTAAAAAAGAATTTGCTTTCTGTGGTTTCTTCCACAGAAAGTGAAAGTGAGTCTGGAGAGTGAGCCCCTCCAGACTCACTCTCTCCTCAGCTCCACCCTGCTCTGTGCCCCAGGAGGCTGACCCTTATATTTACCAGCCCACTTCCCTCCTTCCTAGCTTACTTGTCAGGTTTGGCTGTGGGAGGCACCAGCAGAAGAATGAGGTTGAGTTGTTTCTTCTCCTGGCTCTCTTGCTATGTGTTGGCTGCAAACTCCTTGCAGGCAGTCCTCTCCTTATAGCCACCCTCTACAGGGTCTGAAATAGCTCCATTCCTCAATCTTCAGACCCAATCTTGTGTATGGTAAAGGTCCCCATAACACAAGTCCTGGGGGACTGCACCATCTCTTGTTGGTTTCTGTAAACCCTGCCTACACCTTCGTAAACAGCTCCTTTATTAAACTCTTCTCTAATTACCTGGGCTTCTCTGGTGGCTCAGATGGTAAATCTGCCTTCAATGCAGGGAAGATCCCCTGGACAAGGGAAGGGCTACTCACTCCAGCATTCTTGCCTGGAGAATTCCATGGACAGAGGAGCCTGGCAGGCTACAGTCTATGACCCAGTTCAACTATTTGTCTGTTTTCTGTTTGAACCCTGATTGATTTTATATTATAATTAATAAGAAGGAGAAAAGGCTTTCAGAAACTTTTGCTTGGGGGCCCAGAATTGATAATAGGAAAGGAGAAGTAGAAAGTAATGGCTGACACTGAACACACCAGCCAACAGACTGTGACAAAGGATGGTCTTAACAAGCATGTCTGTCTTCCTTTCCTCCTTGCAAAGGTGGGGGTGCTAGAAAAGTAGCCCCCAGGTAGAAGGTCAGAGTGCAACATCAAGGCTGTGAGGACATGAATTAACTGTCCACAAATCACATATTCCTCCAGTCAGAAAGGAATTTTTAAGATAAAGAAACCATTCTATTAGTTGGGTTATTGAATATTCTCTGCTTGAATACTTGTAAAGATGAGAAACCTTATAATTGCTCATTCTATTATGATCCTTGATACTTCTATTTGTTTCACATTTTACTAAATAACTACACTTCCACGGACATTTCTTTTTCTTTTTTTTTAAGTTCTCAAGTATTTAATCGGATTGATTCATAAAGATAAATGTGCTGTATTAGTCATCAGTCATGTCTGACTCTTTGCAACCCTCTGGATTGTAGCCCACAAGGCTCTTCTGTCCATGGGATTTCCCAGGCAAGAATAGTGGAGTGGGTTGCCATTTCCTTCTCCAGGGAATCTTCTCAACCTAGGAATCAGGCCCTTGCACCTGTGTCTCCTGTATTGCAAGCGGATTCTTTACCCACTGAGCCATCAGGGAAGCCCATTCTGTTACAGGGACAGATCTAATTGTTAGACCATTTACATTAAGCAAGATCTGCTTCCCTCTAACTTTCCATGGATCTGTTTGTTGCTCTTGAGCAATACAGAGGCCAAAGTGTGGTCTTTCTTCCATTGGCAGACATACAAATATCTGAGGACAGCTGCCCACCCTAACTCCCTCTGCGGAGGCCCCACTGACACTTTACTTACCACACTGGTGTCTTGAATGACCTCTGGCTCATCAGTACTCCTATGAGAGTACAGTGTCCAAAAATGGACATAACACTCTAGGAAGACTTTTGCTTGACATAACCATACAACACTCAACCAGTTTTTCTCATCAATCCAGCCCTCAAAAAATTTTTTTCTCTTACTTCTGAGACACATTTAAAATTAATCCTTTCTCTTCACACCCATAGCTGCTACTTTATTTAACTATACTAAAATTATCTTCTTCTGTCACATCACTTCCTATTTCAAATGTCCCTTTTATAGCTACCCATGGTTTTCTCCATCAGATTCATTTCTTGATTTTATTGTTACCACCTGACCCCAATCATTATTTTTACTGCTTCCCGATTCTTTTGCTCTCCTTTCTCCTCCACAGCTTTGTTCCCTGTCAGCTCCTCTGAACGTACTACTGATTTCACATTGAACTTTGTTTGAAATGTTCAGCCCATTTTCATCCTTTCTTCTTTTAGAAATCCCCTTATATAACCACCTCATGTTTAAACTTTAAAAGAAACACACACACACAATCCCAATGATCTTTTCTCCTTCAAAGTTCTTGGGCATCCCTTTTTAGTGCCTTGATCTCCTTCTCTGAGTTAACTACAAGTATCAAAGATAAACTGTTAGAATCAAAATCACATCATGGAATGTTTCATAAAAATTCCAAGCCCTTTATAATTATATAAAACCAATAGAACTTTAAGTAATATGGAAATAACACTTGAAATAATATTGACTGACAATCATTTCACTGAAATATGTATTATAATAATTCAAATTACATACAAAGTTCTCATTAGAAGATTTATCACAGGGGAATTACCTACACTTACCTTTACTTCTCACTGTGAGGGAAACCTACAGTTCTGGTCCCTGAGCTTTGATGAAAATCTATTCCATGTCCTTGTTTTAAAGGATGGGATTGAGTTGAATATGCAGTATGGAATATTTGCTATCTATTTCAAATCCTGACAAATGATGCTGTGAAAGTGCTGCACTCAATATGTCAGCAAATTTGGAAAACTCAGCAATGGCCACAGGACTGAAAAAGGTCAGTTTTCGTTCCAATCCCAAAGAAAGGCAATGCCAACGAATGTTAAAACTACCGCACAATTGCATGCATCTCACATGCTAGTAAAGTAATGCTCAAAATTCTCCAAGCTAGGCTTCAGCAATACGTGAACTGTGAACTTCCAGATGTTCAAGCTGGTTTTACAAAAGGCAGAGAGCTAGAAATCAAATTGCCAACATCCGCTGGATCACTGAAAAAGCAAGAGAGTTCCAGAAAAACATCTATTTCTGCTTTATTGACTATGCCAAAGCCTTTGACTGTGTGGATCACAATAAACTGTGGAAAATTCTGAAAGAGATGGGAATACCAGACCACCTGACCTGCCTCCTGAGAAATCTGTATGCAGGTCAAGAAGCAACAGTTAGAACTGGACATGGAACAACAGACTGTTTCCAAATAGGAAAAGGAGTACGTCAAGGCTGTATATTGATTGTCACCCTGCTTATTTAACTTATATGCAGAGTACATCATGAGAAACACTGGGCTACAGGAAGCACAAGCTGGAATCAAGATTGCCAGGAGAAATATTAATAACCTCAGATATGCAGATGACACCACCCTTATGGCAGAAAGTGAAGAAGAACTAAAGGGCCTCTTGATGAAAGTGAAAGAGGAGAGTAAAAAAGTTGGCTTAAAGCTCAACATTCAGAAAACGAAGATCATGGCATCTGGTCCTATCACTTCATGGCAAATAGATGGGGAAACAGTGGAA
>NW_011495032.1:13464776-13475244 GCF_000754665.1 Bison bison bison
GCAGATGGTGATTGCAGCCATGAAATTAAAAGATGCTTCCTCCTTGGAAGGAAAGTTATGACAAACCTAGATAGCATATTGAAAAGCAGAGACATTACTTTGCCAAAAAAGGTCCGTATAGTCAAGGCTATGGTTTTTCCAGTGATCATGTATGGATGTGAGATTTGGGTATAAAGAAAGCTGAGTCCTGAAGAATTGATGCTTTTGAACTGTGGTGTTGGAGAAGACTCTTGAGAGTCCCTTGGACTGCAAGGAGATCCAACCAGTCCATCCTAAAGGAGATCAGTCCTGAGTGTTCATTGGAAGGACTGATATTGAAGCTGAAACGCCAATACTTTGGCCACCTGATGCTAAGAGCTGACTCATTTGAAAAAACCCTGATGCTGGGAAAGATTGAGGGCAGGAGGAGAAGGGGACGACAGAGGATGAGATGATTGGATGAGATCACCAACTCAATGGACATGGGTTTGGGTGGACTCCAGGAGTTGGTGATGGACAGGGAGCCCTGGCATGCTGTGGTTCATGGGTCGCAAAGAGTCGGATACGACTGAGTGACTGAACTGAACTGATACCTGCGCAGACCTCTGGACAGAAACCAAGTCAAAAAATTTGATTATAGACACAAAGCTGATATACAATATTGCAGTATTTGTCTACTGCAATTCCTGCAGTTATGTTTAAACATTTTTATTGAAGGAGCTCAAAGTCCTCCACAGATATTATCTTTAGAATCCTCATAAGATTTTCTTTAAACAGATATCAGAAGGGATTATATTGCCTCTTTCTTGAAGAATAGTCTTTTAAGTGGAGGCAGCAAGGTCTTATCCCTGGATTTATTCCTCCTGACAGACTGATGGCTTGCCTTAGGTCAAGGTCATACATTAAGGTACCAGAGTGACAAGAAAAGAATGCTAGTTTAATGATCCACCCATGAGATCTGGCTGACTTCCATGTGTACAAAGTCAGCCCTAAGACACTGCAGAGTGCTATGTTGGCTAAAGCTCTGTCTACAAAACTCACTAAGTTTTCTATTAAAACATTTCTGGAAGATAAATCAAAATATACAAGTAATATGTGAACATGCTAGTCACAGAGTTATGACCCCTCAGGCCCCGTCCTTCCTTGTCACCATAATAGAAGACTAGGTTGGCCAGCACACCATCATGGATTTGCTCCCTGTCCCAGTCTACCATTCAGTTTTTAACCCCAGACCCTGGCCTCATTCCTGGCATTTCTAACACCAAATAGTTGGCCTGTTGCTGCCCTTCTCCTGAAATTAAAATAAAAAGTCAGTAAGTTCGCACATTGGTAGTCCCCTTTAATCCCACAAAGCAGTGGGGTTTGGAAATAGTCATACTAGTCAGTGACTTAACTCAGAAGCAAGATTGTCCACCTACCCTAATATCTCTGTGGGAAGGTAAAGATACCTCTAAGATCTTCTCCCAAGGGTTTCTCCATATTTCTTAAGGTCACAGGTGCCTGAGGAGGGGCCCTTTTCTCTTCTGAGTCACCTGACTGGAACTTCTTCTGTTTCATATTTTTACCAGTGTTTTAGTGCCTTGAAGCTGTCTTCCTCTTCTCCCTGCCTGCTGTTTCCCTACATATTTCCTAGAAATATCCTGTCTTCCTTGATCCTTCTTCTCTCTCTCCTCTAGACTTCTGAATGTGTTCCCTCATCTTACAATCCCATTAACCTTGGACTTAGCCTTTCTTTGGACTACCAATGTTTGCCCAGAATGGATCTGAATTTGCTTTTCTCTTATTAGGACTTGCTCACTGAAAGCTAACCTTCTCCATAGATACTGTGGCCACCATTCCCATTTCCCTCAAGTTCCTGTTCCTTTGCTACCAATCACCTCTTTCTTCTGATTTACTTCCTGTTTTGCCTTGCTCCCCAAATGCCCTGCAGCAAATGCCATAAATGGGAATTCTACTCCCTGCTGGTGGCCAGAAATGACATTGTCTTCTTTTTTATTTATTTACTTTTTAGTTAATTTTCTGCTGTGCAGCAAAGTGATTTAGCCATACATATATATACATTTTTTTTTTACATTCTTTTCCATTGTGATTCATCACAGGACACTGAATAGAGTTCCCTGTGCTATACTGTAGGATCTTGTTGCCTCTCCATTCCATACATAATAGTTTACATCTGCTAACCCTAAACTCCCACTCCATCCCTTCCCTACCCCTCTTACACTTGGAAACCACAAGTCTGTTCTCTAGGTATGTGTGTTTCTGTTTGGTACATAGGTTCATTTGTGTCATATTTTAGATTTCACATATAAGTGATGTTGTTCAGTCGCTGTCACCTCTGACTCTTTGTGACCCCAAGAACCATAGTATGCCAGGCTTCCCTGTCCTTCACTACCTCCCTTAGTTTGCTCAAATTCATGTCCACTAAGTTGGTGATACTATCTAACCATCTCATCCTCTGCCACCCTCTTCTCCTTTTGCCTTCAATCTTTCCCAGCATCAGGGTCTTTTCCAATGAGTGGGCTCTTTGCATTAGGTGGCCAAAGTATTGGAGTTTCAGCTTCAGCATATTCAGGGTTGATTTCCTTTCAGAGTGACTGGTTTGATCTTCTTGCAGTCCAAGGGACTCTCAAGAGTCTTGAGCATCAATTTTTCAATACTCAGCCTTCTTTATTTGGATGGTCTAACTCTTACATCCATACATGACTACTGGAAAAACCATAGCTTTGACTATACAGATTTTTCTTGGCAAAGTGATGCCTTTGCTTTTTAATTTGCTGTCTAGGTTTGTCATAGCTTTCCTTCCATGGAGCAAGCACCATTTAATTTCATGGCTTCACTCACCATCCACAGTGACTTTGCAGCCCAGGAAAATAAAATCTGATATTGCTTCAACTTTTTCCTTTTCTATTTGCCATGAAGTGACAGGACCAGATGTCATGATATTTCTTAGTTTTTTGAATGTTGAGTTTTAAGCCAGCTTTTTCACTTTCCTCTTTCACCCTCATCAAGAAGGTCTTTAGTTCCTATTCACTTTCTGCCATTAGAGTGTCATTGGCATATCTGAAGTTGTTGATATTTCTCCCAGCAGTCTTGATTCCAGCTGGTGATTCATCCAGCCCAGCATTCCACATGATGTACTCTGCATATAAGTTAAATAAGTAGGGTAACAATATACAGCCTTGTCGTACTGCTTTCCTAATTTTGAATCAGTCAGTTCTGGTGGTCAAGTGCTAATACATATTTAAACACAGACACGGAAATCTCTCCAAGAACTTCCCTAGGACCTACCTTCCTCACTGGCAGTTCCCAAATAGGGAGAGTCTAAAGGATGATGTGAGACCAGGCTGGGGAGAGGATGCTTAAAGAAAAATCAGAGCCAGATTAAGAGGGAAGACTCAAAATGGACAAGAAAATGCAGGAGAGACTGTCAATCCATATAGACTAAAAAGACCAGAGAATGCAGAAAGGGTGGTACCCACCACAGTGCTTGGCACTTAGAGACATTTCATTAAGGACCATGGAAGGAAGGAAGGGAAGACAGGGTTTCCTAATACAAGCTTCCTGAGTTGCTGGAAGAGGTGTCAGGAATAGAGTGAGATGTTGTGACTAACAGGAAAATAGGCCAAATCCAGAATCCTAACAGAAAAGGATATTAGTACTGCAACTAAACTGCCTGGATTTGGGATTCTTTGTCTCCCCTGAACTCAGATATTTCCTACTGGAGAATTGTTTCTTTACTGGGAAAAAATTTTGTAAAACATATAGCTGGTAAAGGACTTTTACACAGGATATACAAAGAACACTTACAGCTTAATAAGGCAAACAGCCAAATTTAAAAATGGAAAAAGAAATGGGCAGATTTCATACCAAAAACATATTCAAATAGAAAATAAGAACACCTAAACAATGCTCAACATCTAAAAAAATAGTCATTAGAGAAATTAATGCAATTAAAACCAGAAGATACCATTTACACATGCATCAGAATGCCCAAGTTTTAAAGACAAATAACATCTCAGGTGTTGGGTGTATGGATTTTCCCTGTGCAATTCTTTCAAGTTTTTTTTTTTAATATGTCTGAATATTTTTCATAATAAAAGCTGAGAAAAAAATGCTTCTTTAGATATCTTATCTCTTGCCTTGTAATGGCCTCTAAAACTCTTTCTCTATCTGCTTGGATTCCTGACCTCCAGCCCACTCTGAATATGACTGGCCTGACTGTCTTAGATCTGACATTCACCTGATCCTCCTGATCAGATGGCTTTCTTGATTTGATGAGTCACACCTGAACTAGCTAAGGCTTCTTAATGCACAAGGTCACTGAATAGGCAGGGCCAACTGAAGGCATTAGATAAGTTCTGTATTTAAGTATCTTCACATAATTTCTTGCTCAGACCCTGCCTAACTCAGACACATACTTTTGTTACAGATTGAATTGTGTCTTCTCCAAAATTCATGTACTATAGTCTAAACATTCAGTACCTGTGACATTATTTGAAGATAGGGGTTTACAGAAATAATCATGCTTAAGGGAAGCCCTAATTCAATATGACTCATGTCCTTACAACGATTTGAAATTTGGACACAGGGATACACACAGAGGAAAGACAGTGTAAAGGGACATAGGGAGAAGATAGACATCTATAAGCCAAGGAACACTTGAGGCTATCTAAAGATGGAAGAGAGGCTGGGAACAGATGCTTTCCTAGCACCTTTGAGGATGTATGGTCCTTGATTTTGGATTCTAGCCTTGAGATCTACGAGACAAATTTCTGTTATTCTAAGACATCCGGTTTGTAGATATTTTGTTACGGCAGTCTTAGGAAACTAGTACAGCCTATAGGCTCTCTTCCCCTTTTCCTAGTCACCAAGGACCCTTGTATGGTGCCTCATCTAGAAACTTGCAGTCATGGGCAGTGTCTCAAGTGCCTACCCAACAAAACTCTGATTTCCAAAGTGCCTGCACCTCAGTGAGTTAGCAGGAAGAACTAAGATCTGATCAACTAAAATCAAGCCAAAGAGTGCTGACTGACACCATTGTGATGTGTCACAAAGGGGTTGGCTCAGATGCTTATTAATTCATAGGAATGTGCCTTTAAGGATGTAATTTCAGGCAGTATATGGGGAAGGAAGGCAAGGAAAATAATATTATGTGGAGGAAATATCTCATTGTTTCCCAAATCACACCAGCTGAAGGGCCATTCATTTCATCTGAAGCATCCATGCTGGCAAACAAACTACTTCTCTTTCAGAAAAAGGTGCAAATCAATGTACAGGTAAACAGACAAATGTCTGATCCACTCCATGGTAGAACTCAGTGTGTAAAGGTGAGTAACCTTTGTGGTAAACCATCCAAAAAATTCATATTGTCATTAGTATACCTCTGACCTTGTTTGCTTCCGTGCTAACACTAGAAATGCTGAGACCAGAATGGCATGTGTAAAGATGCTTTTCTGGTTCTATTTACCAAGGGAGGGGTTAAGTCAAAGGACTGTTCTTGTCTCAGCTTGCAGAGAGCTGAGAAATATCTGCACAGAGGACTGGGGACACATTTGTCACACTGGCCAAGGGAAAGCATTTCATAGAAATAAGCAACAACAGTAAATTTATATGTTATATATATTATATAATGACTGCTACATTTGTGTGTGTGTGTGTATCAGTGACTGATTTCTATAGTTTAAAAAATCATTAGTGAGAACTGACATCCAAATTTAGAGAAAGTACTCACCATTTGCAATAAAAAATTTTGAAAATCAGTGTTCCTCGTTGAAGAGGAAAGATGAGTTTTGAGTACATCTCAGTCCTTTCAATGAAGAGTGATTGCCCTTTTGGTTGTAGGAGTGAAGAATAAGAGGCAACTCCTGTTCTTCTGGATGGCCATACTGAATTCAGACATTGGATTTTATGGCTTCCCAGGACAGATCTTTAGACACAACATGTTATAGTCTTCTAAGAAGAGCAGAGAAAGAGATATTTTGAGAAACCATTGCTATATCTTCTCTTTCAATCATTCAAACATTTCATCATTTGAACATTATTTAACAAATTGATGTTTTCAGATAATACCTTTGTCATTTCAACAATCTTATAGTTTAACATTTCATCATTTGAACGTTATTTAACAAATTGATGTTTTCAGATAATACCTTTGTCATTTCAACAATCTTATAGTTTAATTTAACATCTATGTACATTTGACACTCTGCCGTTAGTTGAGAATGTTGTCAGTTCACAAGGGAAAGGTGATTGCTGATCACTTGCATTCTTTTGGCATTCATAAGATGTGGCCATATTTCATCCTAAATGGAGTACAAAGCTTGAGACCTTGAAGGACCAGAGTGGTCCATCAAGTCATTTGGTGCCTATGTTCTCCTTTCCTAGAGATCAGACTGACTAGCTTCTTCCTTCTTTCCATCCTTCCTTTCTCATTTTAGTCTGTGTCGGGCATAGGGTTCCATGATCATGTAACAGACAAAGTCCTTGCTTTATAATCACTTATTGCTAGAGCTTCTAACCCAGTCTGAGGATTCAGTTAAAAGAGTTCAATCTTTCTCCCCAGTCCCATGTGTCTAGATCCTACCCTGCCTTCACTGTCCTCTCAAATGAAACTATCAGCCAGAGGCTTCCCTTTACCGCCTGAGTCCTCTTCCTCTGAATGACCAGAGTCACTAGTTATATTATTCATAAACTATCCCCTACTTTGTGTCTTGTTTTACAATTTTTAATCTCATCTCCCATACAAGACAGCAATCACTTTGGGGGACAAGATTCATCCTCATAATACCTATCATATTGCTTTCTGTATAGTAGGTGTTTCAAATACACCTGCTAAATGGTTGCATACATCTAAAAGCTAAATACAGAAAGAAAGGTAAGAAAGAGAAGTCACTCAGTCATGTCCAGTTCTTTGTGACCCCATGGACTGTAGCCCACCAGGCTCCTCCATCCATGGAATTTTCAAGGCAAGAGTATGGAGTAGATTGCCATTTCCTTCTCCAGGGCATCTTCCTGACCCAGGGATCGAACCTGAGTCTCCTACATTATAGGCAGATGCTTTACCATCCGAAGCACCAGGGAAGCACAGTGCAAATACAGAAAAGCAACACATAATTTTTTTTTGATAGACTACATCTTTAGTCCAAAAACTTGCTCATTTTTAAGAGTCCTTGTATGAAAAGTACCAGGTGAGAAAGATCTCTTACAATGGGTGTGTAGTGATTTCAATGTCAACAAATTTCTAGCACTCTGAATTCACTTTCTGGAATCTGGTCAATTCTGAATCTCTGAGCCCCTGAACAGGGAAGGAGGGGTATATAATTAAAACTGGGAGTGTTCAGGTTTGTGTTAAATGCATTCTGCTAAAAATCCATATTTACTAAGGATTGTTTCTTGAGACAAGATGAGAATAATGTTCAATTGGAAGTTCTGTAAAGGCACTCACTCCTAACAGAATATGAATTATCCCTTCATTTCACAGAGAATAATGTTTCAGTTAAAGGATCAAACTTAGTATTATGCTTCACCAGCTAAACCTTAAGCCCCTTTCATTAAAGACAAATCTACACAGTATTATCCTGCTGTGGTTAAAGATTTAGCTAATCCAGAAATGAGAAGCACATTGTATTCTGTTGCATAGTTAACTCTGGTGAATCAGGCTGAAATTTAGTGTTTATGCTTCATGAACTCTGGTGCCTTGTTGCCTGGATTCACATCCTGCTCTCTGGTCTTCTCCTTTTGTAAACTTTGTAATCTAGTTAGCCTCTGTCTCAACTTCCTCATGTTTGAAACGGAGGTAATAATTGCCAGTTGACCTGTGGTGAAGATTAAGTGAGTTTATGTAGCTAAAACTCCTGGAACAATGCCTTGAACATAGTAAACCCTAGGTGAGTTATTGTTAAGGGTATAAGGATAGACACTAAGGACTTCTCTTTGAATCTGAAGAATGATTCAAATGAAAGTGAATCTCATCTTAAGGTAAGTGGCTCCTTTTTTCCTGACATTTGAACAAGTTCAGTGCAGCTCAGTTCAGTCGCTCAGCCGTGTCTGACTCTTTGCGACCCCACAGACCACAGCACGTCAGGCTTCCCTGTCCATCATCAACTCCTGGAGCTTGCTCAAACTCATGTCCATTGAATCAATGATGCCATCCAACCATCTCATCCTCTGGCGTCTACTTTTCCTCCTGCCTTCAATGTTTCTCAGCATCAGAGTCTTTTCCAATGAGTCAGCTCTTTGCATCAGGTGGACAAAGTACTGGAGCTTCAGCTTCAGCATCAGTCCTTCCAGTGAATATTCAGGACTGATTTCCTTTAGGATTGACTTGTTGGATCTCCTTGCAGTCCAAGGGACTCTCAAGAGTCTTCTCCAACACCACAGTTCAAAAGCATCAGTTCTTCAGCACTCAGCTTTCTTTATGGTCCAACTCTCACATCCATACATGACATCTGAACAAAGCTACCCGTAAAGCTTGAAAGTTACTTCAGCCAATGGAATAACTGGTATCTCTCACTACTTCCTTCTTTCTGTGCCATCTATGTTCAGCTGTGTTCCCCTCAGAGTCAAATTTCAGAGGGAGCCAAGACACAGCATCATATAACTGACTATAATTTCATATAACATATCGCCTCCCTGATGTCCTGTGATTCCCATTCACAGGTGAAAAGTAAAATAGTAGCTATTTCTCAATCAGTAATACCCACATGGCCTAAGTGGAGTGAGCAGGATCTTTTAATCACGCACTGCATGCGTTCGGCATATAAAGAGAACCAAATTAATGGTGATATTAACTAACTTCAAAAAGATTAAATAAAAGAAAGAGATTTAGTCCAAGAGTTGGAAATAGAGGTAACACATGGCAATCGAGGTGTCTCTCTTATCTCATTAAGCACAGGAGATAAAGAGGGCCTCTGATTTGAGGGGTGGGGCAACTAGTTTCCAGCGATTCCTGCCAGTGTTTCTGAATTGCTTGGCATGCATCTATAAAATGCCGATTCCTAAGCAGTGGGTGTCGATCACCCAAGCAAATGGGATTCTGGGGGTGGGACCTAGCATCTCTGTTTCTAACATGTTCCCCCCAGGTGATTCTAAGGCCCCCAGCTCTTCTTCTGCCAGCTCATTTCTCAGAGTAGTGTACAGGACACAAGGTATTGGCTGCAGATATTTGGGATAAGAGGTGGTCCTAGAGATTATCTAGGATGTTTCCCCTTCAAACACAGGACAAGGAGGTTCCTAGAAGGCCTGGCCCAGGGTTGCTCACTTATGTTAGCACTTCTGAGGTGTTCTAAGAGCTAAGGAATTGCTCACCCACAAAATGTACTTAGACTGCAAAGTATCTGTTTTGCTAACACACACAGCATTTCTAAAAATATCAAGGCAAGACAATAATAACGTTCTATCTTAAAAGACTACCATTGCTACATATACATCTACACAATTCAGAACTCCTATAACTAGTATATCGTGGGAGTTTTCCAATTAGCTTTCTTTTCTTCTTTAAAATCAACATTATTTTATTCTTTCTCTTGGTTTCTTACATTTCAGGAAGAGCTCAATTGGGTAGTTTAGGATAAAGGCCTGTTTTTTAAAAAATGTCTTTATTCACACATCATAAAATTCATTCATTTAAAGTGTACAATTCAATAGATTTTAGTGTATCCACAAAGTTGTGCAAGAATCACTACACTCTAAGTTTACAATATTTTCATTGTCTCAAAAGGGAACTCTATATCTATTGAGTCACAGCCCATTCTTCCCAACCTTTCCCACAGCCTCAACCCTACCTACCATGCACTACTGTGTCCTAGGAAGACACAAATCTACTTGTTTTTATAGGTTTGCTTATTTGGGGCATGTTAAATAAACCAATGGAGAAGGAAACGGCAGCCCACTCCAGCATTCTTGCCTGAAGAATCCCATGGACAGAGGAGCCTGGCAGGCTACAGTCCATGGAGTCGCAAACAGTCAGACATGACTGAAAGACTAACACTACACTACACATATAAATAAAATCATACAATAAGTGGTCTTTTGTTACTGGCTTCTTTCATTGAGTGAAATGTTTTTAAGGTTTATAAGTGTTGTCAGATCAGATCAGATCAGTCGCTCAGTCGTGTCCGACTCTTTGCGACCCCATGAATCGCAGCACGCCAGGCCTCCCTGTCCATCACCAACTTCCGGAGTTCACTCAGACTCACGTCCATCAAGTCAGTGATGCCATCCAGCCATCTCATCCTCTGTCGTCCCCTTTCTCCTCCTGCCCCCAATCCGTCCCAGCATCAGAGTCTTTTCCAATGAGTCAACTGTTCGCATGAGGTGGCCAAAGTACTGGAGTTTCAGCTTTAGCATCATTCCTTCCAAAGAAATCCCAGGGCTGATCTCCTTCAGAATGGACTGGTTGGATCTCCTTGCAGTCCAAGGGACTCTCAAGAGTCTTCTCCAACACCACAGTTCAAAAGCATCAATTCTTCGGTGCTCAGCCTTCTTCCTG
>NW_011495032.1:13475344-13475806 GCF_000754665.1 Bison bison bison
AGGAAAAACCATAGCCTTGACTAGACGAACCTTTGTTGGCAAAGTAATGTCTCTCCTTTTGAATATGCTATCTAGGTTGGTCATAACTTTCCTTCCAAGGAGTAAGCGTCTTTTAATTTCATGGCTGCAATCACCATCTGCAGTGATTTTGGAGCCCAGAAAAATGAAGTCTGACACTGTTTCCACTGTTTGCCCATCCATTTCCCATGAAGTGATGGGACCGGATGCCATGATCTTCGTTTTCTGAATGTTGAGCTTTAAGCCAACTTTTTCACTCTCCACTTTCACTTTCATCAAGAGGCTTTTGAGTTCCTCTCCACTTTCTGCCATAAGGGTGGTGTCATCTGCATATCTGAGGTTTTGATATATCTCCTGGCAATCTTGATTCCAGCTTGTGTTTCTTCCAGTCCAGCGTTTCTCATGATGTACTCTGCATATAAGTTAAATAGGCAGGGTGACAAT
>NW_011495032.1:13476220-13497371 GCF_000754665.1 Bison bison bison
GTTCCATGTCCAGTTCTAACTGTTGCTTCCTGACCTGCATACAAATTTCTCAAGAGGCAGGTCAGGTGGTCTGGTATTCCCATCTCTTTCAGAATTTTCCACAGTTTATTGTGATCCACACAGTCAAAGGCTTTGGCATAGTCAATAAAGCAGAAATAGATGTTTTTCTGGAACTCTCTTGCTTTTTCAGTGATCCAGCGAATGTTGGCAATTTGATCTCTGGTTCCTCTGCCTTTTCTAAAACCAGCTTGAACATCAGGAAGTTCACGGTTCACATATTAAGTGTTGTAGCATGTATCAATAATTCATTTCTATTGCTGAATAATATTCCATTGTAGAGATATACCACATTTTGTTTATTTGGCCAACATTTGATAAACATTTGGGTTGTTTCCACCTTTGGGTGATTTTAAATAATGCTTCTGTAAACATTCAAGTACAAGCATTTATTTAAATACCTGTTTTCAATTCTCTGGGCTATATAACTAAGTGTATAATTGCCAAGTCATATGGCAACTGTATGCTTAACATATAGAAGAACTACCAATCTGTTTTCTAAAGGATTGCACTTCACATTGCCAAGTATGAGGGTTTCAATCACTCTGCATTTTCACCAACAGTTATTATTGTCTGTCTTCTTTATTATACCCAACTGTACTGTTTTGCTAGGGCTGCTATAACAAAGTGCTTGTTTCACCATTCTGGAAGTTAGAAGGCCAAGATCAAGGTGTGTGCAGGACCATGTTCCCTTTCAAGATCTTAGAATATTTCTTTAGCTTCTGAAAATTTCTTGGCTTATGACAGCAAAACTCCAGTCTTCACATGGTGCTCTTCCTGTGTGCAGTCTGTGTCCAAACTTCCCCTTTTTGTAAGGAAATTAGCTATATTGGATTAGGGGGCCCATATTATTCTAGATGACCTTATCTTAACTAATTACATCTACCATGACTATTTCCAAATAAGGTCACAGTCTGGAGTTAGGACTTTAACATATGAATTTGGGGAGATACAATTCAACCTATGACACCATACTAGTGTGTCTAAAGGGTATTTCATTGTGGTTTTGATTTGCATTTCCTATGACTAATAATATTGAGCACGTTTTCATGTGCTTATTGACCATTTGTATATCTTCACAGGAAAAATGTTTATTCAAGTCCTTTGTTCTTTTTTAAATTAGATTATCTGTCTTATTGAGTTTCAAAACTTTTTATGTATTCTGGATACAATCTTTATCAAGTATATGATTTGTAAATATCTTCTCCCATTCTGTGGGCTATCTTTTCACTTAGTTGATAGTATCTTTTCATATACAAAGGATTTTAGTTTTGATGAAATACACCTTATCTATTTTATGTTTTGTTACTTGTGCTTTTGGAGTCATATTTAAGAAATTATTGCCAAATTCAAAGTCACTAACGTTTACTCCTGTATTTTTTCTAAGAGTTTTATAGTTTTAGCACTTAATTTTAGTTTACTGGTCCAATTTGAGTTAATTTTTATATAATTTGAGGTAGGAGTCCAACTTCTTTCTTTTATTTGTGGATATCCAATTGTCCCAATACCATGTGTTGAAAAGATTATTCTTTCCATGTTGAATTGTCTTGACATGCTTGTCAAAGATAAAGTGACCATAATTAAAGATTTAATTTCTGGATTCTCACTTGTATTCCAATGATCTGTATTTCTAACTTAATGCCACACTGTCTTGATTACTGCAGCTCTGTATAATGTCCTCTTAACTCTGCCCTTCCTTCTCAAAATTTCTTCGGTTATTCTGGGTCTCTTGAATTTCCATAAGAATTTGAGTCAACCTGTCAATTTCTACACAAAACCTAGTTTAAGTTTTGATAGGGGTTGCATTGAATCTATAGATAGTTTGGAGAGTAGTGCAATTTTAATAATAATAAATTTTATAACCCATGAAAATGAGATGTGTATGTTTATTTAGATATTCTTTAATTTCTTTCAACAATGTTTGGTAGTTTTCAATGTACAAGTACTTAATTTAGTTAAATTTTTACCTATTTTATTGTTATGGATGTTTTTGTACATGGAATTGTTTTCTTAATTTCATTTCTGATTGTTTATTGCTACCATATAAAATACAATTGATTTTTTAATATTAATCTGGTATCCTTCAACTCTACTAAACTTGTCTATTAAGTCTAGCATTCTTTCAGTGGATTCCTTGCCTGTAGTATAATTGGGTGGAGGGGAGTGGGGGAAGAACTATATATAGTCCTTGCCCCTAGTTGCTGGCCTAGAGCTCAAAAATGCTTGGAATTTCCTGAGTGATAGAGTTATTTTGTTTTTTATAACCATAACTGAGTCTTTCATAATAAGGTGACTCGTGGCAGATCCTTGGATAGTTTCAAGGAAGGAGCTGACCACACAATGATCAGAGGGCTAGAACTTGCAGCCATACCTCCTAACCTCTGGGGAGGGGAAGGGGAGGCTAGAGATTGAGTTCAATCATGTGACCAGTGATTTAATCAGCTGTGCCTACATAATGAGACCTTGATAAAAATTCTCGAACAAGATTTGGAGAACTTTTGGATTCATGAACACATGATGTGCTGGGCATGGTTTGCTCCTGGGGAGAGCATGGAAGCTCTGCATCTCCACTTCCATACTTCGTCCTAGGCATCTTTTCCATGTATCTGTTCCTGAGTTTATTTAAAACTTTATTTAAAAAAATATGATTGTAAGTATAGTGTTTTCTGAGTTATGTGAATTGTTATAGCAAGTTACCAAATCTGAAGGGGTCCATGGTAACTCCCAAAATTTTAGTCAGCTGGGCAGAGGTATGACTAGTCAGGGTACCCCACTTGAAGCTAGTATCTAAAGTGGGAGCAGTCTTATGGGAGTGAACTGTTAACTTCTGGGATCGGGGTGGTTAGTGTCAGAATTGAATTTAATTGCTGGACACTCAGTTTATATCTGGAGAAGGCAATGGCACCCTACTCCAGTACTCTTGCCTGGGAAATCCCATGGATGGAGCCTGGAAGGTTGCAGTCTATGGGGTCACTGAGGGTCGGACATGACTGAGTGACTTCACTTTCACTTTTCACTTTCATGCATTGGAGAAGGAAATGGCAACCCACTCCAGTGTTCTTGCCTGGAGAATCCCAGGGATGGGGAAGCCTGGTGGGCTGCCGTCTATGGGGTCACACAGAGTCGGACACGACTAAAGTGACTTAGCAATAGCAGTTTATATCAGGAAATTGTTCTTGGAAGAATATACCTATTAAGCTTGTTAATTCTAACAGTCTCTTAATAGATTCCATAGGATTTTTTAAATCTAAAATCATGTGATATGCAAATATAAATAGTTTTACTTCTTCTTTTCAAATGTGGATGTCTTTTCTCTTTCTTGCCTAATTGCTTTGTCTAGAACCTCCAGTACAATGATGAATGCAAGTGGCAGGAGAAGACAACTTTGTCTTTTTCCTAAGTTTAGTACAGCTAAATGTACTAGTAGATGCCTTTTATCAGGTTGAGGAAGTTCCCTTCTAAGACAAGTTTATTGAATGTTTTATCATTAAAAGATGTTGATTTTGTCAAATGCTTTTTCAGCATGAGGTGACTGTTTGATTTTTGCCCTTTGCTCTGTTGCTATTACATTATACTAATATGCAAATGTTAAGCCAACCATTCCTGGAATAAATCTCACTTTGTCATGGAGTGAAATCCTTTTTATGAATTTGCTGGCATTTTGTTGAGGATTTTTGTATTTATATTCATAAGGCATTTTGATATGTAGCTTTCTTTTGTGAAATATCTTCATCTGGGCTTGGTATCAGGTTAATACTGGCCTCATAGGAGACAAGCTCCTTCATCTTCTTTTTTGGGGGAAGAGTCATGAGGCATTATCATTAATTTTTCTTTAAATGTTTGATAGAATTCACCAGAGAAGCTATCTAGTCCTAGACTTTGTGAGAATTTTTTTTTGATAACTAATGAAATTTATTGTTATAGATCTATTCAGATCTTTACTTTTTATTTGAGTCAATTTGAGTAATCTGTATCTTTCTAGGAAATTGCCCATTACATCTAAGTTATCTATTTTGTTGGCATACACTTTTTAATATTTTTATTTTCATTCTACTCAAAGTATTTTCTAACTACTCTTTCTACTTTGACCCACTGGTTATTTAAAATAGTGTTGTTTACTTTCTACATATTTGTGAACTTTCCAAATTTCCTTGTTATTGATCTCTAATTTCATTCCATTTGGTTGGAGACCATATTTTCTATAATTTCAATCCTTTGAAACTTATTGAGCCTTGTTTAATGACCTAGCATATAGTCTATCCTGAAAAATGTTCCATGTGCACTTGAGGAAAACAATATTCTGCTCTTGTTGGATGGATGTTCTATAGATTCACTCACATTCATATCTGTATGCTTATATTTTATGTCAGATATGTTTAAACTTACATTTGCCATTTTGCTTTTTATTTTCTATATTTCTCATGCCTTTCTGTTTCTTTATCCTTACTGTCTTCTTTCATATAAGGAGATATTTTTAAAATGTAACGTTTTAACTCCTTAATTAATGTTCAAGCTGGTTTTAGAAAAGTCAGAGGAACCAGAGATCAAATTGCCAACATCTGCTGGATCATCGAAAAAGCACGAGAGTTCCAGAATAACATCTATTTCTTCTTATTGACTATGCCAAAGCCTTTGACTGTGTGAATCACAATAAACTGTGGAAAATTCTGAAAGTGATGGGAATACCAGACCACCTGACCTGCCTCTTGAGAAACCTATATACAGGTCAGAAAGCAGCAGTTAAAACTGGACATGGAACAACAGACTGGTTCCAAATAGGAAAAGGAGTACATCAAGGCAGTATATTGTCACCATGTTTATTTAACTTATATGCAGGGTACATCATAAGAAACACTGGGCTGGATGAAGCACAAGCTGGAATCAAGATTGCTGGGAGAAATATCAATAACCTCAGATATACAGATGACACAACCCTATGGCAGAAAGTGAAGGAGAACTAAAGAGCCTCTTGATGAAAGTGAAAGAGGAGAGTGAAAAAGTTGACTTAAAACTCAACATTCAGAAAACGAATATCATGGCATCTGGTCCCATCACTTCATGGCAGGTAGATGGGGAAACAGTGGAAACAGTGGCTGACTTTATTTTTCTGGGCTCCAAAATTACTGCAGATGATGACTGCAGCCATGAAATTAAAAGATGCTTGCTCCTTGGAAGAAAAGTTATGACCACCTTAGACAGCATATTAAAAAGTAGAGACATTACTTTGCCAACAAAGGTCCATCTAATCAAAGCTATGGGTTTTCCAGTAGTCATGTATGGATATGAGAGTTGGACTATAAAGAAAGCTAAGTGTCGAAGAATTGATGGTTTTGAACTGTGGTGTTGGAGAAGACTCTTGAGAGTCCCTTGGACAGCAAGGAGATCCATCCAGTCCATCCTTAAGGAAATCAGTCCTGAATATTCATTGGAAGGACTGATACTGAAGCTGAAACTCTGATACTTTGGCCACCTGATGCGAAGAACTGACTCCTTAGAAAAGACCCTGGTGCTGCTGGGAAAGATTGAAGGTGGGAGGAGAAGGGGACAACAGAGGATTAGATGATTGGATGGCATCACCGACTCAATGGACATGAGTTTGAGTAAGCTCTGTGAGTTGGTGATAGACAGGGAGACTTGCTGTGCTGCAGTCCATGGCGTCACAAAGAGTCGGACAGGACTGAACAACTGAACTCAACTCAACTCAACTTCCTCTGGAAATTTCACTCCCTAATTTTGATTTTAAACTTTTATAACCTCCATTGGCAGTTTCTCATATACCCCTCTGACAACATTAACTATAGATCATATAAAATAACATCATCAGGCAAAGAAAAGCAAACTTCACATTTGGGGAAGAGGGGTGCTCGCTGAGGTCTGGAGTGAGTCATGTCTCCAGGGATGAGTCAGGCTCCATAAGGAAGAATCCAGCTGCAAATGAGTAAATAACTATCTGCCAAGTAAAGCAGGATACACAGAGTACAGTGCAAAGCATCAAGAGGTAACCCAAGGTAGGGTTCAGCATCATAGTAGTCCCAAGAAGTACATGTGTGGATCTAAGAATAAGTAATTTGTAAAAGTCCAGAAAGGAAAACACTATTATGTAGCAGCAGTACCCTTGGGAACAAGGAGGAAATATTCCACTTTTAAAAAAGTGTAAAGTAAGGCACTTTGTGCTGGGAAAAAGGCAGAAGCCCAGTTTTTGTAAGGTAAGAACCAGCAAAGTTAGCATGCCCTGAGTTAGAAGTCATTACAGTTCTCCCGTCTAAGTTTATATTACTCCCAAAGTCATGATAGGGGCTGAGTACCTGGCTGCACATTAAAATCATCTGTGGCGCTTTAAAAAAATCCCAATCACAAGGCAACTGCTTCAGAACCTCTAGAGTAGGGCTCGGAATGAGTAGTTTTTAGAGCACTCCATGTGACTCCAACTCACAGCCAACTTAAGAACCACCACTATGATATGTAGGTTGGGGAGAGGGCTCAGCTACAAAGGAGGGTTACAGAGGCAGAAAGACAGAAAGATTGTATGTAGCTTCTTTCTTTTTGAAAAGCTCACCAAAGGATTCTCCTCCAAACTTCTAGTCTTAGATTAATAAATTTCTGTATATATGTGCTGGCCTTCTAAATTGATTATGCTACTTGTTACTTACACAGCATACTCCTTATCTTGAACATCTTTCCATTAATAAATAATCTGTAATATCTAACACTGTATTTTCATTTTGAATAAATGTGTCTTTAGTAAGTACACATTTTACTGACATATCTATTTATAGATATCCAGTGGGGATACCAGCAGAAGTTCAGGCATATGTGCACATGCCTTTTAAATTGGTGAGGACAGTTGAGAGAGAAGTCTGTTCAGTGGGAGTAAGAGCTTCATGGAGAAAGCCTACCCTCAAGGATATTATGGGGGAAAGTTTAGATATTAAATATTGACATTATATGTTATTATTTGATGTATAAATATCCCTTAAAAATAAACTAAAAATGAAGACCACAATGTAAATTCCAGATTACATGGACAGGCAAATTACAGAAGAATTAACAATATGGAATGTTCATTAAAACTTTAAAAATTTTCCGATTAAAACAAGAAGGCACAATAATTTGTTTAAGTCTCTCAGACTGACTGGCAAAGATGAAAAAGATTGGTAATATGGGTACCATCTAGTGAAGACGAGAGAAAATAGCTAGCTTATTTACAGCTGACAGAAGGTCACAGACCCTTCAACCTCTCCTCCAACTGGTACAAAATCTGTAGAAATCATTCTCTCCTATATCCATCAAAACTGTTCATTTACAACAGCACTGCTTATAGTCAGGCAACTACAAACAACATGGAAGTCCATTAAAAGGCATCTGGCTAAATAAGGTATGGTACATTCAACAAAAGAATCCTACATGACCACATGAAAAATAATAAGCAGGGGCTTCCCTGGTGGCTCAGTGGTAAAGAATCTGCCTGCCAGTGCAGGTGCACAAGTTTGATCCCTGATTTGGGAATATCTCATATGATGTGGAGCAACTAAGCCCATGAGCCACAACTACTGAGCCTGTGCTCTAGAACCCGGCAGCTGCAACTGCTGAAACCCACACACACTAAAGCCTATGCTCTGCAACCAGAGAAGCCTCTGCAATGAGAAGCCTGTGCACTGGAACTATAGAATAGCCCGCACTTGCGGCAACTAGAGAAAGCCTGCATGCAACAACAATGTATACCTGTGGTGGATTCATTTTGATATTTGGCAAAACTAATACAATTATGTAAAGTTTAAAAATAAAATTAAATTAAAAAAAAAAGACCAAGCAGAGCCAAAAATAAAATAAATAAAATTTTTTTTAAAGTCTACTGTTTAGTGGATTTTAGTGTATTCACAGTGTTGTGCAACTATCACCACTAATTACAGGATACTTCCACCATTCCCCAAACAAAAACCATATCTCTCTCAATATCTTCCTAATCCTTTGGTAAAACTAACCTAATTTCTCTTTCTATTAATTTGCTTGTTCTGGACATTTCACATAAATGGAATCATGTAATATGAGGTCTTTCCTGTTTTTTGTATCTGTCTTCTTTCACATAGCCTAATGTATTCAAGGTTCATTTTTGTTGTGACATGTATCAGTAAATTGCTTCCCAGGTGGCTCAGTGGTAAAAAAATCTGCCTGCCAATGCAGGAAACACAAGAGACTCGGGTTCAATCCCTAGGTCAGAAAGATCCCCTGTAAGAAGAAATAGCAACCCACTCCAGTATTCTTGCCTGGAAAATACCATGAACCGAGGAGCCTGGTGGGCTACAGTCTATAGGGTCACAAAGAGTCGGACACAACAGTGACTAAGCAAGCATAATAAGTACATTATTACTTTTTATGTTGAATAATATTCCATGGTACCAAACTATGCTTATCCATTCTTCAGCTGATGGACATTTGAGTTACTTTCTGGCTATTATGAATAAGGCTGATATGACAATTCCTATACATATTTTTGGAGAAGGCAATGGCACCCCACTCCAGTACTCTTGCCTGGAAAATCCCATGGACAGAGGAGCCTGGAAGGCTGCAGTCAGACATGACTGAGCGACTTTACTTTCACTTTTCACTTTCACGCATTGGAGAAGGAAATGGCAACCCACTTCAGTGTTCTTGCCTGGAGAATCCCAGGGACTGGGGAGCCTGGTGGGCTGCCATCTCTGGGGTTGCACAGAGTCGGACATAACTGAAGTGACTTAGCAGCAGCAGCAGCATACATATTTTTATGTGAACATAGATTTTCAAGTCTTTTGGTTACATACCTAGGAATGGAATTGCTGCGTCATTCGGTAGCTCTATCATTAATTTTTGAGGAACTGCCAAAAAGTTTTCCAAAGTAGCTGCACTATTTTATTTATTTTTCCCCTCCTCAATATATGGCTTCTCCTGTGGCTTAATGGTAAAGAAACTGCCAGCAATGCAGAAGATGTGGCAGAAGCTGCCAGTTCGACCCTGAGTCAGGAAGATCCCGCAGAGAAGGAAATGGCAACCCACTCCAGTATTCTTTCCTGGGAAATCCCATGGACAGAGGAGTTTGGTGGGCTATAGTCCACGGGGTTGCAAAAGAGCTGGACAGGACTGAGTGACTAGAAAACAACAACAGCAACGTACAGTGTTCCAATTTTTCTACATCATCACTGACACCTATTTTCCATTTTTATAAAAATCACATTCACCCTAGTGAGTGTGAAGTGAAAATGAAGACGCTCAGTCATTTCCGACTCTTTGCAACCCCATGAACTGTAGCCTACTACACTCCTCTATCCATGGGATTTCCCAGGCAAGAGTACTGGAGTGGGTTGCCATTTCCTTCTTTGCAGGATCTTCCCGACCCAGGGATCGAACCTGGGTCTCCCATATTGTAGGCAGAGGCTTTACCGTCTGAGCCACCAGGGAAGGTTTGAAGTACCTCACTGTGATTTTGATTTGCATTTTCCTAATAACTAATGATGTTGAGTATATTTTCAGGGGCTTATTGGCCATTTGTATATCTTCTTTAAAGAAATGTCTATTAGAATCCTTCGCTCACTTTAAAATCAGGTTGTTTCTTTGTATGTTCTGGATACCATACCCTTATCAGATATATGATTTGCAAAATTTTCCCTCACTCTGTATGTTATGTTTTTACTTTCTTGATAATGATTTTTAATACAAAAAATATTTTATTCTGATGAATTTTTTTTATTTTTTGCTTGAGCTTCTTGTGCTTTTGCTATCATAGTTAAGAAACCATTGCCTAATCTATCACAAAGATTTACATCTCTGCTTCATTCTAAAGGTTTTATAGTTTTAAGTGTTTATATTTAGGTCTTTGGTCCACTTTGAGTTAATTTTTGTATGTGGTATGAGGAATCCAAACTCATTCTTTCATATGTGGATATCTGGTTGTCTCAGCAACATTTGTTGGACTTCACGTATTTCAATTAGATATTTTTGCCTAGATTGCATCATAGATGATGTTAGGTACTCTATATTAAAATCCCATCAGAAGATAATTTCTGGGTGAACTGTTATTAGAGAGGTGAAACTTTCATTTTAGTGTGATAACTACCATATCCCTCCCTTGTACACTGACATTTTCCTTTGTGACTAGAAAATAATCCGTATGGCATGATAGGAATGTCTAGTTACCCATCAACTATTCTCAAAATGGTTTTAGCAAATAGTTTTACTATTTGTCATCATCATGTAGTCATCTGTTGCCTAGTCTATAAAAAGAAGGGACTAGACAAGATCATCTTAACTTTCATTTGTGACATTAATTTATTCTCTTAGTCTAATGTTGACTTTATATGAATCTAGCCATATCTTGTTTTCTCCTGTAGTAATAAAAGACTGTTACTTCAAATGACTAAGGCAGAAAGGGCATAACCCCTTGATGAATGATATTTTAAGTATTCATGCTATTATTTCTCCAACATTTGTTTCATCCTCTTATTTTTTTCATTGTGGCTGCTGAAAAGGTTGATATGCTAAGACCTTCAGTCAGAAAGCTTCACGTTTTAAGATGATGGCACTAAATGTTTCTAACACCAAATGCAACCTCTGGAGAAATGCGAAAAGCTGCTTTTTATATATTTCAGCATTGTGACTAATAGAGATTTGTCAGAATTTTCCTGAATCCTTGAGAATGTTTTGAGAGAAGAAATCTAGACAACACTAAAAAGAGACTAAATAGTTACTTATAAGAATATAGAGGACTCAGAACTAAGAAAATAGCCCTATTCTTTGCTGAATAAAAAAATTAAGACCAATGGGTAGAATTTAAGGGCAGCCAGATTTCAGGTCAATGCAAAAAAGCTCTCTCTAAAATCCAAGCTGTTCAGAATGTAGCAGACTGTTGCCTTGTGAGGCAGAGGGCATCCCCTCTTGGAAGGGTCCCAACAGAGGTTACTGTGCTAACATTTGGGAATTCTGTGGCTTGAGACTCATGTGCTGGGTCAGGAATGGAATAAATAAGACCTAAGATTCTTCCCAAGTTATGACCAACCTAGATAGCATATTAAAAAGCAGAGATATTACTTTGCCAACAAAGGTCGGTCTAGTCAAGGCTATGGTTTTTCCAGTGGTCGTGTATGGATGTGAGAGTTGGACTGTGAAGAAAGCTGAGCACCGAAGAATTGATGCTTTTGAACTGTGGTGTTGGAGAAAACTCTTGAGAGTCCCTTGGACTGCAAGGAGGTCCAACCAGTCCATCCTAAAGGAGATCAGTCCTGGGTGTTCATTGGAAGGACTGATGCTAAAGCTGAAACTTCAATACTTTGGCCACCTCATGCGAAGAGTTGATTCACTGGAAAAGACACTGATGCTGGGAGGGATTGGAGGCAGGAGGAGAAGGGGATGACAGAGGATGAGATGGCTGGATGGCATCACCGACTCTATGGATGTGAGTTTGAGTGAACTCTGGGAGTTGGTGATGGACAGGGAGGCCTGGCATGCTGCGATTCATGGGGTCGCAAAGAGTCAGACACGACTGAGCAACTGAACTGAACTGAAGATTCTTTCCACACTTAGACACTTGGAAGTCATCTTCACCTTCTCCTATATCATTAAACTCTACCTATCATTCCATTTCCTCAACACCTCTCATACTTATCCATTCCTATTTTTAGTTCTACTAACACTAGGGCTAAAATCTCCTAACAGCCCTCTACATGACCTCCACGTTCACAGCATACTTTACTAGAGTGATTGCTCCTGCTTCTCCCTTTGTTGTGAATTCTATCATTTTTTCATCACTCAGCACAAACTCTCCTCCTCAGGGAAGTCTTCTCTTGCTCAGCCTAACAGAGTCCTTCACTACTTCCATTGAATGAAACAATACTTTGTATACATATTTCCACCTTGCATTTATCATTCTATAGTGCAATTTTGTCTCAGATCTTTGGAAAGAGAGGGAGACATAATCTTCCTATGAATGTGGGAGGGTGTATTGTCATGCCTTTTCTGGTTCTTGCTTCAGTTAGAAATCACAACAGGATTGAACTTCATTTTGGTTACTGGTGCTTCAGCGATGGCCATAAAAAGGAAGAACTAAATCAAATTGTTAATAACTGACAAGGGCTTTTTTTTTTTTTAATGTGTCATTCTTTCCATCTATGCATTCTGCTAGAGCATTTCAGTGGCTTAATCAAAAATTGGAGTGAATATTAAATAAAGGAAACCATTTGCAAAGCTACCTCACACTTTGGGTTAAGGAGCCTGAGCTCCTTAAGAAATAGTTTAGCATTTCATATCTCATTAAACAGAACACACAGTACTTTAGATATTTTTCTTTCACTCTAATGATTTTGATAGCAGCTGTTGTTAATTGGGGAGGACTATATTTGTCAAAGCAGCTGATCATCTTATATTTTTTAAAAAACAGAATGTAACAGGAATTTGGAAATCTGCCCAGTATGCTTTTTGAGAAATGATGGTGATGGCTGACAACTCTTTTTATTGTGCCTCTTCCTGAAACCTGGAGAGGGTAATGGCACCCCACTCCAGTACTCTTGCCTGGAAAGTCCCATGGACAGAAGAGCCTAGCCAGTCCATGGGGTCGGGAAGAGTCGGACACGACTGAGGGACTTCGCTTTCAATTTTCACCTTCAGGCATTGGAGAAGGAAATGGCAACCCACTCCAGTGTTCTTGCCTGGAGAATCCCAGGGATGGGGGAGCCTGGTGGGCTGCCGTCTGTGGGGTCGCACAGAGTCAGACACGACTGATGTGACTTAGCAGCAGCAGCAGCAGCTTCCTGAAACTCCCTCACAGGGGCATAACCTGCCCATTTACAGGGTAAATCTAAAGACAGATTGTTGTCTAATAATATAATGACACAGAAATGTACTCTCCCTGAACTACACTGAAGGAGAATCAAATAAGGGAGCCATAAATTATTAATAGCTGCTCTTATGAACCTGCTCTTCAAGAATGCAATACTGGTTGCTTTTAAGGGAGTCTGGAAATTCTTTCCTCTGTGTTAAGAGCAAAAGAAAAAAAATAATTTTAAAAAAAGGAAGCAAACAAGGAGAGAGGCAAGGGAAGAAAAATGAGGGCAGGAATACTTCAGCTTCCTACCATTAAGCAGTTCTGTATCTTTGAGATGTCAACATTTTGAAAAGAAAGCTTCTTGGAATATTTATTTTTTTCCCCCAAGATTTAGCCAAGGGCTTTTATTGGCAGTATATGCTCAGTTTTCCCCCATATATTTAAAAAATAATTATTTACATATTTCAACATTTTATCCCTCTGAGTGGCTCTGTGTTGGGACATCTAAAATAACTATTTTAGCATTTGTTGTTCTTCTCTCCATGAAGGCAATTTCCAATTCTCTTTTTGCCTTTGCCTATATTCTTTTGAGGGCCCCTGATGGCTCAGACGTTAAAGAACTGGGTTCAATCCCTGGGTCAGGAAGATCCCCTAGAGAAGGGAATGGCTACCCACTTCAGTATTCTTGCCAGGAAAACTCCATGGACAGAGGAGCCTGGTGGGTTACAGTCCATGGAATCGCAAAGAGTCGGACATGACTGAGCAACTAACATACACACACATACATATTCTTTTGCTAATAAAAAACAGACCCAATAATAAGCTTTGATGAGGATGAGCCTCAGAAATAGCTTAGGATTCAGGTATCAGCATACTATGGCCCACAAAACTAATCTAGCCTCCTGCCTGTTTTTAAAATAGTTTTATTGGAATACAGCCATGCCCAATCATTACATATTGTCTATGGCTTCTTCTTTGCTATAATGATGAAGTTTACAAAGATTGTATGACCCTAAAATTTTTATTATCTGATTTTTCACACAGAAAAAAAATGTTTTGTTTACTCCTAAGCCTTAGGTCACTGCTATTAAGAGTGTGGTTTACAGACTGTGATTGGTCTATATACTATTTGTTACCAATTTGCAGTAATATGAGGAGCCTATATGAACTATAAATAGAAACCAACGATGTCATAGGCACACTTTGAATTAAGCTGATGTTCTTTTTGCATCAAGACTTTCTTGATGAAGGGAGCAGTGTATATATTAACATTCTGAGGCAAGCTCTTTATTTCTCTGTGGATCAGCATTTTTTGTGACTTTCACTTAAGTGACAATAAAAATTTAACCAACTTTGAGGAGAGGGCATGTGTGTATGCTGTCGCTTCAGTCATGTCCAACTCTTTGTGACCCTATGGACTGTAGCCCATGAGACTTCTCTGTCCATGGGGATTCTCCAGGCAAGAATACTGGAGTGGGTTGCCATGCCCTCTTCCACGGCATCTTCCTGACTCAGAGATCAAAGCTGTGTCTCCTGTGGCTCCTGCATTGCAGGCAGATTCTTTACCATTGAGCCTTGAGGAGAGTATTTACTATAAAATATTTCTAAGCTGTGTGACTCATAGAGATATGTAAAGCTATCAGTTAGTTTTTTCTATTTGAAAAACTTCCTCAAGGACATCCCTTGGAATATCCCCCAAGGACATCACCTTAGGGGTTAAGAGTCCACCAGTCAATGCAGGGAACATGGGTTTGAGTTCTGGTCCAGGAAGATCCCATGTGCCGCAGAGCAACTAAACATGTGTGCCACAACTTCTGAGCCTGCACTCTAGAGTCCACGAGTTGCAACTCCTGAGCCCATACACCAAAACTACTGAAGCCCATGTGCTCTAGAGCCTGTGCTGTACAAGAGAAGCCACCACAATGAGAAGCCCACACATACTAGCGAGTAGCATTTGCTCACAGCAACTAGAGAAAGCCCACGTGCAGCAAGAAAAACTCAGCATAGCCAAAAATAAATAAATAAAATTAAAAACAAAAACTTCCCCAAAATGTCGTCACTTAAAACAGGTTGCAATTTGGCAATGTGGACAGGGCTTGACTTGAGGGTCACAGCTTTGACCAGGTTCAGCCAGTTTTTCATTTGGGCTTGCTCATGTGTCTGTGGTCATTGGCAGGTCACCTAGGACTGGTTGGTCTAAGACAATTCAACTAGAATAGTCTTGCTCCACATGGTCTCTTAGGATGATCAGGCTATCGTTCGCAGAGTCCCAGGAGTAGGAAAGAGGAAGCTGAGGTCTCTCAAGGCCTAGGTTCAAAACTCACAAAATATCACTTCCATTACATTGTTGGCCAGTTACAAGAGCTGTCCACCTCATCTTGAGGATGGGGAAATAGACTCTACCTATTGATGTAGGAGCTGCAGAGTACTGTTGTTCACTGTATTTCCCACATATTTTTGCAATTAACTGACAAAGAGGACGGGAAAAAGAAGATTGCTCCTCTGTAGTCCATTCTTCTTTTCCAAACTTTGGTCAAATCTCACTATTCTGGTGACTATTATAATTGTTGTTCAGTTGGCCTGATCCAGTTTCAGAGTTGTATGTGATCTTCATGAAAGATTCTTACATCCAAAACCAGACATCTGAATTATAACAAGAGGCCTTATAATGAAGGCCTTTTATAACGAAAACGGGCCTGAGGTTTAGGGTCCATGCCCTTGTGCTGAAGAATTTTAGGCTCTAGAGCATATAAGATTCTAGCATTATAAACTTCATATGAAACATTTTTATATGTGAATCACCTTTAGCAGATTGTCAGAGCTTATTGATCTATACAGCCCCAGTGTAGTCCCTTACATTTACATGCTACATTGTGGAAGTACCAAACTTGAATGATGTGAACAGAAAATGCTAAATAATAACATACCTTAGGTAGTCTGTGAGTTTCCCACTCCTATCAATGGGGTGATATACTTTGTAAAGCAATTGTGATTGTGTTTGGTGTATTTGTACCTATGACAATACGTGTATAGCTATATCAGTATTTTCACAACTATCTGAGAGGAAAGAAAGAATGAATGAGGATTGGACACTACATAACTTAGCATTTCCTACTGTCTGCATCTTGGGAATCTCAAAGTAGATGCATTTCTTCAGGGAAATTAGTTACATAGACTGTTTCTAGGGGATGTATTCTACCCCATATTTCTCTTAAAATTATCTGAAATGTTGGCTACAATAGGAAGACAACTAATAGAAATATCAAGTAACACATAAGAGCTATATTGCTATGCTAAGTCACTTCAGTTGTGTCTGACTCTTTGCAATCCCATGGACTATAGCCTGCCAGGCTCCTCTGTCCACAGGATTCTTCAAACAAGAAGACTGGAGTGAGTTGCTCCTCCAAGGGATCTTCCCAACCCAGTGATCAAACCTTATGTCTCCTGCATTGGCAGGCAGGTTCTTTACCACTAGCGTTACCTGGGAAGCCCTGAATAACACATATCAGTTATTAATTAAAACATGTGCAGATACAATCAGACACAGAACTCTGAAGTGCCCTGAATTCACAATGCTCTATGATCTGACCTCTAACCTTTCTTAAAGCTCTCACACAAACAACATCTTTAGTGTTCCCTGAAGCCCTCAGGGGCACTGAAGCCCTGAAGCCCATGGGAACACAGAAGTCCCAATGCTTTCCAGCCTAGAAGTCACTCTTCTTTTAGGGTATCAACAGTAGTTCAAGCCTCTAATCCTGCTTGACTGCAGGAAGTCCAATTTTTACCAGCTTCTGCTTCCCAAGTATCCCTAAAAATTCCCAGGAAGGGCTTTCTCATTCCAAAAATCCACCATGACTTGGCACCCCAGCCCATCAACTGATTCTGGCCTGCTCCTCTATTCCTCTGCAGGTCAAGGTTCATTACTGTCAGCCAGTGAAACTTCCTCTTGTACAACTTTACCACCATGGAGACCCCAATCCTTTCATTCAAATCCACACAGTGGTATCTAAGACCAGGATGTAATCCTTAACAAGACTTGCATAGAGGCTTAGAGAGTAATAGAGGGGAACTTCCCTAATAGTTTAAAACCCTATGTCAGATGTAGTAGTTCTCAGTATCTACAAGCCAAGGAGCTTCCATAGGAGTTTCCTATTGGACATCTCTCACTTTGGCTTCTGACCTGCCCACATGGTACATGGCTCACTTATTCCCCCACTGAGTGTTTTCTTGAGGCCCCTGTTCTCTCCCAGATCTGAGGCCCTCATGCCCAAAGCCAAGAGAAAGAAAACTCTTTCTTCTTCTCCAGTGAGAGGATATCCAAGAGAAAAGACCTAAGCTTTAGAGGTCCCAGTGAAAAAAATTTGTTTTTTTCACTGACATATCCCAAGTGACTGAGACAGTACCTTGACATAGTAGGCCTTCAATAATAATTGGATAATTGAATTAAACGGCTTGTTTTTCTAAAAAGATCCAGTAGTGGGTACATTTCCAAAGGTTCATATAGTCAAAGCTATGGTTTTTCCAGTAGTCATGTACAAATATGATAGTTGGATCATAAAGAAGGCTGAGTGCCAAAGAATTGATACTGCTGAACTGTGGTACTGGAGAAGACTCTTAAGAGTCCCTTGGATAGCAAGGAGATCAAACCAATCAGTCCTAAAGGAAGTTGACCCTGAATATTCACTGGAAGGACTGATGCTGAAGAGGATGAGATGGTGGATGGCATCATCGACTTAATGGACATGAGTCTGAGCAAACTCCGGAGATAGTGAAGGACAGGGAAGCCTGGCATGCAGCAATCCATGGGGTCACAAACAGTTGGATACAACTGAGCAACTGAACAACAACAACCAGAGTTTAGTTATTTCAGAACAACCCTAGTCTAATATGGGAATTTGCAAGGCCAGCTCACTCCTCTCTAGGGTCTCTTCTTTAGCAGAAGGTAAATGTGTATCTCCATATCCTTTCTGCCAAAGTTGCTCTCCACTCCTAATCACCTTTTAATGGGAAGTTTTTCCTCTTCATGGACATCAAAGTTTCCAGAAATACTTCAGAGCTCAATTTCAGCAGAACACCCACTTACTGGAATACATTGCTCACTCATTGCTCAGATTCTAGACCATAAACCAAACCCTGTTGATAGATTGACAGTCTCCTCTAATCTGAATCAGTGGAGCAGCTCTCTGCTTCCACCTTCTTTCCTTTTGGGGACTGGTACAAATATCTGTATTTGCTACTTTCTGGAAATCCCTATATGTGGTGAACATTTGCTGATTTACCAGCTTTCAATCAATAGTTCCATATTAGTTAACTTCTGACAGGTCAACTGCAGGAGAAGAGAACATAATTTGTTTTATTAGAGATCATCATTTTTTATTATTCTCCATCCATTATCTCTTTTCCTTTTTCCTGTGTAGAGAATGATCATTCTTCCCCACTATTCTCCAGTTGTTCTACTTTGAGGTGGCCGTGAAAATGTGTCTTCCAGATCCAGACTGTAGGCATCCTCATTAACATGCTCTGAAATCCATCATTGCATCAGAGCCATGTGCTTTGCTTTCTATGGCCCATAATGTAATGTAATATAATGTGCTCAGATGCTCCATTATGTCTAACTCTGTGACCCATGGACTGTAGCCCACCAGGTTCCTCTCTCCATGGGATTCTCCCAGCAAGAATACTGGAGTAGGGTGTCATTTCCTCCTCCAGGCATTCTTCCCAACCTAGGGATCGAACCTGTGTCTCTCACTGCATTGGCAGGAGAATTCTTCACGGCTAGCACCACGTGGGAAGGCCTTTCTATGGGTTGGATTGCTCACTCACTCAGTCGCTTCAGTCATGTCCAGCTCTTTGTGATTCCATAGACTGTAGCCCAACAGGCTTCTCTGTGGATGGGATTCCCTAGGCAAGAATACTGGAGTGGGTTTCCATTTCCTTCTCCAAGGGATCTTCCTGACCCAGGGATCAAACCCACACCTCCTGTACCTCCACATTGCAGGCAGATTCTTTATCATTGAGTAAACTTCCAGTTAATGACAGAGCAAGGTGGGGAAACTAAGGCAGGCCTGTTCCTAAGAGGCACAGGACTCTTCCAATGCCAAACTTTGATGCTGGATTTCCCAATGACCTTGCCAAACTTTCTTAGAACTAAAATGAAGTCTATGATGCTTTCCCCAACTTTCCTTCTTTTTTTCTCTTATTGACCCATAGTCAGACCTGTGTTGAAATCTAACGCTGACTTTCCTTACCTTCATTCCCTACCCCTTCCCTGCCTTACTTTTCCCTCACAGGCATTGCTTCTAATAAATCTCTTGCTATTCCAATCTCATCTTGGAATCTGACTCTTGGATGATCCAGATTAACACAAGAGGTACTGAGAGTGGATTGAGAAAGTAGATGAGGAAATGGGAGTCTGCGACTAGTTTATTAGTCACTTGGGGAATGAAGGAGGTATCACCCTCTCTGGCAGGTGGAACATGGACTGTCCCTGCCACAAGGTAATAGTGGCTCAAGATTTCTAAAGATTTCGCTCTTGGTGACCTGGGAGATTATCCTGGTGAAGGGAAATTCTGTGGCAAATACAATGGTGCAGACATGTGAAATTTATGTCAGCAGGAAGTGGGAAGGAAAGATGCCTACAAATAACCAAACATTTTTAGAACTATTACACAAAGAAATAGTTGACACTGATAGCCGGATATCCAAAGTATTATCATGGCTCCCTGCTAATGTGCTGTTTTAGGAGCCAGGTAATAAATAAATAAATCATTGGAAAAGGCCCTGATGCTTGGAGGGATTGGGGGCAGGAAGAAAAGGGGACGACAGAGGATAAGATGGCTGGATGGCATCACTGACTCGATGGACGTGAGTTTGAGTGAACTCCAGGAGTTGGTGATGGACAGGGAGGCCTGGTGTGCTGCAATTCATGGGGTCGCAAAGAGTCGGACACGACTGAGCGGCTGAACTGAACTGAATAAATAAGTACACTAAAGTTTGGCTCATAGTTGGCTCACTGGATCCAAGAACCCACTTACTGGTCATTTAGCCAGTTCCTGAGAGTATTACTAAAATTAGAGTGACAGTTGGACTAACCCCTATACTGGATCCTTGGGCTGTGGTAAAAGCTATCATAGTGAATAAACCTAAGTGGGAACTTCTGAAACTGTCTCTAGCCCCCAACAAAAATAGTAAAAATACAGTTTCATATCCAATAAATATAGTGGAAAGTGTTGCTACCATTAAAGACCTAAATGATGCAGAAGTGGTGAGCTCTCTATTTCTGTTTAACTCACCAGTGTGGCTCCTGCAGAAAACAGATGGATCCTGGAGAATGACTATGGACTATTACAGACTGAATCAGGTAGTAAACATGATCATATGCCAAACATGGTATTGTGCTAAGGGGATTAATAAGACTTCAGGTTCATGTCATGCAGCCATTGATCTGTACAATGTGTTCTTTTTCAGTCCACCTAAAAAAGATGAAAATGATCCACATTCATGTGAGATAAACAACATTAAAATTTTCAACTTTCTCTCAGGGTTATGTTAGTACTCTTTACCCTTTGTCATAATTTTGCTTTAAAAGATCTGAATCACCTTCATGTCCCACAGAACATCACATTCATTCACTACATCAATGACATCATAATGATTGGACAAGAGAAGACGAGATGACTAGTACATTGAAGGCCTTGGTAAGACATATGCTCCAGAGGGTGAAAGATAAACCATCTGAAGACTCAGGCCCTGCCACTTCAGTGAAATTGTTAGGGGTCCAGTGGTCAGGGACATGCTGGGAAATTCCTTTCAAAGCAAAAGACATATCGCTGAATCTTGCATCAGATCAGATTAGATCAGTCACTCAGTCATGTCCAACTCTTTGCGACCCCATGAATCACAGCACACCCAGGCCTCCCTGTCCATCACCAACTCCCGGAGTTCGCTCAGACTCACGTCCATCGAGTCAGTGATGCCATCCAGCCATCTCATCCTCTGTCGTCCCCTTCTCCTCCTGACTCCCAGCATCAGAGTCTTTTCCAATGAGTCAACTCTTCGCATGAGGTGGCCAAAGTACTGGAGTTTCAGCTTTAGCATCATTCCTTCCAAAGGATCCCAGGGCTGATCTCCTTCAGAATGGACTGGTTGGATCTCCTTGCAGTCCAAGGGACTCTCAAGAGTCTTCTCCAACACCACAGTTCAAAAGCATCAATTCTTCAGCGCTCAGCCTTCTTCACAGTCCAACTCTCACATCCATACATGACCACAGGAAAAACCATAGCCTTGACTAGACGAACCTTTTTTGGC
>NW_011495032.1:13497471-13521695 GCF_000754665.1 Bison bison bison
TCTAGGTTGGTCATAACTTTCCTTCCAAGGAGTAAGCGTCTTTTAATTTCATGGCTGCAGTCACCATCTGCAGTGATTTTGGAGCCCAGAAAAATAAAGTCTGACATTGTTTCCACTGTTTCCCCATCTATTTCCCATGAAGTGATGGGACTGGATGCCATGATCTTAGTTTTCTGAATGTTGAGCTTTAAGCCAACTTTTTCACTCTCCACTTTCACTTTCATCAAGAGGCTTTTTAGTTCCTCTTTGCTTTCTGCCATAAAGGCAGTGTCATCTGCATATCTGAGGTTACTGATATTTCTCCCAGCTATCTTGATTCCAGCTTGTGCTTCATTCAGCCCGGCATTTTGCATGATGTACTCTGCATGTAAGTTAAATAAGCAGGGTGACAATATACAGCCTTGACATACTCCTTTCCCTATTTGGAACCAATCTGTTGTTCCATGTCCAGTTCTAACTGTTTCTTCTTAACCTGCATACAGATTTCTCAGGAGGCAGGTCAGGTGGCCCGGTATTCCCATCTCTTGAAGAATTTTCCACAGCTTATTGTGATCCACACAGACAAAGGCTTTGGCGTAATCAATAAAGCAGTTGATGTTTTTCTGGAACTCTTGTGCTTTTTTGATGATCCAACAAATGTAGGCAATTTGATCTCTGGTTCTTCTGCTTTTTCTAATCCAACTTGAACATCTGGAAGTTCACACTTCATGTCCTGTTGAAGCCTGGCTTGGAGAATTTTGAGCATTACTTTGCTAGCATGTGAGATGACTGCAATTGTGTGGTAGCTTGAACATTCTTTGGCATTGCCTTTGTTTGGGATTGGAATAAAAACTGACCTTTTCCAGTCCTGTGGCCACTACTGAGTTTTCCAGATTTGCTGGCATATTGAGTGCAGCACTTTCACAGCATCATCTTTTAGGATTTGAAATAGCTCAGCTGGAATTCATTCACTTCCACTAGCTTTGTTTGTAGCGATGCTTCCTAGGGGCCACTTGACTTTGCATTCCAGGATGTCTGGCTCTAGGTAAGTGATCACACCATCGTGGTTATCTGTGTCATGAATATCTTTTTTGTATAGTTCTTTTGTGTATTCTTGCCACCTCTTCTTAATATCTTCTGCTTCTGTTAGGTCCATACCATTTCTGTCCTTTATTGTGCCCATCTTTGCAAGAAATGTTTCCTTGGTATATCTAATTTTATTGAAAAAATGTCATCTTTTCCATTCTATTATTTCCTCTGTTTCTTTGCATTGATCACTGAGGAAGGCTTTCTTACCTCTCCTTGCTATTCTTTGGAACTCTGCATTCACATGGGTATATCTTTGCTTTTTTCCTTTGCCTTTAGCTTCTCTTGTTTTCTCAACTATTTGTAAGGCCTCCTCATACAACCATTTAGCCTTTTTGCATTTCTTTTTCTTGGGGATCATCTTGATCACTGTCTACTGTACAATGTCACAAACTTTTTAGAACTAACACCCAAAAAAGATGTCCCTTTCATTATAGGGGACTGGAATGCAAATGTAGGAAGTCAAGAGATACCTGGGATAACAGGCAAATTTGGTCTTAGAGTACAAAATGAAGCAGGTCAAAGGTAACAGAGTTTTGCCAGGAGAATGCACTGGTCATAGCAAACACCCTCTTCCAACAACACAAGAGAAAACTCTACACATGGACATCACCAGATGGTCAACACCGAAATCAGACTGATTATATTCTTTGCAGCCAAAGATGGAGAAGCTTTATACAGTCAGCAAAAACAAGACCAGGAGCTGACTGTGGCTCAGATCATGAACTCCTTATTGCCAAATTCAGACTTCAATTGAAGAAAGTAGGGAAAACCACCAGAACATTCAGGTATGACCTAAATCAAATCCCTTACTATTATACAGTGGAAGTGGGCAGTATATCTGGCATCTACTTTATGTCAAAGGTTAGAATGTGTACAAGTTACTGAGTAGTAGCCAATGGCCTGGCCATCTGATCAGAGATCTGGAAAGAAAAGCATTGGAAGATTAAAGATAAGGGGATATGGGCTAGAGGTATGTGAGCAAACATGTGGGAAGGGACATGAAGTGTATTGTACATTAACACTAACCAAAAAGCATCTGTTAATATCATGAAGAAATACTCAACTACTAAGTAGACAAAACAACTACCTAATTAAATGACTAGTCAGACTTTGTCACTGATCTTCCCACAATTGTCACAATAGGTACATAAATGAAGTAGCCATGTGGCAGACATGGAGGCTCTATATTGGCCCAAGAGCATGGCCTATCACATTTGGAGGCTGATTTAGTAACTGCTATCTGTAAATGTCCAGCCTATTAGCAACAGAAACCAATGCTGAGCCATCAGTAGGGTACTATTTGTTTCTCATGGAAAGCAGCTGGCCACTAGAGTGTGTGTGAAAGTCACTCATTCATGTTTGACTCTTTGCAGTCGGACCCCATACAGTCCATGGAATTCTCCAGGCCAGAATACTGGAGTGGGTAGCCTTTCCCTTCTCCAGGGGATCTTCACAACCCAGGGATCAAACCCAGGTCTCCCACATTGCAGGCAGATTCTTTACTAGCTGAGCTACAAGGGAAGCCCTGTTAACTATGCTGGGGCTTTGGCTCAAGCACAAGGGACTAGATACCAGTGTAAGTTAGGGTCTACCTTTCCTGCTCACAGCACCTCAGTTGGCACTACTATATAGAGGAGTGAGAAGATAAGTACCTTTCCAAGATCTGTTGCAGTAAAAGAGCCTGTAGTTCATCTCACTAACCTTCCTCTTCTTTGTTTCCTCTTAGGAATATAGGTCTATGATAACCATTAAGTTACTGCTCCCTGAACCTATGTGGAAAAGTGGATCTGTTTGGTGGGTGAAGTGGATAGTAAAAGCCATGAAAATTTGACTTTCAGACATCTCACCTTGGGAAGAATAATTGACTGACAGCCATAGCTGCTGTGCTCTGAATATCAGTGCATTTGCACTGAGTTCAAACTTCTCACAGGCTGCTCCCAGGCAATGATTGAGTGAAGTGGGTCATTCTCAGAAGGGGACAGGACTCTCCATAAGGTGACTTTGGCTAAGGACTCCTGACAGCTTCACATAACTTTCTTAGAACTGCACTGGAGTTAAAGATGCTTCTACTGCACTCCTTTTCTTCTCTTTCTCGTTTATTTAGAAGCAGACCTGCATCATGGTCTGATGTTTCTCTTGGCCACCCCCATCTCACTGTTTCCCTTTATAGGACATTTTTTTTTTTTTTTAATTTTCATCCAGTCTCTTCTTGTCAGCTTTCCAAGAGACCTGAATTAACATACCCTCTGTAATCCTTTCAAACACTGTATATATAACAACATACACATACTCTGAACTGGCTCAGAAGTTCAGATGATCAGTAACTCTTTTCCATCCCATCTCTCTTCTCCACAGGTCCTCAGCACAAAAAAAAAAAAAAAGGACTCATCTTTAAAAAACAAATTAATAAAAGTTTACCATTGAAGTAAGGATGATGAGTAAAGCTGTCAGAGTAACCCAAGATATAGAGGTAAGGACTTTACATTAAGGGATCAACCTAAAGTTCTCTTTACTTTTATACTTTTAGCCTGTTTTCTCCTTGCCTTCTATGAAGTATCTGTTACACCTTTTGTAAGATGGGATAAGATCAGAAGTGAGCTCTTAGAAAAGTGCCCAACACTATGATTCCCCTACTGGATGTCGCAAGCTATCAGACAAATTTTGAATGATTCAACATCCTGGTAGAAAAAGGAAAATTTCCGTTGTTCCAAACAGAGTAATTCACTTCAAAAAAAAAAAAAAAAAAAAAACACAGTATATGAGCATCATTTATGATTTAAAAAAAATGAAAACAATGGACATTTGAAAGAAAGAATTCTAAAGCACAAGAAAAAATTAAACCAAGGATATAAGGATCAGGTTCTTCAGAGATAAAAAAAAAAACCTTAAATGACCAACTGACAATATAGAAGAGACTATCATAGGAGGAAAGCAAATATTCCACTTTCAAAAAGTGGACCATTTGCCTTCACAAAATATCACAGAAGTACAGGTGTTACATGTATCAGCTAAAATCTAGACATCAAAAAAGAACTCAAGAAAAACTCAAGTGTCTTGAGGGACTAAAATACCAATACTAGGAAACTCTTTAAATTCCTAAATGACAGAGTCTAGTAAAAATATAATGAATAAATATTTAATTAATGTCTTACTTTAGGAGGCATCAGAGGATTTCCCAGGCCAAATTTTCTTCTGAACAACCAAATTAGAGTGATTAGATCAAATTGTGATAATGTTTAGTTACATCTTGTACAACTAACTGGCCAACTATTTAAAAGATAACTCCTTAGAAGCATATCTTTCCAACATTTCACCACTCTTACTAAGACTCTGTGGTTCTTAGTAAGACTCTTAGTTCTTAGGCTGTGGTTAGTCCTTATGGTACCTTAGTAAGAATCAGAAAAAGGCATCCCCTCAAGAATTTCGGCTTCCACTCTACCCAGTAAAGAGCACAACCTTAATCCACTCATTCACCCATTCAGTGGATGAAATTACCACCAAATTTTGTCACAGAAAATTAAGACCAAGAGTCACGAACTCCTTCATCTTCCATCTTCTCCACCTCAGATTTCACTCTGTCTTTGTACATTCCCTGTGTCTAGAAGACATGCTCTTTTGCTCCAGCCTCCTGGGCACTTCCTCCTCTCCCCTTCCAGGACCCAGTTATACCCATTTACACGCTCACACCATTACTCCTGTGCTCTCTGCAACTTGTTTTCCTCAGCTGTCACATAGGTTCCAGTCTCCTGACTTAAGAAAAAATACACTAAACCTTTTCTTTACCCTGTCCTCCAATGCCAAACTTTTGGAAAAAGCACTGTACATGCATCTTTACCCTCACTTCTTCACCCCTCATTTGTCCCTCAATCTTCTCACAGTTGTATCTCATCTTAACCACTCTATTCATAAAAGGTCAGTCCTGACTCCCTAAGTCATGATAGTTTCTGTTTTTATCCTTCTGGATGTCTCTGCATCATTTGACTCTATTGACTTTCTTTAAATTTTTCTGCCACTGGCTTCGCAGAGACCTCTACCTCTCTGACTTCTCTTTCTAAGCTTATTATTCTTTTATTGATTTTTAAAAGGCAAGAAGAACAGCGCATTCTCATCCTTACCTAAGCTTTAATGATGTCATTTACTACTGAGTGTAAGGTCATTGAAAACTTGCACAAACTTCATATATTGATAGAAAATATATTTTATTTCATTAAGGAGAAATCATTCTAAATAATGTGTTATACTCCTTTGAAAGCAAAATTAAATATCTTAAAATGAGACCACAACAATAAATGTTTAGTAGACTTTGATCCTACACTAAAAATACTTTAAAAAACAATTATCATGGAAAATATTTTGTGGGTAAAGATCTACTCTAAAAGGACTAAACAAAAGATAAGGATAAATGGGAACTTGAACAAGCACCAACTTGTGGAATGTACTTAGTAAGATAATTTAATCATTTCTCTTCAATTACCCACTTACATTTATTCAATGGGTCTGGTCCTTCCCTTGCTTCTCATTAAAACTTGGCTTTTCTTCTTATTATCACATAAAAAGTTCACTGTGATGGCTCACTTTAAGATTCATTCTTGACTCAAGATTTAGAGGGAAGTAGACACTTATGGCAGAAAGTGAGGAGGAACTAAAAAGCCTCTTGATGAAAGTGAAAGAGGAGAGTGTAAAAGTTGGCTGAAAGCTCAACATTCAGAAAACTAAGATCATGACATCTGGTCCCATCACTTCATGGGAAATAGATGGGGAAACAGTGGAAACAGTGTCAGACTTTATTTTTGGGGGCTCCAAAATCACTGCAGATGGTGACTGCAGCCATGAAATTAAAAGACGCTTACTCCTTGGAAGGAAAGTTATGACCAACCTAGACAGCATATTCAAAAGCAGAGATATTACTTTCCCAACAAAGATCCATCTAGTCAAGCCTATGGTTTTTCCAGTGGTCATGTATGGATGTGAGTTGGACTGTGAAGAAGGCTGAGCGCCGAAGAATTGATGCTTTTGAACTGTGGTGTTGGAGAAGACTCTTGAGAGTCCCTTGGACTGCAAGGAAATCCAACCAATCCATTCTAAAGGACATCAGTCCCGGGTGTTCATTAGAAGGACTGATGCTGAAACTGAAACTCCAGTACTTTGGCCACCTCATGCAAAGAGTTGACTCATTGGAAAAGACTCTGATGCTGGGTGGGATTGGCGCAGGAGGAGAAGGGGATGACAGAGGATGAGATGGCTGGATGACATCACCGACTCGATGGACATGAGTTTGAGTGAACTCCGGGAGTTGGTGATGGACAGGGAGGCCTGGTGTGCTGTGATTCATGGGGTCGCAAAGAGTCTGACACGACTGAGCGACTGAACTGAACTGAACTGAAGGTGGTGCTAGTGGTAAAGATTCAGACTGCCAATGCAAGAGATACAAGAGACTCAGGTTTGATCCCTAGGTCAGAAAAATCCCCTATAGAAGGAAATGGCAACCCGCTCCAGTATTCTTGCCTGGAAAATTCCATGGACAGAGGAGCCTGGCAGGCTACAGTCCATGGGGCCACAGAGAATCAGACGTGACTGAGCAACTAACAACAGCACATAGTATTTCACAACTCTCTCTCAAATAAATTACTTCAACAAATGCCCAGCAAAACCACCATTTTATGTATGTTCTTGATGTGAGTTTTGTAAATCTAAAATTCACAATTAACAATTCCCTTAGTTACCTGATACCTTAGAATCTCAGCTGAAACTTCCAGTTTAACATTCCATTTCACCTGGATGAAGAGATTTAAACAGGAGGGTACACCAGGGATTGGTTCTGAGACATTCTTATGAAAACAACCTAGTAAATGATTCAGAGGTGAGCATAAGCATGAAATCTCCAAAGTGGCATATGACATGAAACTTTCAATTAGTAAAATGCCAAGTCAATAGGGTAAACTGTAGAAAGACGTAGGCTGGGTGAGTGGGCAGAGAAGTGTCAGATGAATGATGAAGGATAAGACAGAAGATGCTGTTAGGACAAAAATCCAACCATCATTGTCAGAGTAATGGTCTCTAAGGTATCAGCTATGACCCTGTGAAAGAATGAGCTTCAGAAAGGTACAAGTCTACATGTGAAATAAAGTTCCTCTTTATAGTTCTTATATTATCAGAGTCTTTTGCATGTCTGAACTAAAGTTCTTTATTAAAATCATTCTTCTTTTCAGTGAAGGACAAGGTGTTTGAATTTCAAAACCAAATTTCAGACTTCAGGATTTTACCTTCAGTCAATATGACCCTATATATTTATAATTGAGATAGGGTCTTAAAACTTAAATTTATGATTCTTCACATAGAATCACTTAAAAGGTCTTTATTATAAATATGCTAATAAATTTTCCTTTTTGTTTTTATAAAAATGTATGTACCTCTTTCTCCATGCATTTTCTCCCTATTGTGCATGTGTGCATTGGTAATATAAATATGTAGTTACTTGAGGTATATAAAAGTCTTCTGCAGAGTCTCAAGATCTTTTCCTCCTCATTGAGAAAGTGAGGCATTGGATAGCTGGTACAACACCCACTAATAAAAATAAATGCCCTTCAGACAGGAATTAGATAAGCAGCTTGTTCCTGCAAAAGTTGAACTGCAGCCAGTCTTATACAAACTCATCTCATAAATACTTCTCACTGGAAAAAAAATGAGAAGATGGATAGACTCAAAAATTTCCAGGAAGGTGCCGAGGATTCTGCCCAGGATTATCTCAGGGTGAAGCTTCCATCTGTTCTAACAGTTGAACTTGCTCTGCTTTGTTTCATATTTTTTGTATCAGAACTTTGAAGTTTCTACATGAGATGAAGTATTTTTCTCATTTCCCCCTTTTAAAACACCATATTTATTTTTTTTTAAGTCCATTACTCTGCTCTATTGCTTACAGTATTTTAAGGTATAAAAAATATTTTGTGACCAAGAAATATTTTATTACATCTGTATGGCTATGTAAATATTTATGTAACTCTTAAAATGCCTTGACTGATTGGTTTTAGATTGTCTCAAATTCCATCTGCTTTCCTTGCCTCTCTGATAAACCTTCTTCAAACCCTGTGTAACTTCCTATTTATTCCTGCTTCCTGGCCCATGAAGGTCACCTTCAAAATATTATCACCTTTATGTAATAAAGACATATTCGCTTTTAACATGATTCTATTTAATCACCTAAAATGATTTCAATGTGAAGCATTACTATAAACCAATGTGAGTAATTTTCAAAGTAAACAAAAACTGAAGAAAAGGAATGCCACAAATCTTAGCATGGGAACAAGTACATAACTTCTTTTCTGATGAATTCTTCAAATATATAAGTACTGTACTTTTTTTTCCCCACAAATTATTCATGCTGTTTATACTCTCACTTTATATTTGGTATTAATAGGCTGTACTATTTTCTGTTTGGAGTATGACACTCTCTTATTTTAATATTCATGTTAATAGCTCTCAAAACAGAAGTGGGTAGATTTTAGTTTTTAGCAGTTTTTGTTTTCCTTCAATACATTCTCATAGTTAAATATGAAAGACAGGAAAAGTGAAGGTCTATAAGTTTCTCTTTAATTAGAGGAATTTTTTACATTATATTTTTAAAAAAGGAAAAAAAAATCTCCTGGGCCTAGTAATTCATGGCTTTAAATTGTTCATTTGGAATCTTAGGGACTTTTCTGGTGCTCCAGTCTCCCAATTTAAGAAAAAAAAGGTAAGCAAAGTACATATGAAGGCACTCTCAACCTCCCTGTGAAAGGTGGTACAACAATTCTTTTCTGATGGGCTCCTGTAATTTTCCATCCCAATTAGTATTCAAGGTCCTTTCAAGCTGACACATCTTTCATATGCTCTAACTACATGGTTGACCTTGATGTGGGAGTGGAAACCAGCCCAAATCACAATTTCTGCTCTAAACATTTTTATATGAGAGCATCAGGTTAAAAGAAATCAACCTTAAAGGAGAAAATGAGGAAATCCCAGAGGAGCCACACCCAGTCTGGGCAGAGGGTGGGCATAGAAGATAGGCCAGTCTTACCTGCCTGCCTTGCTGGCCAAGGGTATGGCAGCAGGTTGGGCTCACTGCATTCATATATAAGAAAACCACCACCTCCACCTGAAAAAAGTGCTGAGGACATTGAGTTTTTATAGCCCTGTGAGGCAGGTGGTATTATTATCCCTATATTTTACAGACAAGAAAACTGTATTTCAGGTCATTTTTAGCACCAGTTGGGGAATTGGCTAACTGCCTGAGTGAGTCATGGTCCAGATGCTCAACCTTGCAGCTACAAGGGACCAAGACAATTACCCCATGTTTCTGACTCTCCCTGCTTTAGCTATGCCCAACATATATCCTGAATATTTGATAATGTAGGCTTAAAAATGACTCTATATTGTACAGATTATCATACAAATATCTTTGTTAATAAACATTTATTTTCAGTATTCGAATCACCAACTACTTCAGTGCTCATTTTCTCTTTGGCCATTTGTGCCAATGTAAGGAAGCACTGGCATGGATATTGGAAGCAGGCAATTCGCCCACCCAGCAGGACCATGCTCCTCACACAAGCAAGCCAAACAGTGAAATTTGCAGTCACATTATCCTTTAAAATTAAAGCTAGAATTGAAGAAAACTACCACCAGGGGGCAATACATCTCTGACCACATGGTCATAGTTAGCAAATTAGTCGCCAGCAGCCATATTTTGTTTGGCTCAAGTGGTTCACTGGCTTGTTTAAATTTAAATTTCATCTCTTTAAGTAAAACTTAAATTTCACTTGTTTTAATTTATTTTAAATGTAAGTCAACATTTAAAGATCAGGAGTGTTCACATAAAACTTATGGTTTTTTCAGTTTTTCTGGAAAAATCAGAATATCTAGCAATTACTGGCTCTGTGTTTTGTCAAGATAACAATTGGCTATAGCTGACGCCAGCTACCCCACTGGATAGCCAGGCTGTCTCCAGCACTCCATCATTCATATAATATACGTACATGTGCTTACACTCAGCCTGCTTCAGCTTACCTGCCTGGCCTCTGTAGCATTTTAGTGTATGAACTTATCCAAATAATCAGGCTAAGGCAGGAAGTATGGTTAAAAGACAGATTACATACATTAACACTTTTAGACTTCTATGAGTAAAACTTTTAACTTCTATTGCTAAAAACAACATTGTGCCACCAAAGAATACAATAATTGAACATTAATATAGAGATCAACATATTTTTAAATGACCAAATTTTAGGTATAATTTTATATGTTTTTCACTAACAATTAAATACTTTATATTACCTTACTACTACTAAGTCGCTTCAGTCGTGTCTGACTCTGTGCGACCCCACAGACGGCAGCCCACCAGGCTCCGCTGTCCCAGGGATTCTCCAGGCAAGAACACTGGAGTGGGTTGCCATTTCCTTCTCCAATACATGAAAGTGAAAAGTGAAAGGGAAGTCGCTCAGTTGTGTCCGACTCTTAGCGACCCCATGGACTGCAGCCCACCAGACTCCTCCGTCCATGGGAGTTTCCATGCAAGAGTACTGGAGTGGGTTGCCAGTGCCTTCTCCACTATATTACCTTAGTCTAACTTCTGTTTCAGTGAGATGATAAGAATAGTGTTAGACTAAGGTAATAGTGTTAGACTTAGACTATATTACCTTAGTCTAACACTATTCTTATCATCTCACTGAAACAGAAATTTGGACATTCATCCTAAATCCACATCCTGAAGGAATCAAGGCCTTCCTAGAGAGGCTATATCTTTGGATACTGCAAGCATTATACAGTTGCCATGAGGAACTTGCTTAGATGCAGTTTCCTAACTTCTTCCCTATCTCGTTATCTCTCTAGCAAGTAGAAAAAAACTGCTGGAGGAGATAAGAAAGACAGCACCCTCCTCCATTTTGCCTTCTCCTCACTCTTCTATGAGCTCACTCACAATCCAAACAGGCAGAGAGAGCTAGTAATGGTTTCTAAGGTCAGTGATTACAGTGAAGATATTTTTTTATGTGCTCACTATCCAGAATCAAATTTCTGATTTCATAGTGAAGTTATTGTTGCTCTATAGAGGTACTTTGGGTGGCAGACAGAGCTCTAGCTTTGAGTGAAAAACACTTGGTTTGAATTATCACTCTATCACTCACTGAGTATTCATTACTATTTACTTGTACCCTTAATTTTCTTGACTATAAGATGGTGATAACACTGAAAATGAAAGAGAAGTTCACTCAGTTCAGTTCAGTTCAGTTCAGTTCAGTCACTCAGTCATGTCCGACTCTTTGCGACACCATGAATCACAGCACGCCAGGCCTCCCTGTCCATGACCAACTCCCGGAGTTCACTCAGACTCACATCCATCGAGTCAGTGATGCCATCCAGCCATCTCATCCTCTGTCGTCCCCTTCTCCTCTTGCCCCCAATTCCTCCCAGCATCAGAGTCTTTTCCAATGAGTCAGCTCTTCACATGAGGCGACCAAAGTATTGGAGTTTCAGCTTCAACATCAGTCCTTCCAAGAAATCCCAGGGCTGATCTCCTTCAGAATGGACTGGTTGGATCTCCTTGCAGTCCAAGGGACTCTCAAGAGTCTTCTCCAACACCACAGTTCAAAAGCATCAATTCTTCAGAGCTCAGCCTTCTTCACAGTCCAACTCTCACATCCATACATGACCACAGGAAAAATCATAGCCTTGACTAGACGGACCTTTGTTGGCAATGTCTCTGCTTTTGAATATGCTGTCTAGGTTGGTCATAACTTTCCTTCCAAGGAGTAAGTGTCTTTTAATTTCATGGCTGCAGTCACCATCTGTAGTGATTTTGGAGCCCAGAAAAATAAAGTCTGACACTGTTTCCACTGTTTCCCCATCTAGTTCCCATGAAGTGATGGGACTGGATGCCATGATCTTCGTTTTCTGAATGTTGAGCTTTAAGCCAACTTTTTCACTCTCCACTTTCACTTTCATCAAGAGGCTTTTTAGTTCCTCTTCACTTTCTACCATAAGGGTGGTGTCATCTGCATATCTGAGGTTATTGATATTGAACTTCCTGATGTTCAAGCTGGTTTTAGAAAAGGCAGAGGAACGAGAGATCAAATTGCCAACATCTGCTGGATCATGGAAAAAGCAAGAGAGTTCCAGAAAAACATCTATTTCTGCTTTATTGACTATGTCAAAGCCTTTGACTGTGTGGATCACAATAAACTGTGGAAAATTCTGAAAGAGATGGGAATACCAGACCACCTGACCTGCCTCCTGAGAAATCTGTATGCAGGTCAGGAAGCAACAGTTAGAACTGGACATGGAACAACAGACTGGTTCCAAATAGGCTAAGGAGTATGTCAAGGCTGTATATTGTCACCCTGCTTATTTAACTTATATGCAGAGTACATCATGAGAAACGCTGGACTGGAAGAAACACAAGCTGGAAGTTCACTCAGTCATGTCCTAATCTTTGCAATCCCATGGACTGTACAGTCCATGGAATTCTCCAGGCCAGAATACTGGAGTGAGTAGCCTTTCCCTTCCCCAGGGGATTTTCCCAACCCAGGCATTGAACGAAGGTCTCTTGCATTGCAGGTGGGTTCTTTACCAGTTGAGCCACCAGGGAAGCCCAAGAATACTGGAGTGGGTGGCTAATCTCTTCTCCAGGGGATCTTCCCAATCCAGGAATCGAAGAGGGGTCTCCTGCTTTGCAGGTGGATTCTTTACCAACTGAGCTATCAGGGAAGCCCCAATGATAACACAATTTGCCCTTAATACTTACTTCATATTATTGTAATGAATCAAAATAATACATATGATAAAAACAAAGTACAGGACACTATACCAGATACTACAGTTTGGAAAATGCTTTGGAAACAAACTGACCAAAGATGGCTATTTTTCCAATCCTGAGGATATAATAATTAGGATGCAGATTAACAAGGTCTTCATAGTGAAAGAGACTTTTAGTCAATAGTTAATGAGTCCTTGGGGAAGATGGCAGAGTAGGAAGCACCAGGAATATCTCTTCATCTAGACAACAACTGTACTCACAGGATCTGATGTAACAATTTTGAAACTCTGAAGTCTTTTGAAGACTTGCAACTTCCAGGGAAAGGCTTAGATGGTAAATTTTGGTTAATTTTGAACAATTTCAGCTCTTAGCACAGTGAGTGAGTGAGTGAAGTTGCCCAGTCGTGTCCTACTCTTTGCAACCCCATGGACACCAGGCTCCTCTGTCCATGGGATTTTCTAGGCAAGAGTACTGCAGTGGGTTGCAATTTCCTTCTCCAGGGAATCTTCCCAACCCAGGGATCAAACCCAGGTCTCCCACATTGTAGACAGACGCTTTACCATCTGAGCCACCAGGGAAGTCTGTAGCAGCTATAATTCTCCACCTCCCAGATCCCAAACTGCCAAGCCAATCTTGACAAAATGAACAAAACTAGAGGTATCATGCTCTCTGACTTCAAACTATCCTACAAAGCTACAGAATTCAGAAACAGTATGGTACTGGCACAAAACAGACACATAGGTCAATAGAACAGAAAAGACAGCCAGAAATAAATCCATGTTCTTATGGTCAATTAATCTACAACAAAGGAGCCAAGAATATACAATGAGGAAAAGATAGTCTCTTCAATGAGTGGTACTGGGAAAATGGGACAGCCACATGTAAAAGAATAAAATTAATTACAGTATTTTTCACAGTATATACAAAAATAAAGTAAAAATGGATTAAGGACCTAAATGTAAGAGCAAAAATCATAAAACTTCTAGAAGAAAACATAGGCAATACACTCTTTGACATAAATTATAGCAATTTTTTTTTGGATCTGTCTCCTCAGGCAAACAAAAGCAAAAATTAAAAAGTGGGGTCTAATTGAATTTGAAAGCTTTTGCAAAGCAAAGGAAATAAAAGAATAATCTACTGAATGGTAGAAAATATTTGCAAATTAAATAACAGATAAAGGGTTAATATACAAAATATATAAATAGCTCATACAATTCAATACAAAAAACCCCCAAGCAATCCAATTTAAAAATGGGCATAAGACCTGAATAGATATTTTTCCAAAGAAGACAGATGGCCAACAGGCACATGAAAAGATGTTCAACATCGCTAATCTCAAAGAAATGCAAATCAAGATGACAATAAGATATCGCCTCACACATCAGAAAGGCTATCATCATAAAGATAACAAGTAACAAATGTTGGCAAGGATATGGAGAAAAGGGAACCCTTGTACACCATTGATGGGAACGTAAATTGGCACAGCCACTATGGAAAATGGTATGGAGGTTCTTCAGAAAACTAAAAATAGAACTACCATGTGCTGTGCCAAGTCGCTTCAGTTGTGGCCGACTCTTTGCAACCCTACGGACTATAGCCTGCCAAGCGCTTCTGTCCATGGGATTCTCTAGGCAAGAATACTGGAATGGGTTGCCATGCCCTCCTCCGGGGGATCTTCCCAACTCAGGGATTAAGCCCATGTCTCTTACATCTTCTGCATTGGTAGGCAGGTTCTTTACCACTAGTACCACATGGGAAGCTGATCCAGCAATTCCACTCTTGCGTATATATTCAAAGAAAACAAAAATACTAATATATGGAATATTACTCAGCCATAAAAAAAACAAAATAATGCCATTTGTAGTGACATGGATGGACCTAGAGATTGTTATACTGAGTGAAGTAAGTCAGAGAAAGACAAATATCATTTGATATTGCTTATATGTGGACTCTAAAAAATAAAGCAAGTCAATATAACAAAACAGCAACTCACTCATAGATATAGAGATTAGCAGCAAGGAGAGGTCAGAGCAGAGGGGTAATATAAAATAAGCAAGCTACCAGGATATATTACACAGGACAGGGAATATAGCCAATATTTTATAATAACTTTAAATGGAGTACAAACTATAAAAATAATCAATCACTATGCTGTACACATATTCAGTTTAGTTCAGTCATTCAGTCGTGTCTCTTTGCAACCCCATGGACTGCAGCATACCAGGCTTCCCTGTCTGTCACCAACTCCTGGAGCTTGCTCAAACTCATGTCCATCAAGTCAGTGATGCCATCCAACCATCTTATCCTCTGTCGTCCCTTTCTCCTCCTACCTTCAATCTTTCCCAGCATCAGGATCTTTTCCAATAAGTCAGTCCTTCACATCAGGTGGTCAAAGTATTAGAGCTTCAGCTTCAGTATCAGTCCTCTCAATGAATATTCAGGACTGATTTCCTTTAGGATTGACTGGTTTGATCTCCTTGTAGTCCAAGGGACTCTCAAGAGTCTTTTCCAAGACCGCAGTTCAAAAGCACCAATTCTTCAGTGCTTAGCTCAGCTGTACACATGAAACTAGTGTAATATTATAAATCAACTATATTTCAATAGGAAGAAAGAAGAAAAGAAAAAGAAAAAAAAACTATCTTAAAGATGCTGAAAGAACTAAAGACATGAAGGAATTCAAGAAAACAACACATGAAAAAAATTGAAATATCAATAAAGAGATATAAAACCTAAAAAGAAATCAAAAAAAAATTCTGGAGCTGCAAAGTATAATAACTGAAATGAGAGATTCACTATAGAGACTCAAAAGCAGATTTGAGAAGGTGGGGAAAAGAATCAGTAGACTCAAAATAGGACAATAGAAATAAGACAATAAAAAATTATCCTCATAAATTTTAATTTATGAGGAACATAAAGAAAAGTGAACAGAGCATAAGGGACCTGTAGGACACCATCATGCAGACCAACATACAGACAGTGGGAGTCCCAGAAGGAGAAGAGACAGTGAAACAGAATATTTAAAGAAATAATGGATAAAATTTCCATATTTGATAAAAGTCTTGAATATAAATATCAAAACAAAATACTAATTAGAGCTTCAGTTTTACAGATGGAAAGAGCTGTGGGTAATGATGGATGCACAAGACCACAAAATACATCTTATTACCTAATACCACTGAAGTGAAGTGCTAGTCACTCTGTTGTGTCTGACTCTTTGCGACCACATAGACTGTAGCCCACCAGGCTCCTCTGTCCATGGAATTCTCCAAGCAAGAATACTGGAGTGGGTTGCCATTCCCTTCTCCAGGAGATCTTCCTGACCCAGGGATCAAACCCAGGTCTCCTGCATTGCAGGCAGATTCTTTACTGTCTGAGCCACCAGGGAAGCCCAATACCATTGAACTGTACACTTAAAAATAATTAAGATGGCAAATTTTAAGTTATGTGTATTTTGCCACAATAAATAATTGGAAAAAAAATCCATAATGAGGGCCTAGTGAATATTTGGAGTAATGGAGTTTCCTTTTGGGGTGTTGAAAATATTCTAAAATTGACTGGGGTGATGGTCACACAATTCTGTGAAATATACTAAAAATGATTGAATTACATACTTTAATAGGGTTGATCACATGGTATATAAATTATACCTCAAAAAAGCTGTTATAAAATAATAATAATGATAACACTCTTAATGAAGAGTTAATGAGTCCTTAAAATTCTGCCAATTATGTGGTTTTAATTTTATAGCAGGACATAGACTCTGAAATATACCAGACCATAGGATTCCTTTGTCATATGGAATCTTTCATTGATCAATAATTGAATAAACAAACTGAACCTTAAAATATGGACATCAAAATACAGTCTCTTTCAGCCCCACCATAACCAAACTTAAAACTTGAGTGCTACAAAGTAAGAGAGAATAGTTCAGGATTTTAAAAACAGGATAATCAATCCTCTATATTCAGAATGTTTCTTAGTTAAATTTTTGATCAAACAAATATTGCTTCTCTTGCAATTATATTAATATATAATCAAGAATTTAAGGATTTCAAAATAAAGCCATAGCAAAACACATTTTGTGAGAGTTGCTCGGAACTACTAATTACCTGTCCTGCTCTCTCCCCTTTTAAATGTATAAGGAAACTGAAGCATGCCATCTCATCATAGGGGAAAATATGATGATGTATCATAAACAAGTTCTGTGGGCAGAGCTAGTATCCATGAGTACTAGTACTATCCATCAGTACTAGCACTGATGAGATACTTTAAAATTTTGACTTCTAGAATCCAGGAAGCCTGCCAGTTTCTGGGAAAATCTATACCTTTAAACTTGGAGACAATTAGGAAAATAATATAATTTTCTTTGGAAATTAAAAATATCAAGCAGGTCTTCATGTCAGTGAGGCATCAGAATGAGACAAGTGGAGGATTTGGCCCTATCTCTCTGGGTCCTCCGTTGCTTTCTGAGCATCATCGAGCACTGGGAAATGCAGAAGGGTCAGCATAGCTCACAGATTCCCTGCAGAATATCTACTATAGTTGAGCCTTTTCTGCTCTGCTTGGACCTATCACCCAGTGGATCACTTCAGTAAAGATAATATATCAGCACTTTACATCCAGTTCATTTTTCTAGTAGAACTAAAACTGTCATGACTGTATTTTTTGTTTATTAAGTCTTGAAATTGGTTGGGATACTTCATTTATATTGTTTATCTTTATTCTTCTTTCCCTCTAATATCCAATCCATACTGACTCACATTTCAAAATATTTCCAAGTCTGTCCCACTTTCTCCATTTCCACTCCTGGGACCTGAGTCCAATCCACGATCATCTCTCACCTGGGAACCTCAGCAACAGCTTTTTAACTAGTGTTCTTGATTCCACTTTTTGCCCTCTTCATCACATTTTCTACCTTGCAGGCCCATCAGATCACAATTTCCCCACCAAAAATCCTCCAGAGGCTTCCCATTGCACAACTTGTTACTGGACCTCTTCTCTCTTCTTGTTCTGGTCACACTCATCTTATTGCACCTACTGTCTCTCATTTGCTATCCCTCCACCTTGAGAGCTCTTTGTGTGGCAAGTCCTTTGTGTCATCCCAGGCTGCAGTTTAATGTTGCCAGCTCAAAGAAACCTATGGTCAGAAGTGACACTCCTTCACCCTGGTCACCTACTATCACACCATGTTTGATGTTCTCCGTGGTTCAGTTCAGTTCAGTTGCTCAGTTGTGTCTGACTCTTTGCAACCCCATGGACTGCAGCATGCCAGGCTTCCCTGTCCATCACAAACTCCCAGAGCTTACTCAAACTCACATCTGTTGAGTCAGTGATGCCATCCAACCATCTCATCTTGTGTCATCCCCTTCTTCTCCTGCCTTCAATCTTTCCCAGATCAGGGTCTTTTCTAGTGAGTCAGTTCTTCACATGAGATGGCCAAAGTATTTGAGTTTCAGCTTCAGCATCAGTCCTTCCAATGAATATTCAGGACTGATTTCCTTAAGGATAGACTGGTTGGATCTCCTTGCTGTCCGAGAGACTCTCAAGAGTCTTTTCCAATACCACAGTTCAAAAGCATCAATTCTTCAGTGCTCAGCTTTCTTTATAGTCCAGCTCTCACATCCATACATGACTACTGGAAAAACTAAAGCTTTGACTAGACAGACCTTTGTTGGCAAAGTAATGTCTATGCTTTTCAATATACTGTCTAAGTTGGTCATAACTTTTCTTCCAAGAAGCAAGTGTCTTTTAATTTCATGGCTTCAGTCACGATTTGCAGTGATTTTAGAGCCAAAAAAAAGAAAAATAGTCTGTCACTGTTTCCATTGTTTCCCCATCTATTTGCCATGAAGTGATGGGACGAGATGCCATCCATGAACTTAGTTTTCTGAATGTTGCATTTTAAGCCAACTTTTTCACTCTCCTCTTTCACTTTCAAGAGACTCTTTAGCTCTTCTTCACTTTCTGCCATAAATGCGGTGTCATCTTCATATCTGGGGCTATTGATATTTCTCCCAGCAATCTTGATTTCAGCTTGTGCTTCATCCAGCCTGGCATTTTGCATGATGTACTCTGCCTATAAGTTAAATAAGCAGGGTGACAATATACAGCCTTGACATACTCCTTAGCCTATTTGGAACCAGTCTGTTATTCCATGTCCAGTTCTAACTGTTGCTTCTTGACCTGCATACAGATTTCTCAGGAGGCAGGTCAGGTGGTCTGGTATTCTCCATGGTTACCATTCTCTAAAATTACTTTGTTCATTTCTTTATGTGTTTTTTGATATTTCTAACTCACAGTGTGAGCTAAGAGCAGAACCTTTCTGTTTTATTGACAGCTGTTACTGCAGCACAAAGACTATATTAGTATATGACAGGGATTCAAAAACCATTTGCTGAATGAATAAATGAAAACCAAATTTGATTCTTCTTTCAAGATGGAATGTCTCTCAATTTCATCCAAAACTTAGAGGCTCAGTGACTCAGTCTTGTCAGCTTATTATATTATCCTTGGTTTCAGTTCAGTTCAGTTCAGTCACTCAGTCGTGTCCGACTCTTTTTTGACCCCATGAATCACAGCACGCCAGGCCTCCCTGTCCATCACCAACTCCCGGAGTTCACCCAGACTCACATCCATCAAGTCAGTGATGCCATCCAACCATCTCATCCTCTGTCGTCCCCTTCTCCTCCTGCCCCCAATCCTTCCCAGCATCAGAGTCTTTTCCAATGAGTCAACTCTTTGCATGAGGTGGCCAAAATACTGGAGTTTCAGCTTTAGCATCATTCCTTCCAAAGAAATCCCAGGGCTGATCTCCTTCAGAATGGACTGGTTGGATCTCCTTGCAGTCCAAGGGACTCTCAAGAATCTTCTCCAACACCACAGTTCAAAAGCATCAATTCTTCAGAGCTCAGCCTTCTTCATAGTCCAACTCTCACATCCATACATGACCACAGGAAAAACCATAGCCTTGACTAGACGAACCTTTGTTGGCAAAGTAATGTCTTTGCTTTTGAATATGCTATCTAGGTTGGTCGTAACTTTCCTTCCAAGGAGTAAGCATTTGGGGTTAAAAAAAAAAAAAAAAAGCATTTTTTAGACCAAATTTTGCATTTTGGGCCCTAGTTCACAGTACCAGGCTCCATGTGAAATTTCTAATCAAATACCTTCTCTTTCAACTTATTGTTTTCAAACTTACAAAATAGCTGAATGAAAAATACAGAGTACCCATATACTCTTAACCTAAATTCAACAATTGTTAACATTTTGCCACATTTGCAATCTTTCTCTCCCTCTCTACACACACACACACACACACACACACATATACACACACTCCTCTCTAAATAATTATAGTAATGACTGTCAAATGTAATTTTCTATTATTCCTTCTATATGTATTAACTGACATTACTCACAACCAACGACTTCTTGACACTAGAGCATATGGAGGCAGATTTGTATTAACAGTGAAGTCATGATGTACTTTTGAGTCAACCCCATTAATACAGTCCCTCAACAGAGACAATACATGGGGCTCAAAGCCCTGAATACTGGAATACCAGTCATAAAAGTAAAATTCTGAAATTGTCATTTTTCTTCTATCAGTATAACAAGTGTAAAAGTGTATCTGTATTATTCTGTGATTTTCATTTTTCCATCTATAGACATTTTAAGTTATTTGGTTACTAACACTAAACTCAAACAGGAAGAAATTGATATGTGTTTGAGATGTAAGACATAATCTGAAAATGAATGAAGGCTAACTTTAAATGTGTAAAACATTTTCAGTTGGGCCCAGAGAACTGAAAAAGAAACCTTGCAGTCAACCTTTCACTGTTGCCACTAGAAGTGAGGCACTAATGCACTATTGCTATAATGCAGTCCAGATATTCTCAACAAGCAGATAAAACAAGCATAATTTCTTAAGTTTAAAAATATTAAGTTGAATGCTTATCACCAGCAAGTTTAATTAATAATATTTTCTTCACAGGTTAGTATTAGGACTAGTCTGATGGGGGAGGTTGCATGAAAGAGGAGTCAAGGGGAGCCAATCTGGAATTTGAAATTCTCTACAGGTATAGAAATTAGTTCCTTTCAGGGTTTTAATATTGGATTTTCCACTAATCAAATGATTGGAACTTGGATTACTTGACTAGTGAGAAAACCTCATATATGTTCATTCATTCATCAAACATGAATGAAGTTCATCATGCCACCTACATGCCAAAGTGCTGGGAACCCCCAGGTGAAATACAACAGTTTTAATATCAAGGGTCATCACTGACAAGAAAAACATATGGAAAATAAATTTTAAAACAATTTATTAAAAATGTAAGATATATAAAATCTGCAGTAGCTTTGAGAGGATGCAAGGTAGGAATGTGTAGACAATTAACAAGCATCACATAGACACTTGATGAAATAGTTAGGGAACTGAAATCCAAATGCAGTTTCACTTATCAAACTTTATTCCCTAAGGAGTGGGGAGACTTCATCTGCCCCTAATAACAGGCACATTTACTTAATTTGCAGAAAGACTGCACAGGCTAGGTCCCTGGATCCAAATGTGCACCTTTAAAACTAAAAACATTAAGGAGAATGACAGTTGGTAGTGCTAATACTCTGCACTCAATCAAGGACCTTCTTTACAATTTTCTCACATGTACAGAATTCAAGGGCATATTTTTCTAGATATCCAGGTAAATATTTTGGGTTTACAATAAACTATAGCAATAGATTATTTTTTAACATGGGGCTCAAGATCTACTTCAACAGCATAGTTAAAGAACATTTGAGATGTCATATATTAAATAAAACAAAATACTCATGTCTTATTTATATTTGTATTATGCTATAAAATTTTAAGAATATATTTTAAGAATTTTAAGAATAATATCTTGTTGTTATTATTATTGTATTACTCAATAAAAATGCCAACATCCAGCATAAACTGCAATCACTTATTTTTTTGACAAGATTACTTTCCTTTACATTATTTAAAATTTTTAAATTTGTGGCTCCACATAAAATTAGAGAATGTGGCCTAATCTTTTAAAATCTAAAGTGCTGATGGGAGGTATAAAGTCCACTTCATTTTTATCCAGTTTCAATTTGCTCTGGAACACCTGGAAGCATTCCTCATGCTTAAAAAAAGCAGTTTGTATGCTTGTGCTCACAAAAAATCATGCTGTGAACCTAAACACAAAACAAAACTGTGTGTGGGCATATATTTTATTGAACCTAGAATCTGATAGCTTTCCAGTAAGCTGATCTAAGACATAATGTAATTTTTATTTCTTGTGTGTCAAATTTTATTCAGTGTTCATTGTAAAGCATTGCAAAATTAAGCCAAGAAAAATATGGTTTCTGCCTTCAAAGGGATAAGGTCATTTAGGCATTGAAATATCTATTTTCAGAAAGCTCATAGCAGTACCAGTATGGGTAGGATATGGGCAAAATTGTTTAGCTGCCTTCCTATGTTTTGCTCTCTCTTTGAGGCACCCAAAAACCTTCTCCTTGTCCCTCAGACAGTATCATGGCTCAGCTCTGGAAATTTTCCCTGTTCTAACTCCTTGTTTTATTATGCCTGTATCAAAATCACTTGCTTGTAATCTATTTCCTTAGGGACTAGTTGCCAAAATGACAACTAGCTAATCTGGTAAATTAATCCATGCTAAATCTTCTTCTGAGCCACAGTCAGCTCCCTGTCTTGTTTTTGCTGACTGTATAGAGCGTCTCCATCTTTGGCTGCAAAGAATATAATGAATCTGATCTCGGTGTTGACCATCTGGTGATGTCCATGGGTAGAGTCTTCTCTTGTGTTGTTGGAAGAGGGTGTTTGCTATGACCAGTGTGTTCTCTTGGCAAAACTCTATTAGACTTTGCCTTGCTTCATTCCGTATTCCAAGGCCAAATTTGCCTGTTACTCCAAGTGTTTCTTGACTTTCTACTTTTGCATCCCAGTCCCCTATAATGAAAAGGACATCTTTTTTGGGTGTTAGTTCTCAAAGGTCTTCTAGGTCTTCATAGAACCATTCAACTTCAGCTTCTTCAGCGTCCCTGGTTGACGCATAGGCTTGGATTCCTGTGATAGTGAATGGTTTGCCTTGGAAACGAACAGAGATCATTCTGTCGTTTTTGAGATTGCATCCAAGTACTGCATTTTGGACTCTTTTGTTGACCATGATGGCTACTCCGTTTCTCCTAAGGGATTTCTGTCCGCAGTAGTAGATATAATGGTCATCTGAGTTAAATTCACCCTTTCCAGTCCATTTTTAGTTCGCTGATTCCTAGAATGTCGGCATTCACTCTTGCCATCTCCTGTTTGACCACTTCCAATTTGCCTTGATTCATGGACCTAACATTCCAGGTTCCTATGCAATATTGCTCTTTACAGCATTGGCCCTTGCTTCTATCACCAGTCACATCCACAGCTGGGTATTTTTTTTTTGCTTTGGGCCCATCCCTTCATTCTTTCTGGAGTTATTTCTCCACTGATCTCCAGTAGCATATTGGGCACCTACCGACCCAGGGAGTTCCCCTTTCAGTATCCTACCATTTTGCCTTTTCATACTGTTCATGGGGTTCTCAAGGCAAGAATACAGAAGTGGTTTTCCATTCCCTTCTCCAGTGGACCACATTCTGTCAGACCTCTCCACCATGACCCACCCGTCTTGGGTGGCCCCACATGGCATGGCTTAGTTTCATTGAGTTAGACAAGGCTGTGCTCCATGTGATCAGATTGACTAGTTTTCTGTGATTATAATTTCAGTGTGTCTGCCCTCTGATGCCCTCTTGCAACACCTACCATCTTACTTGGGTTTCTCTTACCTTGGGCATGGGGTATCTCTTCATGGCTGCTCCAGTAAAGCGCAGCCACTGCTCCTTACCTTGGATGAGGGGTATCTCCTCACGGCCGCCCCTCCTGACCTTGAACGTGGAGTAGCTCCTCTCAGCCCTCCTGTGCCGGCACAGCTGCCGCTCCTTGGATGTGGGGTTGCTCCTCTCAGCCGCCGCCCCAGACCTCGAACATTTCACACAAAGATGGGCTCGATAAAGGACAGAAATGGTATGGACCTAACAGAAGCAGAAGATATTAAGAAGAGGTGGCAAGAATACACAGAAGAACTGTACAAAAAAGATCTTCTAGACCCAGATAATCAGGGTGGTGTTATCACTCACCTAGAGCCAGACGTCCTGGAATGTGAAATCAAGTGGGCCTTAGAAAGCATCACTACGAACAAAGCTAGTGGAGGTGATGGAATTCCAGTGGAGCTATTTCAAATCCTGAAAGATGATTCTGTGAAAGTGCTGCACTCAATATGCCAGCACATTTGGAAAACTCAGCAGTGGCTACAGGACTGGAAGAGGT
>NW_011495032.1:13521803-13521992 GCF_000754665.1 Bison bison bison
ATCTCACACACTAGTAAAGTAGTGCTCAAAATTCTCCAAGCCAGGCTTCAGCAATACATGAACCGTAAACTTCCAGATGTTCAAGCTGGTTTTAGAAAAGGCAGAGGAACCAGAAATCAAATTGCCAACATTCGCTGGATCATAAAAAAAATAAGAGAGTTCCAGAAAAACATCTATTTCTGCTTTATT
>NW_011495032.1:13522242-13532771 GCF_000754665.1 Bison bison bison
TGGAAGCAAGATTGCCAGGAGAAATGTCAATAACCTCAGATATGCAGATGACACCACCCTTATGGCAGAAAGTGAAGAAGAACTAAAAAGCCTCTTGATGAAAGTGAAAGAGGAGAGTGAAAAAGTTGGCTTAAAGCTGAACATTCAGAAACTGAAGATCATGGCATCTGGTCCCATCACTTCATGGGAAATAGATGGGGAAACAGTGGAAACCGTGTCAGACTTTATTTTGGGGGCTCCAAAATCACTGCAGATGGTGATTGCAGCCATGAAATTAAGAGATGCTTACTCCTTGGAAGGAAAGTTACGACCAACCTAGATAGTATAATAAAAAGCAGAGACTTTACTTTGCCAACAAAGGTCCATCTAGTCAAGGCTATGGTTTTTCCAGTGGTCATGTATGGATGTGAGAGTTAGACTGTGAAGAAAGCTAAGTGCCGAAGAATTGATGCTGTGGTGTTGGAGAAGACTCTTGAGAGTCCCTTGGACTGCAAGGAGATCCAACCAGTCCATTCTCAAGGAGATCAGCCCTGGATGTTCATTGGAAGGAATGATGCTAAAGCTGAAACTCCAATACTTTGGCCACCTCATGCCAAAGAGTTGACTCATTGGAAAAGACTCTGATGCTGGGAGGGACTGGGGGCAGGAGGAGAAGGGGACGACAGAGGATGAGATGGCTGGATGGCATCACGGACTTGATGGACATGAGTTTGAGTGAACTCTGGGAGTTGGTGATGGACAGGGAGGCCTGGCGTGCTGTGATTCATGGTGTGGCAAAGAGTCGGACACAACTGAGTGACTGAACTGAACTAAACTAAAAGCTTGTTATAATTTTATCCTTTCAAGTAATGTATTTACATTTTACTCTTTTTTTAGAGGCAATACATAAATGCATATAAATGACTCTAACAGTCAGGATTTCAACATGCATGACTGATCTTCTAATGTCCATCATAAATCTTTTGAGGGCCTGCCAATATCGTTTCCTTGTCCTAAGGACTGGGGAAAAAAGAAATGGTTTAAGTCTTTGCATTGCTTAGAAGATTTCCTAATAGCATGCTTACCAAAATTTGTGAGAGGCAGGTGATTTCTTCCTCACCTTTGTAGGATTCTCTGTTTCCATAAGCCCAGCTCAGTTTCCCACAGTTCCTGTTTAAAGAAAACTTATTTCTCAAAAAAAGGATGCCAGTGGCATTTAAGGAAGGACAATTTTTTTTTTTTAATAGAATGGTATTATTCATGGAAGGATATATTAGCATCCCTGGTCTCAACCTGGAGAAGGAAATGGCAACACACTCAGGTGTTCTTGCCTGGAGAATCCCAGGGATGGGGGAGCTGGTGGGCTGCCGTCTATGGGGTCACACAAAGTCAGACACGACTGAGGCAACTTAAGAGCAGGTCTCAACCTACTAAATTCCAATAGCATTTCCCCTGCCATTCTACCTGCCCCATCACTGTGACAACCAACATGACTCTCATACATTTCCAAATGTGTGGAACAACCTTGGTGAGAACTTTTAGGCAACCCTTTTTAGAGTCTGTTAGAATCTTCCCTAATGGGAAGCACAACATGCCCCTCCAAGTGGTCGAGTTGCCTTGGACCTACAGTGACCATGTCCCTGTTCAGGAATACAGTGTATGAATGGGCAAAAGTTGACATAAACTTTTCCCTTTAATATCCTCAAACTAATTCCAGTTGATTTTCTTACCATGAGTTAGAAATATAGACTAAAATGTTATGAAAATTTTTTGAAAATAAAGGTTTTCTTCAGATGGGGGCTTAGTGAGGACTCATAGGGTGCTTTGACATTGATCTTTCTAAAACTGTGACAGGTTTCCTGGAATAAATTATTCCCTTGGGGATAACATAGCTTCAGAATTTCACCTAACTACAGTTGGAGACCTCTTTGGTCACGTTAAAAAGATCATTTTTAAAGAATCAGTACATAAGGAAAAGTGAGAATGGAAGTACCATTGTCTCAAATGCCATGGTAATCCATTAAAAAACTGATTTTTTTAAAAAAAATTCTCACCTGACACAATTTTAATGTCAATTTCTTAATAAAAATAAAAAGTCAATTTTATTAATTTTCCCAAATTTATGACTAAATGGTTTAAAGATATGGATAAGGATAAGAACTATATAACATCATAACAAAATGCATTTTCAGTTTATGGTGGGTAGATCAAAGTTTCAGGGACCATAAAGAGTTTCATTGAAGGAGTAAAGTCCTTCTGTTTTCCTTTAGATAAGATAAATGTGTAGACGGCTCATGAATGGCATTAATGCTATTTTATTAAATAATTCTCAGAGAACATAACTGACAAGTAAATCAATGGAGAGTAAATTTTGAAACAATTTTTTTAAAAGCAAAATATATAATATCTGTAGTAGCTTTGAGAGGAGGCAAGGTAGGAACATGGCTTTTGAAAATGTGGACATGTTCTCACAATATTAATGGTATTTCCAAAGTAAGCATCAAGGGTGGCTCCATTTTAAATACTGGACATTTGGGACATAATGACGTTGATTTGGTGTGACATAGGTGGTGAGATTGTTGATTAAGTGGATGAGAAAGCTGATTATATTTCTTCCCTAATTGTCCACATTTTGGTCAGATGCCAATTTAGGAAAATACAGTGACCCTGCTTCGAATTCAGGAGTGCATGGACCATGCTGGTATTACTCTGTCTCCAGTGACTGGGCACATGCTGAGCACATAGAAGGCCCTCAAACGAATGATGAGTTGAAAAAAAATTCACTCCCTACTAGTGTGATAGCCACAACTCTTGGTCATTCTTCCTCTGAACCATATTCAATTCAATAAACTCTGTTAATAACAAGGCATCATTACGCATTTATTGTGTGCCAGGTACAAGATGACCATTATTTTATTTGATTATTAAATCAATCTCATGGCACTAGCATTATTACCAACATTTTCAAATAAAGAGGCTGGATCTTAAGCCAGTAATTTTCTCAGGATATCATGGCAATGAATAGCAAATCTAGGTCTCTAAGACCTGGGTCTACTTATTCAGTGCCTGGTAAGAGTGAAGTATAAAACCAGGAGATAGAGACTTCCATAAGACAAGCCTCTGCCCTTTAGTGGGGGAAAGGGCCACAAGCCATTTCATTCCTATTAAAGAGGCTGTAACAGAGGAAGTAACAAGGTAGCAACTAGCAGAATTTAAGGACTTAATCCTGTGATGATAAGGGGATCACAGGATTTATATGCTGGTTCTCCAGATTCCCAGAGGCAAGCAAGTTATGTAGGATGAGCAAAACCACCGTATCTGGGTGTCCAACACTCCTGACCCCAAGCACAGGTTCTCTTCAGTCAGCAGGCCATCCAGTGTATATTGAATTTGCCGCAGCAGCAGCTGAGCCTACACACAGCTTACCCCGAATGTCCCCAATACAACTCTTGAATGATGGCTGTACTTCACACCCTACTCCCATCAACTTGAAAATCTCCTCCCTGTTATTTTCAGAGAGTCATGGAAAGGAGTGCCTCACATGGGAGAGACAAATTAAGTCTTTCTTCTCCTGTTTGGTTCCCTCCTGCCAATGACCATGGCAATTGAAGAAACCTGGTTTCCTTAAGAAACCTGCCACCACCAGCTCTGAAGACAGTCAAGCATCAGGCATGTCAGGGATGCCACTCTTAATCCTACCTTTACCCCCTGCAGAGCCATGGGAAGGGGAGGAAGCCCCCTTCTACAGTAAACTGGTCTCCAAGACCCCCACTGCTAGCACTCAGCATCCTTCAAAATAGAATTTCTTCTTCTCTTTAGCACCTTCAAACAAAAACTTGTTTCAACAGAGAGAAGAAGCAGCAATTTTCTCAGCCTTTTCCCTTACCAAACCAGAGAGCTTAATGTCCCGTTCAGGTTAATGGTACTTGCTCTTTATTTGTGTAACTAAAAGAAACTATTCTGTTTTTTACCCCTAAAACAAAGAGACCATTTACATTAAAAATGAATGAATATTTACTCGTAAAAACAAAACACACACACACAAAAAACAGTTCACAAATTTTAAAGTTCATTCTCAGCCAAGACACTCAATTACATCTAGGTGAAGAAATTAAGAATTGGGACTATTAAGTTTGGTGGTTAAAATCATAGGGTAGCAGAGCCAGGGTTAGCATCTAGGTTTTCTGATGTCTAGTCCAATGCTCTTTCTTCGGGGAGAGAGGGGGAGGACGTTAAGAGAGAGGTAGTGTGATACTTTTTTCCTCTTTAGAAGAAAGAAGAATGGATTTCTCTGTTCTCTCATGGTTAGTTTTTGGTCAGTTTTTGGTCATCTGCTTGGTATGTGTCATTTCTGGCTCTTGCATTTTCAACACAGCCGACCCTTGTATCCTGAGCTAAGAGGCTCCGTGGTTTTCTGGAATGCTCAACACGGGCCTCCTCCTGAGGGAGAGCTGCACAGCTCTCCTTGTTCTAAGGTTTAACCAGTTTGTTGAAATGGTCAAACTCTTAAACTTGTTTTACTGTACCTTGAATTGTATCTAAATTACTTTCATTGTTTTCCTTTTCACTTCCTGTGTTCTGGTTTTTTGAACAAACTGACCATGAAATGCTCCACGTGGCCTAGACTCATTTACTTACATTCCCTTATAAACCACAGTTTCTCCAGATTGTCATTAATGTTCAAACCTTTTGCCTTACTATGGTTGCCTAGATATACTGCCAGAGGGCCTGGAACATTTCACCAGTACTAAGTGCAGTGTTAATTGCTCAGTCTCCCTCTCCTAGGTACAGAGAATGGTTTCTTTTCCTCACCTTTATTGGAAAATAGAAACCTATGCATCTGCCAGCTTTACAACACTCTTGGCCACTCTGAGTGTGATGTGGGAAAAAAAAATGTTGAGGGTAGGTTTGTAGCAGCTGTTTTACAACATTCTTGTGAAAATGCCTGCAGGCAAGGACTGCTCCACTCAAGGCACAAAAAAGCTTTCTTCAGTCCTGGTAAATTTGCCTTGGGAGATCCCTGTTAGAACGCAGGGTCTCAGACTTTACCATGCACAAGAAACACCTGGGGGTGCAGACTCCTGCTTCCCATGCACCCCCTCCCCGCCCCCTCACCCTCCCGGGGAGAGACTAAGAACCCTTCAACAGCACCCAGGTGACTCTGATGCAGTCTGCACAGAGCATTCTTTGAGAAACACTGATTGGGGTTTTAGAATTTGGCTCATTATTATTTTAAAAATCTTTTTCGTAAAACTGTGGCTGGATGGCCAATTCTGAGGAATGTTAGAAGCAATTAACAAATAGATAGGGGAGTGGGCTCTATTTCTCAAGTCCCTTCCTTCTCACGTCTATGATTCTACTATTCTATACTTTTTGGGATTGTATATACTACATCTGAATCCAAGGTATTTAGCCACAGTATGGAGAGATTTCTTGACATCTTTTTCTCCCTGCTGAAGCTCCTGCAAGATGAAGGGTTGAGCTAAAGTATAAGAAATGTGTGAATAGAAGCACTGATACCTTACTGGAGTTATTCTTCGCTAACTAAATAAAACCACAGACTACGGTCTCTCGCCATTCTCATCTTCTGGGCAGTTTGCTTGGTTTTACAAGATTAGGACTGAAGTGGGTAGTTTCTGTAAATAGAAGCAGAGAAGGAATGTGCCCTGAGAAGTGAGGTGAGTGTTAGAATCCAAAGGGGAGGGTTTGGAACATCAGGACAGGGCAGGACTCACTCACTCACGGGTAGAACAGACAGATCTTCTGTGGTGTGATTTTTAGAGGAGACAAAGACACTTTGGTATGAAATTTCTTTGTAGGGGTTTAAATGGCTGAATGCCAAAACCTTACACTCTGTAAAGATAAAACTTAAAGATATCTGCCTGAAAGGTGATTTCTTAAATTAATACTATTGTACACAAAGACTTTCCATGAAAGTTTCCAGAAAGCTATTTTTAATGTAGAGAGGGGGACACTGCCATAGACAGTTAGAGTGGAGGGGGGAAAGAAAACAAATGAAGTAGAGTATTAAAAAATAGATCACTGTTATACCATGACTGTTCTGATTCTGTTTATCTTATTCAATAGGAAAGACACAAAACAGAACTCTGGAGACAAGGACTGGACAATGTGGACACCTCAACCAGTGGAAGGATAGAAATTCTGAGTAAACTTAAATTACAAAGGGCCCTGACAAAGCAGATGCCACTGTGCTCTCATACTTCAGAGGAAGGGTCTCAGATCCTCACTCAGAGGAACCGCAGACCTGATGGTTAAATGCTAACATATATTTAAACACAAACATGGAAATCTCTCTAAGAACTTCCCTAGGACCTACCTTCCAATTTGGAAGTTTTCAAACAGGGAGAGTCTAAAGGATGATGTGAAACCAGGCTGGGGAGAGTGAGCTTAAAGAAAAATCAAAGCCAGATAAGAGGGAAGACTCAAAATGGACAATAAAATGGAGGAGAGACTGTCAATCTAAATACAGTACCAAGACCAGAGAATGCAGAAAGGATGGTACCCAGCACAGTGTTTGGCACTTAAGGACATTTCATTAAGGACCATGGAAGGAAGGAAGGGAAGACAGAGTTTCCTATTATAGGCTTCCTGAGTTGTTGGAAGAGGTGGCAGGAATAAAGTGTACTGTTGTGACTAAAAGCAAAATGGGGCCAAATCTAAAACCCAGACAGAATGGGATATTAGTACTTCCCTTCAGAGACCTGTGCAAAAGCAGAACTCTAGAAACTAAAACAGGTAGCTTAGCTCATTGGTAAGTGATCCAAAGTACATCTGACACAGACTAGATGCTAGGTACAAAGATACATCTGGCAAGGTCTTCTCTGCTGAGGGCTTAGGAAAAGTAATGCCTTTGTTGCAGGAAGGTGGACCCCTTCCAGGGCCCGAAACTGGGCTCCTGTCTAACACTTGGAAATGAATTGTCTGAGGGGACACATGTGCTGACAAAGCAAGAGATTTTCTTGGGAAAGGGCAGCCAGGTGGAGAGCAGTAGGGTAAGGGAACCCAGGAGAACTGCTCTGCCACGTGGCTCGCAGTCTCGGATTGTATGGTGATGGGATTAGTTTCCGGGTTGTCTTTGGCCAATCATTCTAATTCAGTCTTTCCTGGTGGCGCACGCATCGCCCAGCCAAGATGGATGCTAGCGAGAGGGATTCTGGGAAGTGGACAGACACGTGGTGTCTCCTTTTGACCTTTCCCGAACTCTTCCGGTTGGTGGTGGCTTATTAGTTCCATATTCCTTACCAAGATCTCCTGTCATAGAACAACTCATGCGAATGGTTACTAAAGGGCCTGGCCAGGGTGGGTGGTTTCAGTCAGTGCGCTTCCCCTAACAACTCCCCCCTGAGAGACTTCATACTCAAGATACTTCTTGGGAATTGGGGCTGAGGTATCTTTCTTCTGTAACTTCTTCCTGCTGTGCATGGGCGTAGGCCTGCCTAGTAGAGCAGAAGTCTCTCTCGACCTGATCTAAGTCAAGGTATTTTTTGCCTGAAACCAGCATTTACACTTGTAGTAACAGCAATTTAGTTTGAAACTGTTGGCCCCTCTCAGAGATGAAATAGACAGGAGCCAAACAGGAGACCTAACAGGATGGTCATCTCTGGTCCCCAGAAACAGAAGGCAACATTTGGGGTAAGGGTTGCAGGGTTTATGACCTTTTTGATTGGTTGGTGGTGAGGTAACAGAGCTGTGCTCCAGGAGTCTTGTGTTCAGTCTGAAGTTACCATCCTCCACTTGGGTGGGGGCTTCAGTTCTGTAGAAGAACTCAAAGACATTGTTATGCATATTTCTTTGAGTAGGAACCAGGACCCTGGAGGCTGTACCAACCTTTGATTGTTTCTGCTGTTTCTGTATCCCCTCCCTTCGCTGATTAGCAATTGTTTGAATCCACCCTTTGGAACTCAGGGAAGGTCAAGGATGCTGAATGAAGCCTATATCCTACAGACAAGAAATGGAGAACATAGATCTGTACTCCAGAGCCCCACAGAGTCCTGCTCAGGTTTAATTTAGGGAACTGGGCAACTATGACTGTGATAACTTCCTGTCAAAATGGGGCATAGGACTGCCTCAGCTTGGAGAAGAGACACTGAATTGGAAGTATTCCTGAGTTCCAAGTCCTAGATCTGAGCCTTGTATGATTAAAATCTCAATCCCTTGGTCTGCCATTTTGTTGTAACAGACCCAATTAGAAGTAGCTGGAGGAGGGATAACTGGAATTTTAATAGACAAAGTAAATCTCATTTCTTTTTAGAAGAATAGGCCTGAAACCCAGTCTGGACCTGGCACTTCAGGGAAACTTGTAGCCAGGTAGCCGGTTGCCTAGTTTTATAAAAACTAAGGTGGCAGTTACAAGCTTCCATCAGACATTGTTTTGAGAATGGTGGCATCTAAGCCTGAAACAACTTAGAATACTCAAGTGTTTAGCAATACAATGTATAATCTGAAACTACACCATAGTGTCACCTAGTTATTTCCCAGGATGTCTGAACCATGGCTACGCTATTTTGACTTTTAATTGTAAAATTTTTCTTAATAGCCAAAGCAGATGTCATCATTAATGACATCAGTGTTTCTCTAGGAATGAGATGATACAAGAATTGGAACTTATAAAATCTTCTCCTGAAAAGATGTAACTATGTGTTCTGCCAGTTTTTTCCAGAGCACAGAGTGCCTCATTCCTAATTTTCACCTTGAACTCCTTTCAGGGGCATTGAATGTCAGCAGTTGCAGTGGCCATGATTTAATCTTTGTAGACGTAGATGGCAAGTGTCAGTTTTCAGTTGGAAGAGCCCCTTTTTGCTCATAAACTTGACCATGATTTTGAGGGGGGGCATTTCATGACCATTTTATCCCATGGAGCTGAGAACATCCATTCTCAGGTTTGGCAAAGATTTTGTTGACAGACCACTCAATTTGCTGTTACTGGACTAGGCCATAAAACAGTATCCAAAATTCTCTGGACTACTTGTCTTACTAGCCTCTTGGTCCAGGAAAATATTCCCTCTTGTTGCTTCTTCCCATATCTAGAGGTATACTGTTACGATAATAAATCTCATATATTATTCTATTAGAGGCCTCAGACACACATTTGGCAGTGTAAGAAACAGCAATTTTGTAAAACAGGTGAAATACAAATAACATAGCCAGCAGTATTAGTAAAGTCACAAGTAAGACTTAAGTTAAGAGCTTCCATTAGATGTAGCCCAGTATATCTCAGGTCATCTGACTTAGTCTACACTGTACAATCTTTATCTTCCAGGAAAATTATATATTGGCAACGCTGTCTATAAGGCACACAGCCCAGTTTTCTAGCATTACTAGACTGATTATCCTTCAGTACAGTTCAGTTCACGCTCAGTAGTGTCCGACTCTTTGCGACCCCATGAATTGCAGCACACCAGGCCTCCCTGTCCATCACCAACTCCTGGAGTTCATTCAAACTCACATCCATTGAGTCGGTGATGCCATCCAGCCATCTTATCCTCTGTCATCCCCTTCTCCTCCTGCCCCCAATCCCTCCCAGCATCAGAGTCTTTTCCAATGAGTCAACTCTTCGCATGAGGTGGCCAGAGTACTGGAGTTTCAGCTTTAGCATCATTCCTTCCAAAGAAATCCCAGGGCTGATCTCCTTCAGAATGGACTGGTTGGATCTCCTTGCAGTCCAAGGGACTCTCAAGAGTCTTCTCCAACACCACAGTTCAAAAGCATCAATTCTTCAGAGCTCAGCTTTCTTCACAGTCCAACTCTCACATCCATACATGACCACTGGAAAAGCCATAGCCTTGGCTAGATGGACCTTCATTGGCAAAGTAATGTCTCTGCTTTTAAATATGGTATCTAGGTTGGTCATAAGTTTTCTTCTAAGGAGTAAGCGTCTTTTAATTTCATGGCTGCAGTCACCATCTGCAGTGATTTTGGAGCCCCCCGAAATAAAGTCTGACACTGTTTCCACTGTTTCCCCATCTATTTGCCATGAAGTGATGGGACCAGATGCCGTGATCTTCGTTTTCTGAATGTTGAGCTTTCAGCCAACTTTTTCACTCTCCTCTTTCACTTTCATCAAGAGGCTTTTTAGTTCCTCTTCACTTTCTGCCATAAGGGTGGTGTCATCTGCATATCTGAGGTTACTGATATTTCTCTGTGCAATCTTGATTCCAGCTTGTGCTTCTTCCAGCCCAGCGTTTCTCATGATCTCGCAGGAGCAGCCGAGAGGAGCTACCCCACGTCCGAGGTCAGGGGTGGCGGCCGGGAGGAGCCACCCCACGTCCGAGGTCGGGGGCAGCAGCCAAGAGGAGCTACCCCACGTCCGAGGTCAGGGGCGGTGGCCGGGAGGAGCTAACCCACGTCCGAGATCAGGGGCGGCAGCCAAGAGTGCCAGGCTGGGACAGCTCAGGAGCAGCTGAGAGGAGCTACCCCACCTCCAAGGTCAGGGGCGGCGGCCAAGAGGAGCTACCCCCCGCCCGAGGCCAGGGGCGGCGGCCAAGTGGAGCAACCCCACATCCAAGGAGCAGTGGCTGCACACGAGGGCC
>NW_011495032.1:13532871-13536246 GCF_000754665.1 Bison bison bison
CTACTCCATGTTCAAGGTCAGGAGGGGCGGTGGTGAGGAGATACCCCTCGTCCAAGGTAAGGAGCAGCGGTTGCGTTTTGCTGGACCAGCCGTGAAGAGATACCCCACGCCCAAGGTAAGAGAAACCCACGTAAGACGGTAGGTGATGAAAGAGGGCATCAGAGGGCAGACACACTGAAATTATAATCACAGAAAACTATAGTCAATCTAATCACACTAGGACCACAGCCTTGTCTAACTCAGTGAAACTAAGCCATGCCATGTGGGGCCACCCAAGACGGGAGGGTCATGGTGGAGAGGTCTGACAGAATGTGGTCCACTGGAGAAGGGAATGGAAAACCACTTCCGTATTCTTGCCTTGAGAACCCCATGAACAGTATGAAAAGGCAAAATGATAGCATAGTGAAAGAGGAACTCCCCAGGTCAGTAGGTGCCCAATATGCTACTGGAGATCAGTGGAGAAATAACTCGAGAAAGAATGAAGGGATGGAGCCAAAGCAAAAACAATACCCAGTTGTGGATGTGACTGGTGATAGAAGCAAGGGCCGATGCTGTAAAGAGCAATATTGCATAGGAACCTGGAATGTTAGGTCCATGAATCAAGGCAAGTTGCAAGTGGTCAAATAGGAGATGGCAAGAATGAACGTCGACATTCTAGGAATCAGCGAACTAAAATGGACTGGAAAGGGTGAATTTAACTCAGATGACCATTATATCTACTACTGCGGACAGAAATCCCTTAGGAGAAATGGAGTAGCCATCATGGTCAACAAAAGAGTCCAAAATGCAGTACTTGGATGCAATCTCAAAAACGACAGAATGATCTCTGTTCGTTTCCAGGGCAAACCATTCACTATCACAGGAATCCAGGCCTATGCCCCAACCAGGAACGCTGAAGAAGCTGAAGTTGAATGGTTCTATGAAGACCTACAAGACCTTTGAGAACTAACACCCAAAAAAGATGTCCTTTTCACTATAGAGGACTGGAATGCAAAAGTAGGAAGTCAAGAAACACCTGAAGTAACAGGCAAATTTGGCCTTGGAATACGGAATGAAGCAGGGCAAAGTCTAATAGAGTTTTGCCAAGAGAATGCACTGGTCATAGCAAACACCCTCTTCCAACAACACAAGAGAAGACTCTACACATGGACATCACCAGATGGTCAACACCGAAATCAGATTGATTATATTCTTTGCAGCCAAAGATGGAGAAGCTCTAAACAGTCAGCAAAAATAAGACCGGGAGCTGACTTTGGCTCAGATCATGAGCTCCTTATTGTGAAACTCAGACTTAAATTGAAGAAAGTAGGGAAAACCACTAGACCATTCAGGTATGACCTAAATCAAATCCCTTATGATTATACAGCGGAAGTGATTATCCTTAGTATGATTTAATTGTCTCCAACACAGAGGAGAGAGACTTTAAACCTAAATTACCATAGCCTGGTGTTATATATATAAATCCATCCCATAATTGTGGGAGATTTTTTCTTTCTTTGCTGAAACTTTTCTTGTTGCTCTGATTGAGCTTGAGTAATAGAAAAAAAGCTCAGATTTATGGCCAGAGTCAGAGCAGGCATTATTAATTGGCCCAGTGAGGGGGATCCCATCTAGTAATATCACAGTGACCTGAATATGACTATAATTTTTTTTAAGTAAATTTTTTCAGGGCCACCCAGTGAGAGTCTTGTAGTAGAGAAATTTACCAAGGTAACCCAGAACTAGACACAGGTAATTGCCCACAAACCCAACAATTGGATTGATTTCTAAAACTAGCATAGAATCAGGCCTATGATAGAAAAGCATTTGGTTTATATGCAAAGGTTTAAGAAGTCAAGAAAACGTTATAAACGATCATATGAATCAGGTCCAGCATCTTGGGCAAGCTCTACCTCTGATGTCGTCATCTTCTCATCCTGGTGTAGTGCAGTTTCTCCTGATAATAAAGTCCTTCCATCCAGGTTGGAGACAGTCCCTTAAATTATGTCTTTTTCCAGTCCTGGTTGCAGGTCATGAGGCATCTGATCTTCGTCCAAAGATAGATTACGGAGATAAGCTTCAGAAACAAACTTAGGATATTCTTTAAGAATTCAATTAAATTGTACATTAATATCACATAACAGCAAAGAACTATCCAAGAAATGAGTCTTACTACCTCCATTGGTAGACCTCCATTAACAAACTGGGATTTAGCATTTATTGAAACATCTTTTTCTCCTTAAAATTACCCTCATTTTTATCAAATATAACCAAATTAAGGCTAGCTTGTTTACAAAATAGGTCTGTTCTCACTAATTTTGGTCTGATGATTTATATAACCACAATTGATCATAGACTTTTTATTTTGCTGAAACATTTATAGAGTCTCAGACTGAACTTTTAAAATAAAACAGGGCTGGGAAACTCACATGAAAGGCCTATCACAGATTTTGCCTAAGAAATCTAGGTGAATTCTTCCCTTTTTAAGGTCTCAAAATTTTCTTGAGATTTTTGTACCTGTGAGATAACCTTCCTAACTCATTTGATAAACTTACTGGAAACCTAAGAATTTCAAATTTTTGGAGGAGTCAGATAGAGAGAAAATATAATTGTTTTGTTTATAACGTTTAGTTTAACCAAAGTATTGTCATAATTAGTTTGAGAGGAAGGTTTTCCCTACTCCCTGAAAACATAAGATTCAAACCCGTAATTTTGGAGATAGAAATCATAAAAGTTATAAGCATATTCACTGGTTCATTCAGTCTTTTTGTTAACTTTTGTGAAGTCCTCAGATTTTCCATTAGAATACCAGGACATATCAGGATGTTAAGAACTCCATCATTTCTAGGACATCTGTATTAGTAATTTTACCATACATTATAACATGAGCGGATTTATTACTCATTTGATAATCTTTTTCATGTAATTTAACCAACCAAATAAACACAGTTTAATATCTCTCTTTGGGATGTTTCAGGGGCCCTCTGAAACACCCCAAAGTTAGCTAGAGGTCAAAACAACTTCAAAAGAATTCTATTTAGGATGTTTTATCAAAAAGATCAATTAAAAGGGCTTAGAACATTTGGTCAGATTTAGTCAATGTTGATGGGTGTATCATTTAGCTTGCTGATATGTCACAATAGGCGTAAATACCAAGGCTCAAGGTCTAGTGAAAGTCAGCTCCGCCATCTTGTACCTAATTGGCTCTAACTAATTAAAAGACGCTTACTCCTTGGAAGGAAAGTTATGACTAACCTAGATAGCATATGAAAAAGCAGAGACATTACTGCCTGGGATTTCTTTGGAAGAAACGATGCTAAGTCTGAAACTCCAGTACTTTGGCCACCTCATGCGAAGAGTTGACTCATTGGAAAAGACTCTGATGCTGGGAGGGAC
>NW_011495032.1:13536346-13538354 GCF_000754665.1 Bison bison bison
TGCTGGGAGGGACTGGGGGCAGGAGGAAAGGGGGACGGACAGAGGATGAGATGGCTGGATGGCATCACTGACTCGATGGATGTGAGTCTGGGTGAACTCCGGGAGTTGGTGATGGACAGGGAGGCCTGGCGTGCTGCGATTCATGGGGTCGCAAAGAGTTGAACACGACTGAGCGACTGAACTGAACTGAACTGAGTTTTCTTATGGCTGTGTCATTCGTAACAAAATCCATTTATGTAACTCATTGTAATCCAATTTTAGAAAATCCTGATCATGCATAACTCTTTTTAGTATTTTTAATACCTTTTTTTTTTTTAACTGAAAACACACTTCCTACTTTCCTTTAGCAACCAAGAACTAACTTTTTTATTTGCATTTTATAGATTGGTGAGCATAAATACCAGTGATAATTTCTAAAACCCTTGCTTTCTTAGAACATTTTAGGATGGCACCAAACATTATTCACTTATAGTCTCAAATTTCTTTGTTTTTCTGTAAAAGGAAATTGGTGTTTAGTAGTAAATGTTTCAAAACCTTATTTTAGTTGGAAATGACCTAACTATTCAATAGACTTCTGAAACTTGGCACGCTTAGCACAACCCTTAGAAATTCAAGTTACACCAATCTGGAGAGACTATTTTAGACAGATATTCCTAAAAAATAATTATTCCTAATAGAGCTTATCTAAAAACTCATATCTCATTTACACTTTTTTAGAAGTTTCTCCACTTGAGGTGATGTCCTTATTGACCAACTTGTAACTTATATGATGATATTTAACTTATATTAAACCTAGCTACAATGAAAATATTCTACTTAATATTAATTAGTCTAAGACATGTCTATATTAGATAGGTCAACAAACAAACATTAATATCAGGTATTTAATATTGAATAGTTTCCAGTTCACATGAACCTGGAATTTATTGTTTAATTTAGAATTATTTGATTTGTAAGCGCTTACCTTTCTTTAAGCCAATTAAATAGAGCTCATTTACAAATTAACCTCAAAAATATTACCCAGAGACAAAGACATACCAAGACATATTGAGACAGACACAGTGCAAGATCTAGCTTCATTTTCTAAGTTTAGTCATGAACTAGATATTACAATATAAAATTTACTAGTTTATAAAAAAAACAGTTGCAATAAATAAAAATTTTAAAGGCTTTTCCCCCTTTTCCCTCAGTCTCAGGACTTAGAGATGGTCTAGATAAGTGTTCCTGAGAGCCCTGGTCTCAAGGCACAGGGAAAGAAAATCAAGTTCTAACAAAATGGTGGCAGGTCTAAACCAAATGGTGGCCAGACAAAGCAAAATGGCCATCAAAAATCACAACACAGAACACAGGGTTAAAACACACACATATAAACCTGGCAGTCCTCATCAGACACTCCCTTAAATACAAGAATACAGTCTGTCAGAAAACCTCCTATAGAGACACAAAACTTCAGATCCAAGTATTAACAGAGTAAAGGAAAAAATTTCAGGTCTTCAAAGATTTCAAAGGGAGGAAAGGAAGCCAGGTTGAAAGAAGAAGGGGAAGGAGGTGGGAGAGGGGGGCAAAAAGGGTTGCCTTACAGACCTCTCCTGCCACCTGCAGATACCCAGGCTTTATGGGACTTTACCCTGGGCCTCCAGAGAAGGGAGGACTGGAACTCGGCCCTACCAGAAATCAGACCGGGCCAGAACCAGAATTCGAGTTCTCTGTCAAGAGGAGATCAGTCTCCAATCCTCAGCTCAGGCTGAGGCCCTTTGACCAGATTCCTGCATCCAGGACCAGGGAACTAGAAAAATGGGGAAGGAGAGGAAAGAGAGAGGGAAGGGGAGAGAGGTCCATAAAGTCTCTTGTTCCTTACCGGTCGGGTCACTCTGGCCAGTTGTCTGCGTCAGGAGGAGACCAGGGACAAAAGGGTCCCAGTTGCGGCTGCTGGGTCTGGCCCATTGGCAGGCAAGCTGGCCCCTGAGTATCTCAATTGGTCAGGATGTCAGTCTCAGCGAAGAAGAGC
>NW_011495032.1:13538454-13539842 GCF_000754665.1 Bison bison bison
GCGAAGAAGAGCCCCACCAGAGTCGTCATTTGTTGCAGGAAGGCGGACCCCTTCCAGGGCCTGAAACTGGGCTCTTGTCTAACACTTGGAAATGAATTGTCCGAGGGGACACATGTGCTGACAAAGCAAGAGATTTTCTTGGGAAAGGGCAGCCAGGTGGAGAGCAGTAGGGTAAGGGAACCCAGGAGAACTGCTCTGCCACGTGGCTCGCAGTCTCGGATTGTATGGTGATGGGATTAGTTTCCGGGTTGTCTTTGGCCAATCATTCTAATTCAGTCTTTTCTGGTGGCGCACGCATCGCCCAGCCAAGATGGATGCTAGCGAGAGGGATTCTGGGAAGTGGACAGACACGTGGTGTCTCCTTTTGACCTTTCCCGAACTCTTCCGGTTGGTGGTGGCTTATTAGTTCCGTATTCCTTACCAGGATCTCCTGTCATAGAACAACTCATGCGAGTGGTTACTAAAGGGCCTGGCCAGGGTGGGCGGTTTCAGTCAGTGTCCTTCCACTAACACCTTGAGGAAGTATTTGTGGCTTATCTCTTCACAGCTGGACATACCTGCACTTTCTGTGACTTTCTGTAGAAAGAGGAATTTGAATTCTGTAGAAAGAGGAATTTGAATTTGAATTCTGTAGAAAGAGGAATTTAAGAAGGAGGAGGTACTGGGGCCACCAACTATGAAGAGAAGAGATAAGCCACAAGTGCTTCTTCAAGATATTATTTCTCCCAAGGCCTCACCAGAGAAGACCCTGCCAGGTGTATCTTTGTACCTAGCATCTAGTCTGTGTCACATGTGCTTTGGATCATTTACCAATGAGCTAAGCCACCTGTTTTAGTTTCCCGGGTTGTGCTTTTGCATAGGTCTCTGAAGGGAAGTACTAATATCCCATTCTGTTTGGACTCTAGATCTAGCCCCTTTTTTCTTTTAGTCACAACAGCACACTTTATTCCTGCCACCTCTTCCAACAACTCAGGAAGCTGGTAATAGGAAACCCTGTCTTCCCTTCCTTCCTTCGATGGTCCTTAATGAAATGTCCCTAAGTGCCAAGCACTGTGCTGGGTACCATCCCTTCTGCATTTTTCTGGTCTTGGTAGTCTATCTAGATTGACAGTCTCTCCTGCATTTTCTTGTCCATTCTGAGTCTTCCCTCTTATCTGGCTTTGATTTTTTTCTTTAAGGGTCCTCTCCCCAGCCTGGTCTCACATTGTCCTTTAGACTGTCACTGTTTGGAAACTCCAAATATGGAAGGTCGGAGAAGGCAGTGGCACCCCACTCCAGTACTCTTGCTTGGAAAATCCCATGGACGGAGGAGCCTGGTAGGCTGCAGTCCATGGGGTCGCTAAGAGTCGGACACGACTGAGCGACTTCACTTTCACCTTTCACTTTCA
>NW_011495032.1:13539942-13542196 GCF_000754665.1 Bison bison bison
CAGGGCAGAGCCTGGTGGGCTGCCATCTATGGGGTCGCCCAGAGTTGGACACGACTGAAGCGACTTAGCAGCAGCAGCAGCAGCAATGTGCAAGGTAGGTCCTAGGGAAGTTCTTGGAGAGATTTCCATGTCTGTGTTTAAATATACATTAGCACTTAACCTCCACAACTGATTGGCCCCAAACTGGGAAAGGAGTACGACGAGGCTGTATATTGTCGCCTTGTCTGTGAAATGCTGGGCTGGATGAAGCACAGGCTGGAATCAAGCCTGCCAGGAGAAATATCAGTAGCCTCAGAAATGCAGATGACACCTCCCTTATGGCAGAAAGTGAAGAGGAACTAAAGAACCTCTTGATGAGGATGAAAGAGGAAAAATGGCCTAAAATTAGCTTAAAAACTCAACTCAAAAAACTAAGATCATGGCATCTGGTTCCCATAACTTCATGGCAAATAGATGGGGAAAAAGTGGAAGCAGTGACCGACTTTATTTTTGGGGGTGCCAAAATCACGGTGGACGGTGACTGCAGTTGTGAAATTAAAAGACACTTGGTCCTTGGAAGGGAAGCTATGACAAACCTACTCAGTATTATTAATAAACAGAGATGTCACTTTGCCAACAGAAGTCTGTATAGTCAAAGCTACAGTTTTTCCAGTAGTCGTGTACAGATTTGAGAACTGGACCATAAAGAAGGCTGAGTGCTGAAGAATTGATGCTGTTGAATTGTGGAGCTGTAGAAGACTCTTGAGAGTCCCTTGGATATCAAGGAGATCAAACCAGTCAATCCTAAAGGAAATAAATCCTGAATATTCACTAGAAGGACTGCTGCTGAAGCTGAAGCTCCATTATTTTGGCCACCTGATGCAAAGAGCTGACTTATTTGAAAAGAGTCTGAAGCTGGGAAAGACTGAAGGCAAAAGAAGGGAGTGGCAGAGGATGAGATGGTTAGATATCATCACCAACTCAATGGACATGAAACTGAGCAAACTCTTGGAGATAGTGAAGGGCAGAGGAGCCTGGTGTGCTGCAGCCCATGGGATCACAAGGGTCAGACAAAACTTAGTGACTAAATAACAGCAACACATTAAGATTAGTTTTTCTCTAGAACCATTTGTTGAAGTGCAGTGGGCAGGACAGAAGAAAGGAATTGAGCTAAAGAGGAAGTAGAAAGAGGACAAAAACAAAGGCACAGTTTTTGATGGAGGTATTTTCTTTCTCCTTTGCTCCTGTCTGTTGGCTCAAGAAGAACCCTCGAAGTTTTACATCAGGCTGGCTACACCAATGTGCTTCAGTTTTTCACATCAGGGACAGATCTTCTGCTGTATCTTTGGATGGACTTTACTAGTTAGTAAATCTTTAACTCCAGCAAAAAGCATTCCTTTTCTATGTCAGACTGTGGCCCTGAGGGGAACAGTCATGCTATCCTGGCTCTTATGAACCTTAGAGTCCAGTAGGGGAGAAACAGTCACGTGGAAGTGGAAGTGTTAGTCACTCAGTTGGGTCTGACTCTGTGACCCAATGGACTATAGCCTACCATGCTCCTCTGTTCATGGGGTTTTCCAGACAAGAATACTGGAGAGGGTTGCCATTCTCTTTTCCAGGGATCTTCCTGACCCAAGGAATGAACCCAGGTCTCCTGCACTGGCAGGCAGATTCTTTACCATCTGAAACACCACGGAAGCCCTGAAACAGCTTGTAGCCCACCACTCAGAGTCAAACTGTTGCCTCTAAGGCCCTCCTAAATTGTAGTTTGGAAACTGTCACTGCTTTTGCAAATACTGTTCCCTCTGCCTGAAAGCCTCACCTTTCCTCTTCAATGCTGATGAAATTTTACTCTTTAGATTTCAACTTAAATGTCACCTATTCAAATATGTTTGCTTGTTAAGAACTCTCACAGCACCAGTTTTTTCTTTCAAGCAAATGGATAATCCTATGAGACTGTTTCATACATATTTGAGTATGTTTGAAAGGCAGCAGTTTGACTCTTCAGTTCAGTTCAGTTCAGTTCAGTCGCTCAGTAGTGTCCGACTCCTTGCGACCCCATGAATCGCAGCACGCCAGGCCTCCCTGTCCATCACCAACTCCCGGAGTTCGCTCAAACTCACGTGCATCGAGTCAGTGATGCCGTCCAGCCATCTCATCCTCTGTCGTCCCCCTCTCCCCCTGCCCCCAATCCCTCTCAGCATCAGAGTCTTTTCCAATGAGTCAACTCTTCGCATGAGGTGGCCAAAGTACTGGAGTTTCAGACTTAGCATCA
>NW_011495032.1:13542372-13551824 GCF_000754665.1 Bison bison bison
TGATTTTGGAGCCCCCCAAAATAAAGTCTGACACTGTTTCCACTGTTTCCCCATCTATTTCCCATGAAGTGATGGGACCAGATGCCATGATCTTCGTTTTCTGAATGTTGAGCTTTAAGCCAACTTTTTCACTCTCCTCTTTCACCTTCATCAAGAGGCTTAGCATGTGCTAATGCAGTGACAGTTTCCAAACTATAATTTAAGAGGGCCTCAGAGGCAGCAATTTGACTTTGAGTGGTGGGCTATAAGCTGTTTCTGCGTAGCATTTTACTTATTTATAAAATATCAATTGTGCAGATAAAAAAAAAAAGATGGGCTTGATGCATATTAAAAGATAAAGACTCCACCTCTCCCCTTGTGCTACTATCAAGCAGGAACCATGAAATAGGTCTCGCCTATTTGGAGACCTGAAAGAAGGCAACTGTGGCCAGAGCATAAACCTCAGTGGGAGGCTGGCTGAAGATGTAGCTATAATTTCAGTTCAGTTCAGTTCAGTCCAGCCGCTCAGTCGTGTCCAACTCTTTGCGACCCCTTGAATCACAGCACACCAGGCCTCCCTGTCCATCACCAACTCCCGGAGTTCACTCAAACGCATGTCCATCGAGTCAGTGATGCCATCCAGCCATCTCATCCTCTGTCATCCCCTTCTCCTCCTGCCCCCAATCCCTCCCGGTATCAGAGTCTTTTCCAATGAGTCAACTCTTCGCATGAGGTGGCCAAAGTACTGGAGTTTCAGCTTTAGCATCAGTCCTTCCAAAGAAGACCCAGGACTGATCTTTAGGATGGACTGGTTGGATCTCCTTGCAGTCCAAGGGACTCTCAAGAGTCTTCTCCAACACCACAGTTCAAAAGCATCAATTCTTCGGTGCTCAGCTTTCTTCACAGTCCAACTCTCACATCCATACCTGACCACTGGAAAAACCATAGCCTTGTCTAGATGGACTTTTGTTGGCAAAGTAATGTCTCTGCTTTTGAATATGCTGTCCAGGTTCGTCATAACTTTCCTTCCAAGGAGTAAGCATCTTTTAATTTCATGACTGAAATCACCATCTGCAGTGATTTTGGAGCCCCCCAAAATAAAGTCTGACACTGTTTCCACTGTTTCCCCATCTATTTCCCATGAAGTGATGGGACTAGATGCCATGTTGAGCTTTCTGAATGTTTTTCTGAATGTTGAGCTTTAAGCCAACTTTTTCACTCTCCTCTTTCACTCTCATCAAGAGGCTTCTTAGTTCCTCTTCACTTTCTGCCATAAGGGTGGTGTCATCTGCATATCTGAGATTATTGATATTTCTCTGGGCAATCTTGATTCCAGCTTGTGCTTCTTCCAGCCCAGCATTTCTCATGATGTACTCTGCATATAAGTTAAATAAGCAGGGTGACCATATACAGCCTTGACATACTCCTTTTCCTATTTGGTACCAGTCTGTTGTTCTGTGTCCAGTTCTAACTGTTGCTTCCTTGGAGGCCTTGTAGTGAAGATTGCAATTTTTTAAAAATTTTATCCTGAGTGTAATGGGAAGACATTAAGGGTTTTAAGCTGCAGAATCACATGTTCTGATTTATAGCTTAAGGAGAGCACTCTAGCTTCTGGATAGAAATGAATTGCAAGGGACAAGGAGCTAACATCTGTTGAATTTCTGTGTGGGCCTGTCCCTGAACAATACACATGCATTACTCACTTAATTTCCTCAACAGCCCCACAAAGTGAATATTATTATATTCAAGTTACAAGTAAGGGAACTAAGGCCCTCTGAGGTTATATAAACTGCCTGGCATAGCACAGGGAGAAGCAAAGAAATGAGTGCAATTTGTTTTATTATTGTGCAGTTAATGCATGGGGCCTATTTACAGCCAATAAAATCTCAATTATTGTTTTGTCATAAAATTCTGTGGGTAGTTGATAGTCAAATCCAGAATGCAGTGATCATGGAAAAGTTAATATCAATACATGTTATTTTTTTCAGTAAGGGTATTCCTGACCCTAGCTATTCATCTGAGAGAGAGTGGATTGAAGCTATTATAGGATTTTGCTCTTTAAACCTCTCTTATCATGGGCAAATGTGCAAAAGACCTCTTTTCACTGTTTTGATCTTTTTGTCAGGTTGTTTTCCAGGAAGTGGTTGCTAGGAGTGAAAAGTTTTATTATTTAGAGATAAGTGGAGCCTAGATATCCCAGCACCTTAAAAAAAAAAAAAAAAACACCCTACAGTAATTGACTTGAAAAATATTTTTGTGACACCATTTGTACCAGTCCACCTGCTTTCTGTTTACTTGTGGTTATCTCCTTTCGCTAATGATTCTCTGAAAGCACACACTAAGGTTTGCACCAAAATACTGTCCTGGAGGCTGTTGGAGGCATCTGTAGGGCTCTTTAGAGCCAATAGCTGCCTCTAATGACAGTGAGCACATGCATGCTGAGTGACTACAAGCCCCCTTAGTGTGAATGTCAGATGGCTACACAGTACACGAATTGCCCTTGAATATAGTTGCCTTTACATTCTCATAATGTCTACCACTGCGGGGGAAACCATTGAGATTGAAGTTGTACCAACCAGGTTACAGAGACACTGTTCCACATATTGGGACAATTTTCCACCCAGGCCTTGAGGTTCTTAGCTGTGTATCCCTTTTCCCCTTCCCACACCATTCCTTTAAAGATTTTTGATTATTAACCTAAATATGTATGAACCTTTTATTGCTCTTTCAAAACTGCCATATGCTAGATTCCTTTTATTGCTCTTTCAAAACTGCCATATGCTAGACTCCTTATATAACTTTTGTCTGGTCACTGGACTTTAAACATTCTTTAACCTTGTTTGACGCTTAATAATATGTCACGTGCAATTCCCATAATATCTGTTGGTGAAAAAAAAATAGATAAGGGATTTCGTCAGTAAGTGATCAATAATCTCCAGATAAAAGCCACAACTGCTAGTAACCAGTGCTTAGAATCACAGTTTGGATTCAGGTGGTACATTTGAGGTCACTTAGGCTAAGCTTCTGGGGCTTCCCAGTTGGCTTAGTGCGTAAAGAACCCACCTGCAAGGCAGAAGATGCAGGAGATGCCTGTTCTATCCCTGGGCTGGGAAGATCCCCTGGAGGAGGGCATGGCAACCCACTTTAGCATTCTTGCCTGAATAATGGACAGAGGAAACTGGCAGGCTATAGTCCATGGGGGTCGCAAAAAGTTGGACACTACTGAAGCAACTGAGCATCCACCACCCAGGCTAAGCTTCCACTTCATAGATGAGGGAACTGAGGCACTGACAGATCAAGGGACTTCCTAGGTCAGCCAGTGAGACAGGCAATGGCCAAGATGGAGCTAAATTCTGGTTGCCTCTTAGTTCAGAAAGCCTTTAGAGAATCTTATACATTACTAAACTTTTTAATAAACAATATGTGAAATAGAGTATTTCCTGCCATATAAGTAAACAAGGATGTCACAGCCATCAACTATTTCAATCTTCCAAACATGAATTTCTGAGCCCAGAGAACACCCAGGAAAAACAATGCCTGCTAACCGGCAGCCATCGAGCTCCTGGCACTCTCTGCTTGAGCACTGAGCTCAGGGGAATGTGGAAAGATGCAAGATAATAGCGTCAGAGAGCTGAGAGGGATATGAAAGGAATGATTTCAGTAAGCCCAGACTCTTGCATCTTCCCATATATAGAAAAGCGCTAAATTCCTTAACTTGAGATATGTGGTTTTCCTTAATTAGAAATAATTTTCTGATATTCAGACTACCTGTCCCTTGTTGCAAACTTCTATATAACCTGACTTCTCCCCCTGCCTCCTCGGAACAGTTCTCTCAGGGGCACCTGAGATGCTGTCTCCTGGGCTTGAAGTCCTAAAACTTCTCACCAAATAAAATATAACTCTCAACTTCTAGGTTGAGACTATTTTTTAAGTCAATAAACCACAAATTTAGTCTTCAAAGTTGGAAATTTTATTTATTGAATTTCTTACTGCACAAGGACTATTCCTTTCAATATTTGGGCAGATCCTAGCAGGTGAAAACACTTGAGGAATTTCATTTGGGCTATGTCACAAACTATTTGGGAAAAGCAACAATTATGAAGGAGACTAAGTTTATCTCCGGAGTTGTCGTTTTTACTTCCCATCCTCTTCCTTTGGTTTTCCTCTTTTTCTGTTGTCTTAAGATGTGTATCCCAACCTATTCACTGCCCCTTGGCCTTACATACTGACAATCTAGGATACCCCTTCACATCTAGACCTTTTCTGAACTCATTTTCTCCTCTGCTTACATAAACTTATCTATAAGATATATATACTATCCTCTTAGCTCCCTTCTTTCAGGTAGTATGTTACAAAGCTCAAGTGCAAATGAACACAAACGTCCTCCTGTTTTTGTCTATCAAGAGGTAACAAGTTCTAACTATTTCAGTTACTATCTTGGATTAAGACATTTTTCTAGAAACTCTTGCTAAAATAGAATCAGTTTTAGCTGGGAAGTAAAATCCATGAAGACAGTACTGTGTGAAGGCCTACAGTTGTGCTAGAATTAAGACAAGCCTGTCCTCCAAAATTGTAAGCATTGTCCTTTGTACCATTCCTCTTGCAGTAGAAATGTAATAGTGTTCAGTCTTCAACATCAAATGAAGCTAATATATACCAAGGCTGCAGATGCCTCTAGTTACTTTTTTCTTTATCTGAAACACTAATTGGAGTAGGTCATTTATTTTGTAACTGTGAGATTAAGATGGATTATGAAGACATCTTTTTCTTGATTCAAATTATATATATCAACTTCAGAGTTAGTTGTGGAAATAAGAACAGCTAGTGAAAAGTGGAATTTAATTGAAAAAGCATAAAATATGTTTATGTGAATTTATTGATTCAAATATTTTGTGCACACACTTTTAGGTAAATGGTCATTTTATAGGCTGACTTTTATATATGCTGCCAATAGGACTGGCTTCCCTATGAGCCAATGCATTTTCTCTCCTATTTTCCTCTCATATTAGATGAACCCATTAGGATAGCACAGCCCCCAAAGCACGGAAGCTTAAAGTGACTGTTTCTCTGAACTCAGACACAGATAGCAGCCACAAGCTTTGAGCGTTTACAGAATGTCATAGGACTAGAGAGAGTAAAAGATTATGCATTGGCTTTTTAAGCTTCTAATCACATTTTTCCCAACCAGAGCAAGTTTCACTGACTCATCTAACTTCTAGGGAACAGTGACATGCAATCCTACTCAGGAGGAGACTGGAAATATTTAGAGATTGTTACCACAACAGATTGCTCTGAAGCTACCATTCAACTTCTCTCTTTTCTATTCTTGACAGAATGCCCTCGTTAACCTCATATATCTGGTAAATAGCACCTACTTTCTAGAATATTCCATAATCTCTTTGAAAGAATTTATTTTATATTATCATTACCCATTGAATATATATATGTAAACAATATTCACAGCATCCAGAATACGATATTTTAATTAAGAGTTCATATATATGTATTTTGTCTACCTCCTTAAACCAAAAGACTATGTCTTATTCATCTCTGCAATCTTAGCTCCCATCATGATCGTTGGCACAGGTAGACATGTTGCAGGGAAAAGTCAATTCTAATTCCATGTTGGAACTGTTTCTTTGATTTGCTTTCCATTGCTTTTGTTATCATAATCACACATAATGATCTGCTCAGAGAATCCTGCCCTTCTGCCTGGCTGTTAAAACCAAAGTGCCTTTGTTCAGAATGATGTCCACATGTAGATGGCAGGAAGGAAGAAATTAACACATCCCCCTGCATGAGGCTTAACATTCTAGGAGATATTTGCAAGAATAATGGCCTTTATACTTTGTTTCCTCATCTCACCCCATCTCTGATCTATAAAAGAACCTGGCATCCAGGCCCAATAAGATGGTTATTTTGAGACATTAGTCTGCCTTCCTTTCAGTCAGCTGGCTCTGAATAAAGTTGTATTTCTTGCCGCAATACCTTGTCTCTGATTCTTTGGCCTGTCATATGGCAAGGAGAGTGAGCTTGGACTCAATAGCAGTCATTAAAACACAGGGTGTTTATAAAGTCCTTTTGCAGTTTGAATTTTTATTAAACATCCTCCTTTTTGTGAAGTATAGTAGAGGAGGAATTTACTTGAGATTCAAATAAAATTTTGATTTTTTACTTGTCCTAATATATTTAATTTTCCAATTAATAAAATCTTGTGTTACAGTAAGCAGCCTCAATTATGTTACTGAAAATGATATTATGCAAAAATGATAGTGGTATGTTAAAAGCTAAAAAATTTAAATCATCCTGTCCATTTGGGAGAGATGCACATGAATAATTAGAGTAATAGAACAAATGAAGATATTAACAAAGAAGTCCTGATACAGAATGAAAGAAGTCCTGATACAGAATGAAAGAAGCCCTTAACTCTTCCCAGAAAGTTCAAGGAAGGCTTTTCAGAGGAGACAATATTTGAGCTGAGTTCTTTAGGAAACAGATGGTATATCCAGATGGGAATGGTCAGGGGCAACAGCAAGGGTAAAAGCCATAGAGTTATGAAATGTGTGATATTTTTAAAAATATTGAACAGATTATTTCATGTTTCTGTGTCAGTTTTCTCACCTGCAAAATGAGACTGTATGTACCTGAGACTGTAGGTACTATATGTACCTGCACATCTCAAATGGCTATTATAAGGGTAAAAGGCTATTATGTGAGAAATTGGAGAGCACCCATGAAGATATAAGATGGAGACCTTGAAGGGTCAGTGGAATTGTGATGGATAGAAAAAGGGGCTTAGGACATATAAGGTGCTAAGAATGGTGTAAGGAAAGTGGGGGATCCAAGGAGGAAAGTTGGTTAAGCAAAGAAAACTGATCATTTTGGCAAGAATAAATAACAAGTTAAGGTTCAAAAACAACCAATCAGAAACAGGTAGAGATGTCTAGTTTAGCAAAAAGGAGATGGTCGGATGGCATCACCAAATCAATGGACAGGAGTTGGACCAATCTCCAGGAGATGGTGAAGGACAGGGGAGCCTGGCATGTTGCAGTCCATGGAGTCGCAAAGAAGTGGACACAACTGAGCGACTGAGTAACAACAAAAAAAGTTGGTTGTCAATATGGCTCAATATTCTTTCTTGGGCTAGAAGAGAAGCAAATCTAGAGTTACAGAAGTGACTCAGGATCCACACTGAAGTTTGGGGCAGACTCCTTAATGTTTACTATGTCTCCAACTCCATCACTTTATTTTAAATCATGCAAGAATATCATATATGACCCCCAAACAATTGAGGGAGTCATAGAAAATGTAAATATGTTAAAGCATAGATATATAATTTAGTGGGGTTAAAAAATGAGAGAGACAGAGGATTAATAAATTGTACTGGGGGCAAAGAGATAAACACAGAGAAAGAATCTTTGTATCAGTTAGGTTGTCTTAATGGATACCAGATCCAAAATGTTTTAAATAGTAAAGAAAGGTATCATATGTAACAAAAAAGGGACTGCATCAGAGTTGGTAAGTCAGCATCCTATGAACATCATGGAGATTCCAGATTCTGTCTCTCTACTCAGTTGGCCTTGACGTGCTGGGTTTGGCTTAAGGCTGTCTCCTCTTCTGGTAGTAAGATAGCTGCAGCAGTTTCAAGGGAAATGGGATTTCCATGGGTGGCTAGGACTAATGGTCTGGAGTAGAATCTATGCCAGGAATAAACCTCAAAGAATGCTATATTGCTATCACCATCTGATTGTTCTGAGCAGAGTTGGAAACGTTATGGGCCATGATCCAAATTATTTTTGTAGATGTTTTGTTTGACTAACACAATGTTAAGAAAAGCTGAATGAGATGCATTTTAAAGTCAGATGATTTATTTAAAAAAAAATCATATTTCTAAGAATCCGAAGTTTTATCTAAATGTGCCTGCATTCCACTTAGCTAAAATTGGCTCAGGTGGATTAGCTACTGCCCCTTTATACAGAGCATTTCAGTTCCAACTTACTGGGCTAAATCATATCCTAATATAGCCTGGTCTGTTTTATTCAAGTTACCTACTGAGCCTCTCATTGGGGAAATTACTCTTAAAGATTTTTAAGAGTCATGTGATGTTTTTGCTCCAGGGAACAGGTCTCATGTAGGTACTTGTTCAATGATTCAAAAGAAATGAGGGCAAGGGCCTCATCTTGCTAGACCTGTTATCTTATTAACTTATAATTTCTGTAGCCATTTAACAATAATTTAACAATTAATTTAACAATTAATTTCTGACCCCAACAGGAATGTTACAAACATAAAGAACTTCTTTAATTTCAAAAGAAAAAAAATGTTTTTATTCATATTGTATTAAAGAACTACCTTCATATTTATGTTTGATATGGTCAAAAACCAAATAATTTTTTCTATCAGTTTTTCAGTTAAATGTTAGTGATTTATACCTTTTGTAAAGCCTTTTTTGTTGGATACATATCTGAAATATATTTACAAGGTAGCTATGTTGTTTTACTGGACTAGCCCGGTGGCTCAGCTAAAGAAACCATCTGCCAATGCAGAAGACACAAGAGACATTGGTTCAATCCCTGAGTTGGGAAGATCCCCTGGAGAAGGAAATGACCAACCCACTACAGTATTCTTGCCTGGAAAATTCCAAGGACAGAGGATCCTGGTGGGCTACAGTCCATGGGGTTGCAAAGAGTCAGACACGGTGCAGCATGTGCATGTGTGCATGTGCACACACACTTTCTTTTTTTTTTTTACTAGTTGTTTCACTCAGCATTGGTTAGGCAAAATTTAAAAGGGTTTAAAAGAAAACATTAAAAATTGAATATTAGTTTGGAATATTTTCTACACTTAATATTTTTAGAGAAAAATATTGGCTTTCAACATTACAACAAAGTGCCATTTCTTTAATTGTGAAATATTTCAACCACAGAGAAAAAGAAAGAGAATATAACAAACACTTGTATATCAACTACCCAAGTACCATAGTTGCTTCAGATTTTTTTAAATTATTTTTTAAAAAATTCAGTCATTGCAGATACAGCTGAAGCTCTTTGTACATTTCTTCAATCCCATTCCTCATGATATATACACAAAGATAATAACCCCTGAACTGAATTTGATGTTTATCATTCCTATGCACATTTGAAACTTTAAAAATCACATATGTATACATCTGCAAATAATATATTGTTGAGGGGTGGTCCTAAGATGGCAGAGGAATAGGATGGGGAGACCACTTTCTCTCCCACAAATTCATCAAAAGAACACTTAAACGCTGAGTAAATTCCACAAAACAACTTCTGAATGCCGGCAGAGGACATCAGGCACCCAGAAAAGCAACCCAAGTCATCAAAAGGAGGTAGAAAAAAATATAAAAGACAAAAGAGGGAGGGACAGAGTTCCATCCTGGGAAGGGAGTCTTAAAAAGAGAGAAGTTTCCAAACACCAGGAAACCTTCTCACTGCCGAATCTGTGCC
>NW_011495032.1:13551924-13557071 GCF_000754665.1 Bison bison bison
CTGAATGCTGGCAGAGGACATCAGGCACCCAGAAAAGCAGCCCATTGTCTTCAGAAGGAGGTAGGAAAAAATATAAAAGACAAAAAAAGAGACAAAAGAGGTAGGGATGGAGCTCCATCCCGGGAAGGGAGTCTTAAAAAGAGAGAAGTTTCCAAACACCAGGAAACACTCTCACTGCTGAGTCTGTGGTGAGCCTTGGAAGCACAGAGGCAACATAATAGGGAGGAAAAATAAATAAATAATTAAAACCCACAGATTACTTGCCCAATGGTAACTCCCCCAGCGGAGAAGCAGCGCAGATGCCTGCATCCGCCACTAGCAAGCGGGGGGCTGGGCAGGGAGGCACGAGCTGCATTGCTTAGAGTAAGAATCTGGCCTGAATGCCCCAAGGGCAATCTGAGCGAACTAACTTGGGCTAGCAAACCGGACTGTGGGATAGCTACCACGCGAAAAGCCCTAAGACACTGCCAGGCCCACGCACAGAACAAAGGACTGAACAGAACTAGCCGGCTACAGACCATCCCCCTCCGGTGACAGGCAGCCAGAACCAAAAGGGGGCAATCGCACCCCTAGAGAGACATTATCTACCAAACTGCAAGCAGGCTTCTTTGCTATCTAAGATTTCTTGGGGTTCTGGACAGTCAACATCCACCTGAGAAGGTGCTCTGGTTGTACACCCAGATCACTTATCACTTATCAAACTTATCACTTGTAAACCCCTCATCACCTGAGCTGCTCAGACCTGGGAAGGGCACAAAATGCAGGCCCAACCGAGTCTGCACCTCTGAGGACTACCCGAGTGCCTGAACTTGAGTGGCTTAGACCTGGGAGGTGCATGCAGCCCAGGGCTGGCCTCAGATGGTTCCCAGCGGAGCAACCTACAGCCAGAGCAGTCTGGGCAGGGAGGGCACACACGCCGTGAGCAGGGCAGGCCCAGTGAGGCTGAGACACTGCAAGCACACGCCAGTGTTATTTGTTTGCAGTGTCCCTCCCTCCCCACAGCACGACTGAACAAGTGAGCCTAAAAAGTGTCCACCATGGCCCTCTTTGTGTCAGGGCAGAAATCAGACACTGAAGAGACCAGCAAACAGAAGAAGCTAAAACAGAGGGAACCGCCTTGGAAGTGACAGGTGCAATAGATTAAAACCCTGTTGTTAGTACCGACTACATTGGAAGGGGCCTATAGGTCTTGAGAAATATAGGCCAGACCAAGGAACTATCTGAAAATTAACTGACCCCACAATACCCACAACACCACCAGAGAAAGTCCTAGATATATTTTTACTATTTTTACAATCATTCTTTTTTTTTTTAATTTTTAAGTCCTCTATTACTCCTTTAATTTTCACTTTTATAACCTACTATTACTTTGCAAAAAGTAAAAAGATGCTATTTTTTAAAGCAAACTTCATATATGTATATATTTTTTATAATTTTTGTGACTTTGTTTTTTTTCTTGCTTTTTTTTTCTTCCTTTCTTCAATACTGTATTTTTGAAATTCCAAACTCTACTCTAGATTTTTAATCTTTGCTTTTTGGTATTTGTTATCAATTTTGTACCTTTAGAACCCAATCTTCAGTACCCATTTTTACTTGGGAGCGAGATTACTGGCTTGACTGCTCTCCCCCTGTTTGGACTCTCCTTTTTCTCCACCAGGTCGCCTCTGTCTCCTCCCTACCCCTTCTCTTCTCTACCCAACTCTGTGAATCTCTGAGTGTTCCAGATGGTGGAGAACACTTAGGGAACTGATTACTGGCTGGATCTGTCTCTCTCCTTTTGATTCCCCCCTTTTATAAACCTCCTGGCTACCTCTGTCTCCTTCCTCCCTCTTCTCTTCTCTGTATAACTCCATGAACATCTCTGAGCAGTCCAGTTGTGGAGTGCACATAAGGAAGTGATTACTGGCTAGCCCACTCTCTCCTCTATTGATTCCACCTCATCTCATTCGAGTCACCTCTAACTCCCTCCTCCCTCTTCTCTTCTCCATGTAACTCTGTGAACCTCTCTGGGTGTCCCTCACTGTGGAGAAACTTTTCATCTTTAACCTAGATGTTTTATCAATAGTGCTGTATAGAAGGAGAAGTCTTGAGACTACTGTAAAAATAAGACTGAAAACCAGAAGCAGGAGCCTTATGTCCAAATCCTGAGAACACCAGAGAACTCCTGACTCCAGGGAACGTTAATTGACAGGAGCTCATCAAACGCCTCAATACCTACACTGAAACCAAGCACCACCCAAGGGCCAACAAGTTCCAGAGCAAGACATACCACGCAAATTCTCCAGCAACATAGGAACACAGCCCAGAGCTCCAATATAGAGGCTGCCCAAAGTTACTCCAAAACCACTGACATCTTATAACTCATTACTGGACACTTCATTGCACTCCAGAGAGAAGAAATCCAGCTCCACCCACCAGAACACTGACACAAGCTTCCCTAACCAAGAAACCTTGACAAGCCACCTGTACAAACCCATCCACAGCGAGGAAACTCCACAATAAAGAGAACTCCACAAACTGCCAGAATACTGAAAGGCCACCCCAAACTCAGCAATATAAACAAGATGAAGAGACAGAGGAATACCCAGCAGGTAAAGGAACAGGATAAATGCCCACCAAACCAAACAAAAGAGGAAGAGATAGGGAATCTACCTGATAAAGAATTCCAAATAATGATAGTGAAAATGATCCAAAATTTTGAAATCAAAATGGAATCACAGATAAATAGCCTGGAGACAGGATTGAGAAGATGCAAGAAAGGTTTAACAAGGACTTAGAAGAAATAAAAAAGAGTCAATATATAATGAATAATGCAATAAATGAGACCAAAAACACTCTGGAGGCAACAAATAGTAGAATAACAGAGGCAGAAGATAGGATTAGTGAGGTAGAAGATAGAATGGTAGAAATAAATGAATCAGAAAGGAAAAAAGAAAAACGAATTAAAAGAAATGAGGACAATCTCAGAGACCTCCAGGACAGTGTTAAACGCCCCAACATTCGAATCATAGGAGTCCCAGAAGAAGAAGACAAAAAGAAAGGCCATGAGAAAATACTTGAGATAATCATTGAAAACTTCCCTAAAATGGGGAAGGAAATAGCCATCCAAGTTCAAGAAACCCAGAGAGTCCCAAACAGGATAAACCCAAGGCGAAACACCCCAAGACACATACTAATCAAATTAACAAAGATCAAACACAAAGAACAAATATTAAAAGCAGCAAGGGAAAAACAACAAATAACACACAAGGGGATTCCCATAAGGATAATAGTTGATCTTTCTATATAAACTCTTCAGGCCAGGAGGGAATGGCAAGACATACTTAAAGTGATGAAAGAAAATAAGCTACAGCCCAGATTACTGTACCCAGCAAGGATCTCATTCAAATATGAAGGAGAAATCAAAAGCTTTACAGACACGCAGAAGCTGAGAGAATTCAGCACCACCAAACCAGCTCTCCAACAAATGCTAAAGGATCTTCTCTAGACAGGAAACACAAAGAGGGTGTATAAACTCAAACCCAAAACAATAAAGTAAATGGCAACAGGATCATACTTATCAATAATTACCTTAAACGTAAATGGGTTGAATGCCCCAACCAAAGGACAAAGATTGGTCGAATGGATACAAAAACAAGACCCCTATATATGTTGTCTACAAAAGACCCACCTCAAAACAGGGGACACATACAGACTGAAAGTGAAGGGCTGGAAAAAGATATTCCATGCAAATAGAGACCAAAAGAAAGCAGGAGTAGCAATACCTATATCAGATAAAATAGACTTTAAAACAAAGACTGTGAAAAGAGACAAAGACGGTCACTCCACAATGATCAAAGGATCAATCCAAGAAGATATAACAATTATAAATATATATGCACCCAACATAGGAGCACCGCAATATGTAAGACAAATGCTAACAAGTATGAAAGGGGAAATTAACAATAACACAATAATAGTGGGAGACTTTAATACCCCACTCACACCTGTGGATAGATCAACTAAACAGAAAATTAACAAGGAAACACAAACTTTAAATGATACAATAGACCAGCTAGACCTAATTGATATCAATAGGACATTTCACCCCAAAACAATGAATTTCACCTTTTTCTCAAGTGCACACGGAACCTTTTCCAGGATAGATCACGTCCTGGGCCATAAATCTAGCCTTGGTAAATTCAAAAAAGTTGAAATCCTTCCAAGCATCTTTTCTGACCACAATGCAGTAAGATTAGATCTCAATTACAGGAGAAAAACTATTAAAAATTCCAACATGTGGAGGCTGAACAACACGCTCCTGAACCAACAAATCACAGAAGAAATCAAAAAAGAAATCAAAATATGCATAGAAACGAATGAAAATGAAAACACAACAACCCAAAACCTGTGGGACACTGTAAAAGCAGTGCTAAGGGGAAAGTACATAGCAATACAGGCATACCTCAAGAAACAAGAAAAAAGTCAAATAAATAACCTAACTCTACACCTAAAGCAACTAGAAAAAGAAGAAATGAAGAACCCCAGGGTTAGTAGAAGGAAAGAAATCTTAAAAATTAGGGCAGAAATAAATGCAAAAGAAACAAAAGAGACCACAGCAAAAGCTGGTTCTTTGAAAGGATACATAAAACTGACAAACCATTAGCCAGACTCATCAAGAAACAAAGGGAGAAAAATCAAATCAATAAAATTAGAAATGAAAATGGAGAGATCACAACAGACAACACAGAAATACAAAGGATCATGAGACTATTATCAGCAATTATATGCCAATAAAATGGACAACGTGGAAGAAATGGACAAATTCTTAGAAAAGTACAACTTTCCAAAACTGAACCAGGAAGAAATAGAAAAACTTAACAGACCCATCACAAGCATGGAAATTGAAACTATAATCAGAAATCATCCAGCAAACAAAAGCCCAGGTCCAGACAGCTTCACAGCTGAATTCTACCAAAAATTTAGAGAAGAGCTAACATCTATCCTACTCAAACTCTTCCAGAAAATTGCAGAGGAAGGCAAACTCATTCTATGAGGCCACCATCACCCTAATACCAAAACCTGACAAAGATGCCACAAAAAAAAGAAAACTACAGGCCAATATCACTGATGAACATAGATGCAAAATCCTTAACAAAACTCTAGCA
>NW_011495032.1:13557171-13565525 GCF_000754665.1 Bison bison bison
ATTGAAAAATAAAAGCCATATGATTATCTCAATAGATGCAGAGAAAGCCTTTGACAAAATTCAACACCCATTTATGATAAAAACTCTCCAGAAAGCAGGAATAGAAGGAACATATCTCAACATAATAAAAGCTATATATGACAAACCCACAGCAAACATTATCCTAAATGGTGAAAAATTGAAAGCATTTCCCCTAAAGTCAGGAACAAGACAAGGGTGCCCACTTTCACCACCACTATTCAACATAGTTTTGGAAGTTTTGGCCACAGCAATCAGAGCAGAAAAAGAAATAAAAGGAATCCAAATTGGAAAAGAAGAAGTAAAACTCTCACTGTTTGCAGATGACATGATCCTCTACATAGAAAACCCTAAAGACTCCACCAGAAAATTACTAAAGCTAATCAATGAATATAGTAAAGTTGCAGGATATAAAATCAACACACAGAAATCCCTTGCATTCCTATACACTAATAATGAGAAAACAGAAAGAGAAATTAAGGAAACAATTCCATTCACCATTGCAACGAAAAGAATAAAATACTTAGGAATATATCTACCTAAAGAAACTAAAGACCTATATATAGAAAACTATAAAACACTGGTGAAAGAAATCAAATAGGACACTAATAGATGGAGAAATATACCATGTTAATGGATCAGAAGAATCAATATAGTGAAAATGAGTATACTACCCAAAGCAATCTATAGATTCAATGCAATCCCTATCAAGCTACCAACAGTATTTTTCACAGAGCTAGAACAAATAATTTCACAATTTGTATGGAAATACAAAAAACCTTGAATAGCCAAAGCAGCCTTGAGAAAGAAGAATGGAACTGGAGGAATCAACCTGCCTGACTTCAGGCTCTACTACAAACCACAGTCATCAAGACAGTATGGTACTGGCAGAAAGACAGAAATATAGATCAATGGAACAAAACAGAAAGCCCAGAGATAAATCCACACACCTATGGACACCTTATCTTTGACAAAGGAGGCAAGAATACACAGTGGATTAAAGACAATCTCTTTAACAAGTGGTGCTGGGAAAACTGGTCAACCAGTTGTAAAAGAATGAAACCAGAACACTTTCTAACACCATACACAAAAATAAACTCAAAATGGATTAAAGATCTAAAGGTAAGACCAGAAACTATAAAACTCCTAGAGGAGAACATAGGCAAAACACTCTCCGACATAAATCACAGCAGGATCCTCTATGACCCACCTCCCAGAATATTGGAAATAAAAGGAAAAATAAACATAATGGGACCTAATTAAACTTAAAAGCTTCTGCACAACAAGGGAAATTCTAAGCAAGGTGAAAAGACAGCCTTCAGAATGGGAGAAAATAATAGCAAATGAAGCAACTGACAAACAACTAATTTCAAAAATATACAAGCAACTCCTGCAGCTCAATTCCAGAAAAATAAACGACCCAATCAAAAAATGGGCCAAAGAACTAAACAGACATTTCTCCAAAGAAGATATACAGATGGCTAACAAACACATGAAAAGATGCTCAACATCAGTCATTATCAGAGAAATGCAAATCAAAACCACTATGAGGTACCATTTCACACCAGTCAGAATGGCTGTGATCCAAAAGTCTACAAGCAATAAATGCTGGAGAGGGTGTGGAGAAAAGGGAACCCTCTGACACTGTTGGTGGGAATGCAAATTAGTACAGCCACTATGGAGAACAGTGTGGAGATTCCTTAAAAAACTGGAAATAGAACTGCCTTATGACCTAGCAGCAATCCCACTGCTGGGCATACACAGTGAGAAAACCAGAATTGAAAAGACACGTGTTCCCCAATGTTCATCGCAGCACTGTTTATAATAGCCAGGACATGGAAGCAACCTAGATGTCCATCAGCAGATGAATGGATAAGAAAGCAGTGGTACATATACACAATGGAGTATTACTCAGCCATTAAAAAGAATACATTTGAATCAGTTCTAATGAGGTGGATGAAACTAGAGCCTATCATACAGAGTGAAGTAAGCCAGAAAGAAAAACACCAATACAGTATACTAATGCATGTATATGGAATTTAGAAAGATGGTAATGATAACCCTGTAAGCGAGACAGCAAAAGAGACACAGATATATAGAACAGTCTTTTGGACTCTGTGGGAGAGGGAGAGGGTGGGATGACTTGGGAGAATGGCATTGAAACATGTAAAATATCATATATGAAATGAATCACCGGTTCAATGCATGATACTGGATGCTTGGGGCTGGTGCACTGGGATGACCCAGAGGGATGGTACGGGGAGGGAGGAGGAAGGGGGGGTTCAGGATGGGGAACACATGTATACCTGTGGCAGATTCATGTTGATGTATGGCAAAACCAATACCATATTGTAAAGTAATTAACCCCAATTAAAATAAATAAATTTGTTAATAATAATAATATATTGTTTTACATGTTTTACTGTTTTATAATCATATCCATCTGCAATCTGTTTTTGAGGCTTATCCACTTTAAACATATACTGGGGCCATTAATTTTAGACAATATATTTTGCTGCATGTAAAATGTAGAAATATGATAATTATTTTAAGCCATTCTTCTACTGATAAAAGAGTTAGACTGTTTCTACAGAGGTTTTTTTTTTTATTTTTATATACATCACACTGTCATACTCTCTGGGGTATCTGTTGAAACTGTGCCTCATGGTATTGTCACTATAAGAAGCTGCGCTATCACAAGTCAACCTTTCTTTTGTTGAGTTCCCTCTTGTGACTTATAATTAGACAGAGAGACTCACATGCCAACTGTAAAGGTCAGATGCTTGAAAAGTAAATTTGAAGGAACCTGCTCTATACAGAGGATGAATACTTATTTTCTTTACCCAGAACATCAAAATACCTTGCTGTGGACTCTGATGCTTTTCTCCCAAATGTTTGAATTTTGCATTTAGCTCCATAAATAATTTTTTGAGCAGAGTTTAATAATTGTTTTCCAAACTGGTAATATGATCTTACCATTTGAAGAGCAGATTGACACAGTCCAGGTTCATTTTTATTTTTCAGAGCTTAGAAAATGTGACAACTTTCAAATGTTGAATCAACATTAGATTTCAGAGCATAAATCCAACATAGCATAATTGGTATGGAGCTCATTCCTCAAGCCACTGTTTATTTTTCCCAAAGTGTCCAAATATATACTTATAAATATAGAATATCTCCTAACTAAACTTTAGTTTTAATTGTCTCTGAAAAAGAATGCCTTTTCTGATTGTTCTCTCAGTGATACTGTTTCAACTGCACCAGAGATCAACTGCCAGTTTTCAGAGTTCTCGAATATGCTCTGTAATTAATATTAGTCTCATGGCTGCCAAGTTTTCATTCAACCTGGATAATGTACAGGTCAACCTAAGTCTTTCTATGACAATAACCCTAAAGTTGAAATTACTTACAGTACCGTTTATTTCTCTTTGTAGTCTTTGTTAGTCACAGTCATCTTCAGCTTTGTTCCATCAATCTGGGACCCAGATGAAGGACTCATCCACTCTTCGGACATGCTCTTTATGTACCAAAAGGAAAAGAGAGATGACGGAAACAAGTGATGACTCCTAAAGTTTCTGCTTAGCAGTGGCCTATATCACTTCCTTTCACATTTCATTGAACAAATCAAGGCATAAGGCCAAGCCTCCCATTCAACAAGGTGAGGAAGTAAAGACTTCCTATTGGGAGAGACAAAAATATTTGGGAACAGTAACACAACCTACCACAGAGGTTTTCAGACTCAAGTAGGTATCCTTTTGACTGACTTTTTGGCCATTTATAAAATCAAACTTTTTAAGGTTTTGCTAATATACAACTTGCTGATATCTAGGATGGGATTTAGTCTAATTTAATATTTTCTATGAATCTACAAAAAAAAAAAAAAGCAAGAAAATCACTTGAAAAATCAGTAAACACCTGGAGGCTCCAGGTATATAATCATGACCTAAGTCTAAATAATTTATAAACCAAACTAACTAAAATCTTTACCATATCACTCTAAATGAAGAAAAATAACTAATTACCACCCCGACTCCCATCCCAGCCATCAGAGGACTCTCAAAAAGATTTCCATATAGTTAGTATTTTAAATGAGACCATTCAAACAATCTCTTCAAATCTGATTAAAATTTCTCTTGCCATTTTTGTGTGATACTGCTAAGAACAGATATTCATTTTAATTTACATAGATGGCAAATGATAGATTTTTAGGTTTAATTGTATGTGACATGTACATTCAGGCCGGTTTAGTTTTGTTTTGCTTTTTGGTCTAGCAGTTCTTCATTTAGTACTATTTCTTTTCTAAAAGTTATTTGTAAATAGGTGGTACCCCAGGCACTGAGCCTAGCTTTGCTTAAGCTGTCTTTGTCGTAGTCTATTTTAAGATACTTTGCAAATTATTGCTTTGTTTTCCAAAAATGAAGAAAATTATCTTCTTTTGGGATGTTAGCATCTTCTTTTGCAATAAAGAGCTCATGATCTGCCCTACAGTCAGCTCCACATTTTGTTTTTGCTGACTATGTACAACTTCTCCAACTTCAGCTGCAAAGAAAGAGTTGGGCCATAAAGAAAGCTGAACACTGAAGAACTGATGCCTTCAAACTGTGGTGCTGCAGAAGACTCTTGAGAGTCCCTGGGACTGCAAGGAAATCAAACCAATCAATCCTAAAGGAAATCAACCCTGAATATTCATTAGAAGGACTGATGCTCAAGCTGAAACTCCAATACTTTGGCTACATGATGAAAAAAGCTGAATCACTGGAAAAGACCCTGATGCTGTGAAAGACTGATGGCAAAAGGAGAAGGGGGCAGCAGAGGATGAGATGGTTAGATAGTACCACTGACTCAGTGGACATGAATCTGAGCAAACTCAGGGATATAGTGAAGGACAGAGGAGCCCAACATGCTGCAGTCCATGGGATTGCAAAAAGTCAGACATGACTTAGTGACTGAATAACAATAACAAAAGCTTCTTCTTAAATGGTATTTTATGATTACATGGTTTAAAACAATTGCCTATTTGTCTTTACAGTAATAGATGTGACAACTAATCACACTGTACAATAAAATTTATTCACTCATGGGAAAATAATAATAATTATAGCTAAAACAGAATTCAACTATCATTGTTCACTAGCCATACATGTATTGATTCATTTAACACTCACAACAACCCTATAAGATACCAATGCAATCTGTATAATGGAAATGAAAGATTTATAATACTTTAATAAAGATCTAAGTTCAGCTTTGGAAAAATAAGTTATGTTTGGCAAGGTTTATCAGTGAGGCTAGGAAGTTGGCCAGTTAAAGCAGGAAACCAAGAGAAGAAAGGGAAGTAGCAGCAGAAGCTTGTTTAGAGGCTTCCTGAGCCTTACTCTATTCTCTAAATAGAAGAATTTCAAACAAACCAACAAATCAAAAAAACTTAGGCAACTCTTTTAAGGTGTTAGTCAAAGGAAAACTATTTTCTATCTAGCTCTAGGTCAACAAATAATACCTTTTAGTTTTTGTGAAGGGCAAGATGTGGAACTTATATATATATTATCATCTTGAAACATTAGCTTTTTCTAATCTTCAAAAGAGTACAGAAGCTCAGGAACTGTTCTAGTTAGAACAAACACAAAGTGCAAAAATTCCAATTTTTCCTTTCTGTGGTTGACTATCTTCTCAATGACTATGAGACCACACTCCATGGTAGGATAACTGCACCTATCTAGTAGCAAACAGGACATCTATGACTAGTCTGACAACCCGGACACATGCTAAACTAGTCATTTTGTTTGTAGATATTTTGGTAGGCTATTGTATGTGTATAAAATGCTTGCACAGGGATAACTATATATGTTATATGACTTAATAGTTGAATAATTAACCTAATGGAAATGGTAATTAACTCATAGTTCCAAAAAATCATTAAAGATTTTAAAAATTATATAAGATGAAGAAAATAATCAAAAGTATTAATGAGTCACACTTTAATTCAATTTGTAGTAGTTTTAATTTGCTGTCTAACTTTGTATTGGTCTTTTCAAACAAGGGGTTAAATTTCAGTGGACTTGAAGTTGTTCTAAGTATTAGGAGTAACATCTGTCCACTCTCACCAGCTCATCCTTGAAAGTAGAAACTCCAGAAAATAATCTCTTACTTTGTTTACTTTCTACATGTGTTAAGTATACATGTGTTAAGTTATATAAAATATATAAACCTTTAAACACTGGAAAGAATTTTCATAGGAAAAATAGAGAAACTAAGAAAAACCAGGAGGAAAATAATAACTCAATTTGTCAATAGCTTGGATGTCATTCTGAGAAGGGAGGCAGTCAAAATTGGTAACTAGTTATATCTAAGAGATAGGACAGTATTAAAGATTATGACATTGATAAGTCAGACTGGCAATGGCACCCTACTCCAGTACTCTTGCCTGGAAATGTTAGGGAGATGTAGTATTTGCTACTTTTCCTCCAAACCTAATTTCCCTTTTCCTAAATATATTTACTTTGACTCATCAAATTTAGTGACAGGTAACACTGCTGCTGCTGCTAAGTCGCTTCAGTCTCGTCGGACTCTGTGTGACCCCATAGACGGCAGCCCACCAGGCTCCCCCGTCCCTGGGATTCTCCAGGCAAGAACACTGGAGTGGGTTGCCATTTCCTTCTCCAATGCATGCAAGTGAAAAGTGAAAGTGAAGTCGCTCAGTCGTGTCCGACCCTCAGCGACCCCATGGACTGCAGCCTACCAGGCTCCTCCATCCATGGGATTTTCCAAGCAAGAGTACTGGAGTGGGGTGCCATTGCCTTCTCAGTAGATAACACTAAGTAGTAATAAAAAACCATCTAAATGATTTGTAATTGTCTTAACTTGGGGGAAAAAAAGTATACATGTAATAATAGCTTGCTCCATATTCTTCTGGTTAAAGAGAGATAGAAAAAACTTAAACACGACAAGACTGTGACATGCCAGAGGTCACATACTGGTAGGTTCAGCCACATTTCTTAATTACTAATCTAGTGCAATATTTTAAGATTCATCACATTACTAAATCTGATCATCAGTTAATGATGCATGCCCCTGATATACAACACCCTTCCCATTGCATAAAAACTATCCCATTAAACTTTGTGGTGGTGGTTTAGTCACTAAGTCACCTCCCACTCTTATGACCCCATGGACTATATAACATGCCAGGCTCTTCTGTCCATGAGATTTTCCAGGCAAGAATACTGGAGTGGGTTGCCATTTCCTGCTTTAGAGAATCTTCTGGACCCAGGGATCGAACCCGATCCCGGTCATCCTGCATTGCAGGCAGATTGTTTACAGACTGAGCCATCAGGGAAGCCATATTAACCTTTGTGAATCTATGCATTTAAAACTAATTGTTTCAGGATATCGCCTAAAGAATTTATGGGCGGGGGGAGCCGAAAGTGGACTGTATATAAGTGGGGTGCCATTGCCTTCTCCGTATATAGACTGCTGCTGCTGCTGCTAAGTCGCTTCAGTCGTGTCCGACTTTGTGCGACCCCATAGACAGGCTCCCCCGTCCCTGGGAGTATATAGGCTACACAGGCTCAAAGAAAAAGTCAGAGATCATCAAATCCTTGGCCCTTTTCCTACAGGTCCAAAAGTATAAATGGATAAAATGATACTAGGCTGAAAACGATTTAGAGAACAGGATCTGGATGCTTCTATTTTACAACGATGAGGCAGCTTTAAAATACAGAAGCATCTACAATTTTGTTCTCAAGCAAACTAGTATTTGGGGAATTCCCCTAGTATTAGGGGAATCATTGTTCAAAAGTATTTTTGAGATGTCACTGCACATTTTTAAAAGCAATTTTTTAAAAAGGAAAGCTGTCACGTTTTGGATTTTCCCCTTCTCTCTTTGCCCTCCCCCGAACTCCAATCCTCCAAATGGCTAAGCCGCATAGCTGAAAGGATTTTGCTCATTTTTTCCAAAACACTTCACATCTGGGCAGTCGCCAACCATGGAAAGTTTCAAGTAAATGTAACATTTGGGAGAAGGACAAGCTCGTCTGGGGCTGCCCTCGCGGGTCCGCGGCCCTCAGAGGCGTCGCCACACGCCCTTACCGGATAGCCGGGGGCCAGCGGCAAGCTTGGACAGCCGAGCTCCGATGGCCAGGCCAGACTCCAGCCACGACCAAGCCCACTGATGGCCGGCCCCTGGGCTGCAGGGGCTCTTACCCATCAGTTGCCCAAACAGTTCGAGGTCCCAGAGTCCAGGAGCCCATCCGTTTTGAAAAGGACGAGACCACTGGCCCCCAGTTTCTATCTGTAGCACCCTCGGTCCTGACCAAGCCAGAGAGAAGGGGCTACTCTGG
>NW_011495032.1:13565647-13566074 GCF_000754665.1 Bison bison bison
CCGTCAGCCGCCCTACACTGCGCACCAGGCGCCGAGAGAAATTTGACTGCTCCAGTCACCAATCATAAGCGAGGTCGAGGATCTGAGCCAAGTCGGAGCGGGCGGGGGGGGCAGGCCGTCGGCGCCCTCCCGCCTCCTGGGGGGTGCGCGCGGAATGTCTCGGGCCCGCCCCTGCGCCTCAGCCTCAGTGCGGAGCCCTACGCCGTGTGAGGAGAAGGGGAAGTGGGCAGTCTGAGGAGAAGCGTTAGCCGGCAGTCTGAGGAGCAGCAGCGGCGGCGGCGGCTGTGGGAGCCGGCACCACACCCACGTCTCTGCCCCTGTCCTCTTTTTGCCCTCTGGCCGTCGCGCCGGAGACTGCATTCTCGGAAAAGAGCGGTCGCCCACGTCCGGAGCATCCTCCCCTGTTGAGCGGGCGCTGACGGACCCG
>NW_011495032.1:13566418-13588764 GCF_000754665.1 Bison bison bison
CCCTCACGAGGGGCCTGTCCAGCTCGCCCTCGGAGATCCTACAGGAGTTGGGCAAGGGGGCCAAGCAGCAGCAGCAGCAGCAGCCGCCGCCGCCGCAGCCTGGGGCGTCACCGCCCGCAGTCCCGCAGGCGCCCGGCCCCAAGGACGGCCCGGGGGAGACGGACGCGTTCTCCAACAACGAGGGCAAGGAGCTGGTGCCTTCAGGCGAAAAGTGAGTGTCTACTCGAGGCGCAGGAGGCTTCGTCCCGCCTGGGTCCCGGGCCCGGGAGGGGCCTTCGGCGGGGCGGGATGGGAGCGGAGGTTCGAGAAAGAGAAAGAAAGAGATGCCGGGCGGCCTGCGCCTTCTGCGCCATGTGATTAGGCCCGGCCCCGCCCGCGCCCCTCGCTGGGCCCTTACTTCCCTTCCCCGCCGCCGGGTGGAGCTGCCAAGGGTCCGGAGGGCCCCTCTGGTGCCCCCCTCCCCTAACCCCCGTGCTGGAGCTGTGGCTGCGTGTCTGTCCCACGCCGCGCGTGCTCAGCGTCCTGGCTCCGGGCCGCAGTGCCTGGCCGCCCGCCCAGCCCTTGGCGGTGATGCCACAAGAACATCACCAAGTGACATTTAGGAGTCTGGCGATGGGCAAAGCCTGTGCCTTTCTGACTCCTTGCTTCAAGAAGGGCTCGAGTTTCCTCTCTGCGTATCCCTCCTTCGATCTCCGCCACCATCTCTTAAGAAGCCTAATGTAGCAGAATATTCTTAACATTTCTGAAGTGGCTTCTTAAGGCTTATGTAGAGCCATCTGGGGCACCGGAAATAACGTTTCCGCAATGAGATTGGGAGGAAAAGGGTCATGTGGCCTAGAAGACGGGGCACGCAGTACAGACCACCTGTTTGCACTGGGGACCATCTAGCTTTGGCCCGTCTGACATCTTCCATGAGATGGGCGAGTTTTTGAAAATATATATGAAAATAGCCAGGATTGAATGTGACGGGTAAAATGCTAACTCTGAAAACGAATTAAGTAGCTTTTGTGGTTTAAATGAATTGTGATAGGGTGATAACACCTATTGTGCACGGCAATTTAATCTTTAAACAAAATTGGGGTTTTTTCCTACGCAGTACGTGAGGCAGTTTCCTGGATATTTTGTCTTGAGTTAATATAAATGGACACAAAGCTTTTTTTCCCACTGTAGGTAAATATTTACCTGTTTTCTTTATATCTTACTGTTTTTCTGACTTTGTGCTGACCGTATGTGATCTGTTTTTTGCTCCTCTTACATTGCAATCTTAAGTCAAACTGAAAGTGGGTTTCTTATACTTTCAATCTCAGACCTGGCTTAATGTTTCCTGTAATTGAAATTGGCACCATCCTAAAACATTCCGAGCTAAAATTGTTTTCCTAGACTGAAAAATGTTACTTTAAAAAATATCGCTTGGTGATGGGCCACATTTGTGATATTCTGTGATAAGGGTTTTGCACCCTTATGATTATGGGTAGGTCATTGAACATCCTCAGTTGGATGACCCAAATGTGGTCACGTTCTGAAAAGCTAGACTTTCGTCAAATCTCTGCATCTTTAACGTTTTTTGGAGACTAGAATTGTGTGTGTTTATATGGTACTCACTTTACTTTTCTGAATTACCAGGCATGTAACTAGTCTAAGTACAGATGTCCAGACTTGCAGAATTGAAAGAAGAATGTGATTACTAGCATTTGAAAGTTGTCCTTAAAGGTTGTTTGATGGGAACGGCTTTCTCTAGAAAATGTCTTCCGTTCTGTCTCTTCAATGGCTCTAGTGTCCCTCTTTTTTTTCCCCTTTAGTGAGAAAATTGAGCTTTTGTGATTTACATGTTTTCTAGAAGCTTGTACCGCCATTGCCTTTGAAATAAATCATTTCTTAGCAGTAATTTTGGAACACTTACTTTGTCTAATGCTTATTGACCATTCTACATAAAAATGTCCCTTCCTGTTCCTCCTAGCCCCCAAAGAAAACCAGTCTACGGAGGGACTCCTTGAAGAATATTTGTTCAGATGTCCTGGGAGTTTGAATGGCCAATAAGATAATCTTGTTTACCGTACGTAGTTCAAAAGAGTCTGTTTTTGACACCAAAGTTTGGAGTAATAGCTAGAAAATTTTAGGAGCAGTCCAAGTATGTGATAAACCTGAGAGCTTTCAATCAAGGATTTCAAGAGTGAACCCCAGCTATCTCCTATTTAAGATAGAGTGAAGAGTACTGGTCTCAATGATTGTGAAAAAAATTTTAATCTGTTTAAAGATTCCATTTCTTGAATGATCTGGTTTCAAAATGTAGCTTCCTTCCTTCGACTTCATCCATTTTGCCTTTATGAGGTAAACATTTCTCTTATTCTGGGAGGTAAGGTTCCAGTTGATGCATCCTTTCTTACACTCAGTTTCCAAAGTATAGGTCATTCCTCAGTCAGCAAGTCACCTGGGATGCCAGCACTCACTCAGGATTCTGCCAGTTTCTGTAGAGGATTATTAAAAGAAATACCCATGTGAAAAATAAAGTGAGTTTAACATTTGTTATGTATAGTTCTTCAGTTAAAAAATTACATCATTTATTGTAAAACCTTACAAGGAGATTAGCCTTTGAATTTTAGGCTCAAATGAAAATTTTTTGTTGTTTGGTTCCTGGAAAAAATTTATGTAAAACAATGTAATATTGACTGTTTACCCTTTTGCCTTGCTTACCAGTTAGCTCAGAGTGAATTTAATTCTTAACCATAGCAATTTTATTAGTTCATGTGGCTGGGATATTCGCTTTTCCTCCTTTCCTTGATCTTATATTTTATTATCCATGCAATATTATATTCTGGAGGGAGGTAGAATGTGAGTTATCTTTTTTCATAGTCAAATTCTGAACTGTTGTCTTTTAAGGCTATGCTATCTCTGTCAACAACTTCAATTCTGGTTTAGGTTACTGATCAAGGTTAAGATTTTACTACTGTCCTAAGTATGTTACAGGAAAATGTAATGATCTCTGCTCAGTTTTCCCTGCAGTGCTCTTATTTAATTTTGTTAGTATTATTCCATCATTTTGGAAACCACTTGACACAACTCTTGACTTTTTAAATTGTTTTCTTTTTCTGTGGCTCTTTTGGGGTTTGCTCACTGGGTATAAATCCTGAGGCTGTGAGGCCTCTGCTTTTTCCCCATTTGTCTGCCTTCTCAGCAGCATATCCTCTAATCTTTGTGTAGGTAATAGTTCATTTTTCATCCAAGCTTTGTTATATTTATCTCCACATACCTAATGACTTCGGGGCTTCCCAGGTGGCCCAGTGGTAAAGAATCCACCTGTCAAGTAGGAGTCGCAGGTTTGATCCCTGGGTAGGGAAGAGGACCTGGAGAAGAAAGTGGCAACCCACTCCAGTATTCTTGCCTGGGAAACCCCATGGGCAGAGGATCCTGGCAGGCTATAGTCCATGGGGTCACAAAGAGTCATATGCAAGTTAGCAACCAAACAGCAGTCTGATGACTTCAGATTTAAAATCTTCACCATATATCTGTTCTTTTGTCTCATTTCAACCTATTTTGCATGTTGTTTCAAGATTAATTACAGAGTTATAATTTCAAAATACCACTTCTTCCAGAAAACCAGTAATGGATTGGGATGCAGATTATATCAAACAATGCTATGTAGCATTTGAGATTTTTGACTAACTTTTATGTTATGCCAATGCTTGCCCAACATGAACATTTTTATCATACTGTCTTCTCTCTCAAGAGTGCCATACTTCACTTCTGCAAAATGTAGATGTGTCTATTCTGTCTTAGTGAAGGATCTCTGGGAAGGGTTAGCAGGTGGAGAAGAGGGAAAGTTTTTTAAAGTTACTTTTTGTTTGGGCATTATATTATTTAATTAGAAAAAGAGAAGGATGATTCTCGGAAAGTATCAGTAGGTGTATGCCCTTTAGAAAATAGGTAATGCATACAGGATACAATATCAAAAGTGTTCCATTAAAACAAGATCATTTTCCCCCTATCAGATTGGCAGATGTTAAATTAAGTGATGGAAAGGGTATGGGAAATAGGAACTCTTTACATTGCTGGTGGAAGTATAAATTCAACTGTCTTGGAGGGCAGTTTGGTAGTAATCTGTTAAAAGCTGCACGTCTTTGATGCAGTAATGCTGTTTGCTCAACTATGTAATTAAAAATATATTAAAAGTGAAAGTGCAAACAAATGATTTCAGTTAGCTTCAAATAGTATGATTTTGTTTTTGTAGTTCATATTTATTCTTAATAAATGGTAGCAGGAAAAGAATTGTTACCTCATATTTTGTGCAAATTGAATTTCAAAGTAAGATTAAGTACTTAAGCATTTCAGCAATGTTGAATTAGGTCTTCTATATAGAATAGTACTGATAATGAAGTTGAAGCAATATTGGCATCCCATCCAGGTAATACATGGTTAAATAGAAAGACAGAACCTCTGTTTAAATAGGGGACAAATTCTGTTATGATCCTTTAATCATCTGCTTTTAATTTGTAAAAGTGAACATATTTACAATTCATTTAAATTGAAATCAAGATTGAAAATATATTTAGTTCAATCCCTGGGTCGGGAGGATCCCCTGGAAGAGGGTGGGCAGTCCGCTCCAGTGTTCTTGCCTGGGAAATCCTATGGACAGAAGAGCCTGGCAGACTACAGTCTATGGGGTCACCAAGAGTTGGACACAACTGAGCTACTACTAATTTACAATACAAACTTAAAAACCCTCCTTCATAAAGAAAATATATTTAATTTTGGGTGTGGGACTTTGCAGTGAACCCTTCAGTCATTTTATTTGTGATTTGCTAAATATTTTTTCTAGATTACAGTTATCAGTGAGTTGTAGTTTTGTTTGAATGCCCAACCATAACGTACATGTTAAAATTTTTGGTGGCCTAATGTTTATTTTAAACCACATGCATCTGTTTAGCTGTTGATAATACTGGGACATAATCTGTAATAAACTGCATGCTCTTAATTAATAATACTTAGATGTCATTCACTGAAGGAGTTCCTGAGGTTTAGTCTACTTGAGTTTAGCTTCTTGTTTCTAGGCTTTATATTTTTTATAAAGAAGTCTGCCTACCTAAAAAAATCAACTAACTTAGGGAGTTAGTCTTTTTTGGTGAAGACATTTGTATGTAGGAAAAAGTGGTGGTGGTGGTGGGGAGTAGACACAATTTTAGTCTGAAAAAGATCAGGGTCACCTTGAAGACAAATTTGTTGAAGATATATGTGGGTGTCTTCAAGTTTTAAAAAAAATTAGTAAAAAAAAGGGCACTACTTCCTTCTTGTGATTTTGAAGTGAAAAAAAATTATGACTGTAGAAACCGAAAGTCTGCCTGTAGGATTTGCATTCTTTAAGCACCTCAGTCTTCAAATTCTTTATAAACCAAGAAGTTGCCTGTGTATGCCGTTTCACTGTTAAGTCATTTGATACTAAGAGGAATGTTTAAAGCTAAATGAAGTAACTATTTTTATAAATAAATATCTAACTGTAGATTTCTCTAAGTAAGGTAAATAGTTTTCAGATAGAGATGCTGTTGCTATGACTTTATCCTGGAATCTACCCTGGTATAAATTATTTTGGTTGTGAAACACAGGTGCATAGAACTGAGAAAGTCCCTTGGTGATTTTTAAACTTTAGAAAAATTTCATATTTGTACCTTTTTAGGAATCCAGGTTAACAACACTGAGGTGTAGATAGCTTTTTCACTAATATTTTTGGCACAGTATTATGCTTAGAGAAAAGTGGGGAAAAACTTGTGTTCCATAGAAGTGGAATGGTTAAGTAAATTATGGCACATCCACATGAGAGTTTATTATTCAGTCATTTAAAGTGAATACAGATACTTTTTAGGAATATAGGAAAATATACTGTTAAGTCAAAAGTTATAATACAAAATTTTCTATGCAATCTGATGTCAAGTCATCTCAAGCTTTTAAAAATGCTTAGAAAAAGTAGTAGAAATAAGCCAAAACAATGTTAGCAGTTGTTGGTTTGTGAGAACAGACGTTGTTTTTCCTGCCTCCATATAGTTACTTTTAAGATTTTCATTATGATAACTTCTAATCAGAGAAAGGATTTTAAATTTGTAAATCTCTACCCTGCTGTCCTGGTTTGCTATCCTGATATCCTTTTTCTAGTATGTATAACAGTATTATCACATTGAAAAAAGTTCTGAAGAAGATTGTGAATGGGTTTGTAAAGCTCCTACTATTGGCATTATCCAGTTGTATTCTCTTTTATCCTCAAACATCAAAGTTTTAAATTTCTTAACTGTTTTGGTGTAAGTCTCATAAAATGTTGCCTGTTTTTCTGCCATATTAAAACATTGTAATGAATAGAGTTTAACATTTCTTAGGTTCACTATAAGGGGTTATTACTATACTGTGCTAAAATACAGTGATGCTCCAAGGCAAGTGTGGTAAACTTTTTCTCTCAAGGGCCAAATAGTGTATATTTTTGGCTTCACAAGCTATCTGGTCTATTAAAGGTATTCAAAGCATCTGTTGTAGCAAAGAAGGCATAGACAGTAGATTTGAGTAGGCATGGCTTTCTTGCAGTAAAACTTTATTTATAAAAACTGGTGGCCCTTGTGGTAGTTTGCTGTTGGTAGCCTTTGCACTAAACTGGATTTGTGTAAGATTTTCTCTAATACCCTGGTTTTGGTTAGAATGGTTTGTTCTTCTGTGAATTATTGTATCAGTTGCTACATTTGGTTCTTGGCCTCCCTGTCTCCAATTCAGCTATTTTCCCTCATTCTCACCTTCTATACCCAATTCCCCTTACCTTTAAAAAAAAAAATGGGGTAAAATTCATGCAACATAAAATGTACTGTTTTCACTGTTTTTAAATGTATAGTTTCATGGCATTAGATACTCCCACTGACTCGATGGACGTGAGTCTCAGTGAACTCCGGGAGTTGGTGATGGACATGGAGGCCTGGCGTGCTGCGATTCATGAGGTCGCAAAGAGTCGGACACGACTGAGTGACTGATCTGATCTGATCTGATTACTTTTTTAAAGAACCCAGATAATTAAGCTTTATATGTAAAATATATCTAAATCCTTTGTGTCTACATTATGTAGTCCTGAGTGAGTAAAAGTTTATGATTTTTAATATAGGAACTTACAAGGAAATTTATAGGAATATAATTTATAGGAATTTTGAGTAGCTCAAAAACTGAGAATTAGAGTTGGAAGTGATTTTAAAGACATCTATTTCCACCTCATTTTACATAGGTTGTAAACTGGCTACAGTTATTAAATGACCTAACCAAGGTCATACAATGTTAGTACTTACTTTGTTTTTTCTTCCAGTATTAGGAGATTAATATAACACTTTATAAGTTTTTAGGTTTAGTATTGAAAGAGACCTGAAAGCCATCTCCCCAGCTGACGTTTTTCCCCTCCTGTTATATTTGCTACAGATTGTTATCCATCTCTGTTTGAATACTCATTGATAAGAGAATTTATTACCTTTGAAGGCAACACATACCATTTTCAGAGTTGTTTTGTTTTTCCTTATGTGTAGCTGAAATCGGGCTTTTTGTTAACTTTCAGTTCAGTTCAGTTTAGTTCAGTCACTCAGTCGTGTCCGACTCTTTGCGACCCCATGAATCGCAGCACGCCAGGCCTCCCTGTCCATCACCAACTCCCGGAGTTCACTCAGACTCACGTCCATCGAGTCAGTGATGCCATCCAGCCATCTCATCCTCTGTCGTCCCCTTGTCCTCCTGCCCCCAATCCCTCCCAGCATCAGAGTCTTTTCCAATGAGTCAGCTCTTCACATAAGGTGGCCAAAGTACTGGAGTTTCAGCTTTAGCATCATTCCTTCCAAAGAACACCCAGGGCTGATCTCCTTCAGAATGGACTGGTTGGATCTCCTTGCAGTCCAAGGGACTCTCAAGAGTCTTCTCCAACACCACAGTTCAAAAGCATCAATTCTTCGGCGCTCAGCCTTCTTCACAGTCCAACTCTCACATCCATACATGACCACAGGAAAAACCATAGCCTTGACTAGACGAACCTTTGTTGGCAAAGTAATGTCTCTGCTTTTGAATGTGCTATCTAGTTTGGTCATTATTTTGAGGAAGTCATCTCTCGTGCGGTATTAGAGTAATTTCAGTGATAGAATTCACATATCTGTATTTTTACAACTAGAATGACTTGTTAACAGATACTTGACTAAAGGAGTGCATGGTTGGAAGGACAAACAGAGTTGGACATCTGGGACTTGATCTGCCCAGGTCCTCACTCTCACATTGAAGTCAAGTAGATTGTACCCTTGGGTTAGACTCATGAAGTTGTACATATGGACACTTTGTCATCAGCTGATGTAGACAGCCTGGCCACTTCTCACATAAAGCTTACTTTTGTATTTCTTACTTTGATTTTTTTTGAATAAATTTAAATAAAGTCCAGCTATAACAGCTGCCTCATCTCATCCTTGCTTTGTATTTTACAAGATGCAGTTTTAACAAGGCAGAGTAACAATTTGGTCATCTAACGTAAGTAGTTTCCCTGTTAGCATTTTGGTTAGAAATTCTTCAATATGTAAGGAATCTCACCTTTCTTTATTTTGAATAAACTCCAGGTATTCCTCCTAAAATGGAGTGTAACAGCTCAGCACAGTTGGTGTGGCATAGCAGAAAGAGTCTGGGATTAGGAACCAAGTATTGACTTCTAGGACTAAATCTGGTCCACCCACTTGAGTTGTGTGACATTGGCCATATTACTTGACTTTGTCTGTAATTTGGGGACAGTTTACCCACTTTGCTTTATCACATGGAGTTTTAAGATGAAACAATAGAAAGTCCTTTTAAAGTAAAGCTTTAAAAAATGTAAAATTTTGTTTTTGAATTCTCTAATACTTAGCTTTGGGGAAAAATGATTTAGAGTCTTTGTCAGACTTTAAATGGTATGTGATCAGCCACTATGAATTCAGCTTTCAACTTCACAGGTTCAGTCTGCCAGTTTACTGGTGTTACGGACGCTTTCTATCAATCAGATCACTCTAAAATCAAAATGATAAACTGATTTAAAAACAGCTCCAGGTATTTTTTTTAGATAATTGTTTTAAAATGAAGCTACAAGTAAAAACACCAAAGCATTCTTTTGTATTCTATTAGTAGGCATCTTTTTTTTTTTTTTTTTACTTAGTTGAAGTTTTTTATTATCTAATAGGTTTACTATACTATATTATACATTTGAGTTATATGGAGTTGACAAAAAAGATATTACCCCAGCCTTTATAGTTTGGAAAGGTCTAGTAATATGAAACATTATTTAACAAAATAAGACAAAGTAAGTTGTTTTCCATTTTTTTCCCCTCCTCATTTTGAGTTCATTTTCCTTTCATTTGATAATAGAGTTTTTTTACTTAGAAACTTTTGATAGCATAGATAGTTGTGCCCTACTCTCAGCAACCGCATGGACTGGAGCCTACCAGGCTCCTCCGTCCATGGGATTTTCCAGGCAAGAGTACTGGAGTGGGGTGCCATTACCTTCTCCAGATAGTACATAGCCAATTTATTAACTAAATATCAGACTAAGGAGTTTTAATTGTCCTTTTGTATTGGGAAACTGGTTGATCAGTAGTCAGAGTCAGTGTCACTTCCTGTTTATAGAATTGGTAAATTTGTAAATTTCTTGATCAGTCAGCTACTCAGTTGTGTCCAACTCTTTGTGACCCCAAGAATCGCAGCACGCCAGGCCTCTGTGTCCATCACCATCTCCCGGAGTTCACTCAAACTCATGTCCATCAAGTCGGTGATGCCATCCAGCCATCTCATCCTCTGTCGTCCCCTTCTCCTCCTGTCCCCAATCCCTCCCAGCATCAGGGTCTTTTCCAGTGAGTCAACTCTTCTTGTGAGGTGGCCAAAGTATTAGAGTTTTAGCGTTAGCATCAGTCTTTCCAAAGAACACCCAGGACTGATCTTCTAAGATGTCATAATCTTAGTTTTCTGAGTGTTGAGCTTTAAGCCAACTTTTTCAGTCTCCTCTTTCACTTTCCTCAAGAGGCTTTTTAGTTCCTCTTCACTTTCTGCCATAACGGTGGTGTCATCTGCATATCTGAGGTTATCGATATTTCTCCCAGCAATCTTGATCCCAGCTTGTGCTTGTTCCAGCCCAGCGTTTCTCATGATGTAATCTGCATATAAGTTATATAAGCAGGGTGACAATATACACAGCCTTGGCATACTCCTGTTATGATCTGTTTTTTTGGTCATTAAAACTTAAACACAGAAATATCCTAGTTACTATATATTCCAAAAACTACAGTTTTTAGCTTTTGAGTTTTAGTGGTGAAGTATAATATCATTAAGCAGTGCCACAAAGTAGTATTAAATTTGGGGAAAGAAAGTGTTAGTTGCTCAGTTGTGTCTGACATTGCAACCCCATGCACTGTAGCTCACCAGGCTTCTCTGTCCATGTAATTCTTCATGCAGGAATACTGGAGTGGATAGCCATTCCCTTCTCCAAGGGATCTTCCCGACCCAGGGATTGAACCTGGGTCTCCTGCATTGCAGGCAGGTTCTTTACCATCTGAGCCACCAGGGAAGCCTGGGGAAAGAAGTGGGGAGGGAGGTAATAAAATCAGGAAAGGTCTTTGGGGTAATTTCTGTGTGGTTGAAAGTTTGGGGAGAACCCTTGCATTTGTTCCCCAGACTATTGAAGTAAATTCATTTTCAGATCAGAGTCTGAGCTTTTAAACGCTCAGATTGGTAGTACTTTTTTTTAAATCAATTTTGAACTCTTTTTTATACATTTATGTTTATTATTTATTTTGTGAGCATAGTATTTTAGGGATGACTTAAATATCTCTCCAATGGATAAAAATTAGTCTCTTGTCCAAAAGCAAGTAAATATTTAGCCTTTTATGTTAGCTGTGGCAATAAACATGGTCATTTAAAATTCTTTGCCCTATCTACCATAAGCTAAAGAACTTTATATTTTATGGTACTTAACACAGCTTTTAGGCAAAGCAAATACCATTTACTGGTGTGGTAAATACATAGAAAGCTTATTCTGCAGTTTTTTAAAGTGATAAACAACTATTATCTGAAGTTTATTTAACAAGCCATTTTCTGTAAATAATTGGTATGTTATTTTCCACTGATTGTTTTTGACAGCTGGCTCAATTTTTCTTTAAATATTAAGTCATCAGTACTGTTGAATGTTGTTTAATGGTTTTAGATCAGGGTATGATCTAGAAAAATCATACCTTATAAAAGTAATTACTAGCTAGTAAGTTTAAGAGCCAGCAAAACTGTAGAGGCATATATTTTGGACTCTGAATTCAGAGGAACGAGGTTTCTAAATATATCTCTACCACTGTGTAGTCTTGGAAAGTTTGTTGACCTGTCTGAGCCTCTGATAAATGGGGACAGAGTCAATCTGTTTTTTTTTTTTTTTTGGTCAAACAGTAAATATACTGAGCATCCACTGTGTACCAGGAACCATACTTTATTTTGGATAATAGTATTTTTGTCATCATTGTAGGGATTGAATTAGAGTGCATGTAAAACAGCTAATCAGAATACTTAACAAAAGTTATCCATAATTTTTAACTCTTATAATTAAAATATCCCAAATATATTTTAAAAATTTCTCTAAGAGCCAAAATTGTTTTAAGGAGTAATTATATATCCAGGATGTATGTTTAAATTACAATAATCCTATGTGTTATTTTTTTTTAAAACATTAGCATGAAATTCTGGTACTTTATAGGGTTGACTTGAAAAACAAGAAGCTGGTATGATAGCTTTGAAAACAAGTATAAATGACATTAATGCCAACATTAGTGTTTGAGGATAAATTTTATATGTGCATGTCTAAATGTATATGCTCTGTGAGCCGACACTGTATTCTGTTGTCTTTTAAAATAGAAATATATGGACCACTCTCTAATTTTCTCTTTCTTGAAATAAAGGTAAAGCCCTTTCCAGACATTTTATATACACATGCATACAAATACATGCGTGTATTTGTGCCTTTGATTTTAATAAATAGTGATGGGTGGGGAGGAGATTGGTCTACCCTAGATCTATAATTCTTATAACATCACTATAATACATATGATAGTCATGAATGTTCAGAATATTAAACTGTGTTCATTTCAGTTTCAGAGCCCCCCAAAATAAAATATTTATAGGTTCATTATAGTTTATCTGAAAACTTTGCAATGAATAGGAAAAAATTTTTTCTTGATTAAAAATTTGGTTAATCATAGCATCTTATACCCGGAGAAGGCAGTGGCACCCCACTCCAGTACTCTTGCTTGGAAAATCCCATGGACGGAGGAGCCTGGTAGGCTGCAGTCCATGGGGTCGCTAAGAGTCAGACACGACTGAGCGACTTCACTTTCACTTTTCACTTTCATGCATTGGAGAAGGAAATGGCAACCCCCTCCACAGTGTTCTTGCCTGGAGAATCCCAGGGACAGTGGACCCTGGTGGGCTGCCGTTTACAGGGTCGCACAGAGTCGGACACGACTGAAGCAACGCGGCAGCAGCATCATCGTATACCAGCTTATTAATTAATTAAGATTTTAATATATTTTTATGGTAACATTTTTATTCTAACAGTCTTTATGATTTGTGGCATTTGATGTGTATATGTAAGCCTAGGTCACTTTAGAAATAGTCACTACAACTACTGACAATTGATTACTTTCTGCCAAGCAGGGCACTGAGGGTATTGAATGTATTAAGTCAACTGATTCTCACATCTCCCTTTCTCAAATGAGGGAACTGAATCACAGAAAAGTTAATTAATTTACCCAAGGTGACTTGACTAGTAAATATTATAGCCAGGACTTGAGAACTTGTACACTAATCTTTTCTTAATTACTGTCTCCCTCAGATTTTACAATCAGGTTAATTATTTGAACTATATCTTTATATAACTGTTTATAACAAATATATGACTATAATGTATGTGTTATATTCAAGGATTCCCTCAAAGCTCAGTTGGTAACGAATCTGCCTGCAATGCAGGAGACCTGGGTTCACTTCCTGGGTCGGGAAGATCCCTGGAGAAGGAAATGACAAACCAGTGTTCTTGCCTGGGAAATCCCATGAACAGAGGAGCCTGGCAGGCTATAGTACATAGAGTTGCAAAGAGTCGGACACAACTTAGCAACTAAACCACAACCATGTTTTACATAGGTATGCTACTGCTGCTAAGTCGCTTCAGTCGTGTCTGACTCTGCGACCCCATGGAATCCCGTCCCTGGGATTCTCCAGGCAAGAACACTGGAGTGGCTTGCCAGTTCCTTCCCCAATGCATGAAAGTGAAAAGTAAAGTGAAGTCGCTCAGTCATGTCCAACTCTTTGCCACCCCATGGACTGCAGCCTACCAGGCTCTTCCGTCCATGGGATTTTCCAGGCAAGAGTACTGGAGTGAGTCGCCATTGCCTTCTCCATTACACATGTATAATCATCCTATAAAAAAACAATAACAACAGAATGAAATATTGACTCTTACCTGAACATTTTCTAGGCTCATAGTTAGTATTGGGTGATTGTATTGTATTAGGCTATACAGGAAGAAATTGCCATAAAAGATAATTTAGGATTACAAAATATCTGTGTAAATTAATGAATATGTTTTAAACGTACTTCTCAATGTGGTTTCAGTAATACTGTTTGATTTTGGTAAATCGGCATTATTAATATGATAGTAGGTCTTGAGGAATCGATCAACTGTAGTCTGCTTCATTGATTATTTTTAAATGGATGTAGCTAAAATCTACTTGAAAGTTCACATAAGAGTTAATTTTGTGTTCTTTTTTTCCTCTTTAGTAAAATAAAACAGGGTCTGTTACCTAGTTTGGAAGATTTGCTGTTCTATACAATTGCAGAAGGACAAGAGAAAATACCTGTTCATAAATTTATTACAGTAAGTTTTTATATTTTTCTATCCTAACTTTTAAAAACCAGTAATATGAATCAATATACGGTGATATTGCAATGTAGTCTTAAAGTCATCTGACTGACACTATTTCTCTTATTTTCAAATTTTCATCATGCTCATTTCAAGGTAATCAATGAAAGGAAATGAAAGAAACAATGAGAAACTTTTCCAGAAAGAGGGTAATAGTGACACTAAGATGCCATATATATATATTCAGGTCTTGGGTAGAAGTTTTTAAATACAGGAATTAAAAACTTGTAGTTGGAATAAGCATATACATTATTTGCACTATGTATTTACAGACTCTTATTTTTTTAAAAACAGGCACTCAAATCTACAGGATTGCGAACGTCTGATCCCAGGTTGAAAGAGTGTATGGATATGTTAAGATTAACTCTTCAAACAACATCAGATGGTGTCATGCTAGACAAAGATCTTTTTAAAAAGTAAAAATTTCTGCCAAACCGTTAATGGTCATTTGCTATGCTATGTGGTGTTTTTTTTCTTTTAAAACAAAATTGCATCTTTGAAAGCCAGTGCTTCTTGTGTAACTGAAAAAAGAGGGGAGGGGATTTATAAACATCAATTGCTTAGAACAACTTGGTGCACATTAAAGTTCTATAATATACTGGGTCTAAGAGTATGCCTTGAAACTGTTCTGAGGAAATGTAGCCATGGATGTTTCCAATTTATAATACCTGGAGATTGCATTAAGTTTGAATGGAACACACTCTGTCCTGTTTAAATTGATCTCTAATTCATCTGCATATCTTGCAGCCTTTCTCAGCATGGTCTCTGTTTCTTTTCTACAAGTTGATTTAGATGACATCATAAAATGGGAAGGCTTCAGGCAGCCGGCATTCATTAGGTTTACATGTCTCCATTATCTGCTGCTCTCCTCAGAGCAGACATAGGCTTAATGCATAGGCTTTTTTTTTTTCCCAGAGTATCTAAAAACTTAATGCTAACTTTGGACATTAATGCCTTGATTTGCTTAAATGAGAATATTTTTATTTTCCTATATTTGCCAATCTTTATTTTCTTTAATGTGTTCCTACTAGTCTGATTGCTTAATAATTTGATAGACAAGTTTGTCATGGAACCCAAGGAAGTATATGGTATTTTACAACTAAACTTGAGTGAGAACTAAAGTAAAACTATAAACACTACTGTTAAACCTTGGCTTTTTCCTGACTATAGGCTTAGGTTGAAAAGAATTCCAGCATCTACCTTGAAAGTTTATTTGTATGTATGTATTTTTATATATTTTTATTTTATTGTCTTTTGGGGGCTAGATGATTTATTCTAGATATCTGCTGAAATATCCTGGAATATTAAGTCATCTGAAGGTATAAGTATTTAACTGAGATCCTCCCAAGTGTCTTGGCATACCATGAAGCAGTGAGTGCTGTCAATTTTAGATCTCTGTCTTTTCACCACATGGTTCTTGATGCTGTTAACTCTGCTGACCTTATAAAGTGTAGATTTTAGGTTCATGTTGGAATTGATGTTAGGAATTTTGGGTCTTCCAAACCTGTTCTTTGTGAAGGGAAGGAAATAATTTCTAGTTAGCTGTATTTTTGCAGTAAGATTATTTTGTTTTTAGTGGTCATGAACTCTGTGCAAAGTGCCTTCTGGGGAGTTATTTCAGTATATCTGAGAATAAAGTTGTCAGACTTGATTCAAGATAGGTATGTTGATTGTGGGTATGAGCAATTACTTTGAATTCCTACATGAAAGCAGTATTTTATATCTTTTCAGCACTGGTTAAGGTTTTTTTGTGCTTCATAAACATATTGTTGTGTTTAAACATGAAATTTGAAAAAGTAATTTAAATACACTGAGTAAACAGAAAAGCATAAAATTTTCTACTATAAGTATATTAAAAATAACAACATTATTTTAAACACTAATCCAATTAAAAAAAAAACAAAAACCTGACAATTGTAATATAGGCAGTTCCCAACTTGACAGATGCTTAGTGGTCTATGTGAGCAGGCAGTGGAAGAGTTTATGTCTATAGGCATATGATTTCTCTTTTCATTCCTAGAATGAGATTCAGAACCTCTGACCGCTAACCTTTTCAGGTCACCTGGAAAGGTGATTGCTTCAGAGAAGTATTTTCTCTGTTTTCAAAATTAGTTTTCTAGTTAGTGTTGCCAGAAATAAACTATCTCACTTTCATGCAACTGGGAAAGCAGATGTTATAATGGAATTCATTTTCCCAGAGAAGTAATTTATAAAGAAAGGTGGAAAGGTTTGGTTGAAGTCAATGTGTTGACATTTTACCTAAAATACCTTGTTGGTTAATATATATATTCAGCCTTTGAGGGTAATCTGAGAAGCATGTAGAATTTTTCTTTAAATGGGAAAATAAGTTCTAAGCATACTTTTTTTGGGCATAGTCTGTTTGAAAGTTGGAGACTGCCTGTACCTCTCTAGATACTCAATTGTTTTTAATGCTAATAGTCTTAGTAGAAGTAAAAAATTTGTGTTGAAAAGGAATACCTTATTTATTCATATATTTTTAGCCATGTAAGTATTAGAAGTATTATCATGTGTAACCATAATTTTTTTATCATCTTGTTTTGGAGGAAATGAGTGGTAATCTTTGTATTTATTTGATTTTTCTTTGAAAATTCTTATCCACTATGTTATTTTACTAATGAAAAATTATATTTGAAATATTCTAGAAAACACTGATGGTGCATAACAGTTGTTAATCATAAACATTTAAGTTAAGAGGGAAAGTAAAATTATTTTTACCAGTTTACGGATGAGAAAACTGAACAAAGAAAGCATTGAGAAAGATGTCACTTGTTGAAAACCATAAATACTTCCTCTTCATTCTACTTTATATGACTTCTGATTTTCTAGTTAGATTCATGACATCCATATTAAAATAACTTCCAAGAAAAAATTACAGATTGGAATGCTCATCATTATGCAGCTAGACACTCTTCTGAGTGATATTGCCTTGACTGGCCACAGTAATTCACCAATGAAGGCTGTTAGCACGGCTTTACCAGCACCTTCTAATAGAGTTAAAAAAAGAAAAAAAAATCCCAGTTTCACTGACTATACAGTTTTTGTATAAAACCTCCTTTTAAAAATGCTGATTAATTTTGAGTAGGTAAATAGTAGTAAGGTTAATAATTTTTATTTGTTTGACAGTCCTTATATTTTCTCATGCAACAGTTGTTGAAAAAAGGAGGATGTAGATTTGACTTGATACAGAATAGCAATTTAAGATCAGGAATTACCAACTTTTTTCTGCTAAGAAATGTCTTTCCATATTACTTGTAACTTTCATGTGCAAGTTGAATTACTGTTTGATGCATGTTAAATATTAAGTCAGTGACAAAACTCAATATTAGGTAACATTGAAACTATCATAAAATTTATTGGTTTATTGAAGTAAATATTATCTCTTGGATGTCAGTTATTTCTACATCTATAGCTTAATGGAAATTAGGATTATAACTTTTTCATGTTGTAATTAAAGCACATGTTTATCACTGAAAATAATCTATTTTATTTTAAATCAGTGTTTAATTTTATGTTGACCAAGTGAGTATATATTCTGGATTTTGGTCAATAGTTAAAATGTGATATCTGGCTTTTAATTCTAATATGCTATTTCGTTTAGAACATTGAATTAAGATACTGAGATAAAAATTTATCATTTACCATGGACTGAAAAATTGAGACTGTCTATTCTCCAACTCTCCTTTTATGATTAGTGCATGTTATTTACTTTCAGGTTACACAGAGTTTTCTTATCTGTAAAATGGGGAAATTACCTTCTTAAAGGGTTCATCTTTTGAGGGTTAAACAGGATAAATAATACTTGAAGCTTAGTACTTTTTAGTCTGTTACGGGCTTAGTCTTAGTTGGTATAATGGCTTGATGCTCAAGTCTACAGTATCTTCCTTTATTGATTAAGTGTTCTATTATTGAACTTCTGATACTCACTTAAGATGAGCTTAGAGTATATAGTTGGCTATTAACCTATTTATAAAACTCTTCTTTAGGGTTACATTAATAAATTGATTTTCTAGCTTAAACCCTTTTAAAACAAAGCAGAATATTGATTCAAATTATTAGATTTCATGCTTTCCCATCCACATAGTTTACCATATCATTTAAATAGTTTTTAACAGTGAAACATTTTTATTCCACAGTGTGTTACACATCTTAACAGTGCATAGAATAATGTAAACATTTTTGGTGATTCAAGTAATATAAAATTATTAAACTATTATATATTTTTTTTAAGTTAAACATTATTTTTGCAAGCGTTTAAATAAGTATTTTATGTTAGAGACAAATCTGACTAAACTAAGTTTTTAGCTTAGAAATGCAACATTTTCAAAATGTAATTTATAGAAAATATGTTAAAATACAGAATGTTTAGTTTTTTGTCAAGTTTTTTCTTAAGGGACATATGTCTGAGGTTATTTCATGGAAAAATAAAGAGGATCTCAGCTATGTATTAAAGGTGGATTTTTGTTAACCAGATGTCATGCTGAATGCTTATCATGTCTGGTAGGTGAAAAAGTCTTGTTTTTAGATGGTCTTGGTACTTAACCTGGTGGAATGCTCTGTTGTTTTAATCTTTGATGCAGTTTTTAGGCTATCTAATTTACTTCTTTAATTTGTTCAGTAGCTTACAAGCAGCTACATGAAAGGGTGCTTGGAGGAAAGAAAATAATGTAGAAAGAGTATAATTTCTAGCATTTGTTTAAAATGTTGAATTTCTTTATTGTTTGCGTATTCTCCTAATATTGTTATTATTAGCAAGTACTAATTTTTTCTCATATTCCACAGATGTGTTCAAAGCAACATTGTTTTGTTGACACAAGCCTTTAGAAGAAAGTTTGTTATTCCTGACTTTATGTCTTTTACTTCACATATCGATGAATTATATGAGAGTGCTAAAAAGCAGTCTGGAGGAAAGGTAATATTTTTGATGTGAATATTTTCCTAAACGAATAATTGAATAAATTTAGCTAAACTTGAGGTGTAGAGTGTAAAATTGTGTGGTTTGTGTTTTGCTAAGTAAGAAATTTAAGTGAAACCACTGGATTAAGTTCTTTTAGAGTAACAGAAGTAAACAGAAGTTTAAATCGCTCAGTTGTGTCTGACTCTTTGCTATCCAATGGACTGTAGCCCGCCAGGCTCCTCTGTCCATGGGGTTCTCAGGCAAGAATACTGGAGTGTAGCCATTTCCTTCTTCAGGGGATCTTCCTGACCCAGGGATTGAACCAAGTCTTCTGAATTGCAGGCAGATTCTTTACTGTCTGAACCACCAGGGAAGCTTAGTGCTTTGTACTTTTTTTTAAGTGCTTTTAAAATATTTCAAATATTATGGTTAATTGTTATTTTCATTAAAAAGAAATCTTTTTGATTTTCAAACGATTAAGGTGACCTTTATACTTTTAATTAATTAAAAAATAACTTCCTGGGAATTTCTGCAGGTATGATATCCTTAAATATTAAATAAAATGTTTACAGTTTTAAAAATCCTCTACATAATATAAGGGCTATTTTATTTATTCTTGATATTAAAAGTTTTTAGATTATGAAACCCTATTATCATGACCCTGATTAAATATATTTTTTTTCCCTTTTAAAAAAAAATCAATTCCTAGTTCCTCTTAGACTGTTTTTTCTAGGAAGAGAGAATGCAATAGAGAACAGATGGTGACGGAGACTCTGAGAGGTCACTTAGATCTCACTTGTAATCCTCAAGTTATGCCCTTAGTTTTTTGAATATTGTTATAAAAGATACATTACAAACCCAGTGAGTACTACAAAATGTTCATTGGTGGAAGCTAAATTGAGAAATTTTTTTGATAGAAGAGAATATTTTATATTTTATCTGTTGATTTCTTTCCACTGTTTTGGATAGGTTGCAGATTATATTCCTCAACTAGCCAAGTTCAGCCCTGATTTGTGGGGTGTATCCGTTTGTACAGTAGATGGACAGAGGTAAGTTTATTTCAAATTCATCAAAACCAGCTCTAAAACTTAAATTTGCTCGCTGCATAACAATGAGCATGAGGTAGAGAGGAGCATCTTCTCTAATAGTAATTAGCCCCTTGAGATGACATAAATTCAAGAAGGCAAAGAAGTTTAAATTTTAGTTTAATTTTAAAAACTCAACTGAAATAATACTTGTTACTACACTTTGTGAGGCATTTCAGCTACATTATTCACAGTTGTTGTCTTTTTATTTGAATGTTTATTGTTCAAGGAACTAAAGTTACAGATTTGCTTAGGAAAAGTAGATTTGGCAAAATATGAAATTATTCAACTAATGAACTGACCACTAATAGAATTAGTTCGCCTTTCTTCACTTAACATTGGTTACCCATACTGTCATTATTTTTGTTCCTCTTGGCTCCTGATATGATTAGCATGGTAGTTAAGACAATATAATGTAATACGTAGTCTCTTGCCCATCAGTTATTCGCAAAAGATGCAGGATTTCATGAAGCCTATGAAATTTGATTTTCAGGATATAATCACACTGCAGGTATAACCACTGACATCTGAGGATCCAGCAGAATTATAAAAAGGATAAAAATATGAGGGCACCTCAGAATAATTTGATTTAAAAAGTCAGTCAAGAGAGGCCCTTGGAAAAATGAACAAAGTTCTGAAATAGTTTTTAAAGAATGACCTTTTTATTATGCTGTAAATCAGACATAAAGATTTCTTATGTTGCAGTTTGGTCTTGTCAGTCTGAAAAATTATGCCAAAAAAAAGAAAAATCATATTATTTACTCATTTGAAGACTTCAGCTCAGAAATAAAATCATTCTGTTTTTTTGTTTGCTTTTTACTAAGGTAATTATTTCTTTTTACATTAAAATATAACTTACATAAAATGAGATAAAGAACTCCTTGGTGTATACAGCTTGATAAATTTGTTAGATAATTTTATCCTAAATTTTCTTAAAACTACAAATCATAATATCCCAATTAAAGCTTTTATATGTCTCAAGTGCCTTCATTGTAAGTGATACTTTTATTTTTTTACTACTTAATCTTTCTCAAGTATTTACAGTTTTTAAAAAAATGTGATTTAGTTCAATCATACTTAATGATAAGGAATCCGAGGCCCAGAATTTGTATAAAACTGGCAGAGGTGGAACTAGCACCTAGGTCTCTAAACTTCTAGTCCATTATTCTCTCCTTTATGACAGACTTTTATCCTCATCTGGGCCTGTGAAATGAATTAAACACTCATGTGTTGTATTAAATGTTGGGTGCTGTGAACAGACACAAATTCATGAGAAGACATGGCTTATCCTATGGAATAAATTCCAGTAGGGAGTGGTATTCCTATTTTCTTGTATTTGGAGGAAATGGTTTATCATGTAGTAGAAATTTTTATATTTGAAGGAAATTATTATTAGCTAATTCTCATGCATGTCTTTTTTCTTAAACATATTTTGTATATATAGGTGATTCTTTTCATTTAGCCTTCTTATCTAGAGAAATTTTGAGACTTGACTTTGGATTAGATCATCAGATCAGATCAGATCAGATCAGTCGCTCAGTCGTGTCCGACTCTTTGCAACCCCATGAATCACAGCACGACAGGCCTCCCTGTCCATCACCAACTCCCGGAGTTCACCCAGACTCACATCCATCGAGTCAGTGATGCCATCCAGCCATCTCATCCTCTGTTGTCCCCTTCTCCTCTTGCCCCCAATCCCTCCCAGCATCAGAGTCTTTTCCAGTGAGTCAACTCTTTGCATGAGGTGGCCAAAGTACTGGAGTTTCAGCTTTAGCATCATTCCTTCCAAAGAAATCCCAGGGCTGATCTCCTTCAGAATGGACTGGTTGGATCTCCTTGCAGTCCAAGGGACTCTCAAGAGTCTTCTCCAACACCACAGTTCAAAAGCATCAATTCTTCGGCGCTCAGCCTTCTTCACAGTCCAACTCTCACATCCATACATGACCACAGGAAAAACCATAGCCTTGACTAGACGAACCTTTGTTGGCAAAGTAATGTCTCTGCTTTTGAATATGCTATCTAAGTTGGTCATAACTTTCCTTCCAAGGAGTAAGCATCTTTTAATTTCATGGCTGCAGTCACCATCTGTAGTGATTTTGGAGCCCAGAAAAATAAAGTCTGACACTGTTTCCACTGTTTCCCCATCTATTTCCCATGAAGTGGTGGAACCAGATGCCATGATCTTTGTTTTCTGAATGTTGACCTTTAAGCCAACTTTTTCACTCTCCTCTTTCACTTTCATCAAGAGGCTTTTGAGTTCCTCTTCACTTTCTGCCATAAGGGTGATGTCATCTGCATATCTAAGGTTATTGATATTTGTCCCGGCAATCTTGATTCCAGCTTGTGCTTCTTCCAGCCCAGCGTTTCTCATGATGTACTCTGCATATAAGTTAAATAAGCA
>NW_011495032.1:13588864-13602411 GCF_000754665.1 Bison bison bison
TGTTAGGTTCATACTATTTCTGTCCTTTATCGAGTCCATCTTTGCATGAAATGTTCCTTTGTTATCTCTGATTTTCTTAAAGAGATCCCTAGTCTTTCCCATTCTGTTGTTTTCCTCTATTTCTTTGCACTGTTCGCTGAAGAAGGCTTTCTTATCTCTTCTTGCTATTCTTTGGAACTCTGCATTCAGATGTTTATATCTTTCCTTTTCTCCTTTGCTTTCCGCTTCTCTTCTTTTCACAGCTATTTGTAAGGCCTCCCCAGACAGCCATTTTGCTTTTTTGCATTTCTTTTCCGTGGGGATGGTCTTGATCCCTGTTTCCTATACAATTTCACGAACCTCAGTCCATAGTTCATCAGGCACTCTGTCTATCAGATCTAGGCCCTTAAATCTATTTCTCACTTCCACTGTATAATCATAAGGGATTTGGTTTAGATCATATCTGAATGGTCTAGTGGTTTTCCCTACTTTCTTCAATTTAAGTCTGAATTTGGCAATAAGGAGTTCATGGTCTGAGCCACAGTCAGCTCCTGGTCTTGTTTTTGCTGGACTAGATCATAGGTAGTTCTAAATCCAAAGGTAGTAAAACAGGCTTTTGTCAGGTAATAGCATGATTGTCACGTTGAAGTTATAGGCTGAATTACAAGTTGTTCATAAATTTGATAAGAAAAATATTCTATTCTTTTTAAATATATATATACATGTTTACTTATAGTCCATCATATACTTAGAAATGAGGTGTCCCTCTGATGTCTCCATTAACTTCTGATTGTCAACGGGTAGTTTTTATAGTGCCCAGTTTCACTATGAATACGTTCCACTAGAATGAATGTGTGCCTGTATTGTGTTGGCTCATTGATGGGGACACCTGGGTACTTTAGCAAATTAAACAGAAATCTCTGCTTTTGGGGTCAGTCACAATTTTTTCATTTTCCAACCAGTTCTCTACTTCATCTGCATCCTAGCAGTTTGGTAACATAAAAAGCTTTCTTTTTGTTCTGTTGTTTATCTCCATGGTGATAATGATTGCCTTTGGTGTCAGCTCTATCAAGTTTGTAAAACTGGATGCTGTTTGTTTTAGTGGGGCTGGAAATTATGAATAGATATGGTTCACAAGAAGAGGCGTTTTTAGAGCGGGGCTCAGAGAACAATATTGAATAAACTGAGCCCCATTTAAAAACTAACCACAGTTTCAGTTCAGCTCAGTCGCTTAGTCGTGTCCGACTCTTTACAACCCCATGAATAGCAGCACGCCAGGCCTCCCTGTCCATCACCAACTCCCGAAATTCACCCAAACTCATGTCCATTGAGTCAGTGATGCCATCCAGCTGTCTCATCCTCTGTCATCCCCTTCTCCTCCTGCCCCCAATCCCTCCCAGCATCAGAGTCTTTTCCAATGAGTCAATTCTTCGCGTGAGGTAGCCAAAGTATTAGAGGTTCAGCTTTAGCATCAGTCCTTCCAAAGAACACCTAGGACTGATCTCCTGTAGATGGATTCGTTGGATCTCCTTGCAGTCCAAGGGACTCTCAAGAGTCTTCTCCAGCACCACAGTTCAAAAGCATCAATTCTTCGGCGCTCAGCCTTCTTCACAGTCCAACTCTCACATCCATACATGACCACAGGAAAAACCATAGCCTTGACTAGACGAACCTTTGTTGGCAAAGTAATGTCTCTGCTTTTGAATATGCTATCTAGGTTGGTCATAACTTTCCTTCCAAGGAGTAAGCATCTTTTAATTTCATGGCTGCAGTCACCATCTGTAATGATTTTGGAGCCCAGAAAAATAAAGTCTGACACTGTTTCCACTGTTTCCCCATCTATTTCCCATGAAGTGGTGGAACCAGATGCCATGATCTTTGTTTTCTGAATGTTGACCTTTAAGCCAACTTTTTCACTCTCCTCTTTCACTTTCATCAAGAGGCTTTTGAGTTCCTCTTCACTTTCTGCCATAAGGGTGATGTCATCTGCATATCTAAGGTTATTGATATTTGTCCCGGCAATCTTGATTCCAGCTTGTGCTTCTTCCAGCCCAGCGTTTCTCATGATGTACTCTGCATATAAGTTAAATAAGCAGGGTGACCATATACAGCCTTGACATACTCCTTTTCCTATTTGGAACCAGTCTGTTGTTCCATGTCCAGTTCTAACTGTTGCTTCCTAACCTGCGTACAAATTTCTCAAGAGGCAGGTCAGGTGGTCTAGTATTCCCGTCTCTTTCAGAATTTTCCACAGTTTATTGTGATCCACACAGTCAAAGGCTTTGGCATAGTCAATAAAGCAGAAATAGATGGTTTTTGGAACTCTCCTGCTTTTTCCATGATCCAGCGGATGTTGGCAATTTGATCTCTGGTTCCTCTGCCTTTCCTAAAGCCAGCTTGAACATCTGAAAGTTCACGGTTCACATATTGCTGAAGCCTGGCTTGGAGAATTTTGAGCATTACTTTACTAGCGTGTGAGATGAGTGCAATTGTGCAGTAGTTTGAGCATTCTTTGGCATTGCCTTTCTTTGGGATTGGAATGAAAACTGACCTTTTCCAGTCCTGTGGCCACTGCTGAGTTTTCCAAATTTGCTGGCACATTGAGTGCAGCACTTTCACAGCATTATCTTTCAGGATTTGAAATAGCTCCACTGAAATTCCATCACCTCCACTAGCTTTGTTCGTAGTGATGCTTTCTAAGGCCCACTTGACTTCACATTGCAGGATGTCTGGCTCTAGGTCAGTGATCACACCATCGTGATTATCTGGGTCGTGAAGATCTTTTTTGTACAGTTCTTCTGTGTATTCCTGCCACCTCTTAATATCTTCTGCTTCTGTTAGGTCCATGCTATTTCTCTTCTTTATTGAGCCCATCTTTGCATGAAATGTTCCTTGGTATCTCTAGTTTTCTTGAAGAGATCTCTAGTCTTTCCCTTTCCCATTCTGTTCTTTTCTTCTATTTCTTTGCATTGATCGCTGAGGAAGGCTTTCTTATCTCTCCTTGCTATTCTTTGGAACTCTGCATTCAGATGCTTATATCTTTCCTTTTCTCCTTTGCTTTTCGCTTCTCTTCTTTTCACAGCTATTTGTAAGGCCTCCCCAGACAGCCATTTTGCTTTTTTGCATTTCTTTTCCATGGGGATGGTCTTGATCCCTGTCTCCTATACAATGTTACAAACGTCCGTCCATAATTCTTCAGGCACTTTATCTATCAGATCTAGTCCCTTAAATCTATTTCTCACTTCCACTGTATAATCATACGGAATTTGATTTAGGTCATACTTGAATGGTCTTGTGGTTTTCCCTGCTTTCTTCAATTTAAGTCTGAATTTTTCAATAAGGACTTCATGATCTGAGCCACAGTCAGATCCCGGTCTTGTTTTTGCTGACTGTATAGAGCTTCTCCATCTCGGACTGCAAAGAACAGTTTAGCCTTGATTAAAGCTATGAGTAAAAAAAAAAAAAATGGTGACTGATTTCTAAAAGCCTAGTTCATTTTATATGTTAGAATACAGATAGAAGTAAGGAGGGTCATACCCTCTTGTCCTCAGAGGCAGTTTTTCACATTACTTATTATGTAATAATTTTGAGCCGGTCTCTTACTTGAGTACTTGTAAACGTTTGTATTTTTTAAATAAACATATTTATTCTTACTTATTCTTTAATGTCCAAGTAAACTTGTAGTTGAATTATGGGAAAGCTGTTGTAAATTAGAATTAACATGTAAATAACAGCTGTAATTATTGTTACATTTTTTTCCCAATTGATCTAAATTGTTTTATAAATCTACTTTTAAATAGGCATTCTGTTGGAGATACCAAAGTTCCATTTTGTCTTCAGTCCTGTGTAAAGCCTTTGAAATATGCCATTGCTGTTAATGACCTTGGAACAGAATATGTGCATCGATACGTTGGGAAAGAGCCAAGTGGATTAAGGTTCAACAAACTGTTTTTAAATGAAGATGGTAAGAATTATATAAAAGTTACTTGGAAAAAGAAATACCTCATTTTCCTGTGTATATCTAAGTAGTTTTTTTTTTATTTTGAAGGAAAAAAATTGAAACATTCATACTTTTTCATCTGTCATGAAAATGCTTTGAAACCCATAGAGATAGTTTAATCACTTACTTTAAAAAATAGTTTTATTTAGGCATTTTTATACCACTGGAGGGTGAGGTGGAGAGATGATAAGGGCAGAAAGTAAGACTTTCACTGTATAATTACCCATAGGGGAATATCTTATAAAATTTCAGTGTCTGGAATTTGTTGGTTAGCATCGAAACTAAATGATACTGGTTATCAAAAATACCATTTTTGGTTGTCAATATCAATGTTATCAATATTAGTTATTGACGCTAAATGATGGGTACATGCACACTTGTATTCTTTCTTTCTACTTTTGTATATTATATATGTTTGAAAACTTCCATTATAAAAAGCTTTTATGGTGGCCCTCATAGAGATGATGTTTTTGCTTTTTCTCTTCCATAACATTTAGTATATGAAAAAAATATCTTGTTTTAAATAGTTGGATAACTAACAAGTCTAAATACTTTACAGGAATCCAAAAAAAAGAGAATGACAAAGGTAGATAGAACTTTGATAGAGATTTTAAATGGAAACACCAACATATAGATTGGTTTCTATTTTTTAGTCTTTTGGGCATATGCTAGGTTCCTCATGTGCTGAGTTAAAATAGAATTGAAAACAAAAGTAAAGGAATTCAGTGATTGCAACCACTCTTGTAGTTTTTCTTTATGCTGCATGAAAAATGAACATATGCCTTATACTCATTGTTTTATTAATTTTTTTAAGTGAAGCTACAACTGGTATTTTCTTATGCTTCTTTTTCTGTTTGTTTTGAGGGCAGTTCCATTTTCTTTTTTATTTTACCATAATCTTTTTATTCTGTGGCTTCCCTTTTGGCTCAGCTGGTAAAGAATCCACCTGCAATGTGGGAGACCTCGGTTCAATCCTTGGCTTTGGAAGATCCCCTGGAGAAGTTTCAGAAAGTTTACCCACTCCAGTATTCTGGCCTAGAGAATTCCATGGACTTTATAGTCCATGGGGTCGCAAAGAATTGGACACAACTGAGCTGTTTTCACTTTGACTTTCAACGTTCTAGAGCTCTAGAGACTGAACCTGATAATGTCAAAAATGAGAGGATAAATACTTGAATATATACAAATACAAGTATAGACTAATTTAGCACAGCCTGATTTCTGTATTTTGCTTTCTGTCTGCATGTGGTTTCCCTTTCAGATGGATATAATACTGGAGATTTTTTGTTTTTTGGCTTCCCTTTGGCTGTGTACTGTTTTTCTGTGTCAATAATCATTCTTATTTGGTGTGATCTCAAAGAAAGCAGACTTCTCTTAGCATAATTTGAAATAGGTGAAATTGTACTACTTAGACAGTATTCCTGTACTAATTTTTATTTTAACTTTTGTAACTCGCCATTCAGTTCAGTTCAGCCGCTCAGTCGTGTCTGACTCTGTGACCCCATGAACCGCAGCACTCCAGGCCTCCCTGTCCATCACCAACTCCCGGAGTTTATCCAAACTCATTGAGTTTGGTGATGCCATCCAACCATCTCATCCTCTGTTGTCCCCTTCTCCTCCTGCCTTCAATCTTTCCCAGCATCAGGGTCATTTCAGTGAGTCAGCCCTTTGCATCAGGTGGCCAAAGTATTGGAGGTTCAGCTTCAGCATCAGTTCTTCCATTGAACACCCAGGACTGATCTCCCTTAGGATGGACTGGTTGTATCTCCTTGCAGTCCAAGGGACTCTCAAGAGTCTTCTCCAACAGCACAGTTCAAAAGCATCAATTCTTCGGCGCTCAGCTTTCTTCACAGCCCAACTCTCACATCCATACATGACTCCTGGAAAACTTGTCATTATCATAATCCAAAATGTTAAAGCAGAGCTAGCTACTAAATCACATTGTTGATCTTATATTGAGGAGAATAATGTACTGTTAGGTTACCCAATTTTTTGTCATTATTGTTTTTTAATTAAACAGTTTTAACAGTTTTATTGAAATGGAATTCACCTACCACATAATTTACTCATTCAAAATGTACTACTTAATGACTTTTAGTATATTCATAGAGTTGTACAGTCATGACCACAACCAATCATGGGACGCTTACCACCCCAAATGATACCCTATGCCTATTAGTAGTCTATTTCTCTTCTGTGCCTCGAAACTAGTAATCTACTTGCTGTATCTATGGGTTTGCCTATTCTGTACGTTCTATGTACATGGAATCATTATATTTGGTCTTTTATGACTGGCATATTTTACTTTTTTTAGCATATGTTTTTAAGGTGCTTTCATGTTGGGCATATGTCAGTACTTCATTTTTAATTGCTGAATAATATTCCATTGTATGGATAATAATAACACATTTTGTTTACCCATTCATCATTTGGCAGGATGTTTGAGTTGTGGGTTATTTTTCAGTTTTTTTTAACTATTACCAGTAATACTGCTAAGAACATTTGTGTACACATAAGTTTTTATTTTTCTTGGTTATATAGTGAGACTGGAATTCCTGGGTCATACAGAAGTCTTCAACAGTTGAAGAATTTCCTTGTTTAGCTCTAGACTCATCTCACAGAAGATAACTTGCTTAAAATTCAAGGAGACACAAAATGTAGCAATAACTTATGAACTCTGCTAGATTTGTTAAGTTAGATAGGAACTTGTTCCCAACGAAGTAAGTTACTACCACAAACAGATAGATTAGGAATTATGCTTTCAGATAAATGTTTCCCGTGCCCCTGTTTGGCATTTGTGCTGTACTGTAAATGACAATATAATCAGCTGAGACTTTGAAATTCTCTTTATTGGAAGAATTAGAAGAGGTAGGATTTTGGATGAACTTAAATTTTAAGTAATTTTTTAATTATACAAAATACATCCTTATTGTCAGGAAATATAGAAAGCATGGACAATACAACTTAAATACCCTGTAATCTTTTTATCCTGTATGTATTACTTGTTTGTGTTTTCTTTTTCTGCATGTGTATGTGGAGAAGAAAATGGTAGCCCACTCCAGTATTCTTACCTGGAGGATCCCCATGGACGGAGGAGACTAAGTGGGCTGCAGTTCATGGGGTCGCAAAGAGTTGGGACATGACTGATTGACTGAGCATGTACATATATATATATATATATATACACATAAATAAGAAAGTAAAATACTTTCTAAAAGGAAAATTGGGTCCACACTAGATAGGCTTTTACCAAGGTGATTTTTAATAGTAATACTATTTGATTGCTTAGTGATGTGCCAAAACATTGCATGTGTTTTAATTCATTCAAGTACTATGATTTGCTGAGATATTGGTGCTGTTTAGAGATGGGAGAATTGAGGCACAGTGAAATTCAGTTACTTGCCCAGGATCAAATAGCTAGTAAATGGCATAGTTAGGAAATTTGAATGTGCTCTTATACCACTATTCTCTGTCTTTCTGTATCTGAATCTTTGTTTGCCTGTATAATTATAGTAGCTTCTGAGAAGTGTATTACTGGTTTGATGTGTAAAGACTTAATTGCATTCTTCCACTTTCTACCTCCCACCCCCCAAAAGAATTGTAACAGTGGCTTATATAAAGAAAATAGGTGTATGTCCATGGGAAGTAACTGCATCACAGAAAGTGGTATCAGGTACTTAACATAATTCTGTTGCTTTTATATTTTTCAGATAAACCACACAATCCTATGGTAAATGCTGGAGCAATTGTTGTGACTTCATTAATAAAGGTAAACTGTTGATGTTTTAATCTAGTAATATTTTTAAATACTAAGGCATAAATATGAACCTTATGTAGAATTGTGAAAAGTTTTCTTTTGGTGTTAAGTTAATCTTATGGTATAAGGTTAGAATTTTTATTTATTTCAAAATAAATGATGTAGTTTCAAGGGCAGAATTAAAAACAGATGACTCATTATAAATTCTAACACTTACTCTTGACCTGAAGATCTGGCAGAAATTCAAAAAGAAGTTTCTGTTGAACAGTAGTCACAGTTTTTCTTCTTAAAGTTTTAATATTTTTTTCTTTCTCTTTTTGGCTCTTCTAGAATGAACAGATATAAACAGAATTAACAGCATGTTACTGTTTGATGTTTGTCATCAGCATATGTAGGGACAAATGTTCTGGTACTTTGTGTTAAAGACAAAGTACATTTACCCTTGAATATTCTCAAGTCCTTGACTTTCATGAACTGTAATCACAGTTTTCATTTGAACTTGTTTCATTTGTTTTACTTGAATCGTAAATAAGACTTATTCCAATTATTAAGTTATTTTATTTTTCCTACTCTTTGGTTTGTTTACACTGTATGTTTTCTTGTTAAGTGTCTAGTTTGCCTTAATAATTGGAAATACTAATGTTGTATTGAAATAAGTATTTGAAAATGGTTCTATTTTATGACACTGCTTAGGTTTTTAATTTCTAATTATAAGTTTCATTTATATTCAATTATGTTTCATTTGTGTTTGTAACATTTATATACTTTCTTCAGTAAATCTGTGCATATCTATTCATGGTTAAAGATAACATAGCTGTATGGCTTTGTAGATGCATTTCTGAGGATGAGATACCTTGGTTACTCAAGGAATGTTTGAATATAAGTTATACCCTTGGCCAATTAATAAAATCTCATCTAGTTTGTATGCTATAAATTCTCTTAACTCTCATGAATTTATTGTTGTTGATCATGAGGAAAAGCCTTTAAAATAGAGTAGTATCTTAAGAATGTATATGTTGTTATTTTGAAGCAAATGCTTTGTAAGTACTGGCCACTTAATCCTTGTAACTCCACTGACATAGATATTATAGCCAAGTATTATTTTTTAATGTAAGTAATTTTAGGCTATGGAAATTTTCAGTTTGCCCGTTATAACCTCTAGTTATTTGTTGCTGTTTAATATAAGAGAAGAGTTGTCAGTTTGAGATGAAAGAAACTACTTGTTTATTATAAAAAGTTATGAGTATATGATAGGCATAGTCATGCCTTCAGGTAGCTTACAGTACAATGTGAGGTATATACCAGTAAATGGACCCTTACAATGAAATACTACAGTGAGAGAAAAGTTTCATTAATAATTGTTCAGATTTGCACATGTAACTTAAATTAGAAGTAAGGAAAATTATGATAATAAAAGGTATGCATTAGTGCTTGATGAGAAAACCACTAGAATGGTTCTAACCCTTTTTTGGGTCTTCCAGAAAAAATGTTCACATACCATGATTTTATATGAACTGTAGGGAGTTCACAGACCCTTTGAAGCTGACCCATGGATCTCAGTTTAAGAACTTTTACACTGGAGAGAGATTAACATAGCACACCAATAGTATTTTCAAGAAAGGACATATGTAAATGATTAGTAGCAGTCTTGCTTAACTGCATGCAGTTAAACATCTTTTGTTTAATGATTCATGGGCTTAATATACTACACTGAAATGCTGCATGTGAGAAATGCATGTCTGGTCATACCACATCATTACTTTATAAGTTTCACTTACCATGTTCAATCATACACCATAAATTATATATTGAGCCACATTAATATAAGTACTGAGAAACAGTTCAAAAAACACACATATACAGCATAAGTGTGGTTGTATCTAACTGTGCATTTAACTGAGTCATCTTGTCTTTACAAATTTGATCTAAAATTATAAATTTAGAAAAATTTACTGACAAAGTTGGAAATGAAGCTTTGGGGTATGTTCATATTTAAGGTCACTTTATTTGAATTTTTCTGTTTTATTTTTAGATGGTGTTTCACAAGTTTTATGTTGTGTTTTTTTTTTTTTTTAATGAAGTTCATCTAAATCTTGGAGGGGTAAGCTTGACATACCTCTGTGTAAAATTGTCCCAGAATATAATACTTTTCTTGGACTCTTTAAAAAAAAAGTCGAAATTTTTATAAACACCTGTCTGTGATCTCTGCAGATTATATGATCACATAATATTTATAAATTGGTAGTTGAAGCTGAAGTAATAAAACCATAGCTGAAGGGGTTTTCAAGCTCAGCCCTCTTACTCTATAAATAGGTAAAATGAGGAAATAGACTTGATAGGTTCTAACAACAGTGGACTTGGCTTAAGCTAAATCTCCTGATTTTCTGTTTGCTGTTCATTCAAATTCACACTGCCATTTTTAATGTAACTGTTTGCTGTTTTCTTGATGACATCTTCGTCTTTACCTAGCATAGTTAGATTGTCTAAAAAGTTGAGAAATATTATTTTCCTTATTTCACTTATACAGAAGATACCAGTTTATTGAATTAGAAGTCAGTCTCATTTTTAATGAGTGTGTATAGTCATTCTTTGGACATTAGTCAGTGCTTGTTATCTGTAAGGAACTAGGCCTCTTATCAAGGAGCTTACACTTTGAGTACCTGAAGTGTGGCTCTTATACCTTGGCTACTCAATGTGAATTCTGTTTTTTAACTGATGACCTTAAGGTTATTTTTTTCTTTCAAAATTCAAGACTTTATTATGATGCTATTAAAATATTTTCTTCATGTTATCCCCCTCCCCCCAAACACATAAATTAGTAGAGTCTTTAGTAAGACTCTTTATTTCATAATTTTGTAGTATTGATATTTTTTCCTTGTAGGATTGGTGGTGATCCTCAGGAAATGGGGGACGAGGCAGAGCAGATGTTCAAAAGGATTAGCAGATTGTGGAAAAAAGGAGGATTTGGACAGAAGGAACCTGTTGCATAAATTCTTAACTACTAAACTTGTAGGAAAACTCCAATATTTAAAATTTTAAACAAAGCTATATAGGTAAATACCTTCATAAAAGAAAATGTCATTTTTGTACTTAAAATGCACATAATTTAAAAAACCATGAAGGTGCTAACCTCTTTCTCTCTGTGGTAGCTGCTAAACTTAAAGGAATATTTTTTGATGCAGTTTGTTATATTTGATGATGATGATAATGTGGTTGTTTGACTTAAAGGAAACAGTAAAAATAAATTTGAAAGCACAGTTGTTCTGGATGAAACAGGAGTATCCTTACATTATTTTTTAATCTCAGTTTCAGTTTAAAGGTTAAGATCTTGTGATAATTTGAAGGCTGGGTGGGAAAATTAGGGCAATGTATTAAAATTATCACACTTCTACTTTTTTATTTTAAAGGTAAAGAGTAAATTGCATTGTCTTATATGTTTGTACCTCAGTACTACTGGTGATTTCTGGTTTTTGTCATCTGAATAACTTGATTTCTCTTCTTTTTTTTAGTCCAAAGTATTTTTGAGTTTAAATTTTTGGAGGTTTTTCCCTGTCTTTTTTTTTTTTTTTAATTAATCATGCTCCATAAAAAATCAAGGCAAATGTTGTTAGTATGTATGGAGTGTTCAGTTTGGTCATGTTGACCATGACTTGTTACACGGGAGGCAGTTTGTGACTCTGGGGTGCAATGGATGATGCCTTGAACTTGGTAACAATAAGAAAGGATTGTAATTGACTTATATTTACTTCATGTTTCTATCAATAGATATGCTTGGGGTTGGTAATTGGTATCAATTTCTGTTACTTTATTTTTAGGGTTAATCTATGGAAGTACTAGATTTAGAACAGTATTTTTTACGTGTAATAATCTGTATTAATCCTCCACCTATTATTTAGCTTTAAAGCATTTTCTTTGGCTAGATTAAGCTAAGTGTTTTATAAAATCATTTTTAGTTACCTCTTTTTGCCTTTTTCTTCTATGTCTTTTTTCCTTTTTGATTTAATTTTCAATTAGCTTCTATACCTCTATACTTTATGAATGAATCAAGTGACTTAGAAAATTGTGATTGATGTGTTGACTTTAAATGAGTAATATTAAATTTATTGGCACATGTCCCTATTTTTAATGATTTTTCACCTGTGCTGTGATATATAGTACATGATTCAGTACATGAGTATATTGCAAAAACAGATTGTAAAACTACTCTAATATATTTATTTTAGTTCTTTTAATAGCCAATGTTAAAACTCTTTATCAAATTTTAATGGCCAGTGTTAATACGTCTTTATTAAATTTTTATTCATAAAAGTTTTCCTCAATGGAATGTAAATTCTTTAACTTGATAGGTACATTTATCAAAAAATTTTCAGGGTCTGATTACTAACCTTCTCAAACATAAACCACATGGCTTGCATTTTAAAAGTTTTGTGGTAAATGGGTTAGATGTTTTGGTAAATGTATTTTGTCCAACGTATCTTTTTTATGTTTTCCTACTGTATATAATATAAAGATATATATCTAATAATGCTTGTACAGTGACTTAACACTGAAATAAACATATCCCTAGGCATGGGAATATTTTTCCAATATATAGAGGGGCATTGATATTAAAACTATCAGTTTCCAAGTCTGTTTCCTTTTGTGCCTTTTCTTAAAATTAATCTGTCTTTGGTCCAGTTTTCCCCATATTTTCCAAAAGAAAGGCATACTTCTCATGTCCCAAATTTTACTGTGGTGCACTGCTTCAGATTGTAAAAACTTCTTGGGCACCATCAGAAGAGAACATTTTAAAAGACTGTAGTTATGGTATTGCTGATGTGAATTACTGTAATCACTATAATGACTGGGAACAAATCTTATATACCAGGTTGTTTCCAGTGTTTGGTTTCAGCAGAAGGGAAGAGGATCTGATCAAGTTGTTAGTTAATAAGAACATTAAATGTAGTTTTTGAAGATATATTTTACTGTGTGACCTTTGTGTGTAATGAGATAAATGTGCAAAGGATTGAGTGATACTGTTACAACAAAACCTTTCTGATTTCCATCTACTCATCTGTTGTCAGCAAGATTTCTCAACTTTTACATCTGTAAAAATTCAAAATAAGAGAATTAAACTTTTTATTCTAACAATTAAAATATCCACTGTTATATGAACTAATTAAAAATCAGTTACTATTTAAAAAATATTCTAAAGGAAATTCTAAATTTCCTTTAACTTTATATGAAAAATTTCAAATGTAACACAGAATAAACAATAGTATAACCAGCTGCCATCCACCCATTCCTGGCTTCAATTTTCATAACATTTGTTCCTTCACTGTACCCCACTACTGGAGAAATGATTTTTTTTTTTTTAAGAGTTTGTTTTGCTTTGGCGGGATGGTACAGGGGTAGGATTTACTTTAGGTTATTTGGTATGTGTATGTGTGTTTTTTTCTAACAACTGTGCAAATAAACTTTATGCTGTAAATTTTTCAAAATTAGAATGACATAATGATTACTAGATTCCATATATCCCTGGGGTATATGAAACCTTTACAAGAGATGACAGGGGCAAACACATCTTATCAACTTAAATGCTATTTCTAGGTAAATAATAAAAAGAAACATTAATCAAGTACTTTTATGATTAAATGGGGAAGTTTTGAGTAGAGATTTCTTGAGTCAACACAATCATTTAAATATTTTGCCTATTTACATAATCTGCCAGAACATTTCAGATAGTTTACCCAAAATGTTATATGATGATAGACATTGACAAATATCAGTTGCTTCTTAAAAATACCAGTTGTTTCTGAAAAATAGCATAGA
>NW_011495032.1:13602511-13606966 GCF_000754665.1 Bison bison bison
CCTAATTGTACATTAGTTTAGTAAGCTGCAAAGTAGATCAACAACATGACTGTAGTCAAGAGTTGAGACAGTTTTTGCTTGTTTTTTTTTAAAAATTAAACATGACAGCTAAACAAAGAAAGTACAGTTTAGGTCAGAGTATGAAAGTTCAATATAATTTGTTTATTTTACATTGATTAATTGTATAACCAGTAATTATCCATGTGACATCCCTATGCAAATGATGACAATTTTTTCCAAAAGAGTTGTTTTTTGTGCTTTTTCAAAGGTTGAAAAGGTTTTTGTGGTTTAAATGTTGTTACATATTTTACAGCATTAGGATCTATGGAATATTTTGACAACTGCAACAGTTCAATGAAGTTGGTAATTTCTTCTTTTAATTATTTTTCATTGAACAGCTTTGGAGTTACATTTCTACATTTTGATTTCTGGTGTATTATAAAGAAAGAAAACTTATGATATGTCAAAGGACACTTTAGAGGAAATACAAAGATAGTGATTACAGTATGGCTGTAACTATATTATCCTTAACTTGTTTAATTTGTTAATTCCTGATTTTGAAGAAATAGTGTGGTGGTCTTTCCAGCTACTGATTTGTATATGTGATTGCACATTCTTTCTCAAATAAGTTGATTTGTTAAGTTTTCAGATTATCAGCCACATCCTAATCCACTTGTATAGTGGAGAATGAACCTGGCTTTATTCAATTAAATAATACTCTGGTACTTCCCCCCATCCCCTTGTAATAAAACTTTAAATTGTATTGTTTTGGGTTTTTTGATGGCAAAGTTAAAATTTTCCAGTTTTCAAATTTTAGTTGTCAAATTACTTCATTTTAAACTTGTTTTAAAAATTAGAGATGTATTGTTTCTTTTGGGTGCATATCACCAATTAATACGTTTGATTTCAGATCTACAACTTACTGCTTTGTAAACTTCGCCGAGGTAAAATGAAACCATTTGGCTACTTGAACTGATCTACGTTACATAGATTTTTCCTATTGACATTTTCAGTAGCAGCTAACTTGTCAGAAATAGAAGTGATGAAACAATACATCCTCCATTCTCTGAATTGGCCTAATGCTAAATACAAATGTAGCTAATTTTTTTAGACTATGAAATAGATTTTTTTAGTTCAAGTATTGCTATAACAAGTGAGATATTAAAGGTAGAATCTCTCTACATTAGTAAAGTGTATCCAGAATGTATACCTATACTAGCATTGTAAAAGATTAGTTTTGCAACATAACTTATTTTCTAACTCTAATACTGGCTTAAGGTTTAAGAAATACAAGTATTTCTACTTATATTTTTAAAATATAAGTAGGTTGTTCTTAATTGAAAACCATAATATATATATGCTTAATTCTTTGCTAAGGGTGAAACTTTATTTTAAGTTTTTTTTAATGTGAAATCAAATAATAACATACATTCTAGCAGATTATGGTGTTATGAAAGATAAGGGGATTTGAGGAATTTGTATTTAAAATTCTGTAACTTTGGGTTGGGAAGTTATACTTAAAATAAAGCATTCCCTTTGTAATTCAGATCCATTCTCAACATGCAGGTATTAATGTAGGGACATGTAAAAAAAGATTATATAAATATTAAATTACCTTATGAGTATATCCTAGATTTAAAAGTACTAATGCACAGTATATTAATTATAAAAGATAGCAATTTGGAATTTTAATATAATATTCACTTAAAGCTTAACTGTGATGGAGTCTATATTAACATTTATGTCTCATTTCTTTGCAGCAAGGAGTGAATAATGCTGAAAAATTTGACTATGTAAGTATAATATAGAACTCAGTTTTCATGCTACATTCTCTGTTTTGTTTTTTGATTACTAATAGTTTCTCATTTTGGTTTATAGGTAATGCAGTTTTTAAATAAGATGGCTGGTAATGAATATGTTGGATTCAGTAATGCAACGTGAGTCTGATTTTTTATTTAGGCTTTTGTGATAGGTTAGATCTCTTGAAATTTTTAAAATCTAAGCCACAGAATTTATTTTAAATACTCTTTTCTGACTTAATGTATATAATACTTCAGTGTGTTCCCTGGTAGCTCAGATGGTAAAGAATCCTCAAGAGATGCAGGTTCAATCCCTGGGTTGGGAAAATCCCCTGGAAGAGGGCATGGCAACCCATTATTCTTGGCCTGGAGAGTCCCATGGACAGAGGAGCCTGGAGGGCTACAGTCCATAGGGTTGCAAAGAGTCGGACACGGCTGAAGGAGCTTAGTACGCATACACACACACACATCAGTGAACAAATACTTATTTAGAATTTGGTCATTAGAGAGAAATGTGTGATTTCTAAATCACCTGAGGGAGAACACTTAAAGTACCTTTTACTACTTTTTATAAACTTCTTGTGAGAAAGCATGTAATTAGAAGAGACCCTAAATTTATGTCAAGTGACTGACACTTTCTCCATTTTTTCTTTGCCTATAATGCTTATCTTCCCTCTGGTAATCTCTCTGTGCCTGGCTAACTTGATTTTTGCCCCAACATTTTATTTTGAAATTTAGAAATCTATAGAAAAGTTGAAACAACAAATAATGAAAATCTGGACATCTTTCACTTATGTTTTCTGATCAGTATTTTGTCTCATTTGCTTTTTTCTCAACCTGTTTCTCTCCTTAGATGGACAATTTAAAACAAATGTGCATCTCTTCACACACACATGTACATGTATATAAATATACATATATGTGAGGTAGTTTTTTGTCTTTTTAAAATGGAACAGTCCTCCTAACCTAGACCCTTGCTTTTTAAAATTTTATTAAATGGCTTTTTCTTTTTGTCTTGTCAGTGGAACATAAATTAACTTTTTCTGTGAAGGAGGAATAGATAGTAAATATTTTGTATTTGTGGGCCATATGGTCTCTGTTGCAACTGCTCAGCTCTACTCTTTTAGTAGAAAAGCAAGCAGTAAACACTGTGAGGATGTGTTTCAAAAAACCTTATTTATAAAAGCGTGGACCAGATATGGCCCATTGGCTTTCCCCATTTTGAATAGGATTGTTTCCTAGTGATTAGACAAGGCTTAAACATTTTTGGCATGAAAACTAAACTTAGGTGTTGCTTTGTATTTCATGTTGTCTGCCTTACCAACTTTTATTCATCAGCTAAGTGTCTTTCCCAGGAAGTTTTTTTATTAATCTCATCTCACCTTTCTTCTGTGCTCTCATATTACCATATTTTATTGAACTTATTCTACAATTCTGTCTCTTTTTGCCTCATCATTGCCATTAGACTTTGACCTTAATTCCTACATAGAGTGTCTTCCAAATCATTTCTGTATTCCTGTTATCTAGTGGATAGTAAGTACCTGATACAATGTTTGATGCACAGAACTATGTGTTAGGCACTGTGATCATTCCTTAATATAGTTAGTTGCCAAGTATGGCAAGTTGACAGGTTTATTTCCAAGAACTTTGTCATATCCAGCATTGTTTTTCTGACCATGGAAATATTCAGATATGCAGTTAGAAGGAGCTGTCCACCCCTGATCAGTAAAAAGAATGTCGTATACAGTTGCTCTTTAAGCAGCAGCCTTCTGAACTCTTTGAGGTTGAGCTCTCAAATGTACCATAGATAACTGTGGTACTTCCCAAACTGCTCTTTTCTCTAGGGATCCCCATGTCAGTTGATATTGTCATCTTTTCTGTAGACTGTGCTAGAAATCTAGGATTTGTATCAGACTTTACCCTGTTTTTCCTCTTCCCATTAGGTTGGAAGATTGCCCAAGTGCTTTTATATTTGATCGTACCTCTCCTTCCATTCCTGTCATCACTGCCTAGTTAAGACCTCTTGTAGCTCTCATTAACACTAGTCTCCTAATAAATCATTCATCCTTTCTTTTTCTCCTTTCCCAAACTGATGGCAGAATTATCCTTCTAAAATGTAGACCTGATAAGGTAACTTGAAAGCGTTCAAGCTTTCATTTTGTAGGCAATCAGGAGCCATTGCACTTTTTTAGCATTTATCAGTCTTGATATTAAAAGATGCTTACGCCTTGGAAGGAAAGTTATGACCAACCTAGACAGCATATTCAAAAGCAGAGACATTACTTTGTCAACAAAGGTCCGTCTAGTCAAGGCCATGGTTTTTCCAGTGGTCATGTATGGATGTGAGAGTTGGACTATAAAGAAAGCTGAGCACTGAAGAATTGATGCTTTTGAACTGTGGTATTGGAGAACACTCTTTGAGAATCCCTTGGACTGCAAGGAAATCCAACCAGTCCATCCTAAAGGAGATCAGTAAAGCTGAACCTCCAGTACTTTGGCCACCTCATGCGAAGAGTTGACTCATTGGAAAAGACTGATGCTGGGAGGGATTGGAGGCAGGAGGAGAAGGGGATGACAGAGGATGAGATGGTTGGATGGCATCACTGACTCAATGGACATGGGTTTGGGTGGACTCTAGGAGTTGGTGATGGACAGG
>NW_011495032.1:13607066-13635132 GCF_000754665.1 Bison bison bison
CATGGGGTTGCAAAGAGTCAGACACGACTGAGCAACTGAACTGAACTGAATCTTGATAATTTGGTTTTAGTCTCCTTTGTTGGTTTGGTATTTTTCCACTCTTTTCCATGAAACTGTTTCCCAGACACATCAGAATATTTGCATCCTTCAATGAAGTCTTGTCTTTTATAACTTTGTTCATACTGTATTATTTGCCACTGCCCAGACTCCCCAGAAATTTGTTAATCCAGCAAATGCTGTTAGGCCCATTTCATGTGTCTTAGTTAAATTTCCATAGATTCCCTCAGTTGAAATTGACTACTGTTCTTTTAGGGAAGCCAGAAGATACTAAGGGTAAATTTTAATAATTGAATATTTGGTAATTTAAAAATTAGCTTCTTAAGTCACAAAATATGAAGACTAGAAAGGGCCTAGTTCATTTCAGTTCTTTTACAGCTGGGAAAATTAATGCAGAAAGAATTATTACTTAAATGACATGCCCAAGGCCACATAGCTGACCTGTTGACAGAACCGGGACTAGAACCCAGCAGCCTTGACTCTTTCTAAGGGTCAGTGTTCTTTATACTGCACTTTGCTATTCAGATTAACCTACAGAACAATCATGCTTTTACAGAGGGTATATAAATAGAGCAAATGTGTTTTTTTTTCTTCTAGGTTTCAGTCTGAAAGAGAAAGTGGAGATCGAAATTTTGCAATAGGATATTACTTAAAGGAAAAAAAGGTTTTTGAATTTTGCTTCTTTTTCAGATTATTCCTTCATTTAATAAAATATAGAGAGATATATACTAAAAACAATAGCTTTTAAATAACTACCTATAACTAACATGCAGAAGTTTTTGCAAAACACTCTTCAATTAATACTATCAAAGTATTAATATTATTCAAGCAGGTTGTATTTGGTAGCATTCAAATATTTGCCTAGTTACATTAATGCAGATTTTGCATAAGGATTGGTCTATTTTTCAAAAGTATAACCCTTGACTATTGTCGGTTATACTTGATTTTTAAATTTTAAGTGTCTGGTCCAGTAATTTGGTTCATGAATAATGAATCAATTTATTATTGTCAGTTAAACTAGTATCTTGAAATATATATGTGATATTACTTTGATTTATTCTTCATTATTTCGTGTTTGCACTCTTATAGATTGTGTCCTATTTTGTTCTCAGAGTGAAATGTGTGTATATTTTAAATTTAATCTCCATGTATCTTCTTTGTGTGCATTTTTTTCCTGTGTGCTTGTGTTTTCAATTGCCCATTTATTTTTTCAGTGTTTCCCAGAAGGCACAGACATGGTTGGTATATTGGACTTCTATTTCCAGGTAACTTACTTTAACTGTATGAACTATGTATATAAATGGATATGTATATACCCACTATGTATATATGTATATAACTGTGTATATATGTATATAATGTGTCACATTTTTTAGAATAGAAATGCCTCTGTGAAATCTTGGCTCTAGGCCAAGAGAAAGTCATTTCCCATTAACTTTAGGGGAAAAGTCCTTGTTAAATGCAGTCTTATGCCTGTAATATCTTAGAATATAACAGGGAAATGTTTTTTTCTATAAAAACATTATATCTAAGGAGTATGAAAACTAATGTACAGCTCCAGCAATTGCTTCTCTTTATTATAAACTAAGCACTGTTTTCTTAGTTTTAAATTTTTCTTTGAAAGAGTTACTTGTTTATTTATCAAAAAGTTCACATTCAGCATTCTAAAGTGGCATATTCTGTTTGTTTAGTTCATTTCTACAGTGTCACATAGTGGATTTTCTAATAAGTTAAAGTAGCTTTCCATATTCATGGCGGAGAAGACCATTTACGTATCTTCCGTGGTATAGAATTGAAGTTAAGATAGTCATCCTTAGAAGAAGAAATCCTTTTCCTCCTGTCATGTTTTCAGTTCATTCTTACAGATTTAATACCATTGGTGCTTCTATACTTGAACTTGGCCAAGAAGTGATCCATTGGTGCTTCTAATGAGTTTGTAGTGTACTTAATAGCTACATAGTAACTAATTATTGTTAATTTCTGTGTCACCTAACATTTGCCTGGCTTTACTTTTTAAGCTTCTTTAATTTTAACCTTTTAGTAATCTTAAAAAACAAGTAAGGAAAGTTGATAATGAAGTAGATCTTGATAGAAATCCAAGTCTCAGCTTGTCACCTGCCCAGTGTGAAGAACTATGACTTGGTAATCCAGACTGTCAACAGAAAATCAAAATCTAACCTGGCCACTTTTTAGCCATGTGACTTGGTTCCAGCTGCTGAACCCTGGCTTCATTATCTGTGGCATAAGCTTGATCTAATTTCCTGCATTACTTGGATGAGTTTGTAAGATGTATATGAAGCTTCTTTGCGGCTATAACATGTTATATTAAGTTCAGTGTCATATTTATCCAATGGCCCTTATTTTTTCCCTAGCCTGTATGGATTTCTTCCATATGTTAAAGTTTCTTTTCCTTTGGTACACATATTTGACTGTTACAGCTTAGGTACTAGTAATCTACTGTGAAATTTCATGCTTAAGGGCAGAAATCAGGAGACAGCCATGGAAAATTTAATTGCTCTTTTGGAGAAGGACTGCATCTAACTGAACATCTGTCAGGGTACCAGGAGAGTACTCTTAAATTGGGTTTTGTCGAATTGGAAGTATCACCTTATGACAAACAAAATTTCCATTAATACTAATTATAAATTAGGAATTGGTCATTGAGTTCAAATATTTTTTCTTTTAGAAAGCTTTTCATAATTAAATCACCTTTACTATACGTCTTTGCTGTGTGGGTCTGTGTTATAGGTAGATTCAGTAGTTTTAGAGAAATAGAGAAGGGGTTTTAATATAATGAGGCAAAAGTAAAAACCAGTCAAAAAGTGGCCCCTAATCAGTTCTCTGATTCATTGCAGTTAATTAGTTTCCCTTATTGCTATTTCCAAACCCTTTTGTGCCTCTGATAGATCTTGAATTATGAGTAAAGAATATTGTAAGTTGAGAACTCAGTCTTTTCTTCTTCCTATCTTCTCTTTCTCTTCCACTTTCACCTCAGTTTTGGTTGCTGTTAATGAAATTAAAGCAGCATTTATTAATTGTTGTAGTTTTATGGGTAAATTTGGATTTGGTTTGGTAAACTATTTCCATTATTTTGATTGTATTGGAATGCAAAAATTTTACCCTACAGTGTGCTTGGACTTTGCTTTTTTAATTCATTATACCATATCCAGGAATCATAGTCAATATCAAATAGCTATTTGAATGTTAATAAGCAGTGTAAAAGCAACAAATTTGGTTTAGGCACACAGAGCATTCAGGCTAGAACTTAGATTTTTTCCTGTAGTCCTTTGTGTGTTGCCATATAAGGATACTGAGCTTTATTATAGGCAAGATGGCAGATATTTTTTTCCTTAAAGTAGCAATTTTTCATGTAGATGCTAAGTATCATAATACCTATGTATGTTGCTTTATTTTAAAAATAGGTCATCCCTCTGTTTTCCCTGTTGAGTTAAAAATAATTATGTTTATATATCCTACAGAAAGCATTAATATTTAAGCAAGCTTGAATATCACACATGAGGCAATTTACAGTTCTTAGTGCTAAAGGTCTAGCTCTTCCTATCCTAGTTCTGCCATTGAAAGACTGAATTAACTGGTGAATTAGGAGAAACGTTAAAGGGGCTGGGACATTGTTCAAATTTAAATCTTTGTGTAATGACATCAGATTATCCCTTTGGAAAAAAGATTTCAGATCTCTATGAAATACTAGATAAAATCGATTGTCTGAGAGGTCAACTGTACTAAAATAATGTGAGTCTAAATTTTTAGAATTTAATTTTTTCTTCCTTTTAGCTGTGCTCCATCGAAGTAACTTGTGAGTCAGCTAGTGTGATGGCAGCAACACTGGCTAATGGTGGCTTCTGCCCAATCACTGGTGAAAGAGTACTGAGTCCTGAAGCAGTTCGAAATACACTCAGTTTGATGCATTCCTGTGGCATGTATGATTTCTCAGGGCAGTTTGCTTTCCATGTAAGTAATTGTTTGATCTTAATTTCTCTGGCAGGAAACTAGTCTGGACTAGCTTCTTTTTAAGATGCAGTTTGAACTTTGCCTCTAGAGCTGTCCATTAATTTTTGAGAGAGAGGCTTGTTCTCAAGGTTAATTTGTTACGGAATTAGTAAGAAATAGAGTTAAGCAGTCTATGACATGTTCTTAAGAACTTGAAGTTTAATCTATAGGTCCTTTTCACTTTTATTTTAAGGCATTTCACTGTAGAAGCTTAGTACAGACTTTACTTTTAGTTACTAGTATTTAATATTGTGTGATTAGGTACCTCAGGAATTCTTTAAGTTCAGAAAGAGTGCATGCATAACTGTGGTGTTCAGCATCTTTGTTTACAACCATAGCTGTTTTAAAGGATTTAAAGTGTATTCAAGTTAAAACTTAAAAATACATTCCTTTGAGCTCTGTTGTGCATTTGCCACTTGTGAAATGTTAGAGACTTCTCTTATTCCATTCTATATCAAGTTGTAATGCCCTAAAATTTTATTTTGAAAATGTTAAACATAGAAAAATTGGTGCATTATCATATGATACCACTTTTGTATAGAATCTTAAAAAAAAAAAGATACAAATGAAATTGTATACAGAATAGAGAAACAGCCGCACAGACACAAGGACCTGTTTACTGTATAGTACAGAGAACTATACTCAATATTTTATAATAACATATAGGGGAAAAGAATCAGAAATATATACACACAGACACATACAGTAAGTCCCTTACATATGAACAAGTTCTGTTCCAAGAGCAAATTTGTGAGTGCAACAGAGATAGTGTAGGTACCCAAGTAACACATTTGGCTATATAGTACTGTACTATAATAGGTTTATAATATTTCTCATACAAATAATACATAAAAAACAGTAAAACATTTTTAATCTTACAGCACAATAAAGTGTAGTAGTACAGTACAACAGCTGGCATAAAGGGGCTGGCGTAGAGTGAACAGGCAAGAAGAGTTACTGATTGGAGGGGTGGGGAAATGGTAGAGCTGAAAGATCACTGGCAGTAGGAGATAGAGGGCAGACTATGGTTTCACTCAAGTTTGGCGTTGGTGACACTGGTTCTGCCTCCTTGCTGGAATCAAATGCACATTCACGTCTTGGAAAGCTTGCAACTTGAAGGTTTGTATGTAGGGGCCTTACTATATGTATATCTTAAACAATTTGTTGTATACCTGAAACTAACACAACATTATAAATTAACTGTTCTTTAATAAAAAATAAATGTACCTGGCATTCAACTTCAGTAATTATCATGAGCAGTCTTATTTCATCTTTTATTACACCTACTTCCCCTACCCTTTTATAGTTAAGTATGTAATTCTAAATGATAAGGACTCTAAAAAGTCCACAGCAACATTATTACCTATAAAAACCTAAAAAGGATTTTGACCTTTAATATCATCAAGGTATTTAGTCAATAATGGAAAAGAATATGAGAAAGAATATGTATATTTATAATTGAATCACTTCGCTGTACAGCAGAAAATAACAACATTGTAAATCAACTGTACTAAAAGTTTAGTCAATGTTCAGATTATCTGGATGATCTTAAAAATCATTATTCCATAGTTTATTTCACTTGAATGCAAATAAGGGCTATCCATACATTGTGATTGTTGTGTGTCTATTATTTTTTTAAAAAATCTATACTCTCCCCTTTAACCTACCTCTGTTTTCTTATTTTTAAATGAAAAAAAAACTGGATCATTTTTCATGTAGTTTGTCAGAGTATTGGAAGGGTGGGGAAATGGTAGAACAACTCTCCCATTGTTCCTGGTATTTGCTGTAAATTAGTAGGTTCTCTTCAGGTAATTATTTTGTTTTGCTGCTTTTGTGCAAGATTACTTCTAGTAAGAGGTCCGAATTGTTAATAAACCATTAGTAAAACACTGTCCTGATGACAGTAATTTTGTCTTTTATCATAGTTGGTGTCAAATTTTACATAATGTAAACTTAAATGTTTTGAAGAGGATTAATTTAAATGAGTACCATCTTATCTCTATTCTTTAGAATTTCTCTGCCAGTATACCACAGAGAATCATCTTGGAAGAGATAATTTCTCCTTGTTTTTGTAACTGTCTTTTCATTTACTAGATTACAAACGTATTGGTAAATATTAGGTTGGTACAAATGTAATTGTGGTTTTGGACCCTGAATTTTAAATCATTATAATTAGGCTCAAACACATCTTTATTAATCAAAGTAGGAACTATTACAATCAACACATTTTTTGCCAATGAAAAATAAATTTATTCCTGTAGTGTAAAAATCCATGCTTTGGGATTTGATAAACATTTGGAGAGCATTTTCTGCTTCCTGCTGGTTGTGGAAGTGTTTTCCCTGCAAAAAGTTAATGAGATGCTTGAAGAAGTGGTAGTCTTATTGGCGAGGGTCAGGTGAATATGGCAGATGAGGCGAGATTTCGTAACCCATTTCGTTCAAATTTGAAGGCTTGGTTGTACAACATACCGTCAGGCATTGTCATAGAGGAGAATTGGGCCCTTTCTGTTGACCAATGCTGGCTGCAGGCATTGCAGTTTTCAGTGCTTCTCATCCATTTACTGAATATACTTCTCAGTTATATTGATTTCACCAGGGTTCAGAAAGTTGTAGTGGATCAGACCTGCACGAGACCACCAAACAGTGACCATGACCTTTTTGTGGTGCAAGGTTGGCTTTGGGAAGTGTTTTGGAGCTTCTTCTCAGTCCAACCACTGAGCTGGTTGTCGCAAGTTGTTATATACAATCCACTTTTCGTTTCATGTCAAAATCCGATCAATAAATGATTCACTGTTGTTGCATAGAATGAGAAGATGACACTTCAAAGATTTTTTTGATTTTTGATCAGTTCATGAGGCACCCACTTAAGAAACTTTTTTCACCTTTCCAATTTGCTTCAAATGCCGAATTCCATAGAATGGTCAATGTTGAGTTCTTGGGCAACTTCTCGTGTAGCAATGAGGATCAGCTTTGATGATTGCTCTCAGTTCAGTTGTGTCCGACTCTTTGCGACCCCATAGACTGCAGCATGCCATGCCTTCCTGTCCATCATGAACTCGCAAAGTTTACCCAAACTCATGTCCATTGAGTTGGTAATGCCATCCAACCATCTCATCCTCTGTCGTCCCCTTCTGTTCCCGCCTTCAATCTTTCCCAGCATCAGGGTCTTTTCAAATGAGTCAGCTCTTTGCATCAGGTGGCTGAAGTATTGGAGTCTCAGCTCCAACATCAGTCCTTCCAGTGAACACTCAGGACTGATTTCCTTTAGGATGGACTAGTTAGATCTCCTTGCAGTCCAAGGGACTCTCAAGAGTCTTCTCCAAAACACAGTTCAAAAGCATCAATTCTTCAACACTCAGCTTTCCTTATAGTCCAACTGTCACATTCCATACATGACTACTGGAAAAACCATAGCCTTGACCGACAGACCTTTGTTGGCAAAGTAATGTCTCTGCTTTTTAGTATGCTGTCTAGATTGCTCATAACTTTTCTTCCAAGGAGTAAGCATCTTTTAATTTCATGGCTGCAGTCACCACCTGCAGTGATTTCGGAGCCCAAAAAAATAAATTTCCACTGTTTGCCCATCTATTTTCCATGAAGTGATGGGACCGGATGTCATGAACTTAGTTTTCTGAATGTTGAGCTTTAAACCAACTTTTTCACTCTCCTCTTTCACTTTCATCAAGAGGCTCTCTAGTTCTTCACTTTCTGCCATAAGGGTGGTGTCATCTTCATATCTGAGGTTATTGATATTTCTCCCAGCAATCTTGATTCCAGCTTATGCTTCATCCAACCCAGCGTTTCTCGTGATGTACTCTACATATAAGTTAAATAAGCAGGGTGACAATATACAGCCTTGACGTACTCCTTTTCCTGTTTGGAATTGAGAGAGATTTAAGGAACTAGATCTGATAGAGTGCCTGATGAACTATGGATGGAGGTTCTTGACATTATATAGGAGACAGGGATCAAGACCATCCCCAAGAAAAAGAAATGCAAAAAAGCAAAATGGCTGTCTGAGGAGGCCTTATAAATAGCTGTGAAAAGAAAAGAAGCGAAAAGCAAAGGAGAAAAGGAAAGATATACACATTTGAATGCAGAGTTCCAAAGAATAGCAAGAAGAGAGAGGTAAGAAAGCCTTCCTCAGTGATCAGTACAAAGGAAAACAATAGAATGGGAAAGAGTAGAGATCCCTTCAAGAAAATTAGAGATACCAAAGGAACATTTCATGCAAAGATGGGCTCAATAAAGAGCAGAAATGGTATGGACCTAACAGGAGAAGAAGATATTAAGAAGAGGTGGCGAGAAAAGACAGAAGAACTGTACAAAAAAGATCTTCATGACCCAGATAATTATGATGGTGTGATCACTGACCTAGAGCCAGAAATCCTGGAATGCAAAGTCAAGTTGGCCTTAGGAAGCATCACTTCCAACAAAGCTAATAGAGGTGATGGAATTCTAGTCAAGCTATTTCAAATCCTAAAAGAAGATGCTATGAAAGTGCTGCTCTCAATATGCCAACAAATCTAGAAAACTCAGCAGTAGCCACAGGACTGGAAAAGGGCTGTTTTCATTCTAATCCCTAAGAAAGGCAATGCCAAAGAATGCTCAAAGTACCACACAGTTGCACTCATCTCACGCTTGTAAAGTAATGCTGAAAATTCTCCAAGCCAGGCTTCAATAGTACGTGAACTGTGAACTTGCAGATGTTCAAGCTGGTTTTAGAAAAGGCAGAGGAACCAGAGATCAAATTGCCAACATCAGCTGGATCATCGAAAAAGCAAGAAAGTTCCCTAGAAAAACATCTACTTCTGCTTTATTGACTATGCCAAAGCCTTTGACTGTGTGGATCACAATAAACTGTGGGAAATTCTTCAAGAGATGCGAATACCAGACTACCTGACCTGCCTCTTGAGAAATCTGTATGCAGGTCAGCAAGCACCAGTTAGAACTGGACATGGAACAACAGACTGGTTCCAAATAGGAAAAGGAGTAAGTCAAGGCTGTATATTGTCATCCTGCTCTCAGTTGGTCATTGTCTATTTTTGATGGCCAACTACTGTGCTCCTTATCCTCAAGGCTCTCATCTCCTTTGCAGAACTGCCTAAACCACCACTGTACTATACGTTCATTAGCAGTTCCTGGGCCAAATGTGTTGTTAGTGTTGTGTGTTGTCTCCATTGATTTACAACCCATTTTGAACTCGGATAAGAAAATCACTGAAATTTGCTTTTTGTCTAACATGATTTCTTCCCCTGTCTAAAAGAAACAGCAAGTAATAAGTCACTGGGGCTTCCCCAGTGATTCAGTGGTAAAGAATTTGCCTGCCATACAGGAGCCACAGGAAATGTGTGTGTTCGATACCTGGGTTGGGAAGATCCCTTGGAAGAGCGCATGGCAATCCACTCCAATATTCCTGCCTGAAGAATTCCATGTACAGAGGAGCCTGGTGGTTCCTGCAGTCCCTGGGGTTGCAAAGAGTCGGACATGACTGAAATGACTTGGCACACATGCATGCTATAAGTCATTAACAAAAAGAAAAAAACATAAAGCAAGAAATGTACATTAAAATGATGTACAGCATTACCACACTTAAGAGTGTGTTCCAATATCAAATGGCAGAGTTCAGCAATGCAAAACTGCAATTACTTTTGCACCAATCTAATACTTATCTATGTTTTAATGTTGGAATGCTACTATATGAAAATACACTGTAATATTTTAACCAGTTCCCTTATTGTTGGATATAACTTTTCTTATTTTAAAATGTTAACATAAGTGTCTATTTTTTCAAACTATTTTCAGGTTGGTCTTCCTGCAAAATCTGGAGTTGCTGGAGGCATTCTTTTAGTTGTCCCCAATGTCATGGGCATGATGTGCTGGTCTCCTCCTCTGGACAAGATGGGCAACAGTGTTAAGGGAATTCACTTCTGTCATGTAAGCATATTTTCTTAATGAAAATAATGATCATATAAGTTGAGCCATCTGGTGGTTCTACTTTATTACTCATTTTCATAGTTTGACTGTTTGCATTCTCACTGCCAGTCTGTCAGTTACTCAATAGCCATGTTAGTGTTTGCAAAGGAGCTTTAAATTGCCTCTACCAGACAGCTCCCATATAATCATCCTCACAAATTACAAATTTGTCTGATGCTTAAGTTTTAATTTCATGGTTGTAATTAGTTTTCAGTTTCTAAAAGATCAGCAAAAGACATTAAACTTGGAGAAGTCATTTAAACCTCACCATAAGTGAAAGATTGAGTCTTTTTTTTTTTTTTAAAGGAAATAAGTACTGCGATTTAAAATTACTACTACTGTTAACTAGTTCAGTATCTTTATCTTCTGGTTTTATTTACATTTACTAATTCCTAGAGTCTGCACTGAGTATCGTAATTTTTTCTGCAGATCTTCCCTTTTAAAATACCAGTTGATTTTTCAGTTTTTTTAGTATTTTACAAAAACTAGAGAATGACATTGGATTCCTTATAGATTAAAATACATTGTAACCATAGTATTTCTTTACATTTTTGTGGTGCTATAGTTACTTGATAGAATAATTACTTCATGTGGCCTATTATTATAATGCCCATTTTACAGAAAATGAAAGTTACACATTTTGAGTGCCTGAGCCTTAAGATTATGGTAGTAAATTTTCAAATACCTGTAGTCCATGTCTTCTCGTTTTGACTTCGGTCTTCTTGATACATTATGCAGCTTTATTAACATGCAGTGGTACTTTCTTTGAGATAGTAGTTAAGTTGAACAGTATTAGTGAAATTTGTTAAAATATGGAAAAACAATAGCCATTGACTAAGCCAGTTTCTTATAATACCTGTTTTGTTTAATTACAGGATCTTGTTTCTCTGTGTAATTTCCATAACTATGATAATTTGAGACACTTTGCTAAAAAACTTGATCCTCGAAGAGAAGGTGGTGATCAGAGGGTAAGCAAAATTCTTATTTAGGTTATTATGTAACTTTTTTTGAGAGAGAAAATGAGGTTCACCAGTTTAAATAAAACTTACTTTAATTGTTAGTGGCCTCATATTTTCACTAATAACAAATGAGTAATGTTGAATTGTTGATGTTATCATCCTGGACATACATACTATATATTACTGTTTTATTTAAATTGAAACTGGTTAGCCTAGGAGCAGAGTTTCCTCCCCATTTTTCTGCTGTTTTAGCAGTATTTTTAAGAATTGACTCTGTTAAAAGGAAACATATTGGAAAGTGCTGCATGCCATAAAGAGAAAACCTATTTTTGCTCTTAATATTTGTCAGTTATAGTCTCAAAGTGAAGTTTATCTTTATGTGGATGGATATATAAGTGGAAAGGGGTTATAGTATTAGTGATAGACCTTATAGAGCTTCATAGTAAGTTTTATATGTCACTATAGATGAAGTATTTTTCTACAGAAAGTGTTTAATGCACTGTTCTGACACTGTTATTTTAAAGTGATATTTGTTTTTTATCAGTGTGTTTGACTTCATATTTTTGCACATATATACTCCTTTTTAAAGGAGTCAGGACTTAATTTCAGGAACAAGATTTTGTTTTTGTCTTTATTGTTGTTTACTGCATTAAGGGACTTGTTTTGAATTTAAATTCCTTTGTATCCCAAGTGGAAATGTTTAGAATAAAATTACCTAACTAGACTTGAAGCTAATATGTGCGAAGCACTTATAAGTAGAAAAAAATTTTAACACATACTAAGTAAATTTTCCTATCATTAGTTTCAAAGTGACTTTTAATAATACATGAGAATTATGCAAAGTTGACAAAAATAGAAACTTCCGTGGGCGTCAACATGAGTAACATGGAGCAAAACATCAAATGGTGGTGGGTGAAAATGCTAACAGATTTTAATAACATTCATCATTGAAAAATACCATTTTATAGCTTGGACCTTTCTTCACTCAAGTGCACTAATAAATTATGTATGTTGCTTGAACAACTAGCATTCCTTTGGACCATTGGACTATGAAAGTCTCCAACAAGAACTTGCTTTAAAAGAGACAGTATGGAAAAAAGTGTCACCTGAGTCAAATGAGGACATCTCTACAACTGTAGTATATAGAATGGAAAGTCTGGGAGAGAAAAGCTAAAGAAATGGGTTCTAGTTTCAGAATGTTCTTCATTTAACCTTTCAAACATCTTTAGTTTTTTTTGCATACTATATTTATTGAGTTTTTTGTGCTTTCAACCTTGGGTGCTGGAGCCATAAAGCTTTTTTTTTTTTTTAAGTCTTTGTGTAAAGTTAATAGATTAAAAAGTGGATTTGTCAGTCTTTTAAAAAGTATAAATAAAGCAGATTTACTTTTTTTTTTAATGAAAAATTTCTTTAAATTTTTTCTTGGTGTAATTAAAATTTTAACTATATGTAGTCAAATAATCCCATTTTAAAATAATAACAGAAATTTGTAATTTCTTGATTCTGAAACCCACACATTGAACTCATAAATTTCATCACATTTTTTTATTTTCCAGTTTTAAAATTGACATGGTGTCTCCAGTAGCAATATGAAGTATTTCTATGCTAAATACAAAAATAAAAAGCCATAATTATGATTTCCAAATTATTTAATATAGCAGCAGATAGATTTGCTTTACTTTTTTTTTTTGGCTTTAAATTTTTTAAAATTTATTTAAAATTTTATCAAACACTTTAAAATATCTTTGCTTTTTCACTTTCAACTCCTTTGTTCTGTCAGAATTGTTATGTACAGGGGTGTCTTATGTTACTAAAGCATTCCAGCCAAAGAATTTCTGATGTAAGATAATGACATGTTTCACTGTTAAAAACCTATAATGGTTACTCAGAAGGAGCAGCAGTGGCTGCCTTCCAAGTGAAATGTTTACCTGAACAGTTTTATTTTCATATTACCCACGTAACTTTTTCTGTGTTATATTTAAGTGTGAATGGTGAATTTTGGTTTTTAGCTTTTAATAATTATAATAATTTCACAAATGCTAATGAACTTTGCAATAAATTATAATTACATCTCATAAAGCTTGTTTTATTTGAAAGTAGTTAGGAAATGAATTCAGTATGAAGATAGTAAGTATGCTACTAAAATGCCTGTTAGATTTTAATCCTTTTGTTCAGTTATAATAATGCAATATTGAGAATCAAAACTTGTTTTTAAGAGGACTATAGGTTCAACACAGCCTAAATTTGAGATAATTCACAATGTTTAAAGTCTGTCTTGACAAAGTAATTGTAAAGTTTTGTAGGATCCTATTCATACTTCTTCCTTCCTCCATATACCTCTCTGTTTCTCCCCACAGTTCCCAAGAGCTTCAAGATTTTGGAGGGACAGGGATGGAGTCAGAAGGAGAACTTGATAGTTTCTTAGTGTCATGGCATACATGGTGGTGTAGGGTAAAGTCTAAAATAGTAATTACAGTGTAGCAAAAAAGTATTTTCCTAGATGGTTTAGATGCAAGTGCAAACACAGATGTAGAAAGTCTTGATTATATGAGTTTGGGAACTATGATATTAGGAAAAGAAGTTCTCTTCCAAACTTGTTTAAAAGCCTTTTGGCTCAACTGAAGTATTAAACATATGTAAAAAATAGTTATGCAGTAAGTTTTAGAGGATATTAGCCAAGGATTTTATGGCTAATTGTTCCTCTGATGTGCAGATGCATATCCTAACTGGATGTTTCTGGTTTGGCCATTTACGTGAGAGTGGTGTGTCTGTTCTCTCCATACATTTATACCTTAACTCTGCTATACCTTTGAACAGTGATTCGTATTAATTCACAGAGCTATTTGTGGTTTGGGGACTTGAATGTCTTTAATTGGTAGTTTCCCAAAAAAAGGCTCCCCTCTCCCACGCTCTAATTGTTATATTTTACTGTTTCATTTGGAGGTGGGTTTTACTTTATAAAATGAAAATTTCATGTTTCATATTGTATCCACGTTTGTACAGATTTCAAAATGATGTTAATTTGTGTCATTTACTATGTTGATAAGGCTTAAATACACACCAGTGGAGAAGGGTTTTCTAAGCTACTCATCCTGTTAAAGATGAGCATCCAGAAGTTTTTGTAGGAAGGTATAAATGGAAGAAGAAAGATACTGTGAATAGGTCCTCAAACTTTACTTTAAAAAAAAAAAAGAGGAAAATCTTTGCCAGATTTAAAAACATTATTTTGATTCTTTCAGTATTTTAAATACCTTTTCAAATAAAGTTATTGAAAAGTACCCAGTATTGTTGAATTTAATGTTTTATGCCATTACTGATTCTTGATATTCAAGCATTTTGAAGTTAGCATATTTGTTTTTCTTTTTTTTTCCATCATTAACATTTCATTTGAAATGCATATCCTTTCTGAAATATTTTATTTTTAGCATAAATGTTGTGCATTTTATCTTAGTGTTTGGATTAATCCATTTGTGTTATTTAGCTTTCTTTTATTTGCTTTGTATATTAATGTACCTTTTATTTTCCAGTATGCCTACTTTTTGTATTGTACAATAAATTTATTTTAAGCTGATTTTATTGGTTTTTTTTTATAAAAGCAACTCCAGCATTTTAAGTATAACAAATGGAATTTTAACTTTAAAAGTCATGCTTTATGAAGATATAATTAAAATGCTTTATAATTTTAGTTAATTCTGAGACTTCTGTGAAGAGAAACTATAGAAATACTCAAAGGCTTCATTTGATTCTCTTTTTTTTTTTAATGTAGTATAGTGTTGGTGGGTTTTTTCTTACTTTCGGGGAGGATGTTTTTCAATTGGTTGTATTAGAAGTATTGAATAAAGACTTTTTTCCTAATTTTTTTTTTTTTGTTGTTTTTCCACTTAACGACTTAGGGAAAAAAGCTCTCCTCCATTTACAGATTCTGTTTTCTGAGCAAGAACATCACTGATTCACTGTGTAATTGTTGCTTTATCAGTTGTCCAGAATAGGAGAAATGTTGCTAAAATCAAACAGAGTATTATTGCGTTAGAATAGAATTGTAAGCCTCAGTAGAATTTATGTTGAGTAGAAAAACTGTAAAACTGAAATTCACCTTAACTACTTTTTAAGAAATTTAATTTTCAGAAGGAAGTTAGTATAGTTCTACAGCATGGTCCAAATTATAATGTATGTGCATTGTAGGTCAAATAACAGTACTTTAAGTTTTTGTTTGAAGAAATTTTCCATTCATGTCTAGAGAAACATCCCAAATATATTGGTGACGTTTTTAAAACTGTTTGAAGGGAAAATACTGTTGTTTATAGAAATTTCTATTTATCTGTGGCATTTTTTTCCATAATGTTCGTTTGGGACTAGTAAATAGGGAGTTCCAGTGTCATGATATATTCAGTTTGTAAGTTTGTGATCACTAGCTTTTAAGATACATTTGGGGTTGTTTTGTTGTTGTTTTTAGTCCCTTTGAAACAGGTAACTCAGAGAGCTTGGTCTGAAAGTGCAGTTTCATAGGCATGCATGTGTGTGTAAAGAACCACTGAATATATACTGATATTGTCAGTCTGTATCATGATAATTTATATACATGTATGTGTACATGTATATAATAGATGTCTATATATTTATGTCTTTATCCATCCATTCATATTCTGAAAACCAGTACCAGTTGTTTCTACACAGTATGTCCTGTATAAATGGTTCATTGATCTAGGTTTTGTTGTAGAAGAACTTTGAATTTTTGCTGACCCAGAACTTATAAAATATAGCATGTTTTACTTGTTTCAGTTTACCTTTAAAGATATGTGGTTTCTGTTTTGCTCCCATTCACTATTAGCACTGTTAAGAGAGGAGAATAATGATATTGGAGAACTCCACAAAAGGGAAAGCAAGAACATCAGATTTCCTGTGGAAGCTGACTTTAGTTTCCAGAATTATTATATGGAAGGATTGTATACAACAAATAATGGACTTCTTAGTTACAACAGTTTACTCTATGGAATAACTTTATTCCAAAACTTGTGCACATTTTTTAATTTTTTAATGAATAACATGCTTTCTATTCAGTTCTTCCTTTACCATTTTATATTAAGTGTAATATTTAATTAAAACCAGATGAATTGGAGGTGGGGCTTGTTATGATTCATTGTGGCCCATCCCTCAGATTTTTACTCAGATTTTTTCAGAGTAGACTTTTGTCCATTCACTGTCATGTAGTTCAAAGCCAAAATTATGCATGAACATAGATTCAAGTATATCAAGTTCAATCACTTTTATTTTAAATTGTAACACAGTTACATTTGCTTTCTACACTGTTTAGAAATGGAAGGAATTTAATCCTTTTTTCCCTCTCTCTGCCCTAGTTGTAGTTTATTAATGTGAATAGCATACAGTGCACATTGAAGAAGTTTAGGAATATACTGAACTTCCCTGCTGGCTCAGATGGTTAAAGAATCCACTTGCAATGTGGGAAGCCTGGGTTTGATCCTTGGGTTGGGAAGATTCCCTGGAGAAGAGAAGGGCAGGAATTAACACTGTCTTAGTCTGGAATTCTTAATTCTTAAAAATACTGTAAATCTAGGACAAAATTATCCAGTATAAAACAGAGCTCGCAAAACTTGATTTTTTTTAGAGTCCTTAAATAGTAATAGAAAAGGTACTTACTTAAAAAAAATATTAAATAGACTGATGTAAGTCTTTATTTAATGAATTGATTCTCTTCCTGTAGTTTAAAAATGTTCCTTTCTAAATTTATGTTTTATGAGCATATGAAAGGAAGTTTAAGGTTGATTAGTTTACCTTATTGTAGATTGTTATCCTAGTAATTTTAATAAGTTGTAGCTATGGAGATTTTTAAGATATGTAAAAGATGTAAAACCAGTGTTGATCACAACTTTTATAATGGTTTCCTAATCCATTTATCTTTAATTAAAATGAATAGACTACTAATTAGCACTTGGCACATTGCATTTGTGGTATTTTGGGCATAATATACAAAACACTTCTTGTTGGGAACTGTTACATTTGGTTACATTAAAAAAAAAATGAACAAGTAATGATCCTTGATTCCAAGTACTTTGATGAACTTGTAAGCAGTCCAGCATGGAGGCTCAAAGGAAAGAGTAACAAAATGACAAATTCTGGCAGTTGATCTCATAATGTTGGTATTATTATTAGACTTTAAACTTTAAATTTCATCTACTAATTTGGAAGTATTTTAGTTACAATCTCAGTGGTAAAGAACAATTTTGGTATACTTAAGTCAAATTTTAATATCTGAGGATCTTATTTTTCTTGACATAGTATTATCAAAAAAATAATGATTTTTATTTCATCAAGTAAAACCTTGCTAAAATATTTTCAGTCCTAATGTCTCAGCTGGTTGAAATTACCTGTTTGGAAGGCTTAGCTTTTAAAAGGGAAAATTCTTACCTGAAACAGTTTTAAATTTCTATTTATTATATTTCTGGAGATTTTTTATATAGTGAAAATCTCTCCTGCCTAACAATTCTACTTGAAACTCTTAGTTATAATTTTAATTCATATCCTATAAATAGCTGAAGAATTTCTTTTATTTTTAAAATACAGTTCAGCTGTTCTAGGTCTTTGTTCTTTAATTTACTGTAGTTTTGTTATTTATTAGAATCACATGGTTGAGCTGGAAAGGAATCTTGAAGGTTATCTACCACAAATTCCCATTCCTCCCAACCCGCTTTTCCAGGTAGCACCTTACTTTCTCAATTAGCACATTTACTCCCCCCACCTTCTTTGATAGGGTTGGTTTATTTTATGTATTTTGGGACAGCCTTTTATTTGTTGGTTATTTTTATCTTGTGTGTGTGTGCACGCACATGCACACTAAATCACTTCAGTCGTGTCTGACTCTTTGTGACCCTGTGGACTGTAGCCCACCAGGCTCCTCTTTTCATGGAATTCTCCAGGTATAATTGGCAGTACTGGTTAATATGATTGTAAGTTATTTGGCAAACTAATCATCCCATCATTGTTTATTAAAACTAATTGTATTTTTCTAATATATAGTTATATGCCACATTTATAAAGACTAATAAAGCTAGAAATGTATGTCACAAGTATACAGTAGTTCTACAAATAAATCATGACCCCAGAATCTTTGAAAGAAACTAAAAGGGTAACAGAAATGTGACTCTAAAAATAAATATTGCACCCTTGGCTTTTTAAAATAAATTGCTTTGAGATTAGGCTAAATATATAAGTAAAAAAGATTTTCAAGTACCGAAAAGGTTATTGGAGTTCCAAAAATATGTTTTCTGGAAAATTTTTTTTTTCCAGTTAGATTTTCCCATCACATACTGTGCAAAATACCTAGCTAGTTCCATTGTTTCTGCTTTAGATATTTGGTTCTTTTGAGTGGCTTCAGAAAAAGGCTCCGTAGTTGCCTGTTACTTTATTGTGTGTATTATCCTCAGTATCAGTATACTTTATAGTTCTGGGATTTTTTTTTTTTTTTATGAAGGAGATATATATTGCTGTCCTTGAAATGCATTAATTTTTTAAAGAGTTGATTTAAATGTTAAAACTTTATTATTATTCTTTAAAAAAAAAATCTACTGTTTCTTCTCAAAATTTAAACTTGTCTAGGAAACTCTTCTCCCCCCAAGTTTGTATAAGTGAGACCCTGAACTTTTAAGAAACTGACTCATTCAGTATAAGCTTGCTTGTATTGAATGCTTGCTTTCGAGTTTTATCTATTAAATTAGAATGATGCTGAAATACTAGCATTAGTTACGCAGATATAACTATTCATGTTTGGGTATTCCATTGTAAGATCCAAATTAAAATCATGATTTTCGGTCTCTTGTTAAACTTTTCCTTAGCTTCAAATGACGAGTTTTCATTGTTTTGTGTGTGCCTTTCATAAATCATCCATAAGGATCACTACAATTCGTCCTTTGAGGGGATAACATAAAACTTAAGTCTTTGATCCATTAAGGGGGATTAATGATGGATAGAATTATATCACTTATTAATTTAATTACATCCAAGATCTGTTTTGTTTTTTCTTGTAGTCTTTCAAAATTAAAGAATCCTAATTGAAAAACTCAAAATCTGTTCATCTTGAGTATTGTTTCTTTTTCATCTTTTCCTAACAATAACTCATTTTGGGCTTAAAATGAAATAACTTTAAAAATTATATCAGAGTTGCTCATAAAATGGGCTTTTGTTTTCAGACCTTCATATTGCTGGTAGGTTAATTTCCAAATCGTTACATGTTGTTAACATTTGTCACTCTACTTTTATTTTCTTTAAAATGTTATTTTTTTAATTCACAATTGATAAAGTATAAACTTACCAATATGATGTAACTTGTTGGTAATTTATTTTACAATTGACTTTGAATACATGCATCTGTGGATCCAGGACTGTGTAGAAGATTTATAATTTACAGAAATGAACTAAATAATATTTTCTGCTTTGAATTGAAATGAATACATGTTACAGTTTCTGCAGAATGGAACTTTATTGACATCCTTTGAAGTTGTAGGACAAATGATTTTGTTAAAATTCTTTTCACTAATACCATTAACCCACTTAATCATACCAATAAAATATTTCTGCCTAATGTTTCCTCTTTTTACCTGAAGGAGAAACTTCAGAGAACAGTTTTCATGAGGCAGGAAGTAGAGCTTAACTTTCTATTACCTGTTTTTGAAGTGTTTCTACTAAAGCATGCTATTACAATAGTCATTGTGTGACATTTTTTATTTTTCACCTAAAGGAGAAACAAGGGAGAAAAAACTAATTGCAGTGTTTTTAGCCAAGTAATAAAAACTGAAGAAGCTTTCATTTTTGTCTCTGTTGTGCAATTTTATTTTGTATCCACTGTATATATCTGCCATAGAACCATCACTGTTATTTATTTTGTATCCCTTACATGTTGGACTTTGTACTGTAATGATCTGCTTGCTTTCATGTTAGTATAGATTTACTGTGTGTGTAGGGCCTTTTGGATGTAGAGCTGCTATTGTTTGCATACTGTGTTTTGTAGTTTTTGCTATGCAAAAGTTCTTACTGCCATTGTGAGGCTTAGAATTTTGTGTTAGTTAAGAATTTGGAATCTTCTGCAGAAGTTTTTGATAATTGAAACTTTTGGTTTACCTAGCATTTTTTTCACTTAAAAAACATCAGTGAGTGCTGGGCAGTTAGTTGGGCATACAATTTAAATGGGTAGCCTGATGTGATATCCTATGGGCATGAATTTTGAGTCTTGATTTGCTTTTCTTTTCGTATTTACACACACACTGTTCAGGCAGTATGTTAGGTGTTAGAGATGCTGCTGTAAGAGGCAAAGTTCTTCTCCCTATGATGATCACAATCTGTAGAAGCAGGGAGGGTGCCTCCATTCTATAACTCTAGGATTGACAGTGTGGAGTTTTCTGTGCTATATATGAGGAAGCACATTAAACATCACTGGCATCTGAATATCCTTGAGCCCTCAAACAAACTTCTAGAACATTTCAGATTTTCAATTTTATCCATTGTAAGTTTGGCTCATGTACAAAGAAAAAAATAGCCAACATTTTGATGTCACTGTCAGCTTTTTTTCAATAAGTAATGATTATAGATGTTGACTTGTCTATAAATAATGCCAAATGAGTTTGACATACAATTTTAAGGCTCAAGTCTAATGTAGGTAAAGGAGATTTTTGTGTATTGACTCAGTCTACCACTTATTTTCTAGTATTCTTTAAAAATCTCAAATATTTTCAATTTGATCAGTTAATAAAATTCACCCTTCAAATCCTGACATCCATTTAAAAATACAATTATCTGTTAACCCACTCCTACCAAATAGATGACTAAATGTAAGCATAAGAGTCTAAACATGAATTTTTTTAAAGTTCACTTTAAAACCATCTCATTAAGCTTCTTGTTGACTGTGTATGTTCAGCAGAATATGTCACTAGGAGAAAGGACTGGTTTTGACTATGAAGTAATTACCTTTGTTCCTTCTGATCAGAAAACTCTGCAATAGCTATCTTCATTAAGTTGCTGGCTACAATGCACAAAAGCGAACAGGTTTTACAGGACTTGGGGCCAAATCTAGTGACCATGTTGTAATTAATTTTGCCCTAGACAGCTGCTTTTGTAGAGATGCAATGAAAAGGGAGAAAGGCGGGTACTACCAGAGAAGTTTGAAAGTGTTTTACAAATAACATACAAAATCGGTGCAGAAATTTATTCTTTTGTTCATTTGCCTTCATGCAGTAATTATGGAGCAGCCACTACAAGCCAGGAATTGTTTTGTCTTCTGGGCAAGATCACAAGACACAATCTTATAGACCATATACACCAGGAGTTAGTATAGCAAAAAACAGGCTAGATAAGTAATTGCATAAGGTAATTTCAAATAGTGTTGTATCTACAAAAAAGAACGTATGTCACTGTTCTGTCTTAATAATTTGAAAATCTCAAACTTTGTTAAGCAAGCACTCCCCCAAAAAGCTAAATAACTTCAGTCTGTTTCATTACATTGTTAATTGTTTAATGAAGTAAAAACCTGACTCACCTGGATATCTGGGAGTTAATGACCACCTGGACTACTTATTCATAGACAGCTTTTATTTTTTTAGAATGTTAAAAACAAATTTTTAAGTACAGTAAGCAATAAAGAACTTCTTTAAGAAGTGATACTGTGATAATAGCCCATTTGCAATATTTCTACCTAATTCTGATAGACTCATTTTTTGTTCTAGAAGTTGGTTTGGGGTCTCAAACACAGTGCTTTAAAATTTTGTGTCATATTTTTGAAAAAACATAACCAGATGTATATACAGTTGATCTTTAACAACACAGGGATAAGGGGCCCTGATCTCCCATGCTGTTGAAAATCCACATACAGCTTTACAGTAGACCTTCTGTGCCCTTGGTTCTGCATCCATGGATTCAACCAACTGGCAGATTCTATAATACTATATGTAGTATGTATTTATTGGGGGGGGGGGCACATACAGATGTTGACCCACACAGTTCAGACTTGTGTTCAAGGGTCAACTGTGTTCACCCATTTCCCCCACCCTCCGCCCCCACCTCTTGGAACCACCAATCTGTCCTCTATATCTATGAGCTTGTTTTTAGGTTCCAAATATGAGAAAGATCATAGTATTTGCCTTTCTGTGCCTTACTTCATGTAGTATAAAGCCCTTGAAGTCCATCTGTGTTGTCTTAAATAGCAGGGTTTCCTTCTTTTTTATGTTTCTATACTACTGTGTGTATACGTGTGTGTGTCACAATTTTATATCCACTCATCCATTGACAGGACTGTGTTTCTGTGTTGACTATTGTAAATAATGCTGCAGTGAATGTGGGGGTGCATATATCTTTTCAAGTCAGCACATTTTCTTCAGTAAATACCCAGAAATGGAATTGCTGGATCATACGGTAGTTCTGTTTTTAATTTTTTGAATGACATCCATGCTGTGCCATAGTGGCTGTGCCAGTTTACATTACTACCAACAATGCCCAAGGATTCCTTTTTCTCTGTATCCTCACCTACTTCTGTTTCTGTATTTTTTTGATAATACCCTGTCAGGTGGGATATTTCATTGTGGTTTGATTTGCATTTCCCTGATCATAATGCAGAACATGTTTTCATGTACCTCTTGGCCATCTGAATGTCTTTGGGAAAATGTCTTTTTAGATCTCATTTTTTAGTTGGACTTTTTTAATGTACTGTTGAGTTGTATGAATTATTTACATAGTTTGGATATTAGCCCCTTATCACACATGGTTTACAAATATTTTCTCCTATTAAGTAGTTTGTTTTTCATTTTGTTGATGGTCTCCTTTGCTGTGCAGAAGGTTTTTCGTTGGAGGTAGTCTGTTTATTTTTGCTTTTGGTGTCGAATTCAAAAAGATTATTGCCAAGACTCATGTGAAGAAGCTTACTGCTTGTTTTATTCTGGGAGTTTTATGATTTGGGGTTTTAGTTTCAAGTTTTTAATCCACGTTGAGTTCGTTTTTGGGTATGGTATGTGATAGTGGTCCTCTTTTATTCCTTTGCATGTAGCTGTCCAGTTTCCCTAACACCATTTATTGAAGAGACTGTCCTTTATTGTGTATTTTTTTGCTCCTTTGTTATAAATTAATTGACTATATCTGTGTGGGTTTATATCTGGGTTCTGTTCTAATCCATTGATCTCTGTATATGTTTTTATGCCAATACCAACCTGTTTTAATTAATATACTTTTTAATATGGTTTGGCATCAGGGACTTTCTCAAGATTGCCCTGAATATTTTGGATCTTTGTGGTTCTGTGCAAATTTTAGAGGTGGTTTTTTTCGGTTTCTGTGAAAAATACCATTGGAATTTTGATAGGAATTGCATTAAATCTGTATATTACTTTGAGAAGTGTGGATGTTTTACCAGTATTTTAGACCTTGAACATGAAATATTTATCTGTTTTTGTTGTCTTCAGTTTCTTTCATTAATCTTGTAGTTTTCAATGTATAGGTCTTTCATCTCCTTGGTTTAATTTATCCCTAGGTGTTTCATTCCTTTCAATGTAATTGCAAATGAGATTGTTTTCTTAGTTTCTCTCTTTTGATAGTTTGTTATTAGTGTATAGAAATGCAACAGACTTTTGTGTATTGATCTTGTATCCTACAACTTCACTGAATTTGTTAGTTCTAGCAGTTTTCTGATGGAGCTTTTAGGGTTTTCTATGTATAATATGTCTTCTGCAGATAGTAACAGTTTTACTCTTTTCTTTCCAGTTTGGATTTCTTATCTTTTTCTTCTCTGTTTGCTTTGTCTAGAACTTCCAGTACAATATTGAATTAAAAATAGTGAAAGTGCACATCTTTATTTTCTTTATGATCTTAGAAGAAAAGCTTCCAACTTTTCACTATTAAGTATGGTGTTAACTGTGGACTTGTCATATATGCTCTTTATTATGTTGAGGTACATACATTCCCCACTTTGTTGAGAGGTTTTTTTTTTTTAAATCATAAATGGATGTTGAATTTTGTCAAGTGCTTTTTCTGCATCTATTGAGATGACCATATGATTTTTATCCTTTATTTTGTTAATCTAGTGTAACACATTGACTGATTTGTGCATATTGACCCATCCTTGCACCCCTGCAGTAAATCCCACGTGATCACAGTGTATGACCCTCTTAGTGATTGCTAAATTTGCTTTGCTAATATTTTGTTGAGGATTTTTGCATCTGTAATCATCAAGGATACTGATGTGTCATTTTCTTTTTTTGTGATGTCTTTTGTCGGATTTTGGTATTGCGGTGATGATAGCCTTGTAAAATGAGTTTGGAAGAGTTCCCTCCTCTTCCAGATGCAAAAGATGCACTTTCAGTCCTTTTGTTTGCCTTGACTAAATGTCTGTTAGCTAAACTCAATTTATTAAAACTTTTATAAATCCTGATTTTTCACAGAGATCAAAGTTCAGGGCTTTCATTAATCCTTTTTATGTATAATTGTTCAATGATCTGGAACTTCATTATGCAAAAATGAATGTATCTTTGTTCACATCTGTACTTGTTTTTAGTATAAATTTTTTTTTTTGGAAACCAATAGAATGAGAATGATTCAGTGATGAAAAAAATGAAATATTCTATCATCATTTAGAGCCGTTTACAGTTGTCCTTCTATATGTTTAATTTTTACTTTAATGACAATGGTAACTATAAGCAAAAAAATCACAAAAACATGCCATATATACTAGATCATGAAGAAACAATTTTGTTATTAAAGTGTATTTTAAAAAATAGCTTCTTCCTTTCCCAGTCTGGCAGATGAGTGGTAAATGAATGCATTTTCCATCTGTTTTCTCCCAGAATTGCTTTTATAATAATGTATTAATGTATAATGTATTTGTACCAATAGTGTGGTACAAAAGTGGTCAGACAGTCCATTTTTTTCTGTGAAGTTGCTTTCCCACTTAATGTAGCTGTAAGAAAGTAGCTAAGACTCTTCTGGCCTCTGGGTTTTCTCTTCAATATTGTTAGTCCCTGTTATACTTAGTTACCAAATAGTTTTACATCTCTTCTCCACCAAGAATTTTGTTTTCCTCTTATGTGTGTTTTCTCCTCTTTCCTGCTACTGTATGTAGGTCCCCCATCAGTGTCCAATATTAGATCCCTTTATATAAATTAATACATAACCTTTAAAATTATTTTTTTGTTCTTCCTATTAAGAACTGATTATCTCAGTATTTATTAGTTTTTGTTTAAATTGCATAACAGAATTAGTTCAAGGTATTTAGCCAACTTAACTTGGCAGAGTAGCTCAGATTTTATATAAATCAACTTCAGCGTTATCTTATTATTCACTTATGAATTAGTTCTTCATTCAACCAATGTTTATTTATTGCTTATTATGTCCAAGAAACTGCAAAGTGCTTAAGATAGGCAGCAGTTAATGAGACAAGTACAATACAGCTCTTGGTGTTCGCAATCTAGAAGGGGATGCAGATATATTGAATAAAGAATTACTAAAATAATTTAATATAAGTAATTTCTTCATACTGATATATGTAGTTCTAGTTTTTTTAACTGCTGTAAAGAAGGTGAAATGGTATATTCTGTGACACTGTTTTTATATACCCATAACAGACTTTATGAGACAAATACACAATGTAGTTAAAGTATAAGAACATGCACTCCAGTTTTCAGTGAAGCTCACCTCTAGGCAGAAAGGGAATGGATGCAGGAGAAACATCAATAGTAAGCTGTATCTTTAATTCATCTTTTAAAAATACTAATCAAATATGATAGAATAGATGAAAGAAAAGTACAGAGTAGAGTGCTAGGAGAGGGTATAACATGAAAACCTCATTTTACCTGGATGATTCAGTATCGTTGTTTTCCATGGAAGGTAATAGTTAAATTTAGAATGAGTTAGAGGAAGGGTTGTTGTTTGGTCGCTAAGTCAAGTCTGACTCTTATGCCACACCATGGACTGTATCCCATCAGACTCCTCAGTCCATGGGATTTCCCAGGCAAGAATCCTGGAATGGGTTGTCGTTTCTTTCTGCAGAGCATCTTCATGACCTAGGGACCAAACCCCCATCTCCTGTGTTGGCAAGTGGATTCTTTACTGCTAAGCTATCAGGGAAACCCAAGAGAAAGGGTAGAGTAGGATTAATAGGATAGTCTGGTTTTAGAAAGGCCCCAGGACAGAAAGGAGTTTATTAGCACATTTAAGAAAGTGAAAGTAAGCAAATGTGGTGAGGCAAGGTAAGTGGAGATAGGCCCTAGATGTGTCTTAGAAGATCACATTATGTAGGGTTACCCTGCATCCGAATTGTTAAGTGTCCTAATTATAAAGTGGAGATTCCTAAAGTCCAACACCGACGATTGCTTTTGAAATCTGCATTTTTATTAAGCACCCTAGGTGTTTCTGCTGCAGTTAGTCCTCTGAACACAGTTGGGCAAAAATCTATGTAGGGTTTTATATGCCATTTATATGTAGGGTTTTATATCCATATTGGACTGACTATTCATAGTGCAGTTGGAAACTTGACTTTTTAGAAGAGACATGACATGACACTGCTCTACGGAGAACAAATTAGAGGAAGGCAAGAGTTGAAGTTCTGAGCCCAAAATGAGATGTGGTAGTGGTTTAGAATAGGGCATTAGAAGTGAAAAAGGTAGATAACAGGTTTTAGAGATGAAATTGACAAGCATGTGTTGGATGCTTGTCAAGTATTTGCTTGTCAAGCAAGTATTTGATGGATAAAAAGATGAGATATCAAATTGACCACCAGGTTTTTAGTAGAAACAATAGGGAGGATGCTCCTGCTTTACTGTGATGGAGAAGTGAACTTTGTGAGTACAGAAAGAAATTAATTTTGGTTTTGACAGTTAAGGATCTGTTTGACTCTAGAAATCAGGAGGTTGATTAACAGTGGTTTAGACAAATGGGATTATTTTTCTCATATAACAAGTCTGGGGGTAGACAGTCCAGTACTAGTGCCATCAGAAAGGTATGCTCTGCTGCGACCATCCTTATTGTCTGCATGTTAGACCTCATGCCTGCGACCTTATAGTTGCCAGATAGGTGTTTCATTCTTGGTCTCTCTTGTATGGTCAAAGTAGAAGAATAAAGGAAAGAGTGACACCTAAACCATGTGAAAGAAATTTCCCAGAAACCCATATACTCACTGGCCAGACTAGATATAAGGGAATCTAGGGGATGAGTTTTTAATTAAGACTCATTACTATCCCTAACAAATAAGAGATTCTATTAGTGCATACTGACAGGGTAGGAAATGGATAATGGGTAGGCAGTTAGCAGTGTGTGAAAGGTAACATCTTTTTGGCATGTCTGTATTTATGAGATGTCCAAGTAATGATATTGAGTAAGTATCAGATACAGGTCTGGAATTTAGAAGAGTGGTCTAAGCTGGAGATAGAATTTCATGAGGGATCAGTCTGAAAGATTGAAAGCTGTGGGGACGTATGTGAGATTGCTCCAGGGGACAGTGAAATGAGAACGAACCGTAAGAAACTCCCATTTTAAAAGTAGGATAGAGTAGTTCAGTTCATTTCACTCACTCAGTTCTGTCCGACTCTTTGTGACCCCATGGACTGCAGCATGCCAGGCTTCCCTGTCCATCACCAGCTCCCGAAGCCTACTCAAACTCATGTCCATCACATTGGTGATGCCATCCAACCATCTCATCTGTCGTCCCCTTCTCCTCTGCCTTCAGTCTTTTTCCAGCATCAGGGTCTTTTCCAATGAGTCAGTTCTTTGCATCAAGTGGCCAAAGTATTGGAGTTTCAGCATCACTCCTTCCAATGAACATTCAGCACTGATTTCCTTTAGGATTGACTGGCTTGATCTCCTTGTAGTCCAAGGGACTTTCAAGAGTCTTCTCCAGCACCACAGTTAAAAAGCATCAATTCTTCGGTGTTCAGCTTTCTTTATAGTCCAACTCTCACATCCATATATGACTACTGGAAAAACCATAGCCTTGAATAGACGGACCTTTGTTGACAAAGTAATGTCTCTGCTTTTTAATATGCTGTCTAGGTTGGTCATAACTTTCCTTCCAAGGAGTAAGCATCTTTTAA
>NW_011495032.1:13635232-13664370 GCF_000754665.1 Bison bison bison
TCTTTAGTTCTTCACTTTCTACCATAAGGGTGGTGTCATCTGCATATCTGAGGTTATTGATATTTCTCCCAGCAATCTTGATTCCAGCTTGTGCTTCGTCCAGCCCAGCATTTCTCATGATGCACTCTGCATATAAGTTAAATAAGCAGGGTGACAATATACAGCTTTGACGTACTCTTTTCGTGACTTGGAACCAGTCTTTTTTTCCATGTCCAATTCTAACTGTTGTTTCCTGACCTGCATACAGATTTCTCAGGAGACAGGTCAGGTGATCTGGTATTCCCATCTCTGTAAGAATTTTCCACATTTTGTTGTGATCCACACAGTCAAAGGCTTTGGCATAGTCAATAAAGCAAAACAGATGTTTTTCTGGAACTCTCTCGCTTTTTTGATGATCAAGCAGATGTTGGCAGTTTGATCCCTGGTTCCTCTGGCTTTTCTAAATATAGCTTGAAAGTCTGGAAGTTCATAGTTCATGTACTGTTGAAGCCTGGCTTGGAGAATTTGGGGCATTACTTTGCTAGCGTGTGAGGTGAATGCAACTGTGTGGTAGTTTGAACATTCTTTGTCGTTTTGAGATTGGAATGAAAACTGACCTTTCCCAGTCTTGTGGCCACTGCTGAGTTTTCCAAATTTGATGGCATATTGAGTGCAGCACTTAAATAGCATCATCTTTTAGGATTTGAAATAGCTGAAAAGTGGCCAGAAAAGAGAAAATCCAGCATAGTATAGTATCAGAAGTCAAAGGAGGGGAGTATTTCAATAAGTTCTTAACCATCATCTCTATCAAAGCCAAAAGAGTGTTAAGATAAGCGGTGTCCATTTACATCACTTCCTTTCTAATTTTCATTCTTTTGGTGTTAAAATGTCTTTTTATTTAGTAAATGATAATAGTAGATGGTTGGATTGTTTTATTGTTTGCACTCGGGGACAATAAACTGTTGGTAGCCCATACTGGTGACTTCCTTTTCACCTTTTAAGAATATTTTATTGGCTTTGAGATTTAAAAGTCAGAGAACTATTTGGAGTAGAGCATGTTTGGCAACTGATAGAAAAGATCCAGTAAAGAAGGAAAGTTTGAAGTAGATACAGGAGAGTGGAAAAGGACAATAAAGTGAGACCCCTGGAAAGAGATGGAGCTGTCAGTGCAGGTGGTAGATTAGGCTTGTGGAAGGAGGAGCATCTTCTCCAAAAAAGCAGGTCATTGAGCGGCAAGTAGGTAGGTTTATAGTCATGGTTGGAGGAGGTCGAGAGATTTTCTGTCTGTTGGTTTCCATCTTCAGGCATATGAAAGAAGGCTTTCTGCTAAGAGTGAGTTGTGGGCTTGGCGTGAGGCCATGAGATTTCAGAGCATGGAGAAGATAAGAAATGTTTGTTCTTGGAGAGTGGGAGTGAGAGCTGAGGGAACCATGGTGACGTCAGAATACTATTGAGGTTGGTAACTGTGGATTTATAGTGATGACAATCTGTTCCGTTTGGCCTCCCACCACACCCTGCATCCTATGGCTGCATCCCAAATTTGGGTTTGCAGAAGATCAGGCAGGATTTTTAGAGCAATTACCAGAAACATTTTAACAACAGGGTTTGAAATCTACTTTAAACCCCGCCTACATAGAAGGCAAGCTTTTAGGGTCTTTTAGACCTAAAAGGTCTTTTTTTTTTTTTTTCATTTGGTTCATTTACAGAATTTTCAACTAATATAGATTACACTAACAAGTGAATTCTGGGTATAATTTTGTCATGTCCATCCTCTTTGCTTCACAGAATAAAGTATTACTAATAAGAATTATAAATGTTTTAATATAGTTAAGTGTAAGCAGTCTTATGATAAGGTCTAATTATGTGTATATCTAATGCTACTTACTTTTGAGGATCTTAAAAAAAAATCCTATTCTCCAGGAACTACTTACATTGTATGCTGGAGGAACATTGTCTCATAACTTGAATAGTAGTCAAAACATCTGTGAAAGCATTTTGAAAAATTCAGAGCACTAGAGAAACAGATATTGTTAATGTACCTGTTCTCCGTTGTCTATAAACACACATGTTGGACTTTTCACAATAAAAGTGTGAAATGAACATTAAAGAATATAGAGAATTAAATATGACTCTCTGGAGACTGATGAAAATGACAGATTTTTTTTTTCTCTAATAGCAATCAGTAAGAATGTATTGTGGTTGGAATAACTGTAGAATAGTCATGCATGTGTACATTGGTTGTGGTGGTAGTAGTCAAGGCATGCAAAGGAATGACAGGTCCTTTAATTCTAAATTGAAATAATTCTGTCTATTGCTGCCAAAACTTTGTTTCAATTCTCATCAGAAAGAGAACACTATCTGGGAACTTGTTTGTATTTCCTTATTTTTAATTATAATTTATACCAATGTAGTATCTTAAAATTCCATTGGCCCTGATCCTGATTTTTTTTAAAGTAATATATACAAACATTTGGTGAACAGTTTATTTCCCTTTTATTCTTATTCTCTGTTTCTGGTTTCTTTGATTCTTTGGGGTTTTACATACTTGTCTTTTTAGTTAATAATAATAGTAAATAAGCATGACACTTGATCATGCCACAAGTGTGGCACCTTGTTCTCTATCTGAACACTAACAAATGCTAACTAATCTTTGTGGGGTGTTATAAATATTCATTTGTATAAGGGAGGAAGAGGCACAGGAAGATCGTGAATATAAATGAAATTTCGATAGTTTTCAATGCAGTGCAAATATTCTTAGGTCTGCCACATGGAAAATGTACTTTGTTCTTCAAAGGCATAGCTGTCTTTGCCCTGCTTATTTCTGTTTTTCTCATATTTGCTGCTTGCTTCTTAATTAGAGTGTTCTTTGTCAGCCCACACAAAGATATGTTGTGAGTTACTTTTATACTTGGATATAAAAGGAGGGTTGCTTGTGAGCCCAACGATATCATTTTAGACCATTCATTGGCATTTACCAGAATAATATGAGCCACTGAGATAAGAAGTTTTTTGCTGCCAGTGCTGTCTGTAGCAGTCATACTTGCTCTATTCACATTAACCCAAAACTCATATTTCATTTTTAGAGACTTGAAGAATGAGGATACCTTGTTGTTGTTTTTTTCTTTTTTGGCATTGATATACTGAATTGAATGATTTGTCTTGTTCCCTTATTTTGTCTTCAGTTGAAAAAAAAAAAAAAAAAGTACCTCAACAGAAAATTAGTATCTCTGATTTCTCTATAAATTGCTCCTTAGTTGCTATTTTCTGATTTTCTGTCACAACATATTTTAGTCTTGGTTCCATATTGGTGAGGAAATCTCATCTCAGGTGTTGTCAGGAAATCTCTTGGCCCAGTGAATACTGAGTAGAGGTTGAAAGAACACTGACCCTGGCGTCAGGCAGTCTGGGCCTGAGCCCTCATTCTGCCACTTGCCAACACTATTCCCTTGCTCAAGTTCCTTTGAATAATACTAGGACAATAACACTTTAAAGCACTTACTTCAGTCGAAGGAGAGTAGGTGCTACGTATTAGCTATTTTGCTATAAATAACATAATCCTAATTATTTTGTCTTCATGGGTCATTAGATTTCTTTGATATAATTGTGACTTCTTAGTTTAAGGGTAAGTAAAATTACTTCAAATTATTCTCCTCATTGAGAAATTTTGAAAATAATATGTTAAGAGAGTTTATCACTTGACTGATCAAGAGCAAAAATGCAGTGTTTGGAGCTGCCATTTTGAGGTTATATTTTGTAAGTGAAATTTCTATAATCTTTTTTTTTTTTTAGAGTAAAATTTGTAGTTTATTCTTCTCTACTAAAATTATGGTATGAGAATCTCCTGCATTTGTGTAGAAATTTGGAAATATGGTCAGGAAATTACAGAGCTGTTACATGAAGGATTTTCTCTGATCCTCTGATCCTGTCAGTTGGATTAGTTCTGTCTCTGTATATAGTAACAGTTGTCTCTTGGTGTCCTCGGAGATTGTTTCCAGGATTCCTCCTTGTCCCACTGCAGATAGTCAGCCCTCTGTATCCACATATGCGGAACCCATGGATATGGAAGGCCAACTATATATTAATAAATGTGTCTGAATAAGTCATTGGAAAGCTTAGGAACATATGGCCTCATACTCAGCCTATAATTTTATTTTACACGTGCATATGAATGTTAAATAAACTCAGCAGTAAGGGAAAGAGAATATCTTTGATCACATACATGTTGTAATGGTTTATATTTCTACCCTCGTCAGCAAGTGATTAATTTACATTTGCTGGAAACTTAAAGTTTTTCCTCAGCTACACTATATAGCAGGCTTGTATTTTTTAACCTGACCTTAAAAATATTTATGAAAGAAGGCTGAAAATTTATTTTCATTTAGAGGCTATAAAAGGCCAAGTTGGAAGTAAACTTTTAAAACAAAATTGGAGGTGGAGTGATGATGGTTTATTTAACAGATGGAGAAGAGTATCTGTTCCACAGCAACAGATACTGTAGTGAGCTAGAAACAAGAGAGCAGCTTACATCAAACCAAACGTGGTAGCAACAGAAGGATGGATTTTCAGTTACCTGCTTTTTCCATTAAAGCCTTTCCAGAAGGGTGAATTTGTTCTCTGTATGAAGACAGAGTTAAAAAAAAAAAAAAAGGCTAAACCACAGTTTTTGTGGTTGGTAATAGAATTGGAAATAAAATACTTGGAGTAAAGTGTCATGCTAGTGATATCAGTCTTCCCTCCCTCCCTCATCATCTCCTTTCCCGTCTCTGCTCCTACTCTTCCATGTTTCCTCCCTTCTTTCCAGTATTTAGCAAAGAATCTTTTTGGGTTAAAACTGGGTTGCTGATTAGTCTCTTAGTTGACTTGTATCCTTTGGATAACAGTCTGTGTGTAAGGATTCACATTATCATGGTCTACTTGTACACAGTTAGGAATGTATCCCAGCTACATTACTGATTCATGTGCTATATGGCCTTGAGCCAAGGCCTTTAACCTCAGTGGTAGTAATAAATACCAGTTTATCTATAATAATATTTTACAAACCAGCCCATCAGAGATGTTTGAAAACAATTATAATTTTTTTAATATTTACTTTTTCAAAGTCATGCACTATATAAATACAAAGTAATATGCTTATGTAATTCTCATAATTGCTACTTGTACAGAATCAGGGTATTTGGAAGACACAAAAGTCAGACAATTCAGCTTTTAAATAGGCTCAAAATAAATAGAATGATAGGACTGAAGAGAGGAATGTCATGTTTTAGGCTTGTAAAATTGATAGAATCTATAACTGCTTCTAGGTTTTTTGGGAAAATGTATGATTTTGATATGCCAAGCATGCCTGTGTTAAATGAACTCATGTGAACTGTAACATTTTTGTTCCACTCTTGTCATAACTTTGTACAAATAAACTAAGAAGGTTGTCTGATTCTGGCAGGTTCTGAGAAAAGATATTTGATAAGGAAAATGTAGTAGTGCTGGAAAGTCTGCAATATGAAAGGAGAACTTAGCATTTAATTTCTAAATTTTTAGTGGCTGCCTGCCCAAGTGAAGTTTCTTTTTACTAGGGGGAGGCATACATGAAACAGTCCTTGATTTATATGGACCACTGTTCTGCTATATAAGCTGTGTTTCTTTGTACTGAAGAATGATTCGTCGAAGAACAGGTTCCATGCCTCTGGCAGTTAACTGTTATTTAATTCACTGTTTTCTGAACCCTGGCCTTCTTGACAGGTATTTTAAAATTTACATAACTCAGGTATCCATTGTGAAATTAGAATGAGGCTTGATCAATGGTTAGTACACCTGCATCCTTCACAGCAGTTGGCTTAGAGTTGGATGAGTCATCTTATAGGATGTCCTCCTCCTCTAGTTTGGTTTGTCATAGTAGCCTTTCTAGAGTATGTCCGTTTGAGGAGAATTCATGGAATGCTTTTAACAGACCACGAAGCATGTCCCTAAGGGAAATAATACTCCATCTGCTGTCTCAATACAGTAAAGCTGTTGCATTTTCTTTCTTGGCATTCTACTCATACCTCATTTATGCAAACCTTAAAAATATAGGTGGTTATTTGCTAAAGAAGTGTTTGTACTTCCAGTTTTAATTGGTGTCCATTGTGCCTCCTAGTGTTTTTCTCTCGGCGTGAATGACACTTGTTTTATATTTCCCTCTGAGCTGAAACACGCTTGTGAATAAAGTCTTAGTAGCATACCCTCAAGAAATTGATTATACTCTAAAATCAGCCTTTCTTGGGCCTTATTAATAAGGAATTTTCAGGAATTCCCTGGTGGTCCAGTGGTTAGGACTCTGCATTTCCACTGCAGAGGACAAGGGTTCAATCCCTGGTCAGAAAACTAAGATCCTGCAAGCCATACAGCACAGCCAGATTTAAAAACAAAATAAATTTTCTTTTAGCACTTTGGAAATATTAAATAAGTGAATAAGTGGTACCTATTACATAAATAAAATATCTTCAGACTTGCTTGGTCTAAATTCAGAATTTTAAAAGGATGTGGTTCATACAGACAGCCACTGAAATACATCAAGGGTTTATTGCTTAGGATAATAAATGTTAAAGAATAAGAACAGTGGGTAGTTAGCATATCACTGGTATGCTCATTGGAATTCTGGATTACTCTTGAGTAGTGGGGGAGATGAGAAACACATACACTAAATGTGATAGTGCCATGGTGAGGCAGATATAATGGAAAGAGATGACTTCTGATTTAAGAAATTGGCATTACAATTAATTACAATTAAGAAATTGGTCTTACAGAGAAGGCGTTAAGAATAACACCACAGTGAGAAATGGGTGGAGAAAAGATGCTTTCAGGAAATTAGTATGTATAGCAATACTGTAGTTTAGTAGGAGCAGAGGTATCTAACTGATTACAATTACTCCTTGGCACATGCTGTCACAAAGCCCTGTGTGGGTAACCAGCAACAAGCTACATGGGTAGTAGATGCTAGATGGAATGCTTGGGGTTGGGGCTTTCAAGCTTGCCCTTGAAGAAAGGGAAGGATTTGATTAGAAATCTCTATGTTCCAATGAAAGGGGCACAGGCATAAGATAGAAACAAAGATAGTAAAACAGACCAGTTTTACTCTGTTGAGTTTGAAAGAGACAGCCAGCTACACTGAAGAATCTTAAATGCAAAGCTAATGAATTTAAATTATCAGGAATGATTTGGGAACTTCTTTTAATACTCCCTTGCTGAGAAACATTTAGTGATCACAGCAAAGTTTTGAGAAGATGATTAGACATGTGTGAAAGTTTTGGAGGGCGAAAGGACTAGAAGCAGAGGCACTGGTTAGGAGGACTAAATAAATGTACTGATATTTAAGAAGTAGAAGTCAAGGAGGTAGAAGAATCAATAATGATTACAATTAAATCAAAATGGGGGTAGCAATTTGAGTATTTGCCTTGGGAGAGAATATTAATTTAGTTGGTCAACACTTTTTTAATTGAAATACAATTGATATATAGCATTGGGTAAGTTTAACTCGCACAGTGTGTTGAGTCAAATGAGTACTTACATGTAATAGGCACTGGGCTATAACGAGGAAGGGAAAATACAGGGTCTCTGCCCAGGTGGACCTTTTGTTTAGTGAGGGAGACAAGAAACCTCTATGTGTGTGAGAGAGAGAATAAGTCCTCTGAAGAGAGAAGTAAGGTAAGGGATAGGCAGTGTTTTAGGGTGGGTGAGATAACATTTGAGTAGAGACCCGAGTGAAGTGAGGAGTGGAGCCTTCTCACCATCTGGGGAAAGAGTGTCCCCGGCAGCACCACTGCACATGTAGGCCTGAGCACCCCTAGGACCAGCAAGACCACCACCTGGCTGGAGACAGCTGCAAGGGGCAGCAATGTAGGGAACAAGATGCACAGTGTATCCAGGGAGTAGGGCATGTAGTGTCCTGAAAGCCATGCCAGAGAGTTTGGATTTTATTCTCAGTTTGATGGAAAGTCACTGGGAGTGCCATTTTGCTATTGCTATTGCTAAGTCACTTCAGTCGTGTCCAACTCTGTGCGACCCCATAGATGGCAGCCCACCAGGTTTCCCCATCCCTGGGATTCTCCAGGCATGAACACTGGAGTGGGTTGCCATTTCCTTCTCCAGTGCATGAAAGTGAAAAGTGAAATTGAAGTCGCTCAGTCGTGTCCGACCCTCAGTGACCTCACGGACTGCAGCCTTCCAGGCTCCTCAATCCATGGGATTTTCCAGGCAAGAGTACTGGAGTGGGGTGCCATTGCCTTCTCCGGGAAGTGCCACGCGTGGTTTCAAAAGATCCCTGTGGCAGCCAAGTTGAACACGTGGAAACAGTTAGGAGGTAGTCCTCCAGGTGAGAGAAGGTGGTGACTCAGAGCCTAGGGTGATAGTAATGGAGGTGGTGGAAGTCCAGATATAGTTTGGAGGTGGAGCAAAATTATTTGAGCTAGGTGTGGGTTATGTGAAGTAGAATCTAGGAATACCCACAGAGTTTATGTGGTTGGTTTGTGGAAGTTAGAGAAAGCTAGTTCTGCCTCTTGTGCAGACCCTCAGCATGTTTGTTTAAGGAGGGCTCCCTTCCTCCCATAGACATACCTGGGCGCTGGGTCCCACAGCTGGGGGAGAAGAGCACAGGCTGAGTACCCCTGCTTGGCCAGGCATACTTGTGGGGGGCTCAGTGCATGCTATCCAGTGCAGCAGCCCTGAATCATAACTATCTTTGGCCTGAGCAACTGGGTGAATTGTAGTGTCATCTGAGGGACTCGGGAAGAGAAGCTGACTTGAGGTGAGGGAAGGTGGTGGAAATCAAGTTCCATCTTGAGCTGAAGTCTGAGATGCATATTAAACATCCTAGAGGCAATGTCAAGTAGACAGATGGATATGGACTTGTGGAGGCCAGGTAAGGAGTCATCAGGGATGCAGACAGGTTTGCTGTTTTTGAGTTTGAAGTGACAGCATGACAAGCAAGTGGAGCTCTAGAATTCAGGTTTGAGAACAAAGATTTAGATTACTTCCCAGATGCAGACTGGGAAGTCATTCTGCCCAGAGGGATATATGAAACACATTTGAGGGAAATTACAGTGAAAAGCAAGAAGGTGGAGACCACTTTTGGAGTGTTACCAGGCAGTGAAAAGTGGGAAATGACTGCAGAGCGGCCAACGTGGGGAAGAACCTGGTAATCAGCCTGATGGAAGAAAAGAAGTGAGGGCGGGGCGTGTTGGAGAGATCAGAAAGAATCCAGGCTGAGGGAGGCTGCTAAAGTTTGAGAGTACTACTGAGAGGGAATAGTAGGTGTGAAGGTAATTTGCAGGGAATTGAAAATATACTTTCAGAAAATATGCACTGAAAGGAGGTAACAGTGGGGTTGTGTATTGGTTTTTCAAAATAGGATGGTCGTGTCTGATTAAGGCAAAGATAAGGGAACCAGTGGAGGGACAGACGAGAGCATAGATACTCTAAGCCAGTATTTTGCACAACAGAGGAAGGAGAGGTGAAAATTTATCATCTTTAATAAAGTTGTGGTTAGGGTCATCTGTTATGGGGTCACCGTTGGAATTAAAGATCTGAAGAAAGTATGAAAGAACCAATAAGGGGGAAAAAATGGTCAAGCAGCAATGAAAGACTGGTTAGAAATGATGGAGAATCATTTGTAATAGTCCCATCATGTTTTTCTGTGGGCCCAAGAGCACGAGGGAATTGAGAATTACAAATTGTCCAATTAAGACAGAAGGGCACCTGGAACAGTGGTTCATAACCTGTAGGAGTGCATATCAGAATCACCTGGAAACTTTTTTCAAATTATATCAAATTGAGGTGTGGGAATAGGATGATTGCAATAGGAAGAGACAAGCTTACATATACTTTTAAAACCTTCTGGGTGATTATCTTAAACTATCCTCTCTCCACCCTACCTCACACACACACATTTGAAAACTGTTCTGGACTTGATGTTAGTAGGTTGACATAGTGCAAGCTGGGTAGGAGTAGTAAAGAGTAGCTGGAAGGGAAGCAAATAGACTGAAAGAGTTAAGAGTAAGGTTTTCTGGAGTGATCTTAGTAACTACTAGTAAAATTTATAGGTGGGGTGTATGCTCAGCTGGTTAAGTTCCTGTTCTGCAGAACTTTACAGAGCTTTTCATATGCACATGAATCTCTAAGAAGGAATTTAGTATTTTAAGAAAATAGCTAACCATGGAACCCTTTTTTCATGGTACCTTTGGACTAGTTTCTACTAGAAAACATTTTGAAAATGCTGAATTAGAGAAGTCCTGCAATAATTCGTTCCAGTTTAAGAGTTCACAGGTTGTGGGAAAGGGAAGCTGTAGTGGAAAGGTGGCCTGTCCAGGTTAAAATCTAGAAAACACAGCTCCCAGGGTATGGGATCGCTGGGTTACTTACCATTCCAACAGGTCAACTGTTTTCTACCATTGAGTCCAGTGTCAGTTGGATCATCTGTATGAATGTTGAAGTTGTAAGTTTAAGACAAAAGTGGGGATTTATGAACTATTTACAAACAGTGTACATTCAGTAGTTAGGTTTCTCAAAAACAGTGTTGGATAAAGTCTTTATGAAAGAGACCAAAATCCAATGGCCTTTTAGGGTAACTAGCCTTTCCCTTAATTAATGACAAGAAAGTGGATAATATTAAAAGATACACTTTGATGTCTACGAGCACTCCATGTCAGTGACTTAGTATTTGGGGAGTTTATCCACCTTTGGGCTGAGACAGAGTCACAGGCTTTGGGAATGTCACCCTGCCCCCATTTGTACTCCCTGGGCATTGAACGGAATACTGCTTTTCCAGGGAAGTCCTGTTCTTACAGTTTGAGATGATTAATACCAAATGTTGTCTCTGAAGATTTCCAAAAAAACCAGTGATTGGTGAGGACAGGGATTGTTGGCAGGAATTAGACATTTATATAGCATGACTGAGTTTTTAACAGTGATGTGATAGGAATTTTATGAGTATACAAGTCAGCTCCCAGCACTGAGACATACTAAATGAAAAAGGTTCCAGTTTTCAGTTGTCCCAACTGTGTGTTTTCCAGGTCACAAGTTTCCATTCTTTTGTGCCAATGATAGCATTCCATTCTTTCCCTAATGTATCTTTAATGTTGGATTTCCCCTCATAATCCTCTATGAAAAAAGAAAAATAACACACATGCCTTCTTTTTGCTTACAGCAGTATCCTTGTGATAAATTTGTGTGTGTGACCCCACTGAAGTGTTCAAAGCACATGGAAATCACTTACTGGTGACAGGTGTGCATTCTACGTATTGATTTTCCTCTGGATGCCTGAACTCTCTTTTTTTCACAGGTAAAGTCAGTGATAAACCTTTTGTTTGCTGCATATACTGGAGATGTGTCTGCACTTCGAAGGTATGTCAACAGGGTAGCATATGGTGTACAGATGTTTATGAAATTGATTCTGGGGAGAGGGCCATTTTAAAGCTAAAGTTTCACTTACATTTCCCTCTAATAAAAATAATCCAAAGTTATATTAAGTTTCCCCTTCCAGTGCCTTAGTCTTGCTGTAGTCTTTCTACTTCCTAGAAAAGCCCAGTCCTCTGTTTTCCCAAGTGGTAACTGTTCAACAAATCTGGCCAATTGATATTAGTGTTTTACTGGAATTGGACAGTGCCTTCTCAATCCCCATCTACCCACACTCTCCATCTTTGGAGGTGAGGGAGGTGGGCAAATAGGAACACTTGATCTGCAGATCCCCATTCTGGAAAGGTCACAGAGGACTGTAAACTTGAGATGGTGAATGTTTCTTCTTACTCAAAAAGAGCAAAAGCTAAAGAAGAGCGGGGAAGTGGCATTTACCTAAGGCATCATGTTCTAGTTGAACAGGGTGTCCATTAGTGAGCCTAGTGAAGGATGACACCTTTCTCACAGGACCTTCAGTTGAACTGATGGAGGAAATGTTAGAGGCGAATTAATATAACAGCTATGCTTACAAATTTTCAGGTTTGCTTTGTCAGCCATGGACATGGAACAGCGAGACTACGATTCTAGAACGGCACTCCACGTAGCTGCTGCAGAGGGTAATATATGAACCACTCATTTTTTTTTTCAAACTTAATTTCTACTTAACACTAAAACCTGCTTGTTTTACTTTGGCTGTAGGTCATGTTGAAGTTGTTAAATTTCTGCTGGAAGCCTGCAAAGTAAATCCTTTCCCCAAGGACAGGTGAGCCCTCGTGTTACTTTCTAACATTGGCAGGCCAGGCTTTTTATCATACAGGGCTATAAAAGTTAAATGATGGGTGTATTTAAATCCACATTGTGTATGTTGGAGATGAACTTGCTTTGAAGCCTTATAAAGGCAACAAACAAAACCTTGTTTCTATTCAGTAGATCATTCTTTCTCCTAGATCCTCTTGTTTACCTAAGGGAGTTTTCTCAGAATTATCTTGGTTAGTCTGTCAGTGAGTATATTGTGTGGGAAAACAAGTTTTGGTGTTTGTTAAGATAAAATAGGAGTTTTGTCCTCGTGGGGCTTTTGACTACCCCAGGCAGACAAGATAAACATTGCAGGGGTATATTAAAATGTGTAAGGAGATTACTGTTCCAGAACTCTATTGGAGTTTGTTGAAATTCCTGGATTTGCTTGTAGTCAGTTTTAGAAAGCTTCACAGAAGTTGAATTTTAACCAGTGCTTTGGGGAAGAGATGAGATTTGAGGGCACAGAAGGAAGAGAGGGGCAGTCTATCTAGAGTGGAGGGATCAGCCTGGGATATGTTCTGCTCCTCTCCTCTTCTTCCTGGTCCACATGGCAACTTGACATTCATCCTGCAGTAAATCCTGTTCACAAGGTGGATGGTCAGGAGAGGGTTAAGAATGCAGCTTAGGTATACACACACTTGAAGTAAATCCTGCACTAATACACTGGCATGTTATATAACTGGAGTTACATAACTGGGTGAGTCAGTGAGTAAGGAGAATAAAGGCTTAGAAGAATGGAAAAAAAATATTTGGTGGGAGAGGTTTGATACATGTGATTAGGAGTTTGGATTAGATCTTTGAGGACTATATAAAGTAACTTTGTGGAGCAAGTTGATTATTTTCTAGCTATTAGATCTTTCTGTTTCAGTAAGGTTTTACTATTTTTCAAATCAGTGGTTTGGGTTTTATTAGTTCAGCTTGCAGGAAATGCAGGCAAGTTATGACATCAGTGTCTGAGAACTGTTAGCAACTTGGTAATGCTCTGATTACCCAAAATCATGATCTTTATTGGTAGTATTCTAAAACCTCATGTTCGGGAGACAGTTCCTCATTTATCCCCAAATGTAATGTCCACACCAGCTCTTTCTTCAGAGCAAGGAACTGAAGAGGGTGTTTTCTCCTTGCCCCCTGTATTTATAATCCCAAGTAAAACACCGTTTAACACAGGCTGGAAATATTTACTATGCTTTGCATATTTAAGAATCAAAATGTTGTTTTGGTTTTTGCCCTAAATCAACCTCTAAGAATGTGAAAGCAGAGGCATCCATCTGAGAGGCAAAAGTTAGCTCAGTAATGAACGTGGTAACTGGTTATTCAACGTTTTGAGAATGTAAGCTAGATGAACACATCTTTGTTTCTCTATTTCATAGAATCAGTATCACCTCAAATTGGTAAAACAGGCTTGAGCAAATTTAGTGTATAGAATTGATATTTTGCATTACTTCATGGAAAACAAGAGTCAGTAAAAAAAAGAGAGAGAAATAATAGTTTTCCCAGAAAGACAGGTAATTATATGCTGTAAATGATTGAAAAGTTACCCCATCACCCTGTTTCAGGTCACTGACTCCCTAACTTAATGAGGGCTAACGTAGAAGTAAAAGGCAACTTAATTCAGCAGTTTTTTTGAGAAGCACGTTTGTGTTAAATGTTACTTACATATAAAAGGTTACTTACCTGATTTTAAAAATGAAGAACAGGCTCCCAAACTATTCAAAAATATTTTTAAATGAGATTACTTAAAAAACTTTTAGTTCCACATTGGGACCCCACTGAGAAGGTAAAAGGTTAAGAACAAAGAAAGAAGGAAAAGCAGAAGCTTGTGAGAAAAAATGGAATCAGAGAGCCTACCAGCCACGGAGAAGTTAAGTGACATAATAGTAGGGAGAGGATGGAAGAGAAACTTAATAGTTTGTGAGGAACTAGGGAGGTAATTATCATGCTCTGTCATTTACTTGGGTTGTCACAGTTATACAGTGTTGACTCCTCTTCCAAAAGGCTAATTAGCTGATGAACCACTGCTGGCAGCTCTTCGTTTCTCATCTTCAGTAGTCTTCATCTATAGGACTCGAAAGAGCACAGCCCAGAGAAGCACACTTCCTGTGGAAAGAGTAGCTCTTCTGGTTGTAGAGTGGGTCCAATTGAGTCCCTAAAGTCCCATCCTTACCACAGATGATGAAATGTCAGTTCCTCTGAGGCCAGTCTTGTTCCTCCAATGTATATTTGAGCTCTAATAAGACCATGGTTATTTCCAGACTTTGTGGAGATTCACTGTGATTTTACATTGACAGGAACACAAATTTTCTGTCAAAGGCTAGGGTGATGGATGTTACACAGCTGAGTTTTCTTTGAACATTGTATTTAAAGAGTGATCCCTTAGGCTTTTCATGAAGGTAAAATTCAGGAATAGTAGAGGAATCTCTCTTACCTGTCAACACTAGAATTTCCCCTCCATAAACACTTAGTATGAACAAGACCATTTTGCAGAAGATGGTTTTTCTCTTCCTCCCCATATCCCAACTTGCTTGGAGATCACTTTTTGGATTATAAATCTCTTTCTGCATTTTTTTCAATATTACTTGTAATACTGTGTAAATAGCTAAATTTGAATGGCCCTTTAACCTGCATTTAAAATCTAAGATTATCATCTTTGTACAGAAATTCCCTAATGACCTTGTCTGTGCCGTGCTACTTGTTTAGGTGGAATAACACTCCCATGGACGAAGCGCTGCACTTTGGGCACCACGACGTATTTAAAATCCTGCAGGAATACCAAGTCCAGTACACGCCTCAAGGAGATTCCGACAACGGAAAGGAGAATCAAACGGTCCATAAGAATCTCGATGGACTGTTATAATAGTCTTAAGCCCAAGATTTAAATCACTTACCTATGTAATTGTGGAAAATGATTATGAAGAACGTGTGTATTCCTATCTGGTAGTGATGTATATTTTACATTGGTCATTTCAGTGTTACTGGAGTTTCTTCATTGTGCACACAGGACAAATCTGATCTCTTTGGGAAAAAATAGAAATAAAACAATCTCCCTCCATAATGTGAGCAATATTTACCTCGTGCATTGTATAATTTGATGTAAAAGATACATTTATCAATGCTAGCTTTACTATGTGGTCTTCATGATTTTTGTGTATTTTGTGAATTTTACAGTTTATGGTGATGATCTGCTGATATGCATTTATAAATTAAACTCTATTGTACAGTCTGTCCAAATGGGTCAAGGCTACCTTCAGACAGTGTAATTTTCATGACTTCAAATACAGATTTAGTTTGAGTGAACAACTATATGCACTTATGGTTATGTGTTTAAAATGTCTCCCATCACCCTAGCTTCATGATGTGACTCTAAAAATTATAATAGTTAACAACTGTTAGTAGGATAGACCAATTCTAATTAGAGTTTATCAGGGAATCTGTTTAAGGTATGTTTGGTGACCAAAACGTTATGTGTGAATGTAGTTAAAATATTTTGGAAAGAATTTCCTTTTTCTACATCCCCTTAGACCAGCTTCTTTTCCCAGACATTTAGCTCTTTGCCTCCTTCCTTTAGCTGGGAAAGTGGGTGCTGGCATACTATGCAGTTTTCATGTTTTCCACAATAAAACAGAAAATGCCTCCTGTATTTGGCATCCGAGCTGTAACTATGCCATTTGTCTACAGGAGTTGAACCAGAGACAGATTACTAAGCTAAATACAAATTATTCCAATTCGTCAGCCAATAAAAGGAAGGGATGTGCTCCGACAGCTCTTTAACAAGATATTTTTCAGCTTTCAGGATAAATTCAGACATGCTCTAAGCTACCAAAGTTATTATGAAGGTATGGGAACTGCTACAAATAACATTTGTTTTAAAACCTGTCATTAAAAGTCTGCATCAAGGTATCTGTTCTGTTTAGGGGATCACTAGATCGTTCCCATTTTCTCCTGATTTTCTACTGTATATTTTTGGTGGACTTTACAGTATAATAATAAGAAAAGGCTATTTCATTTTAAATCAAAATCCATCATTTGTCTTGGGGAGGAACTGCACATATACATTATCCTGTCATACCTCAGAGGTATAAAAGGGTATGTTAATGAGGATTTCTGAAATTAAACACACACACACAAATGGACTTCTCTGAAGCTGTATTTAGTGAAATGAGCAGAGTCCTCAGCTACATGAATGCTGGCTGTTATGTTAATATAATAAATTCCTTTTTCTTCCCCTTTCTGTCAGCACACACTGCTGCTTCCAGGCTTTATCATGCCCAGTGGCTCCTATTCCCACTCAAGCGGCCTCCAGGTGTTTCAATTACTGCTCCCAGTCTAAATCAGTAACTTCTGCCATTGTCCCTTATTGCCTAGGCAGCACCTCGGTAGGTGGAACATGGTGGGTGTTCCTTAACGGAGCTGCATCAGGCACGAAGCCATTCTCAAGTCTGTGCTTCTGTGTGGAGTATGGTGGGTGGGCGTTCCTACCCCATGGGTCTATCAGACATGTAGATAGGTAGTATTTGTAAAATGCTGCAGAGGAACAGCATTATTCCCAAAGATACCATGGGGTAGACACTCTGTAATTGAAATGATTTGAAATAATTGCTCCAACAGCAGCCTGCTCTGTGTGATTTAAATGAAACATTAAGATAGTTCAGTTATGTGACGAAGACTGCCAATGATTTTGAGCATTTTTGTTCTGTTACTTGGGAACAAAGCATTTTCATCTTTTCTCAGATCAAAACTATTCTGTGCAATCTTTGTTGTTTAGTTAAATGTGCCCTTATTTACACATGATGTTATTTATGACTTTAGGCTGGGTCTTGCTCTGGCTATTTGCTATTGGCTGGTAATAATAATGAACACATTTGACTTAAATACTTTTAACTGTGCTGTTAACTGCTGCCATCACTATGCTCCAAAGATCTTTTTATTCTGGCTTTAGGATCATATGTGCTTTTTCGGTACCACAGAGCTCTATATGGTGGTGTTTCTTTAAAGCTTTGTATACACTGTTGTTTTTGCTGGTCTCCATTCTAATGATCTCATATCTGAGTGTCATGTGCTGTACCCCACTGCTGCCCATCCTGCCCTTTAGCTGCAGAACTGGATCAGCTATTGACCATTTGATGCTGTTATCTGCCTGGCAGGAACTGAATGACCTAATGCTGGATTTAGATTCTTTCTGGGGATTGTACAGCTATGAATGTATTTGCTTCCAGAACCTCCCAAAGTGAATCTAATCGTAAAACTGTAAGTTGTAAGTATTCTGAAATTGAAAAATATTTATTTTAATTGAAATCAGGTAGTGTTGCTTTTTACAGCTTAATAAATACATGTATCAAAAAACCAAAAATGATTCTTTTAAAAAAAAGGTTTTCTCTTACATCACTGGGTTGGGAACTCCACTGAACATAGGAACTACATATAGGCATTTTTCATGCCTCCTATGGACCCAGGTACTATGCCAGTAGTAGTTACTGCAGAAACTACTGCAGTAGGGTTACTGCAACGATTAGGATGAAAATTCTGTAAGCACTTCATCCCTGAAGGTGAGAAGACCCACAGGCATGTTTCTAGTCCTCTTAGAAGCTAACACTATCCTTTCACAGGAGGTGCTCAGTAAATATTTGCTACATTGAGATCTTTCACTAGGAGGGTTTGAACCTCTTTTAATGAAAAGAGAGGGTATTTTCACAAATGTCTTGATGTGTATTGGGGGAACTGAACTCAGTGCTGCCACACTGGGGTCTACCTGGTCCATCCATGTATGGAATGGCATTCACTCCCAGAGCCAGAAAACCCTGGTTCAGGGTCACATGGTCTTCTAACCACAGAGAAGGTACATAAACACCACAAATGCCATGGCTGTCCATTTTCAACAATCAAAGTTGTTTGTCACAAAGCAATCTGCTTTGCTTGCTATAACAGTCAAACAGTTTGTCTATATTAGGGACATTTTACAACTAGAAGAGACATCCAAAATCTCTACTCACCCTTTCTTGGATGAATGCCATTACTTTGAAATTATGTATATTTTTGTATAACCTTTAAATTATTCATAACTTTTGGCTATGTTTGCTTCACAAAAGCTTTCTTAAGTTTTAATAGGTAAGATGTTTGTACTAGATACACGATCCAGTATCTCAGACCATCATAAGTTCCACAAAACCAGAGATCTTTGTCTGGTTTACTTTGCCAATTTAGTTTCCCAAACATCCAGAATAGTGCCTAGGCCATGGCAGGTGCTCAACATATATCTGGTGAACTAATAAATGAATCTTACTAAGCAGAAGCCATTTAAGTAAACACCCCTTACTCTGGGCACAGCATCTTAAAGTACCAGAGCTTTCAAAACCATTTCTGGTTTTTTCTTGGGATAGTCAGATGTGAAAGGAGTGCTTTGTTCAATTAAGACCTAATATTCCATTTCAGCTTACAGACAACAAATAGACTTCCATCATTTAATACTATTTACTGCCACTTCAGAGAACACTTTCCTGAAAAGGGAGAAATTTGTCCTAAGTGGTACATAAAGGTTCTGTGCTTATAAAACATCATACCAGAAATACTCTTAAAACACACAAACATCCCTTTACCAGGATCTACTCAGTGACTTCTTATAATGATCAAATACATAGAAATACAAACATAACCAGCTAGGCAGGGCATTTATCTGTTGTACTTCATTCCCTGGAGAAATACACTCTTGATGTTTATTATGAAAAAACTTGATATTTCCTAGATACAAGTACTGCAGACAGGGAGATGAGAATGGTCATATTTGCTATGAGGCCAGAATTCAAGCTTATACCACCATTCCCTGATAGCTCAAACAACAGTTGAATCTAACCTGCCCATTTACGTCTAACCTAGTGATTCTTCTATTATACTGTTTTTTTTCCCCCAGCACTCAATGCCTTTTAAGAGGGTCACAGCTTTCTGGCTTAGAGCATCTTTGGAGAAAAAAAAATGGCAGCTTTTTGTGTGGGTGCAATAACTTCTCAGGAAGTAATACCTCATCTCATCAAGGAGGTGTAGGTTTTAGATGCTGCTATGGAGACAATAGTCACATTTTACATGTATTTTAAAATTAAAAACACATTATAGCAGTATTGAAATTCATTTTAAAATACCAAATTATTTCTGCACTTGGAGGCAGCTATGGTGGTCACCAAGACCAAAGGATTTTCATTTGTTTATGGTACTCATTATGACTTCTCTCAGTAATGTTTCTTCTCTCATCTCCTCCACTAACCTACCTTAATCAGGGTAAGAGAAGGCAACACTTAGGAAAACGATATTGATCTTATTTAAAAATAAGGAGTGACATTTTTATGTTTAAACATAAGATGAGAAAAACATCAAACCTACAGACAATGCCAGGAATGTTTAAAATCTTTACACCAGATATTATTTATAACAGACTATAAGTTTAATACTTTAAAAAAGTAAACAAAATCTCTGGACGTGCAGGAAAATGAAACTATGCCAAAGCATTTTTTGAGGGCAAAAATATACCAAATAGCTAAATAGCAGGAATTACAAACACCTTTTTAAACTGCTGTCTTCTTTGTTCCTTTATCATTTTAATTTAAAAAGTCAATGCAAACTCAGGTTCATGTCAATCATCTTATGTAAAAACTGAGAGGAGGTTTTAATTTGTTTAATAAAGTACCATGTGCGTATTATATTTAATGTAATACACATACTTTAAAATAGACCTCAAGAAAACTTTATCCCCACCAGAAAAATAGAGTATTTACATAAAAATATGATTGTGGTGGTGATAGCAGAAAAATATGATTCAGCTGCAGACAGCTGTTTGTGAAAGTTATCTAGAAGACCTCTATCAAACCTACTCCCCAAACCACTTCTGTGTATGTCAGTGCTAGGGAAGGGGCAAGGTAAGAAACACAAAACTTCACAAAACATCATCCAGTCCAAAACAGATCTAGAAAAAGCACAAGAGAGATAGTGGAACCATCTGTAATGTATTTGTGAGAGATACACATTTGCCAGTGAAAATTACCCAATTCTCAAGGCAGTTACACAGGATGAGTTTTCAAATTATTGGATTCTCATAATCTCCACTTAATGATTTGTCAATTACTAGTTTTTCTTCTCAATTTTAAAATTTTTACTAAACAATAAAGACAAGTGAACCCACTTATGAAACATGCATTAAATTTCTGAGTTTGTTTACATCTACAATTAATTTCAACTTTTTGAAAAAATAATAGGATTTGCCTTAAGAGAGCTGTTAATAGTTTGGCTCCCTTGATAGAACTGTGAAGACAGTTTCATTTACTAACTTCAATTTCATGATGAAGGCAGAATATATTCAACTTTGGTATTAAAGCTGAAATGGAAGATACTACTCATGGATTTGTAAAGTTTACTTCCTTCTATTGATATTAGCCAGCATCATAAAGCCATACCAAAAGCTAATTCTCCCAAGAAAGAGAATCTTTAGTTTTCAATGGCCAGTGTGGAAAATATAATAACACACATAACTTTTATCCTCTGCCCAGATACAGGACAGCTTTGCACTATTTCACAGGCAAGCCACTGGCAAACTTGAGGCTATATTTAAAGCAGAGAGAACAAATAAGAATAACCATGTGATCTATCCAACCACCTGTAACAACTGGGCCCTGACTATGCATAGCATCTACTACATGCTGCTAAATGTCTCACCTTTCCTAAAGGACTCTCATTCTAGTCCTGATGATTTTGGTGTACCAGGATGTTTTTCATCTAAACCCTCTATGTGGAGAAGGCCTTTCAATTTTACCTTCAATAAGATGCATGAAGCCCTTCAGAGTAACAGATGTTTCTGAATTAGGGAAAAATCCACTTGCTATCAACAGGTTGCAGCAAATTTCTTGGCCTTTCTTTAGATTCCCTAGAAACACAGGATGTGAGGGAACACAGTAGCAGAAGGGAATCACAGGTGGGAAGGAAAAATGTCTCCAGAGAAGATGAGAAAATTCATGCTCTAGACCGCATTCATCTGTAAGAGAGAAAATGTAATGACATTACTACACTGGTCCTGTAAAACGCAGACTCATAGCTAACATTCCTTGTGTGTCCTACAGTAGAAAGACATCCCCCAGCAAAAAACCACCATGGGATTAGAGGGCCTGCAGCATGTGCTATCCGTTTTCCTAGCCTAATCGAGACCTTTTATACCACCTAAGCTGATGGATTACTACTCTGCAGCCTACCGGCTTAATTCTGTCAATTCATCCAGGCTGAATAAAGCTTTCTGCTGTTGGGCAAGTCTGGGGACTGAGCAATGTGGCAAATCTGCTCATGCAAAACAAGGGTGAAGCAGTGCTGAGCTGCACGCCAGAGGGAGAGACGAACCTGGGGAAAATGATGTATTTTCCTTAAAGCCACTCGGTAGGAATAACAGATGAAGGAGTTTCAGGTACTGGCTAGACAAGCAGAAGGCTTAGGAACTCCTCCCCTAGCCGTGCCTCTGGCCCAGCTGCCTCCAATAGGGCCGTTCCTAGACCCAGAACTGCTCATCCACAGGACACAGCCTGAAACAAACATCCCCCCTCACGTCTATGCTGGGCCCTCCCCTTACTCCAGGTGCTCTCAACCGGGGTGATTCTGTCCTCCGGCAACACCTGGAGACATTCTGCATTGGCATGACTGGGTGTGGGGGTGTGGGCTACTGACATCTAGTGAAGAGAGGCCACGAATGCTGCTATCCATTCTGCAATGCACAGGACAGCCCCACCCAGGGAATCATTCACCCTCCCCCCCACCAAAACACCAACAGCAACACAGCTCTAGACTACATGCCCCTTGAAAACAGTCCTTTTTTTTTTTTTTAATCCCAAGTAGTCAATAGTGGGTGGTACATTGTGGGTTCCTAGGAAAATATTTTGGATTGAAAAGCACAATGAAGTTTTTGCCCCTATGTTTCAATCTGGCTGAGAGTAAAAATATGTAAAGACGGTGGTCTTTGGAGAGACAGAGAGAAAGCAAGTGGGCATGGATCCAAATCCTGTTACTGTGTCTTACTAGCTGTGTGATCAAGCCATGTTCCTTCACCTCCAAATCCCAAGCTCCTCATCTATTTGAAGAAGAGTCCCTAACAGACTTGTTGTTGAAAGGGTTAAATTATACAGCATATATAGAATACTTAGTATGTGCTATGTGCTTAGTCATGTCTGACTCTGTAATCCCATGAGCTGTAGCCCACCATGGGGATTCTCCAGGCAAGAATACTGGAGTGAGTTGCCATGTCCTCCTCCAGGGGATCTTCCCAACCCAGGGATCGAAGCCAGGTCTCCCGCTTTGTGGGCAGATTCTTTACCAGCTGAGCTACCAGGGAAGCCCAAGAATACTGGAATGGGTAGTCTATTCCTTCTCCAGGGGATCTTCCCAACCCAGGTGTCAAACCAGTATCTGTTGCATTGCAGGTGGATTCTTTACCATCTGAGCCACCAGGGAAGCCCAGAAGAATGCTTAGTATAGTCAATGGAAAATAGCAGACAATTAATAAATGTTCCTACTAATATCAGCATTGCCCAAAGGCCTCCAGGAGAGGAGCCTGGTTCTCATGAAGTCCTGGAGGGAAAAATTTACTGTACAGGAAAGCCAGACTAAACAAATACTGCAGTCAGGCTACAGAGAACACTGGTGCTCTGTCTCAGGAGGCTGCAGTCCTCCGGCTCTGGAGCAGCACCAGGCGTCAGCTCCAGTGCCTGCTGCTCCAGAGAGACAACCCCCAGACACACCCGAACACCAGCCAGCTCCATGAAAGGTCTATTTCAGAGCATACGCCCTAACTCCAAGACTGGACACTAGAAGGAAATCAGGCCATGGCGGAGGACAATTTGGGACAGACAAGGTGGAGTCCAGCCAATTCGGAGACAGAATCTAACTTTTATTTTGTCTCACCAGTGCTGTGCCCATATTAGAGCCTGTTTTAGCTCTTAAATCTTCCATGGGTTTAATCCGGAGATTTGTATGTGTGCGTATGTGCAAAAATAGATTTTATTCTACAAATGAAATGAACAAAATCACCTGGAATAGAATGGATGGCTCCTGGGCAGGGGGAGAGGGGATTCAGAGCCATAAAACCATTTCCTAGTATTTATTTAAAGTAAATAGCTCCCACTGTTATTATTCCCAGAGCACAGAGAAGCAGAGAAAGCAGTCATGCTGCATGCACAGATGGAGGGGACTAATCCATCTTATTTTCTCAAGGTCACAGGGGATAATGGTGTGACAGAGGTGGAGTGCAGATTTCCAAATAACAAACACAAGCCTCTCCCCCAAAGGTTACGCTGCCTTCATCTTAATAAACCAGAATAGCACACACTCAGTGTCAAGTGCAAACAGCTTCCCTGGGGTCCAGGTTTTAAATGAATCAGAGATGAGCTTTCTAGGTGAGGGGGTCTCAGGAGAGTAGACAAGAACATGCAGTCCAGAGTCACCCCAGGGGGATTCAAATATTCATTCCCTCATTTACTGACTACCTGATCTTAGGCAAATTTGTTAATTTTGGAGAAACTTTTTGTTTACATCTGTAAAGTAGGAAAAATAATAATATCTAACTCAGAAGATCGGTGTGAGGACTAAGTTACTACCAGTAGCATGCCCGGTACACAGAAAGAGCTTAACAAGTGTCACCTATTAATAGTGATGAAGACCATGATGATGCAACCTGCTCGGGAACAACAAACAAACACACGGTTGCTGGGTTCTGTCCATTGGTCTTACAATTTCTGAACAGGGCTTTACAGTTATTCCAGTTTTGTGCTGGGCTCACAGAGCACTTCAGAGCAGAGTGGGGAGCTACATTCCAACAGACAATGCAACCTTATACATGTAAAAGTTTCGTTTTTCATTTGCTAATAGAACTATTTTGCTATTACACTACCTAAGCATTTTTCCAAGTAATTTTTTTTTCAGCCTCAACAATCAGGAGGGTGTAAGAAAGCACAGTCTCTAAAGATTTTAGCCCATACTTCTGCAAGTGAGGGAAAAAGATAAGGTTACATGCCAGAAACTTGAGTCTAAACAGATACTACTGATGACACACAAATGCCTTCCCTGAACTCAAGGATTTGTGACCCTGAACGTCGGAAGATGGCACCCTCTCAACCGGCATCTGCTCCCTCCTCCGCTTAACGCAGTCTGTGCCAGGACCACCCTCCCCCTCACCACCCCTCAACCCCCGATCCCTGGCCTGGGGCACACAGCGATAAAGACAGACTGGGGATGACTCAGAGAGATTTTTTTTTTTAATTAAGAAAATTTTAAAAAATGAACTGGAATAGCTTCATGTGGAAAAGAGCTTAAAATTAAACAGCATCAGGAAACATCCAGCCAATAAAAAAATAAAATTTTTAAGAGATAAGATTTCAGATTTCAAGCAGACAATACTCGCTGACACTCTGAAAAACATTCTCCCAAAGAAAGAATCACTCTTTTGGTGGACAGCCCGGTTCTTATCCTTATACTGACAATCATGACAGTATTTCATTTATAGTATTCATGACTGTATTTCATTCCTTGAACTTTTGACTCTTGACAAGCCCTTCCCAGCTCCAGGTGTGAGCGGCACAAGTTAGCTCTCAAACATAAAGCAGGTGAAAGTGTTTCGTTGTGGCTCGCCAAATCTCTACAAAGATTGCAACTACCAAGCGTTAGTCTCCCTTCCTAAAAATAACACCTCTTCACTCAGACACAGGGCTGAAACAACAGGCCAAAGGAAAACATTTTCTTATCAGGAAAATCTTAGTTCCTTTATATATGAGATTTCTACATGGTTAACTTTAAAAGGCAGAGGGTGAATTTTTAAATGTTTGAAATATTATTTTGGGGAAGGTGCTGAATTCCAGAAATAAAGATCTTGGTGACAATGTAGGTTGTTTAAACACAGCAGGCTCCAAGTTGTCACAGCTTATCTAGAAAACATCCTTCTGGGCCCCTTCCGAGAGCTCACAGACAGGCCCAGGGTTGGCCAAGCGCCTTCCTGGCCTCGGAGAGCCAACACTGAGATCGTCCCTGCGTGCTGGTACTCACCATATCGAATTCTACAGAGCCCACCATCCGAGACACCTCGTCAAACTCCTCAGGAGACATGGGAAGAAGGTTGTCTGTGGTCTGAAGTCGAGAAGGGTGACTAAAATGGGGGAGAAAGAAACAAAAAATGTTGACATCTAAATTGTGGAAGCAGTACCACCAGCTTGGCCATTTCATCTCTGGCCTGTGTCATCACTTCAGTTTTTTATTTCAAGAGAAGTATGTGCACTTGTAAGATACATTTGAAAAAGCAAGGATCTCAAGAGGTTCATGTCCCCAGCCCGGCCCCTCATGAAGCACGTTGGACTCTGGATATGTGAGCGAGAAATAGCCAGTCTGGGTCCTGTACCGCTTCTGCCTGGGTAAACCTGGGTGCGAGCGTGTGCAGCGTGTCGCCTACCCTGGCCCAAGAAGCGCCAGAGGAAATGTCTGGGGAGTCCCTCATCCCTACCTTGAGGTTTGTATGCAGATAAAGCTGCTCCAGAGGGTTTTTACATGAAGGCTACATCCATTCACCCCAAGACAGTGCTGCAGGCCAAATAACTGACAATGACTTTTCCAAAATTTTTTCTACCTTTTACAAAATGAAACAACAAAATAAAAGCAAGCGGACAAAAAAAAAAAGGTATCTCAATCATTACTTTGGCCTTTTCTACATTAAAAAGAACTGCTTTCCCACTCTCATCAATTTTTGTTCATTTTATTTACACTCTTTCAAAATATCAGTTTGGGGAGAACTTATATACCTTAAATACAACCTTGTTTTGGGTTTGTTTGTTTTTGTTTTTGTTTTTAATAAAGGCAGTGAAACGCTGACAGGGAGTGACACAAAATCTCTAATTAGGATCTCTCCAACAAGTCCAACTGTGGTGATGACAGCAACAATTACAATGGAAAAGCAAAGAACAAGCATCTTCAACAGGCCCCAGCCAGGACAGGGGGCTTGTTTGAGGATGTTAAACATGCCACTCTTCTGTGTTCACTTACACTTCAGACACAGAAATCAATTCAGTCTTGATGTATCCTGTTCCTTTAGGGCCATCAAGTTCCATAGGCTCTGGGGCTAGAAGCAAACACATCGTGGACACTTTCCGTTAGCAGATATCACACAAGAACAATCAACTGCAACGTCCCTGCTGGCTCAGTGGTAAAGACCCCTGAGGATCCCACATGGTGAGGAGCAACTAAGCCCATGCGCCACAACTAATAAGCCTGTGCTCTAGAGCCTGGGAGCCGCAACTACTGAGCCCACGCGCCCTAGAGCCCATGCTATGCAAAAAGAGAAGCCACCACAATGAGAAGACCATGCGTTGCAACTGGAGAAAAGCCTGAGCAGCAGCAAAGACCCAGCACAGCCAAAAATAAATAAAAAAAAAAGAACAATCAACTTTTTCTTTGATCAAGACTGGATTTGTTTTCCTTGACAGTCAGCTAAGATTCCCTGCCTGCGTCACCTGAAATTGTGGTATGGATGCAGAAACAACGAGAAGAAAAGGGGAGGTACGTTCTTCTGCGCTGAACATAGACAAGATGGGAGAGACTTTTCTTTCCAAGGCCCGAAGTCCTACAGAAGTTGCATCTGGTTTATGGTCCTGGCCTGGCTGGTGTCATAGACACATCAGTCAAGGTGAGCTGCGGGCATCTTCTCCCCAAGTAATTGTGTTAATACTCAAATAACTGATCCTGAAAAACCATTAACTCTGTTGGCATGTTCTAAAGCAGGTGAGTCTAATTTCCCCTTTCTCAAATACAGTCGAGGGAAGACTGAGCAGTGGAAGACCTGTGTGCTAAGCCTAGACCTGCTCTCAGTGAGGAGGAGACCTAGTAACTTACTGGGTCACTGTGCAGGGACCACTTCTCTTCACCCAGGCCTCCGCTTGCTCAATTTCAGGTATGGGTTGACATAAATCAAGTGACCATCAAAGGTCCTTTTATCCCTTCCACTCAGAAAAAGTAAAAAATGTAACAAACACAGAAGACCAGAAATGGACTTTTCCAACACCCCTAAAATGAAAAATCATTTGCTCCTTTCTAACTCTCTGTATCAGGCCAAACAATGTAGCACGTGTCAACTGTACTATGTTTTGAAGGCCTACTTTTACCAATTCAAAAGGAGGGGGTGCCCTGCACTTACAAGAAGGCAAGGGCAGTGTGGAGGAGTAGGATTAAAGCCTGTCTGCAAACCTCTGGACAAGATGAAGGGAGAACATGACCATGGCGAAAACTAGGCTGTGCTATGACTCAGCAGGCAACTCCTGTGCACTCTCCTCACTTACCTTCCTTTGGCCTGGAGTAGTATTTTCCAAAGGCATGGTCTTTATCAATATTTGGATACAGAAACTTCAGGGGATTCTCTGGAATATTTTCAGCAGCCATGACTTTATAATTACGAATAATGTCAGGAAAAGTAACCGCAGAAAGTTCTTTCTTTGTGTAGGGTTCAACCGCGTGGAAGTAAGGTTCTAAAAGGAAGAAAAGTCAAGTGAGTCCCATGGAATAGCCCAGAACAACAGAGGAAAGAAACAAAACACTGCAGAGTTTATGGATTTAACAGAACCTGGTAAGAACTAAACATAATCTAGGAGTTTCATCACAGCGTGTGTAACTGATTCATTTCTAAATAAATTAACCTTTCATTAAGACAGGAAAAACAAAGGCCATCATCACTCTCAATAACATTGCATTTGTCATTATTTGCTTAGATTTGTAAATCTAGTCAAAAAAATTTTACTAGACACCCATAAAATAACTAATTACTACTTGGGTCTTCTTGGCTCAAGCCACAGATTAGGTTAACAGAAAAGCTCACTTTCTTTTCATATTGAAAAATGAAAATAAACAATGACAATACAAGGAAAACTTTTTAAACAAAACAAAAATGGACCCTATTTGCTATCTTTTTCTATAATTCTGAATGCAAAATCACCCAAACTTTAATTTGCTCCTAGTCTTAGTTCCAGACTTCACTGAATTCCTGCTTCCTAACTGTTTCAGGATCTCACTTTGGGGCTCATATTCCAGAGGTCAGGTGCTCTAGGGACTCTGCTCCTGAACTTCGGACCAAAGCTGGTGCTGCCCGGCTAAGACTGCCCAGTTGTCAGCGGTGTGCATCTCTGCCTGCTTTGCTAGCTCCATCTCTCCGCAAAGCTCCAGAAAGAACCACCAGGGGAGAAGCAGAAAAGGCAGGCTCTGCCCCTACTGTCCCCCCTCCCTGGGCTCTACTCCAGGCTCTCTTGTTTTTCACCAGAAAAAAAAATACATAGAACTAGAAAAGCATCCCATCTTATCGCATCTTCTAACTGAAAGCAGAAGTCACTGGAATAGTTCAGTTTTCCCTCCAATCCTTCAAACAGAGCAAACTAGAAGTAACAGGAAAAAGTCACCAGTTTGTCTTTAACCTTTTTCCATCTCCACCAAAACATGTTTCTTATTCCCCAGAAACCTGTTTTGTATACTTAGGTTTTCGAAACTGTTTTGCCATGGGTGAACTGCATCAGATAGAAACCCAAGATAGACCCCATATAAACGTGCGCATGCTCTGTCTGAAGGCAGGGTGGAGAACCAGTCCCAGGACCCCCTCAAACAACCAGCCCTCATCCTAGCACATCCACACGGGATTCCCCTCAGTGGGTCTGGAAGCTTATGCCTGCACACGATGGGTTTCCTCCCAACAACTAGCTGCCAGTCATAGGGACTCACATTCTTCACCTACAGGTATCAAACCTGAACAAGAGGAAAGAATGTGACCTTGTCTTTTAAACAACCATTATGTGCACAACAGGTTCCATGCAAAGAGTCCCACAAACTCTTGGGTATGCAATAAATTCCTATTAGGGAAGCTCAACTGGGGTGGGCTACAGGAGCTGCAATTTTATGTCACAGGCTCATTATTTGTA
>NW_011495032.1:13664470-13700471 GCF_000754665.1 Bison bison bison
GCTGATCTGCAGTAGAGGAAGGGCTTGCACCTGTGGGTCGAATGGGGGTGTGTGCAGGAACCCTGGCTTACCACCTCCATTTTGGGACCGTTCCACCCACGTGAACGTGATCGCCCCTTCCCGGCAGCTCTCGCTGAAGCGCAGCAGGAACGTCCCAGGCTGTTGGTCCTTCAGCAGGGCTCGCTCTCGCTCCTTGCTAATAAAGCCCACGATACACCTGGATGCGGAAAGGGATCAACGGAGGCACTCTGAGGTTCGGTCATGATTCTATAATTTTCCTGCTCATTTACCAACCAAGATGACTACAACGTGACACAAGAACACAGGATAAAAATGTATCGACTATTTTAGATGCTTTAAAACTATTTCATTGACACTTCAGGAATCATTTCAGTCATACGTATATATGCTTAACTCCCCCAAAAGCTCATTAACCTGGTGCCAACAGATGATCAATAAATACTTTCTGGATTAATGAGCCTTTCATTTTCACTTGGTGATTGAAAATGTCTGAATTTATTTATCTTTTACAGTGAAGAGGAAGGCTCAGACGATCCATTTTCATATTCTTAACTTCTGACCAAGTTAAGAATCTCTTTGCTGAAATCTCAACTGACCCTGGGAATAAATTAGGAACAATTTACTGAGTTGGGCTTCCCTGGTGGCTCAGTTGGTACAGAACTGCCTGCAATGGAGAAGACGCATGTTCGATCCCTGGGTCAAAAAGCCCTCTAGAGAAGGGAATAACAACCCACTCCAGTGTTCTTGCCTGGGAAACACCATGGACAGAGGAGTCTGGTGGGCTACAGTCTATGGGGTCATAAAGAGTCAGACACAACTGAGCGACTAACACTTTAAACTTACTGTGTTAAAAACAGCTTTTTCTTCCTTACTGGGAGGCAATAAAGAAGATGCTCAAGAAATTTTTGTACAATGAATGCATGCATAGCACTCAGGGTTTTTAAACTCAGCTTTGAAAATGGGGATATGTGTATACCCATGGCTGATTCATGTTGAGGTTTGACAGAAAACAGAATTCTGTAAAGCAATTATCCTTCAATAAAACATTAATTAATTAAAAAATACATATATGTTTATTATGGAAGTATAAGTTTAATCTTATGAGGGCCCACTAATGAATCCCTGAAGGGATAGCCTGTAAGCGTGTTTCAGTGGGATGCTCACAAGTCTCACCAAATAATGAAGTCTGTCTTGGTCAGGACTATCTCTGCCTTGCAGTAACGGAGTCTGTGCTCAACATATGCTTCAAAAATACATCTATCTGTGGTCCTTACCCATCATTCCAGAGAGCAAGCAGGTGTTTTTTAATGAGTTCAAGGATGCTTTCGATCCAAAGCCAGAACGGAAAATTTTTATCATTTATATTTTCCTGCCAAGTAAATAGATGCACACATTAGAAACCAAGAAATCCCAAACTCTGACTTCTCCTGTCTCCTCCTACCCTTGGGTTTTAGTTTGCAAAGACTGCCCAGCTGCCAAAGCTAGCATTGTCTCCTACAGAGCCGTCCCTCCCCTTCTTATCGGCTTTCAGACACCCAGCTCTCCACATCCTGAGCCAGACTCTGCTTCCCTCTCCAAACATTAGTGACCTAGCCAGGGCATGACCCCCTGGGTGATCACAGTGGCTTCCCACTGCTGAACTCCAGTAGCTCGAGCTTGTCAGCACTGTCTGGTGACCCTCACGGGGTCGATTACCACCCCCCTGAACTGGGCCCCTGCTTGAGTAGGCTCGGGGACGGTCATCTGGCCCATGGGCTGTCCACGCCAGCACAGAGCACACGTTACTCACAGACGGGGCTAACATGCTGCCAAGCCAGGGCCCAGTGTGAGCAAACAGAGGACTCATTTCGGATGTGAGAGAATGTTATCACACAGACAGGTGCTTCCTGTCAGACTCACACTTGGAGCCTAACCTTCGCGCTGAAGGAAAGTAAACAACTTGTCCTAGGGGTTCCATGGGCTAAAGGAACCTGCCAAAGCAAGCATGGCGCAGCCAGCACCTTGTTGAGAAATCCAAGAACCCTACAGAGAGCAGAAAGCACTCAGAGTGTAAATCCGAGACAGCACCCACCTTACAGAACCTTGTCCATGGAATCAGACCATCAGGGCCGGCGTTGGGGCCTAAACAAATAAAAACAAGGTTTTTCAGGAACTGGGAATCAATTCTGAAGCTTTGGCTGGGCTGATGGCTCTTGTATTTGCTCTCAAAGAGCCAACACTCAACCAAGGCAGGGTGGATGTACACGGTCAGGAGTCTCAGATCCTAACTGCCTGTGCTTTCTGGAGAAGCCTAGGGTGGTCCCTCCTTGTGCAATGGCACTTGCCGTCCTCCCTCTCCTTTCTTACCAGGCTCCTCTCCCAGTGACCCTGCAGTTTTTTTTTCAAGTGCAAACTAAGACCAAGAATCACTTGCAGGTGATCGATTTAACTGACACAACTTTATAGGCTTATTTTAGATATTAATTAGGTATTTCCCTCAGCCCTCCTCCAAATCAGGCTCAGGGAGGCAAATCAAAAGGCAAGTGAGAGAAATGAAAGGGGAAGGAAGCCTAGGGGTCACCTCCTACACAAACCAAAGCAGCTGAGCCATGAGAAGTGGTGAGACTGACACCGCTCTTCACAGAGAATCGCAGATAAGCCATTACAGGCAGGAAGGGTATCTGTCTTAACTCTCAGCAAACAAGGGATGGAATAAGGTGACTTCTTACTTTTTCCAAAATGCACAAGACCCCCACTGTGACAGCTACATGGCCAAGAGAGGGCACTGCTGAGAGCTATCCAGGTTAGGAAAAGTCTACTGATGCCTGCAGGACATGCAGCTCTGCTGTATAGAAAGCAAATCTGGAAAAAAAGCCATCTGTGGATTTAGAAAAAAAAATAGTTCAGATATTTCCATTCATTGAAGATCTGACCTTGAGACTGATGGGTCTTAGATTTGCTTAGTGTAGAAGACTAATAAATCCATGACATTAGCTACTGAAAGGGAATTCTCTACCTTGGCCTGGACCCTGCCCATCAGGCGATGCTGATCATGGGTGTTCCCTCATGTGGACAGTGTCTCCTCCCATTTGGGCCACCTGACCTAAGAGACCTGGGTGTGTGTTGTGGGGTGGGTGGCCCCAGGACCTGATTCTTACAATGCTGGGGGCTTACTTTTTTCTCCCCAAGGTTAATCAGACTTCATCTTTCTCAGACTTCACCTTTCTCCAAGAATTTATTTTAGCCACAACTAATATATTTTACATAACTCAGAAATCTTTCCCTTAGGAGCCTTGCTCAGAAATGTTAATATGAGATAATGGGAAAATGATTCATTTATATCTTCTATCAAGTCGGCATCTCCTTCTAAAGTGAGGCATCACTCTCTCTTACCTATAATAAATGGCAGTTGGAAACGCCAATAGATTCCTAACACACTCCTAACTTGAAGAGCAAAGGGGGGAAAGGAGAAGTCAAGATATTTTTTATGAATTTTGATTGTTGGTTACATAAAAAGTGAATATGCTCATACCAAGAAGCTTCTCCCCCAGCATGTTCAGCTGGTCCACATTGAGACCTCTTTTGGTGACAGAAGAAAACTGCCAACTCAGCACCTCTGAAAGCTGAGACCATCGTGCACAAGGTGGGTTCAGGAAGAAGGACAGATTCTAGAGAGAAAACACCGAGAAGCTAAAAGCCACTGATGAGTCACCAGTCACAAGCTCAGCATGGAAACACGGATCTGTGCCAAAGTTTAGTTCTAGTCTATGACACACATATTTTCACAGCAGAAGAAGAGAAATAGTTCTACTTGCAGACTCATATCTGTGCATTTATCTACTCACTAAAATTTAACTCCCGAATCAATACTCGTGGCACTTTGGCATTCATTTGTGGACGTACCCAGGCACAGAGCTGTGAAAACTTTGAGTCGCCAAACATGTATGTTTCCGGTTGAAGTCAAACAAAGCTATGCTCTGCCTTCCCGTTTCAGCTCTCACTACACCCAGTGTCTTCTCTGAGGTCTGCTGTGGTCTTTGCATTTCTGTAGGTTTTTTGTTGGTGATTTCATTTTTAAAAATGCCCCTCAAAGGCGAGCTGAAGTGCTGTTTAGTGTTCCTAAATGCCTTAAGGAGCAAATGCACATGATATAGAAGTTTTGTTCAGACTGAGTTATAAAGCTGTTTGCCGGGACTTCGATGTTAATGAATCAACAAGTATGTTAGATAAGGGATCTTTAAACAAAACAAGGTGATGTATTGATCTGCAGATGCGAGGGTTTTGCCAGAGGCTGACGGGAAACCATACTTCCCTCAGGCACAGTGATTCAGTATCTGCTAAATAGTGCTCACAGTGACTTCAAAGAACGTAAGTACAGTGAATAACTGGAACCAATTGTAACTAATGCACCATGAGTATCCGCACTCTTAAGAACAGAGCCTGCTTGTTTAGCAAGTGTATACATTTTTAAAAAGGCCTAACACAAAATCATCTGTTGCCCAAGCTTATTCACATGGAAGGAAAATCGTAATTTTTCATTTCTAGTACATACACGTGCTTCTGGAATGCTTCGCTATTCCAGAATTATTCAGCTCCTTAGCAATGAGTTGAGTTGTGCCCACTTTCCCCCCAGCATCTGGCCCATACAGGCTCTTTCAAATATGCAGAACTAGAGCAGGGGGGGTCTTTAAACCCTGGTATGAAAGTGGATGTGTTTTCCTTACCCGGGGTTCTGCCACCAGCATGTTGTACCACAGGATAGAGGCCCAGCCACTTGGGAGCTGGCTGACATTGGAGATCACCACGACGGGTAGAGAGGTCGTCTACAAGATGACAAAGACCTTGAAATCCTCGAATCCCAGAAACAGTACCTGCAGACCACTGTGCAGCCTCACAGCCTAACAAGGAACCCTATGTATATTTGCATATATTTTATTCTTGAAAATTAAGAATGTAAAGGTACAGTCTTTGGTTTTTAGTTGAAGTTATCTTTGACATATATTTTCAATTAAGAAATAAATGTCAGAGCTTCATATAAAAAATTAACATAGGACATCTCAACTGGAACACTTGGAGCTTCCCTTGTAGCTCAGCTGGTAAAGAATCCACCTGCAATGTGGGAGACCTGGGTTCGATCCCTAGGTTGGGAAGATCCCCTGGAGAAGGGAAAGGCTATCCACTCCAGTTTCCTGGCCTGGAGAATTCCACGGACTGTATAGTCCAAGGGGTCGCAAAGATTCTGACACAACTGAGCAACTTTCACTTCAGACAAAGGTTAACTTAGTTCTCTAGCAGACTGAACCATTAAATTAGCATTGAGACAGTACTGGCTGAAAACAGCAATTTTTTCTTGGCAATTAGATAAGTATGTCTAAAATAAAAATACGTGTATCAGTTTAAAGTACAAATAAAGTTTCCCATTTCTGGAACATGTAAGTCTTACCTCAAGGTCAATGACCAAACCAGGCTGGCACAACTGGGTTTCAAAACTAAGGGAGTGAAGCTCTTCAGTGACGATGAGAGGACCCTTGCAAAAGAAAACGGAAAAAAAAAAAATACAGTGATTAGTTCACTGATCCTGCAATTAGCAAGAAATTACTAAGCATTTTAACAAGCTCCAGAAAGCAGGAGCCCAATCAGGCACAATTTAGAAGATTCTAGCTTTTAATAATCTATCCCAGATTTAATTATCCCGAGTATCTGTTGGTAGGGAAATAGCAACTTCTAATGAGTTTATTCACAACCTAAGGCTTCCCGGCCCTCAGTCCCCTCTGCCCACCATGGACCCGCCTGGCCTGGGCTGCACACCTCAGGCTGACAAGGGGTGGAAAGTGTACACATGTTCCAAGTGTGATTATCTACCAGGAGAACGGATTTGCATAAGCCTGGCAGGTTATAAAGTGCCTTGGTTGGTTTGGGTAGAAAGGTTATTGTGTTCCAAGTGCCTTCATACACATAATCTAATGTGAGCCTCACAACAACCTTAGAACCAGAAAGGTGTGACTCCATTCCTGCTCCTGGGAGAGGAAATTAAGTCCCTAGTTGGTCACTGAGAGTCAAGATCCAAAAATGAGGCCTGGTCAGGCCCAGGCGGGCACCTGTCCCACGGCTCCACACGCCCTCTGCTGGTTGTGGAAGGGAAGGACAGAGTGCTAGGCAGGCACAAAGAACAAAATCTGACCAAACCAAAGCAACTCCAGCCATTCTGTCCTCTGCCCATGGTTCATATCTGAATGCATCCCAAACATAGCTCTTCAAGGACAAGCTGTGACGAGGGGGCTGACAGAAGGATAATGGCACTGGACAGGGCACACACAGTTTTTGGCAGGGCAGTCATGAAGCTGGCCTCTAACTCTAGCTCTGACAATGACTCCCTGTGCACGCTTAGCTAACTCTTGCAAACTTCCTGTGGTCCAATTTCCTCACCAGTGAAATGTGAGTAACACAGTAGCCCACTGTACCTATTCGCTGGGCTGTTGGTGAGGGTCCAGAAAATTCATGTGCAGAATCCCTTGACAACCAGAAACCACAAGCACAGAGTGGTTCTACTGTTATCACACATACACCACGTCCCAGAGCTTGTCTGCTGCTCTCACCTGCGGGTCTTCCCACTGCTCACCGCTCTGTGAGCTGTCCCTGGCCAGCCAGGACCACCAGGGCCATGGAGCCAAGCTCCCTGGACAGAGCTGCTAGTTAAGAGACCAGTCATGACAGAGAAAGACTTACCTCATTAGTTCTGGCACCGGCATTTTTTTGTTCTTTCAGTTGCTACAAAAAAAAAATAAAAATCTTAGTAAATAGCTTTATAATAATCCTCAAAGTTGCTACTTCCATCTACAAACCAAAACAAAGTGGAGACTTAGAAAGAAGGAGGTGAAAATATTTTCAGGATGCAGAACAGGAGGGGAAGTGACCGTTGTAGGGGTTTATGAGGTGGAGGGGGAGCACCTTTCCCCAGCGTCCTGACACCCTGCAAACACCACAGGGTTCAGAAGGAGCCAGGGAAGTGGCATGCTGCTCCCTCCTCTGGGCAAGCTTGTCCTGAACCATCCCCATCACCTTCACCAGCTGTGCCATGCTCCCCAGGCTTTGGGCACAGCTTCTCCCACCTCTACTTCCCTTGGCAGAATCTCCCAGACTGGCCCAGTGTCTCAAGCCTCTCAGACCGTCCTTTGAAAAGGTCTTCAGTCATGTAGGTTTTAAAGAAGTAACTCGGAGCCCCCGGAACAGCTCTGGACACCCTCAGACTCCCGGTTTGGAGAGAGGCTCTCAATTAAGGTCCAGCTTCCTAACCATGAGTTTGCAGGCTCATGAGATGGCTGCCAGTGAGAAAAAGGGTGCCTTGAATCTCCCTGCAGGTTCCAGGCCAGGAAGTGCATAGGGCTCAGCACCAACACATCTGCAGAACACCTGGCAGCCCCGAATCTCCAGGGAGAGAGGGGAGAAGGCACCACCCATATAAACCCCTCTGCTGGTTTCCACTGCCCGGTGCCCGGGCCTACTCCTCTGGAGACAAAGCGCTCGAGACAGTGGTTGCAGGCAAGACCCCAGAAAGGAGATGGTGACAAAGGGACCCAGGAGAGACCCCTGGGGTCTGCCACACTTGGAGTAGGGAAAGCACCAGTCAGGATGTGGGGGAATAACGATCTTCAGGAAAATTCCAAGAGTCTAGAGTGAGTGATCACTGAGGTCATCGAGAGACCACATGCAGAGAGCTTGTGTGCACACTGGTTTATGGAATATTTTACTGAGCTCACTTCCCCTCAACGAAGGTATGTCTGAGAGAGAGACAAGCAGAAAGAGAGAGTGAAGAGCCCTGGGATAAGGAGAAGGAGCCAAGGTTCCCAGAGTGCTGCTGAAGTCACCAGCCACAAACTCTAGAAGTCTCTTCCCAGGGAGACTTCCCTCTACATCACATATGGCACAGAGTGCCACTCCATTGCAAATAAGTCCTGATCAGCCAGACACAGCAGAAAAGGGGGAGACGGGTCTCCCTACCAGGTGTCGGAATTCTGCCGCCAGACTCCCGTTGGTGGACTCTTCCATGTTCATCACCTTCGTGTGAGTGCCCAGAATGTTGAACTTCCTAAACCTAGACAACACAGGGAAAGGATACTTAAAAGGCTGGGAACTGTTAAAGCAATGCATAAACAAAGCAGAGAGCAAAACAGAGTGCAAAACGTACCCTTTTACTGTATTTCTCTCATTCACATCTCTGCAAGGAAAAAAAAAAATGTAATCATAAATGTGTATTTAAAATATGAAATTTGCATTCAAACATATAAAAGTATAAGATCAATAACCAATAAATCCATACCTGTGGGTTTTCTTCCCTATCATTCACTCAGTCCCTCAATCAACCCACACCAGCACTGCCAAGCTGTGCTGAGGGACCCTGGGCAAGTACACTGGGCCTCACCTTTTCTCTTCTGTACATCCTGCTGGCAGCACCGACCACACAGCACCCCGGGAGGAGGAAACTAGTTAACAGGTAGGGAGAGCACACAGCACACCCTCAGGAATGTAAGCCCAAGTTATCACAATGTATGAGCAGCTACTCCCTCTGCAGGAGGCAATGAGCTAAGCCCTGGGGACTGAGCAGAGAGCACTGCTCCAGAACTCAGAGGACCCTCCTAAGAGACAGCTCGAGTTTTATGTTTGCTCTTTATTAGTTTTAATGCTTTCATCAAAGTACCTGAATAGTCAATCATTTGGGGGAACTGCCAAGTTTTAAATCTGAGGTTAAAATTTTGAGAGACCAGAATCTTACATAAGTTGAGCGATAATGTTGTCATATTCTGGACAAATAATGTATGTTAGGGGCAGGTGAAGGTCAGAGACCATTAGTGCACTCCCAGTTAAATGAGTTAGCTTCCTTTCCTGTCCCAACTAGACGTTCAATGCTTCTGTGGCTGATAATCACTGTCAGCTATGACAGTGAGCAATTTTCCTGTCAAAACTAAGAAGAAAACTCAGAACTGGAACAGACAGAAAAGACAAAAAAGCAAGAACAAACCGAAAGAGATACTGAGTTAAGCAGGCTGTGGCAAAACTGCGGTGGCCACAAAAACCTCTGCAATTCTTCCTTTAAACACACAGAATGTATTTCCTTGTCCCTTGAATTTCAGGGGACTTTGACCTGCTTTTCCAGACACAATGGATGGGAGCAGTGCTGTGTAAGTTCCAAGTCTAGCCTACTAAGCCTAGCATGCTGCTGCTTGGATCCACTTGGAACACCACTGCCATGTGAGAAAGCCCAGGCTGGCCACTCTGACAGTCCCACAGAGAAGGGCCCAGTTATCCCAGCCAAGACCTCAGACAAATAATGAGGTCATGCTAGACCACCCAGCAGCAACCAGGCCAGTTCAGACTAGAAGGACCACCCACAGTCCACAGAATAATAGAAATAATAAGTTTCTGAGTTTAAGCCACTAGGTTTGCAGGTTATCTGTTATGCAGCAAAAGCTAACTGATACACAGAAAAACCAAAGATGGGAGGGAAACAAAGGTACAAACAAAGAGGGCTACAGTTACAGGACCAGAAAGAGACGAAAGCCAGAGGAAAGGGACTTGGAGTATCATAAACGGTTCTGAAACAGTAAACACATCAACAAAAGCATTAAATATATCAAGGGGAGATGGGAGGGGCTAAGCCATCTTGTTCCTTAATGTAACTGCCTAGGTCGCTGCTAGTTTGGGTTCAGGGTCTAAGGACAAAACAGGATAGACCTGCTCCATTTAGACCTCTTGAGAGCCTGCCCATTCCTGGGTCCCTACTGTTCAGAAGAGACAAGTGTAAAGCCAGCAGGCTCCATACATGCCCCCCAAAATGCCATCACTTTCACTCCAGAAACAAGCCCACACTGGCCGAAGAATCACGGTGGCCTGGAGCCTGATCAAGTGCCCCTTCTCTGGGGCTGGCCTAGTTGAGGTGGTAGCTGCTTGGAACAAGCACATATGCATAAAATGCTCTCATACTTTTGTTCATTTGTAGTCTAAAAAGGCACACTGATACCAGCTCTTAGAGAAAGTTCCCAAGACCCAGGAATTACTGATTTAAATCTGCCGGAATCACTAACAAACAGCCCCGCTGCATCAGTCCATGTTTGGTTAACAAAACCAATGTTTCAATAGTATATGTATCTTTGATAATATTAGAGATATCTTACTTGTCAAATAAGACTTTGACTTTCAAGTTATAATTCAGCTCTTGCAACTTCACCAGCAGCCTGAAAAGAAAAATAAAAGTCATAATTACTTTTAAAAATTATTATAATTTATTTATTATGCCAATTCCATATTGATGAACATTTCAACAATCCCCACCCCACCCAGTTTTTGGTTATTACAAACAATGGAATTGACATCCTTGTATGTCTACTTGGATTTTTTTTTAACTGTATTTGTAGGATAAATTCCTAGCTGTGAAGTTGCTGGGACAAAACTGTAATATTAAATTCTGACAGCAAGCAACAGATTTTATATTCCCACCAAATGTAGTGAGAGCACCTGCTTCCCCATTTTGCCTCCCCAGTGCTGGGGTTTATCAAAATTTCTATTTTGGGCTAATTCCACAGGTAAAAAAATGGGCTTCCCAGGTGGCTCGGCACTAAAGAATCTGCCTGCCAATGCAGGAGATGCAGGTTCAATCCCTGAGTTGGGAAGAGCACCTGGGGAGGAAATGGCAACGCACTCCAGTCTTCCTGCCTGGGAAGTCCCGTGGACAGAGGAGTCCGGTGGGCTACAGTCCATGGGATCACCAAGAGTCGGACACGACTGAGCAACCAAACAACTGAGGTAAAAAATAGCAAACTTTACCCTTTACCAAAACTTGTAGCTAATGCTTAACCTGTTGGGAGAAAATAAAAACTCTGACTCATAATCAGGAAAATGAGGGTCATCTCTCTAACCACTCCAGGGCAGTGTGGAAAGATGGAGGGACAGAGCCCTGGGCTGAGACTCCAGTGTGCTTCTGTTCTGATGAGCTAGAGGCCTGGGGAAGAGCCCCTCACTGGCTGGCTCCCTTTAGTCAAGCAGGTGATGGGATGGGATTGCTCCCCTTGCCAGCTTGAGTTCTGGGACCCCATGGTGTCAGTCTGGTGCTGGAGCACTGGTAGCCGAGACGCAGCACCTGTGGACCTAAGTCAGCAGCACCATGGGAAAAAGACTAGGGCCACCTCTGAAGGTAAGGCCAGCTCTTCTGAGTCCAGCTGCTCATCAGTAGAGGAAAAGCTATTAATAAATGAATGCAGCCATGCAACCAAAGAAAGTAAAGCTGGACATTCTCCTATGGAAACATTTCTACAATTTATTACGAAGGAGAAAAATAGTCTGCCGAACAACAGAGAGCAGAACTCTGGTTTCTAAAAATGAAATATATCATGTCATATATACTTTCGCAAGTCTATGCATGAAAAAACACATGTTTATAAAAGTACAATGTATTTATTTATATATTCATGTAGACATGGACAAAATTCTGGGAGGACTGACACCAGGCTGCTTACTGTGGTAGTTTACAGATATTTAGATCACATACAACTTTGAGAATCTGATCAAAGTTATGAACACACTCACCAGAAAAATGTACCAGTCATTTACACACACTGCATCCATTACAGAGGGAACATAAAGCTCAGGTTATAGGCTCATGCTCAAGAGGGGATGAGGCTGCTGGGAACTTTTACTCTCTACCATGTGCAGTTGTGCAATTTTGAATTGCTATTTACAGTAAACATTCATTACACCTATAACTGGAAAAAATTGTGGGGTGTGTGTGTATCCACACATATCTTTGTTATATTTCTAGTTGAATAGAAAAGACTCTTAGATATTCTAAGTAAGAATTCATATTAAAATACCTACTGCAAAAGTACTTCCTCTAAAGCACCTCCCTATATAACCATGTTGTGGCAGGAAGCTGGGGTGCAAACTTTGTGATAGGAGCTGTGGAAAGAAAGTGAAAGTGTTAGTCGCTCAGTCATGCCCGACCTTTTAGCAACCCCATGGACTGTAGCCCTTCAGGCTCCTCTGTCCATGGAATTCCCCTGGCAAGAATACTGGGGTGGATTGCCATTTCCTTCTCCAGAGGATCTGCTCGACCCAGATGAACCCAGGTCTCCTGCATTGCAGGGAGATTCTTTACCATCTGAGCCACCAGGAAAGCCCTAAGGAGGTGTGGAGCTTCTATCTTTTCTTTATTACCTCAGCTTCACAGTGAATTGGACTCCAGTCTTCAAGACCAATGGCCTCTGAGGGTGAGTTGGCATGCAGGGCTGTCTTTCCACCACAAATGAGCTGTAAATACCCAGCAAAGGATAAATTAGCATTTCCATTAAAGTTGAGGCGGTAAAAGTTATTTTCCCTAAGGAGGAGAGGGGGCTAGAGGGCACGATCTAAAAAATAGTTGAAAAACTTCTAACCAGTTGGATGAATAAACTGAAGTTTTACCGTCAATAAAGACATCCCCAAGTCTAACAGATGCACTCAACAAAATCAGTAATTGCAAAGACCTGTGACACTCTTCAGCAATGAAAATTCTCAACTGGATTCTCTTCATTTACAAATTTAAGAATCAAATTTGCTCACTGACCAATGTGGTGATCATTTTGTAACATACACAAATATCAAATCACTATTGTTATATAATTAAAACTAATATAATGTTAATATATCAATAATATCTCAATTTAAAAATAAAAAACAGTAACAAAAACAAATTTTACTATAGTTGAAAATGAACCAAGTAGCATACTGCTTACTACCATGCTTTGAAACTTACATTTTAACATCCTTTGGAAAATTGCTATTCTAGTAAAACTGTTTAGCAATATTTATTACCTAATAAACATTTCCAAATATTAATTTTCATTTAAAGAAAAAGAATGAAATCTGCACTCCAAAACCCAAGTAAATGTCCTTGATTATTTCAAAATCAAGGTAGAGAGTAAAAGTTGAGTGCATCCATTTCAAAATCCAACATTTGGATATTCCTGTTTGGACATTAGCCACAGGAAACAGAAGACATTTTTATTATGTCAAGTTAGCATTTAAAAACTGCAATATGAACTCTACTCTTCTACTCAGGGCCGTTTATTGACCTACTAAGCACACTGAGAACACCTAGCCCTGGATAAGGCACTACCTAAGGCCCTGGTGGGAGAAGAAGATGACAAAGGCACATCTCTGTCTACGAAGACCTTCCAATTTACAATAAAGATAACAGACATGCATAGATAATGATACAACTGAAATCCAAAACAGGAGAAGAATAAAGAATGAACTATGCAACTCTGGAAGGGAGACAGCGTCTGCCCAGGAAGTCTGGCAAAAGTTTCATGATGGGATATATGCGGAAACATTGAGGATGCAGGTTCTCAATGAGCTACCACAGAAGAAAGCTCTGAGGCAGAGGAAATATTGTTGGGAGAGGCATGGAGAAGCAAATGTCCAGGGTGGGCACGAGGTCAAGTCCGCCTGGAAACGCAGCATGTGTAGCAGCTAATGTGGAATGGCTGGTGAGGGCCAGGCTGTGGAGGTGGGGCTTGGGTGACTGGATCAGGGGCTCGCCTCAGAGTAGAAGGTGATGAAAAATCAAACAGAACTCTGATATGGCAGAGTACAGGGTCACAGGGACTAGGGAAGAAGGGGCTGGGGCGGTACCATTTGAAAAGCTACTATGTAAGAGTTCGGTAGAGAGCTTGAAATATGATAAGACCACAGAATAGGAAAGAGAGGGCAAATACAAGTTAGACTCAACAGGTCTCGTCACAGACTGGCCAGGGAGAAGGAGACAGGTTACCAGAGTAGGAGGTCACAAGAAAAACGGGCCCTTGGCATAAACAAGGAATTCAGGAAGACCTGAATTCAGGGAAGCCATAAACATTTTTACATATCCTATTAAACCCTTCTAAATTATCTGAATTACCATAAAATTTTCCTCTGGGTAAAATAACTGCAAAAGGTGCAAAAACATCTTGCTCAAGTTACCTCTGAATGAGCTGCTGGAAGAGGCTGAAGGTGCGGTCCCATAAGGCTTGCTTGTTTTTGGTGATGGGGTCATGTTCATAGGTGTATTTCTGTTCCAACTCCTCAAGCTTTTTAAGCTGCTGACGAACCTGCTGCAGACTCTCCGCCACTATGGTGAACCTGGGAAGGTACAAGCCACGGAGTCTGCATCAGAAATAGCCCCAAAGCAGTCTGGATTCAGAGAATCATGGAAACCAACAAGCACTGTTTACAGACAACACGTGATGTTATCTGCCCAGCTCTACAGTGCAGGGAGAAACAGAGATGGACCTAAGAAGAGATGGGGGCGGGGGACATGGAACCTCTGGGGCCTAATGTCTGATAATCTGAGGTGGAGCTGATGTCACAGAAATAAAGTGCATAGTAAATGTAATGTGTTATTGAATCATCCTGAAACTATCCCCCCACCTTGTCTGTGGAGGAACTGTCTTCCAAAAAACCAGCTCCTGGTGCCAAAAAGTTTGGGGACTGCTGTCTAGTGAATCTTCGGCTTCAACTGAGTTATGAGATAATTGGGACTTAAAGGCACAGGATAAAGGGGGCGAGCTGCAGAGGGAGGGGACATGAAAAGACAGACACTCTAGGAGGTGATGTGGCGGCAGTGAGGGGCCCCTGCAGATTTTATATCAGGGCAGTGACACTGTGCAGGGAGGAGCAAGAGGGCAACCTGGAATCAAGGCAGCAAGGCAGAGCGGGGATGCAAGGTGGGTTAGGAGGAGACGAGGGAACAGGGGTTACTATGTCACTGAACTGAAAGGAGAGGCAAGGTGCATAATCTAATCATTGTCAGACACTCAAAATACATGTATAAACCAAGGAGGAAAGCTACCAACTCCTCTCAGGTTCCTCCATCCTGACAGTAAGCCAAAGGTGATGGAGCCTCTGAGCTATGTCAGACTGTGGAAGTCCGGGCCTGGAGTGATGATAAGAGCATCAGCTCCCCAGGGAAAAACATCTCCTTTGGTTGGTGTTTTCATTCCTTGAATTCAGGTCACAGCCCTGAAAGCAAAGCCCGTGGGTGTGAAATGAGAGGCAGGGTAACAATGGCAGGTGGGCGTGTTCCACAAGGATTCTAACCCAGTGATTCCCAATCCTGTTTGGGCCGAGGGACACAAGAAAATGCTGACAATTCTTGCACAGCACAGCGGGGTACAATGGAAGATGTTCATATCTCCACAGGAGGCTCCATGTGGCCTAAGATGACCATAGGGGCTCCAGACAGCAGGGACCTCACCAGGCTCCTGGGGGTGCCGGGTCAGGAACAGCAATCCAGAAAGTAATCTCATGAGATCTTTGGTCCTTGCGCCCTTCAGAACTGTTTCAGGCCACCACCCACTCCTGCCCACTGATTCTACTGCTTCCATCGGGTCTGCTCAGATCTGTCAGACTCTGCTAATACCTTCAGTTCAGTTCAGTTGTTCAGCCATGTCCGACTCTGTGACCCCATGGACTGTAGCATGCCAGGCTTCCCTGTCCATCACCAACTCCCAGAGCTTGCTCAAATGTATGTCCATCAAGTTGGTGACACCATCCAGCCATCTCATTCTCTGTCGTCCCCTTCTCCTTCTGCCTTCTATCTTTCCCAGCATCAGGGTCTTTTCCAGTTGAGTCAGTTCTTCGCATCAGGTGGCCAAAGTATTGGAGTTTCAGCATCACTCCTTCCAATGAATATTCAGGACTGATTTCCTTTAGGATTGACTGGCTTGATCTCCTTGTAGTCCAAGGGATTCTTAAGAGTCTTCTCCAACACCACAGTTCAAAAGCATCAATTCTTCGGTGCTCAGCTTTCTTTATAGTCCAGCTCTCACATCAATACATGATGGTTGGGAAAAACCATATGGTTTTAGAAAAACCATAGCTTTGACTAGATAGACCTTTGTTGGCAAAGTAATGTCTCTGCTTTTTAATATGCTGTCTAGGTTGGTCATAGCTTTTCTTCCAAGGAGGAAGCATCTTTTAATTTCATGGTTGCAATCACCATCTGCAGTGATTTTTGAGCCCAAGAAAATAAAGTCTCTCACTATTTCCATTGTTTCCCCATCTATTTGTCATGAAGTGATGGGACCAGATGCCATAATCTCAGTTTTTTGAATGCTGAGTTTTAAGCTAACTTTTTCAATCTCCTCTTTCATCAAGAGGCTCTTTAGTTCATTGTTTTCTGCGCTAAGGGTGGTGTCTGCATATCTGAGGTTATTGATATTTCTCCTGGCAATCTTGATTCCAGCTTGTGCTTTATCCAGCCCAGGAGTCAGCATGATGCATTCTGCATGTAAGTTAAAAAAGCAGGGTAATAATATACAGCCTTGACACACTCCTTTCCCAATATGGAGCCAGTCTGTTGTTCCATGTCCGGTTCTAACTATTGCTTCTTGACCTGCATACAGATTTCTCAGGAGGCAGGTCAGGTGGTCTAGTATTCCCGTCTCTTTCAGAATTTTCCACAGCTTGCTGTGATCCACACAGTCAAAGGCTGTGGCATAGTGAATAAAGCAAAAGTAGATGTTTTTCTGGAACTCTCTTGCTTTTTCGATGATCCAGCAGATGCTGGCAATTTGATCTCTGGTTCCTCTGCCTTTTCTAAATCCATCTTGAACATCTGGAAGTTCATGGTTCACGTACTGTTGAAGCCTGGCTTGGAGAATTTTGAGCATTACTTTGCCAGTGTATGAGATTTTGCTAGCATGTGAGATGAGTGCAATTGTGCGGTAGGTTGAACATTCTTTGGCATTGCCTTTCTTTGGGATTAGAATGAAAACTGACCTCTTCCAGTCCTGTGGCCACTGTTGAGTTTTCCAAATTTGCTGGCATATTGAGCACAGCACTTTCACAGCATCATCTTTTAGGATTTGAAACAGCTCAACTGGAATTTCATCACCTCCGCGAGCTTTGTAGCGATGCTTCGTAAGGCCCACTTGACTTCACATTCCAGGATGACTGGCTTTAGGTGAGTGATCACACCATTATGGTTATCTGGGTCATGATCTTTTTTGCATATTTCTTCTGTGTATTCTTGCCACCTCTTCTTAATATCTTCTGCTCCTGTTGGGTCCATACCATTTCTGTCCTTTATTGTGCTCATCTTTGCATGAAATGTTCCCTTGGTATCTCTGATTTTCTTGAAGAGATCTCTAGTTATTCCCATTCTATCATTTTCCTCTATTTCTTTGCACTGATGATTGAGGAAGGTTTTCTTATCTCTCCTTGCTATTCTTTGGAATTCGGCATTCAAACATCCTCAGAGCAGCTCATCCTCCATGGACTCTGAACAGTCTCTGTCAGAACCTTGGCAATCTTTCACCAAGTAGTTATTACCACGTCTATCTCCCGTCTCCCCAGTGAAAGTTCTTTGCTGGCAACAACCAAGAATCATTCACCTTGTGTCCTAGATCCTAGCCCAGTGCCTGGCATACGGCATATAATAAATATGTGATTTATTTAAATTAAATAAAATTTAATCACGGAATTTTATTCTTTCCTCTCACCTGGGGCACTAAGCCAAGTGGTTATAAAAAATAATTTTTGCCTCATTTCTAAATCTCAAGTTCATTCTATTCTGTCTAAGTCTATTCTATCCTTAGACTTAAATACAAAAATCAGAGACATGAATCTCCATTTAAATAAAGGGCCTGCCTGGCTCACCAGTGTCGACTGGGAAATTCCTGGAGTTCCCAGGGTAGTATGGGAACCTCCACGACCAGGCTCCAGCCTCCTGTCTGCTCTGCTTCCTTCCTTCCCTATCTGGCATCCGACTCTCTAGCCACCCACTGTAAGAACTTCAGGCCCAGGTCCTTCCCTCCCTGCTGCTTCTGTCCACACCTTTCTCCTCTCTGGTCTGTGGTTTTTTCCTGTTCACTCCCAAGTCAGTGCAAGACCATTTTGTCTCCTTTATCTTTTCTGGTGACTCCTTCCTCATCCTCCATAGATTCTGAATGGTCTCTGTCAGAACCTTGGCAATCTTTCACCAAGTAGTTATTACCATGTCCATCTCCCGTCTCCCCAGTGAAAGTTCTTTGCTGGCAACAACCAAGAATCATTCACCTTGTGTCCTAGGTCCTAGCCCAGTGCCTGGCACACTGCATATAATAAATATTTACTAGATGGACAACTGAATGAATGGCCCACAAACTGTTATTTCATATAAGCCTGGAAAATGCCTCGAGCCCTTTCATTTTGAATAAAACACTGGGACTTCAGTTGTTAAATGTGTTGTGTGATGACCATGTCACTGTGTTGGCACAGTCAAGTGACACGCCCCAGGATACGTGTACAGCAGGGAGAGGACAGTGCTCCACACCAAGCTGAGCATGGCCACAGGCGCGACTAACACTGTGCTTTTCAAGTGCGTGTGTCCAGGGCAAGAAGCAGCTAGAGCACATCCAACTCCAAACAGAAGTCTTCACAGGGTCTGTGCAACTAACACAGCTTGAATGTTCACTCTACAAGTTTATGCAGCTCACCAGTCAGCTGCCAGTCTTACCAATTTTGCAGCTGATCCAGGCAAGCGTTGGGGGGCCCCCCAATACAGGCACTCTGCTGTCTCCGCTTCCACTCCACCAGTTCATCATTAATCAGGGCTTTCTGGGTAAGTTCAGTGGCATTCAACAACTCTATTATTTTGAGAACGACTTCCTAAAGGGAGAGAAAGACACACAGTGAAATAAACACATCTTTAATCACGGAATTTTATTCTTTCCTCTCAACTGGGGCACTAAGCCAAGTGGTTATAAAAAATAATTTTTGCCTCATTTCTAAATTTCAAGTTCATTATTTACAGTCTCTGACAAAAGTACTGTGTTATTCTGGAACATGAAACGCTACCTTTCTCTTATTGTCCAGCATTAAGTACATCTTCTGGAGTAACAACTGTTCTTGTTTCTGATCATTCTTTGCCACACCATTGGTTTCATGTTCTGTGAATTGGGAGAGACAGCAGATAAACAAAAATGTGAGAGAAGACAAAGCCAACCGAAGGCAAGATTCACATACATTTAGGGAAAATATGACCCAAGTGCTATCTGAAGACAGGTCCAAGCTTGGTCTTCAATCACTATTGAACAAAACAAAAAAATACCAGAACAGGACACTCTGAAACAAAGTCCTTGTTTTCAATGATTCATGTAAATGAGAAATAGTACTGTCTGGTTCTTAAGTCACTGTCACAATATTACCTCAATGAATATAAAGGACAAGATTCAAAACCTCAGTTTAAAAAAAAGTTGATATAAAGCATCTCCATGGCTTTGAAAGAGAAGCAAACAATTTGGAAAAGTGTCATTGAGGTTTCTTTCTCTCATATTTTTATTCACATTATTACAAATAATGTTTCCATTCTATCATGATATCCTCAGAGGACTGCTAGGGTAACAGCAGTACTCTGCTTGTTCTACACAATGCACACTTTGAGGTTATTTTCAGTGGATATCCTGTCATCATTAAAAACAAGCAACAACAACAAAATAGAGTAAAATTGCTTTAAAACAAGGGGAAAATGCTGAACTTCACCTATGGTATGCACACACGGAGCTGGAACATTTGAAGAAACTTTGGGGATTAGGGTAGGGAACTCCAAACACCTATCCATCTATGTCAATCAGTAGGTGAAGCACAGTAAGTAAAGTGAATAGCACATAACCAGTGGGTGTCAACAGGGGGTGATTTTGTCACCCAGAGGTCACCTGACAACATCTGGAGATAGTTTAGAAATGGCCCACTCCAGTATTCTTGCCTGGAAAATTCCATGAACAGAGGAGCTTGGCAGGCTGCAGTCCACAGGGTCGCAGAGTCAGACAGGACTGAGCATGCAGTCACACACATTGGCAGCTCTACTGCCATCTAGTGGGCAGAAGTCAGGGATGCAGCCAAACATCCTACAATGCCCAGGTTGCTGTCATTCAGTCAGTCGTGTCTGACCTTGGCAACCCCATAGACTACAGCCTACCAGGCTCCACTGTCCATGGTATCTCCTAGGCAAGAATACTGGAATGAGTTGCCATTTCCCTCTCCATGGGATATTCCCAACCCAGGGATCGAACCCACATCTGCATTGGCAGGCAGATTCTTTACCCATGAGCTATCAGGGTATCTCACAACGCACAGGACAGTCCCCAAAACAAGGATGTGTGTGCTCAGCTGTGTCCGACTCTTTGCAACCCCATAGACTGTGGCCTGCCAGGATCCTCTGTCCATGGGACTTTCCCAGTAAGAATACTAGAGTCAATTGCCATTTCCTCCACCCAAAATGTCAATAGTACTGAGGTTAAAAAACCCTGGTCTGGTCATCAAGAAGTCAAGACTAGTAATTAAGTCATAGAATATTTGGTAAATATGAAGGAGTATTTGCCTTTGTTAGCTACTGTAGGCAGAAAAAATTACAGGCAATGGACTCTGCTTCAAATGTTAACTCTTACCTCTGTTCTGCAAGGTTTTGCATTTAAAGTCATATTCATCTTGCAAGTCTTCTAGAGTCTTGATTTCATGTTCAATACTCTACAAGTAAAGACATAAACAAGTTTTCCAGCATACTCAGAACAAAGACTTTAGGAAACAGATTATTGTTTCTATAGGACCCAGAAAATCAGGGATACAATCCTGCTCTCTCGAAGATAAATAAGATTCATAAAATCCTGCTCTCTCAAAGATGAGTAAGATTCATAAAATTCTAATAATGAATAATTTCTACTTCATTAATAAGTATATAATAACCTTTTTAGAGAATAAAACATACGCCTATTTCTGGACTGAGCTACTTGATGTCTACTCATTTAATGAAATGTCTCTCTCAGAGGCAGTAAGGTAAAGTTGCTCCAAAGAACCTGTTTGATAAAATGCCATCTGAAGCACAAAGTCAAGGTCATGCTGCTGTGACCCAGAGACCCACAGGAGAGTGGGCCCCTCAGCAGAAAGGCCGCTTTCACAGACACAGGTCCAGTGCAAAGCTGGATTCCTCACCCTCTCCACACAGCCCCGCAGTGGAGGGGAGTGAACACGTACCACCAAGGACACCACTCCCATAGATGGTCTGGGAAGTTCTATGTTAAAATTACTGTGGATGTTTTACTTTAATCAGAAATTTCCTTCCCTGAGATGTTTTTGTTCCCCTTCCAAGCCTTGGAATAAAACAGGTGTTTGAGGAAGACTATGTTTATCCTGGGGTTCTATGTAACCCCAGGAACATGCCAATTTAAGAAGTGAAGCCATAAAGGGCAATTTAGAGCAGAACAGCTAGTTCACTGGGTGATGGGGCAAAGTCCACAGCTACTGCATGATCTTGCAAGGAAGGAAAAGATAAGCTCCACGTTTGGAAGTTATAACACGGGCCATAAATATCTATCTGCTCATTGGTTGCATCAACTTGTTTACTTAGAGATTGGAATTTGGGGGGAACATTTATTCTCAACTACTTAAAAATCTGAAATCAGTGAAAATGTTTACAGTAGGGCAACTGAAACTTTTATTCCCCCCTATAATAAGTTACAGAGAATATGTATACATTTATTCAGTACTCACCATAACTTTGTCTTTCACATTTCTGACTTTGCTGTCAAGCTCCTTCTGTTTGTCTAACATTACAGTGCTCTGGATATTCCCAGACTGCGCCTGTAATGGAAGGTACGTGGTTAGCAGCCATGACTTCCTCTGTTGTATTTACCTGCTGGTTAAGCTCCAAAGTCAAGTCTATACCCTGTGCCCCACCTAACTCTCAGACCTTCCAGAAGCTCCTGCAGGCCTCCCACATCACAAAAAAAGCTCAGTTCTCGAGGCCCTGGAAAGTGCTGGCAAACTGTGAACAAGCCTAAAGAAAGACTGGGCTCAATTCAGATCTAAACTAAACAAACAGCATATCTAGGATTTTCCATTAGTTCATACAGTTGCCTGGGACCACACAGGAATTTATTTGAGGGTTTTTCAAATGCTGTAGAGAAGATTATTCTTATTTACCCTGTTCTTATTTGTCTCAAAGTCATGCAATTCAGTGTGGTCCCCAGACCAGTATCACCTTACCACCTGGGAGCTTGTTGGAAATACAGAATCTCAGGTCCTAATTTGATCACTGAATCAGAAACCCCATTTGGACAAGATTCCAGATAATTCAGAGGCATATCAAAATTGTACAGAGAAAGACAAATATCACAAGATATTGTTTGTGGATATGTGCAATCTAAAATAATGATCTGATATCCCCAGACATCCAGGACCTTCCCCCAAGGCCCAAGAAGGCCTTGCTTCTCTTGGTCACAGCTGTGCAGTCCACTAATCTCCTCCGAAGGGGTCACTGATAACTCAGTGTCTTCTGAAGGGCTTAAAATAAATCAAAAGCCGACAAGCCTTCCAAACGCAAAGCACACCCAAGAGATGGGGCTGACCTGGCAGAGCAGGAATCACCTCCTTCACTTTCTAGTGCTGCCTCGGGGCCAAATGTGAGGAGGGAAAGGTTTAGGTACCCCAAGGTGAACAGTTTACTCTCCTGCCCGTCTCTGCTCTTGGCTGTCCAGTCAAGCCGATCTGAGATACAGAGTGGCCCGCTGCATAATGCTGTTACAATGAAAAATCCACATGATAATCAAAATTTCCTGCTGAGGGTCTCCCAGGTGCAGGCCATACTGAAGAAGACACACCTCTCTCAGAGGCAGCAATGTGGCCAGCTTTTCCTCTTGACACTTCTGTTCACTAGGATGAACGAGCCAGCATAAGCTTGCAACCAATAATACATATCTTTAAATGCTTACTGCAGCAAGGAGCTTTCAGTGTGACAGGAACTAAACACCCAGGGAGGCAGCAGAGCCACAGGAACTGGGTAAATGCTCAGAAAGTGCATGGAAAATGGCATGCACTGTCTCTACTTAAACGCTCTCTCTCCACCCCTACCTCCCAATCTCACAGCTCACTTTATTAGTTATTCCTTAGAGAAATGGACATAAGAAGCATTCCACTGTGTATTCTGACCTTCTCCCCCGATAATGGAATGATCTCAGCCAGAACAACTCAAACCACAGTGGTTTCACTGTCTGCTGGGTTGTTCCCACCACCACATCGATGAAAGGCATGAATAAATGCCACAGTAACTTCAAAATTGAACCCTGATCACCAGGAAGGTCTATATTAGGATTTAAATCATGATTTAAAAAATCTTGGTTGTGGTATAACTCTGACTCATTCACTGTTTGGATGTCTTAGATACCTAACGGATATCTCAGTACCATTCAAAACAAAGCTGCTGATTTCCCCATCAACCCATTCTTTTCTAAAACCTATTGTGTCCTGCCAAAACCCTACTCCTGTCTCTTTCCTATCTTCCCCAGCTTAGTAAACAGTATCTCCAAGTGACGCAAGTCACAAATCACAGTCATCCTAGATTCTTTGCTGCTTCTCACTTCCCCATCAGATCCTTCAGTGTAAGCCATTTTGGTACCATGTGCAGAACATAATGGAATCTGCCCACATATTTCCACCTCCACTGACGACGCCTCAACCTCACATACTTCCCCTCTGCTCCTTCAGTCTGTTGCAAGAGCCCACTAGCCATCTGCTGCTTCCTTTCCTATCCTGGCACCTCAGAGATGATTCCTGATCCTGATCTAAAGAAACAACCCAAAACTCCACTACTGTCCACATTGTATCATGCTTTATTATCTTCACAGCAACTATTACAACCTGAAAAGGGTTTTCAAACCTAGAATGACTTCTACTATAATAGGGTCCTTTCTCAAAGTCTGGATCTGTAACATCTTGATGCTTATTTTTCCCCACTTCTTGGGGGCAATAAAATCAGAGAGCTAGTCACCACTGCCTTGAAATAGGGTCTCAATAAAACTTGTTGGATGACTGAATCAATGTTTATTGCTTTATTATCCTTTATGTTCAGTTAGGAAAAAAGTACCTGGCTGATTCTCTGGGCATGATCCAAGATCTTTCTTTCCTCCTTCAGACAGTTACAGATGATCATAGACATCTGTATTGGGTCTTCCTGAAAATTATCCTAGACATGGGTTGTTAGAATAAAAGTAAATTAATCTTCAGAATGTTTAAACCATTGTGTAATATACACGGAAATGAGTTTGTTCATCCTGAACTTACTAAATCCTATATAAGCTATTTTTGGTAACATCAAAATATTCTTTTCACATATTATGACTAAAACTGCTTTAATTGTCCAACCAAGTGCAGGTTCCTAAATTACTTCTTGATTAAAAAAAACAAGTATTTTTGTATACAGTTCCTGTAATATTTTTCATTTTTGTTGCTCTTGGGCCCATTTCTCTTGTTACAATCCTGAGACAATGCAAATGATACAAAAGTTATCCAGAGTATTCCTCAATTAATCTGATGGTCTCTGCTTTGAATTAGACCAAAGACATTCTTTTCAGTTTTTCTGCTTTCTTGTCAAAGGTAGTTGCAAAGTACTGGCAATTGTGCCTTTCTTTATAAGAGGTATAATCAAGTCAACTCTGTAGGAGATAAAATTTCTATAAAGTTAATCTGGCTTTCTCACTCACCGGTATTATAAAATCATATATACATTCACAGAGGGTGGGGGAAAAGCTTCTAATTAAGTTGAACAGTCTGGTTGTGAGGAATAAAACAAGACAATGACAGTACTTACTTCCATTAAAACAGAAAAATTCCGTTAATACAGAAATAAAAACAGTAACCAGGCTTACCTGAAAGTAACCAGCACTTTCAGGTGCTGAAAGTACTTATGAAGGCCTCCTGAAACACTGACGTATACTCTCTCCTGCCTGCAACTCCCTTTCACTTTTTCTTCCAAGGGAGGGCAACTCCAGCAGAAGCAAGGCAAGGTGGGGTCCAACGCCAGTTCACCACCTCACTCCTGAGCCTCAGAGACGTCAAACCGTTCTGTCTACCAAGCACTCAGACTGGACTCATCACTAAAGTTCCTTTGAGCTTTAATATGTTACTACAGCTCACTGCTCTTAACATATAACCCTTTTTCTTATGTTTACAAAATAAATTGATATTTTATTTTACTTCTGCTATAAAGTATTAGCCACATAAAGGCAGTTTATTGATAGTCTCTGTAATTTTCTAAATACCAATGACAATGTACTCAATAATACCTGCTGAATGAAAAACCTCTCTTATGTAAACATGGAAGCATTTCAACTAAAACACAAAACAAAGGTCATACCTGAAGGTTACGCTTGCTTTTCCTTATGTTATGTTGCAATAAAAAATTATTCTCCAAAGAAAAGCGACTGTATTGATCATCCAGCTGCGATAGCAGGTCATGAAAACGGATGGTGGCAAATGAAACATCGTTGGCAGCATGCTCCCTAGAAGGGTCAAAATGTACACATTTCATTTAGATACTACTTCCCTTGTGGCACAGTTGGTAAAGAATCTGCCTGCAATGTGGGAGACCTGGGTTCAATCCCTGGGTTAGGTAGATCCCCGGAGAAGGAAAAGGCTACCCACTCCAGTATTCTGGCCTGGAGAATTCCATGGACTGTGTAGTCCATGGGACTGCAAAGAGTCGGACACAACTGAGTGACTTTCACCTTTAAATCAACAAAATAAACACAGTTTCCCATAATGAAATGATTAAAAATAACTTAAAAGTGTTTTCCTGGGTTTTATTCCCTTCTTTTGAAACTGACAGTGCTTTTAGAAGCAGGGAGTATAGTATTTCTATTATATAACACTACCATGAACAATTCTAGCACACCAAGCTTGAGCATAAAACTATCAATGGTGATTATCTCTGGAGGCAAAAAATCAATAGGAGCCTTCACTTTCTATGTCAAATACTTTCAGAACATTTAAAATATTTGCAATGAGCTAAACAATAAATTTTAAAACGGAACATATATCAGTTTTAAGAGCTATTTCCTTAATTGGATTACTTTATACTTCTCCTAAGTGTTCTACCACGACTTGGCTTTAACTTACCTCTTTCTATAACCTGGATCCTAACTTGGAAAATAATTTGTATCAGCATCATGTAACTTGTCCAAAGCATTTAGGAGGATGTATAATTAAACTGAAAAGTACATAAAGTTAATGACTAATGCATTTAGCTTTCTAGAGATACATGACATTTTTCAAGTCAACACTCTTTTTTTGCAACAGATAATCCCAACGGCTACTGATGAGATTCATCTGCTAGTCGGTGTAGTACCAAGTCATTCAATCGACAAGTTATTTTAAAAGTAGAAAAACTCCTCCTTCTGTCAGGTGAGTTTTCCTTACCAGTCTTGCTTTTCTAGCCACTGTGCCAGATATTGTCTGATTTCCATGGGAAAACTGTCATCATAGAGCTGGTGAACCTGCTCCAGGTATTTGGACTCAAGCTGCTGAAGCTCATACCACTGGGACATCCTATAGGGAAAGAGAGCACGGATCATAAATGGAAGCCCACAGCTCCAAAGAAAGCATGTCTAGCATTGTGCTTCTTCTAAATATCTTGCTTAATCAAAAACATAATTTGTCTCAAATATACTTTTCAAATGGATGTCTATATTCCAAAACCTGTTTTTTGTTTTTTTTTTTTCCATTTCCATTTTGGGTCAATATTTTTTCTTCCCCATAAAATACATGTTCAGGTCTTTGCTCAAATGCTAATGTATCAGGCAAGCCTTCTTTGGCCACCTTATTTAAACTGACACTACCTCTCACCCCAGAAAATGCTATCCCTCCTTCTTGATGTACTTTTCTCCATCGCCCTTACCACCATCTGACCTAGGACATATTTTTCTTTTTTATTTTGATTAGTGTCTGTTTTTCCCACTGAAGGGAATGATTTGTCCAGGATAGTGGTAGTGCGAGGTGGGGGAGGGTTGTTCACTGAAGTATCTCCAGAACAGTGCTGGGCATATGGTAGGTGTTCACATGGCTTTAAAATGAATCTGCACTTTTATTAGTAAGTGGAAGACACTATTTGCTTTAAGATTAATTGTAAAAACTTTCCCCAAAACTGCTCTTAGAAATTATAGAACATTTGTAATTTGACTCAAAGGACTTTAAACTGGTATTCTATATATCATGATTCACATGATTAAAGTGAATTACTTTTGTTATATATCTTTTAAAAGAGATATTTTCTTCTTTGTCTACTGCACACAACAAAGTTGCACAAAATTCTTAAATCTCAGTAATAATTTTTAAAGACTGAAACTACGTTAAATGCAATTTGAAAAGATAAAGTAATACTATCTCTTTAGATAACTGTAAATCAACTTTTACACAGTAGCCCTGAAGATTAAAAATTAAAACAAAAAACTGATTTAAGGAAGTCTGAACATCCATCAGGAAAATGAAAAGCCTCCCTTCATCATAGCGTAAATTAGGACTTATCAGGTTGACCAAAAGGTTCGATCAGGTTTTTGCAACCCAATATATCAGTGCACAGCTGATAATATTCTGAGCAGATGTAAGTCAATCTTGTTCTACTAGGCCTGAGGAAAGGGCTCTGGATTTTCAAACAGGGCATGGAAGAACGTATGCATGCTTGCTGGCAAGCACATGTGTGCAGGCATGAAGTCATGTCTGCTTCACAAATTTCCTTCCAAAGGAAGGTTAAGCATATGGTGGGGCCACAAAACTAGTTAAGCATCACAAAACATCAGTACAAATGAACCCAACTCCACACCTTTGGTATACTTGCTGTAGCAATTTGATTTTTCACTTCAAATTTATCTTACCTGAGTGAAAGACTGCAAATTTGCAGTGCTCTCCCTCCCTACTAAGTATCTAAAAAGGATGTGCCTAAAGCAAATACACTGGCCAGACCATCAACCAGCAGGGGCTGCAACACTCTTCTTAGGGTGAGTGACCACAGGTGACTCACTTTTCTGTCAACAGGGTGATTGTTAAGACTGCATGAGCTAATACAGACACAGCGCCTGGCACTGTGATCAGTGATCAGGTGAGCAGGTGATCAATAAATTCATGCTAACAAATCCAGAATCCACTCCATCTTCTAGCAAAACTTGGTACCAACGTGGAGTGGCAAGACCATCCCTCAATCACCTGACTTCTTCCTTTCCAGTCTCAAGACCTCCTGCCTCCATGCCTCCAACACTATTTCCCAATCTAGCCTTCTGCTGCACACGGGTTTTGACCACATCATTCTCTTGCACAAAATTGCTAGTTGGCCAATATCCGACTGATTTCCACTCTGACACTATTTTCATCCATTCACAAAGCAATTCTGTCACTAAATTATCTACTTTTCTTCCCCTGGCTTCACCCAACATTTCTGCTTTGCTCTAGCTGTCACTCACCCTTGAAAACGGCTTCCCCATAAATTTTTGCCTCTTTAAATTTTACTAGCATTCAAAGACAGGTACAAATGCCATTTCTTCTATAAGCTAAGACATACCCAGAGACAATTAAGCTTTCATTGACTTGTGCCTCACTGCATTTTGCATCTCTATTTGGGTGTCAGACCCTGTTTTCCTTGGTGGCTCAGTGGTAAAGAATCTGCCTGCCAATGCAGGAGATGCAACACACGGGTTTGATCCCTGGGTCAGGAAGATCCCGTGAAGTAGGAAATGGCAACCCACTCTAGTACTCTTGCCTAGAAAATCCCATGGACAGAGAAGCCTGGCAGGCTACAGTCTACGGGGCCGCAAAGAGTCAGACACAGCTTAGCGACTGAGTATGCACACTGACACCCTGTCTTCCTTAAAAAAAGCTCTATGATGTCTCCCCTAAATGATGTAAGCTTCAGATTTGCTGAGACTGTCTTTTTTTTTTTCTTTTTAAACATCTTCTGCACTTTGGACAGTGTCCTGCATACAATATATGCTCAACAGAAGTCTGTTGAACTGAAATCTAGTAGATTGAATTAGAAAGTAAAGGGCAAACCATATTATGGTCCAACAAGTTTTGAGTCCTGCATCAAACTGCAAACTGGATTGTGCTGAGGGCTCAAGTCTTAATTCCATCCCATAAAAACAATCAATCCAACTTAAACAAACAATATTTAAAGCACAATCAATCACACCTATTTTTCTTCCCCCAAACTTTTGGTACTAGTCAGAACTTTTTAAAGGCTAATTATATTATTTGGGGATCTGCAGGAACTAATCATCACTTTTACACTTCACGAGCACATTATGTTCTTTTATCCATAAATAGATATATAATTAAGTTTCAAAGTTACATACTCATTAATTTCCGTTAACATTTACTAACCTGTCACCTTGTGCCCCAGCGAAGGGCTAGGGATTCAACACAAGCAGCAGCTACACACAGCACGTCAGATGCCAAGACTGTTGGGTCTGCATGCACAGGGTGCGCCTAGCTTAGACAGCTCTCTAGGGGTGGCACACGGCAAATACCAACTTTCTGCGGAGAGAAGAAAATACGACTCTGCTGGAAGGGGAGGGGAAGAGGGTAAATGGGAAAATGCATTGTTGTGGGGGAGGGGCGGGATTCTATTTCACTTTTTTTTTTTTACTACCAGGGCACGACTGACTGGGGCAACCGTGCCATCACCGGAAACAACACCTGGGATACGTGTTCTTTTCCGGATGACGGATTCACCTATCAGCACTTAAAGGCTTGCGCTCGTTGGGCATCCGTCTGCTGGGCCTCGACGAAGCCGGTCCAGGCGCGTCCCACCCCGGCACCCGGAACCTCAAGCTCACTCACTCTGCGCGCCGGATCCCGCAGAGATGGGCGAGAACACAGCCGTGCCTCCTCTCCCAGGTCGCCTCCGCTCTATCTTGGATCTGACTCGCGTCCTCCCGAGTGTGGCAGGACCTGTCCGCAAACTCAGCGCAGCAAAGCGAAAGTATCAGCGGAAAGAAAAGGCAGATCCTGACGCCCCGCCTCCTTCTGCTCCCGCCAATCATCGGGCTGCTGCCGCGCTCGGCCAATTGGACACGGCTGTTCCCCGCGCGTATCGCCTCCCCCGGGCCGCTGCTCTGCCAACCCGCTGAGTCTTTCGTTAGCCTTCCGCTAGGGCTTGTGTCTGGAGGCTTTGAAGCTCAGCTCTGTGTTGCAAGTTAAGGGTTATGTTTACACATACTTTAGAGAACAGCTAAAAGGAAGTTATGTGTTTGCAGAGGCCCAAACTGGGAGATCCTTACATTAGCCCCAAATCTGAAAATTCGAGGCAGAGGACACAGGTGGGGACATTGTCGTTTTCGAATCTCAGCTTAGCAACTGACCTACCTCCTTGTTGCTAAACCCGGACGACGCTTTTCTGTCCTCACCTTATGTGACCACTCAGAAACCTGCGCAGCTGACACCTCCATTCTTTAACACTTCTCTGTGGGCCATGATGACAACATACCTTCCTTGCTTCTTCCTACCTCTCTGCTATTTCTTTCTCCATCTCTGCCACCAAGCTGCTCAGTGCTAAGTGTGGTCATGATACATATTTGGTCTACTTTACCTACACTTCTCAGGCTGTTCTGCATTGACCTCATCCACAGTATCTGTGTCCTAGATAATGTAGAACTTCTACACCCGTACTGTGTCCACACGACTCCTCTGAGCGCTATACCCACTGTACAGCCCTCATTTGACTTTCCACTTGGATGTCTGATGAGCTCTAAAAACTAATTATGTTCAGAACCATCTCATCATTTTTCTTCTTAAACCTGCCCTTTTTCTAGAAATAATCCATGCCAGAAAATTAGGAGCCACCTTTAACATTGTCTTCTCACCACCCACGCCCACACCGGTCCTCAAGCCTTGTTGAATTTTCCTCCTAAATACTTTTCAGGTCTCATTGCTTCTGGTCATCTTCTGTGCCATTCCCCCTTTTCTCTCATTTGGATCTTTGCAGTAGATTTCCCAAATGGCTGCCTCACTTCAGTTCTTTACTCCCATTTAATCCATTTACCCTATAGCAGTTTGGTTTGTTTTTTAATTGCAAAGCAGATCATGTGTTTGCAAACCTGAAAATCCTCTGATGACTTTTCTGAATAAAACCCAAATTTATTAATGAAACGTATAAAGCCTTGGTTTCCCTATCACTTTCTTTAACCTCATCTTGTGCCACTTTTTCCTTACTTCAGCAGGGTTTTTTGGTTTTTTGTTTTTTTGTTTTTTTTTTTTTCCTGCAAATAAGACAAGCTCTTTCTACAAACTCAGGATCTTCTTACCAGCAGTTCTCCATTTGGAAAACCCCTTGAGCCAATGCCCTCCCTCCCAACTTCTTTGCTGGCTAACTTATCTTTTTGTTGTTAGCCACATTGCTAAGTTGTGTCTAACTCTTGCAACCCCATGGACTGTAGCCTGCTAGGCTCCTCTGACCATGGATTTCCCAGGCAGGAATACTGGAGTGGGTTGCCAATTCCTTCTCCAGGGGGTCTTCTCAACCCAGAAATCAAACCTATGACTCCGGCATTGGCATGCAGATTCTTTACCATTGAGACACCAGGGAAGCCCCAACTCATCTTTTATCTCTCCACTAAAATCTAAGCTTAAATGTCACTTCCCCAGATAGGCATCACTGAGGCCAGCCTAGAGTAGGTCTTATTGGAAGGTGTGCACATAAAATCAATTGGTTCCTCCAAGTATTTAATAGATGGAACTTGAATCAAGCCTAGAATAATAAGGCAATTTTGGGTGGGAAAAGGCTGTAAATAATTTCCCAGAGATATGCTTATATGTGGGCTTCCCTGGTAGTTCAGCTGGTTAAGAATCCACCTGCAAGGCACAAGACCCCGGTTCGATTCCTGGGTCGGAAAGATCCCCTGGAGGAGGGATAGACTATCCACTCCAGTATTCTTGGGCTTCCCTGATGGCTCAGCTGGTAAAGAATCCACCTGCAATGTGGGAGACCAGGGCTCGATCCCTGAGTTGGGAAGATCCCCAGAAGGGAAAGGCTACCCACTCTAGCATTCTGATCTGTGTTGCAAAGAGTCAGACATGACTCAGTGACTTTCACTTTCACTTTTCATGATTATATGTGTGTCTGTTGTAGTTTTCTCCATTCTCATATCTATATGCTCCTTCTTCTTATCACATATTTACCCTCACAAAGCCAGTATTGAACTGGTGATAACAATGACTCTTGGTAACAAAGTAGCAGCCCTCTGTGTAAAAATATGCTAGGACTCCACTCCCCCCAAAAAGTCCTTCCCCTCCTACTTATACCCTGCACTAAGGGCCCACACAGTGTTTGAGAAACGCTGACTCTAGGAAGGGTAGATAATATGTTAAACATATATTTTTTTTCTGGTATTATAAAATTTACACAGAGACTATTTTCAGTCTTGACATGTTAATATCTGCAAGTAGGATGTTTCTCTTTGACTCTCTGCATTCTGGTTGTCATCAAGTTCTATAGATGGTTCCTTCCCTATGTCTTTAACTGCCTTAATTTTCCCATCATTGACAATACTCCACTGTAGGTGGTAACCTCACTAGATTGGTACCCCACTAGATTGGGTAACCTCAATCTAGAACTGGAATGCTACAGTAAATGCCAGTTATGCTACCTTTTTCCTGTCCCTGTCCCCTCCACTATACTCGCCAAATTGTTGTTTAGTCATTCAGTCAAGTCTGCCTCGTTTGCGACCCCATGGACTGTATACTGCCAGGCTCCTCTGTCCGTGGGATTTCCCAAGCAAGAACACTGTAGTGGGTTACCATTTCCTTCTCTAGGATATCTTGCCCATCCAGAGATCAAACCCATGTCTCCTGCATTAACCGAATTAAATTCTCTAAAACACCTCATTTATAGTTATTCCCTGCTTAAAAGTCTTGGCAACTCTCATCGCATTTATGACGAACACAGACTTTGCCTGCTAGCCCGGACCCGCTACAGAATGTCCCTAACATGTTTCAGGGTGGTGGGTTACTTTTTTTATAAGTTCCTTTTCTTCCAAAAAGGTCCATTAAGGGCACTAGTACATTCGTAATCCAAACACCCTCACGAACACCTTGTGACGTTGTGTGCTTTCAGGCGAGCAGCCCAGGGCCCGCCCAGGATGAGGTACAGTAGAGGTGCCGACTGTCAGACGCTGAAAAGTTTCCAGTAACAGCCGGCTTAGCGCTCGGCGGGAGGGAGGCGACTGCTCGGAAGAGCCGTCCCACGTGCTTTCGGGGAAATAGCCTGGGAGCGAGAAGCAGCGGGACTGAGAGGAAACCGAAAAGCGAAAGCAGAGACAGAGGGAGCAGTACGCAGGCGCGGCCCAGGGGCTTTCCAGCTGACCGCCCGCTGCGCCGCGGGTACCGCCCACCTCGCCCCTCGCAACCTCCGGGAGAGCGACTTCCGTACATTGCTTAAGGTGCTGGAAAACTTACCCCATCCTCTTCCATCTATTCTTTCTTCCGGTGGTCTGGAGATGTCAGGTTTTTTTTCTCCCTTCTCTATCTACACAGTCTGCACACATGCTAACTCTGACCGCCACCCACCTGGGCTAGTTCCCCTTTAACCAGAAATGGGGTGGGGGTGCGGGGAGGCTGGCTGTTTCTTCAACTGTCCTTTCCTAGATCTGCAAAGAGGACTTGCCTTTTTCCTCTGGCGTCTTCTCACCGCCCCCACCTTCCCCTTTCTGGTGATTATACCAGCGGGAGTAGGGAAGAAGTGTAATGAAGGAGAACAATCTAGTCACTGGACCATGATTTCGAAAGTTTGGCAGGCCCAGGAAAAATCGTTTTGGTCCAGCCTGCTACCCGTGTGACTTACTGAATGGTCCCAGGAGTTATGAACTGGATTTTTTGGACTCTGCTCAACCACTCTTAAAGGGCTCCATCTACTTACGGGACCAACCTAGGACCTCCAGTGTGTGAAGGGACACACCTGACTGGACCACAAGTCTCCAGACCTCCTGAGGTGAGCCCCAGTCCCCAGAGCTGCAAGAACACTTTACATAATTCCCAGAATACCAATGGACATCTGTTTCCCCCTCTTAGTAGAGGACAGGAGCCCGTATATAATTTCCAGGCAAACAAGGAGCACCTTATTCAGACTTATGAAGAATTTCAAGAAGGCAGGCAGAGCACCAAACCAGGCGTGGAGCCTCCTGAGTGCTCTGCCCTGTACAGATGCACACAGTTGCACACCCATGAGGTTTCTAATAGGGGAATTGCGTCGAGGGGAAATTTCTTCTGTAGAGACCTCCTTACATATTTGCTTAAATGAAAACTTAGATATAGTGAAGCATTATAACACCGCTCCTTCCCAAAGCATTTGCAATAAAACCCAGTGCCTTCCTCCCTCCCTGTAGCGCCCTACACCCTCTGATCTTGCCTCTTTCTCACATCTCGTCCCTCTTTCTCCATGCTCCTCTGTGCTCCACACTCTGTAGCCTCTTTCTGTTCCTCAGGTACCCCCAGCTTTTACCTGCCTGGGTCCTAAGAATGTGTATGCTCTTCCTGTGTTCCCAGCTGTGGAATGAACTTGCCTCTTCTCATTCTTTAGGTCTCAGCTCAGATGTCATCGCCTCAGAGAGACCTTCTCTGACCATTTCTTTCAGTTACTCTATATCACATTTACATTCTTCATACCACTTGTTAAATCTGTCCTTCATTATTTACTTGACTGTTTTCATCTCTCCTCACAACCGGAAGGACTTTGCGCTGTCTCATCTCAGGTTCCGCGAGAGAATTAAGCCTAATGCCTGAGGCATCTGTGTATGAGTTACCTTCACTCCTGTTTCTCTAGAATGGCACTATGTACTACCCTTGGGAAAATTGAAAAGATAGTCAAGCAAGTCACTTCGTGTTTTGGGGGCTCAGGTAGGAAACCCTGATTTCAAAAGGCAATGTCTTTTTGAATAAACAGCGCTGGAATAAGGACTTACAAGTTAAATCAACCATTCAGACCTCAGCACAAGCTCTAAACCTTTTGAGCCAGAATTGAGGGTGAGGAGGATTAAGAACAGCTGTATTCTGAAAAATGTGCGTGAGAGCACCACTTCTCCACAGCCCTCAAACTTGTCCATCTCCACCCTGTATGGATGGCCTCTGGGGTTCTTTCCATCTGCAGCAGCCTGTGAGACATCTAAATGGATGACGGTCAAGCCTAAAGTCGGAGAGTGTTGTGTGAGATTTTTACTGGGGGTGGGAGTAGTAAAGGCAATAAATTTAATGAAGGGGAATTAAGGGTAAATTTCAGGAACATTTGATTCATCCTCGAGTAAGCAGATGCTTGGATGTTGCTGCTGCTGCTAAGTCGCTTCAGTCGTGTCTGACTCTGTGCGACCCAGAGATGGCAGCCCACCAGGCTCCCCTGTCCCTGGGATTCTCCAGGCAAGAACACTGGAGTGGGTTGCCATTTCCTTCTCCAATGCATGAAAGTGAAAAGTGAAAGTGAAGTCGCTCAGTCGTGTCCGACCCTCAGCGACCCCATGGACTGCAGCCTACGAGGCTCCTCTGTCCATGGGATTTTCCAGGCAAGAGTACTGGAGTGGGGTGCCATTGCCTTCTCCGGCTTGGGATGTTAGGCACACATAAGACACCTAAATTAAAGGGAAGTTACAGTGAGCTAGTGGACAGTCTGATTCCAGAGCATTTCTATTGTGTTTGAAAGTCATGAATGAGGTGAAGTAGAAAAAACGTCCTATGTTTGAGCAGTGGCAAGTGTGTTTTGGTTAATCAATTTGAAGCATAATATTTGGGACTGTTCCACAATTGCAGCGTTTGGAGGATTATAGAGGAAGTTCTAGCTTTCAGGCAGATCAAGGAGCAAAGGAAAGAAAAGAACTAACTATTGCTCTATATTTCCTTTGGTTCAAACACTGAATCATTAACAAATATTTATTAATATTAAGAGGCACACTGTGGTAGATTTTAGGGAAATAACTGTGAACCAGGGGTTCTTGGTCCTTGTACATACAGAGCTTGCTACTGCTAAGTCACTTCAGTCGTGTCCAACTCTGTGCAACCGCATAGGCGGCAGCCCACCAGGCTCCCCCGTCCCTGGGATTCTCCAGGCAAGAACACTGGAGTGGGTTGCCATTTCCTTCTCCAATGCAAGAAAGTAAAAAGTGAAAGTGAAGTCGCTCAGTCATGTCCAACTCTTAGCGACTCCATGGACTGCAGCCTA
>NW_011495032.1:13700571-13702241 GCF_000754665.1 Bison bison bison
GCACTCGTGTGTGTGTGTGTGTGTGTGTGTGTGTGTGTGTTGGGCAAGAAGGCTTTTCAAAGCCTGAAAGATGTGTGAATGTTATTGAGATGAGAGGGTAGGTGTGTTGGGGTTTGAGATCTGAGAGGATATAGCAGAGGGAGGCAATAGTAAGTATGAGCCATCAAAGAAACTAAAAGTAGTTCAGTCTTGTGTATATTTTGAAGGATTAGAAGCTATTGTTGAGTATAAATGTTGAGAAATGAGTTGAAGACTAAGAAGAGACTAGATGATATATGACTTTGGAAACATCTATTGAGAATTAGAGCCTTCATCCAGAGCTGGGATTCTTAACTAATTTTTTTGTGCCGTGGACTCCTTTTGGCAATCTGATGAAACCTATGAACTCTTTCAAAGATTAATGTTTTTCGTTGAATAAAATAAAACACATAAGATTAAACAGGAAACCAACTACAATGAAACAGAGATCAAAATATTAATACCAACTTAGCAATAAGTAATATAAATGCTTCTTTATTAATGGCATCGAGTAAGATCTAGCAGTAGGTCTGGATGAATGCAATTTCAAAATTATGCTTAAGCAATATTAGCATAAGCAATATTTTGAGGTAAGTGTAACAACTGTAATGTGACAAAAATGTGATGTGGTTTATGGTTTGTTACTTTTACTCCTAACTGAAGGAAACTCTAAGTTTCAGTAAGAAGTTTGTGAAAATAAAGCCCTCACTTTGCCATTCAAACTCCAGAATTCTATCTTTACACCGAAGTTACAAACTGTCAGCACACAGTGCCACGAGCCCTTTGAAGATCTTAAGCAGGAAGGTAAATGATCTAAGTAAAGCCCTCTGTCTACATAGGAGGCCACCCGGAATTCACTGTTGTATTTACTCTAAGGATATTTTTGTAAAATCTAGCAGTAGGTCTGGATGAATGCAATTTCATGATGCTTTTGTAGTGTCTTCTTTGTGAGGACTCTAGTGGAAAAATATTCTAGGTCTCACACACCCATATACATACAACTGTATGGGTTTATTGGAAAAGGGTGAATTTATTATGTGTAAATTATGCTTCAGTAAGCCAGACTTTTAGAACTGCAGTCAGTCAAATCAATAAGTGTTTACAGTTCACTTGAAAAAAGTAAAAAGAGTCTGACAGAAACTGGAGTGTTTGCACATGGAGGCCAGTTTGCTCAGTCTGGACAATGACTGTCTACTGCTGGAACTCCTAATTCTGTTCCTGCTACTGCAGGGACTGCATGGGCCTCCTGCACCATCTGAGGGACAGAAAACCCCCTCAGCTTTCCCAGACGTGGCTCCTTCTTGATGGTTCCTTGGGGAGCTTTCCTGACTACCTTACGACTTAAGGAAATCCACTGGAAGCTGCCTTCTTTCACCATTTATTCTAGATAAAGACATTGCTATTCAGTACAGCTGGTCAAAATGAGTGTTTACATTATAAGGAGTTTGCATTGGAGTTCGGAAAATGGACATCTGTTATTGGTCTTGGATGGTTGAGGGGAGAAGTGAAAAATGTGATCAATATTTTAAAAATAAATTTACATTTTGCTTCATTAAATGCTGCTTATTTGCTACTCAGTTCTGTTCAGTCACTCAGTCATGTCCGACTCTTTGTGACTCCATGAATCGCAGCATGCCAGGCCTCCCTGTCCA
>NW_011495032.1:13702968-13703932 GCF_000754665.1 Bison bison bison
GGCTGTTCCATGTCCAGTTCCAACTGTTGCTTCCTGACCTGCATATAGGTTTCTCAAGAGGCAGGTCAGGTGGTCTGGTATTCCCATCTCTTTCAGAATTTTCCAGTTTATTGTGATCCACAAAGGCTTTGGCATAGTCAATAAAGCAGAAATAGATGTTTTTCTGGAACTCTTGCTTTTTTGATGATCCAGCAGATGTTGGTAATTTGATCTCTGTTCTAAAACCAGATTGAACATCTGGAAGTTCACGGTTCATGTATTGCTGAAGCCTCGCTTGGAGAATTTTGAGCATTACTTTACTAGCGTGTGAGATGAGTGCAATTGTGTGGTAGTTTGAGCATTCTTTGGCATTGCCTGTCTTTGGGATTGGAATGAAAACTGACCTTTCCCAGTCCTGTGGCCACAGCTGAGTTTTCCAAATTTGCTGGCATATTGAGTGCAGCACTTTCACAGCATCATCTTTCAGGATTTGGAATAGCTCAACTGGAATTCTATCACCTTCACTAGCTTTATTCGTAGTGATGCTTTCTAAGGCCCACTTGACTTCACATCCAGGATATCTGACTCTAGGTGAGTGATCACACCGTGATTATCTGGGTCGTGAAGATCTTTTTTTGTACAGTTCTTCTCTGTATTCTTTTTTTTTTTTTTAATTTTTTTTTAAATTTTATTTTATTTTTAAACTTTACAATATTGTATTAGTTTTGCCAAATATCAAAATGAATCCGCCACAGGTATACCCGCGTTCCCCTTCTTCTCTGTATTCTTGCCACCTCTTAATATTTTCTGCTTCTGTTAGGTCCATGTCATTTCTGTCCTTTATTGAGCCCATGCATGAAATATTCCCTTGGTATCTCTAGTTTTCTTGAAGAGATCTCTAGTCTTTCCCATTCTGTTGTTTTCATCTATTCCTTTGCATTGATCGCTGAGGAAGACTTCCTTATCTCTCCTTGCTATTCTTTAG
>NW_011495032.1:13704857-13708049 GCF_000754665.1 Bison bison bison
TCACAAAAAATCAGACATGACTGAGTGACTAACATTTTTGCTTTCACTTATAGTTCTAAATATTTCCTCCACTTCTGCTGTCAATTAATATATTTGAATTTCAGAAAACTGGGCTTGTGGAGAGAAGTAGAGACTGGAAAATGCACCTTGAATTAGCTTGTGGTCCTACATCAAACTGACAGCTTCACCCAAAGAATACTGTCAAGAGCTTGCAAAAGAATAAGAGGAGTGGCCCTGGGACAGGTACAAAGTTTCTCCCAGAGTAATCTAGGATCATGTGGGTGGGTATAAAGGATCAGAGATAGGATGGAGCTCAGTTGTGTCCAACTCTTTGCGACTCTTTGGACTGTAGCCTGCCAGGTTCCTCTTCCGTGGATTTTTCAGGCAAGAATTCTGGAGTGGGTCATCGTTTCCATCTCCAGGGGATCTTCCTGACCCAGGGATCAAACCCACATCCCCTGCATTGCAGGTGGATTCTTTACCTACTGCAGCATTGGAGAAGTCCAAGGGAGAAGGCAGGTTATATTAAAAGCTTTTTTTTTTCTTTGAAATCTTCTCCATCAAACATTAGCTTCTTCTTGTTTGACCACCTAGAAGATGGGAAATGGATGAAAGAACTTAGAGAGGAGTCCCCCACAAGGAACTGTCATCTGTGACTACAGTTAGGGCTTACTTTGGACACCAGCCTCAGGAATTTATGTAGCTGGTCATGGCTGATACCTCAGGATCATGACTTCCTCACCTGGCTCAGCAGCTTCTCTGGAGCCTGGAGACATGGAGAGCTCCCCAGGGCTCAGGCACTGGGAGGGCCCACACTGTTACTTGGGTCAGTCGCTGGGCAGTGGCACCACTAAGCATCCAGTCCCGGCAAGGGAAAGATCAAAGTAGACCTGTAGCCCATATACATATATTATCATTCAGTCAACCACTCCCCTCCTGCATCACCAGGGATGGAGCATCTCATCCTAAATTCCTTCCTCCAGGCTCAAGTTGGATTCATGAGACCAGAGACCATTAGAGCTGGAAAGGACCATAGCTTACCTAGTCCAGCCTCTTCTAGAGGTGAAGAACATACAACCCAGTGATCAAATCACTCAACCAAGGCCAGTGTTGTTATTTTCCTCTTGGTCTTCATTTCATGGGAGTTTTACCCATACATCTGCTTTCAGTGTAATTTGCCTGAGATTTGCCACCATGGATGACTCTGGATCCTTCCCCCTAACAGGCCCTGGCAGTGATGCCAGCAGCTGTGAATCCTGAAGCTGGAACAGTGCTGACATGGCAACAAAGAGGCTTCCTAATTCACCTGGGAATTGCTGCTGTTAATGCCCTGTCGTTGCTTCCATCTTGTATTCAGTGTGATGACTCTTACTTGCGAGAACTCAGGATGTTCGCTTATTCAGTTTCCATCAAGCCTTCCTGCTGGTTTGTGAGTAATGTGTATATGACTTTGTTATGTTTCACCTATTGTGCAATGTTTACACTTAAAACTTCTAGAGTCAAAATCATAAGTAACACAACAGAAACAAAACCAGAAATGAAACACATACAAATGAGTCTTTCATTAATATTATATTAACACTGGTTTCTTAAAGTGTTTTATCTCACAAGTTTATCAGAAGCTTGGGTCTCTAGAATTTCAATGACATTCCCATTTGGGGGTATCATAAGAATGAGAAGAAAGCTTCCTATTTAATCATTTCCTGGAAACTGGTATATATAAAGCTGAAGAAACCAGATGTGATTGTTGGCAAAGATCAGTCTTTAAAACTTTTCCATTTGCTTCCTTCTTTTGAGTGTCAAGAGTTTATCTTGTCATTCAGCAGAATAGGGAGACTTCATCTAAAATTGAAAAATGAAAATAACCTTTGAGCAAACTATTGTTTTGCAAATATGTTACCATTTCTTAGGTAAACATTCTCTTGTCTATTAAATACATACTTTACTTCATAATCTTTCTACCAATTAACTACAGTACTTGCAAAAGTAACTGAGGTTGGTCAATCTAAAATTAAAGGTACTTTTTAAATAAATAAAAACTATGTTAAGAAGGCCTATTCGTCCCACAAAAACATAATGAAGAAGTGAGTGTAAAATGTAACAAAGGTTCTCTTATAACTAAATGATTTAAGGACAACTAACACTGGAGAGTAAGTTTTTCATCCCTGGAAATCTTCAAGAGAAACATGAAACACCACTTGATTTATAGCCAGATATAAATTTCTTGGGGCTCATGATCTCTGCAAGACACTGTTATTCTGATGTACACGCATCCTCATGTAACTGGAGTTTTGAACTGCTTGACAATATTGGGGAACAATGATAGACTGCATCCTAGAGCATATAGTTGCATTTAACACTATGATTTAGTTCTCAAAAAAGCATTATTATGCTGCTATTGATTGTTGTTCATATACTGCTTGAAGAAGATCCCAGGACAGGACAAATGAGGCAAGTAATAATCAAGAAAAATTGGCATTTTTGGTGCTTGAACTGCTAACATAAATATTATACTAGATTTTCATATCTAACAACTGATATGTGTTGGGACTGGCGGGGCTGATGGTGGAAGTAGGGATGAAGTGTACTTAGGTGGGGAGGTATACAGGGATATTTTGCCGTTGGGCAGCTTTTGATGGAAGACCTTAAAGCAGTTCAGGTCAGCATAGGTGTCTGCTTTCAGTGCCCACCATAAAAGCAACATGCAGGACATTTGGACATCCCTTGTATTAGGTCCATGAATCATGGCAAATTGGAAGTGGTCAAACAGGAGATGGCAAGAGTGAACATCAACATTCTAGGAATCAGTGAACTAAAATGGACTGGAATGGGTGAATTTAACTCAGATGACCATTATATCTACTACTGTGGGCAGGAATCCCTTAGAAGAAATGGAGTAGCCATCATGGTCAACAAAAGAGTCCGAAATGCAGTACTTGGATGCAGTCTCAAAAATGACAGAATGATCTCTGTTCGTTTCCAAGGCAAACCATTCAATATCACAGTAATCCAAGCCTATGCCCCAACCAGTAACACTGAAGAAGCTGAAGTTGAACAGTTCTATGAAGACCTACAAGACCTTTTAGTACTAACACCCAAAAAAGATGTCCTTTTCATTATAGAGGACTGGAATGCAAAAGTAGAAAGTCAAGAAACACCTGGGGTAACAGGCAAATTTGGCCTTGGAATACG
>NW_011495032.1:13708149-13709713 GCF_000754665.1 Bison bison bison
TGGCTCGGATCATGAACTCCTTATTGCCAAATTCAGACTGAAATTGAAGAAGGTGGAGAAAACCACTAGACCATTCAGGTATGACCTAAATCAAATCCCTTATGATTATACAGTGGAAGTGAGAAATAGATTTAAGGGACTAGATATGATAGATGGCGTGCCTGATGAACTATGGACGGAGGTTTGTGACATTGTACCGGAGACAGGAATTAAGACCATCCCCATGGAAAAGAAATGCAAAAAAGCAAAATAGCTGTCTGAGGAGGCCTTACAAATAGCTGTGAAAAGAAGAGAAGTGAAAAGCAAAGGAGAAAAGGAAAGATATAAGCATCTGAATTCAGAGTTCCAGAGAATAGCAAGGAGAGATAAAGAAGTCTTCCTCAGCGATCAGTGCAAAGAAATAGAGGAAAACAACAGAATGGGAAGGACTAGAGATCTCTTCAAGAAAATTAGAGATACCAAGGGAATATTTCATGCAAAGATGGGCTTGATAAAGGACAGAAATGGTATGGACCTAACAGAAGCAGAAAATATTAAGAAGAGGTGGCAAGAATACAGAGAAGAACTGTACAAAAAAAGATCTTCATGAACAAGATAATCACGATGGTGTGATCATTCACCTAGAGCCAGATATCCTGGATGTGAATTCAAGTGGGCCTTAGAACGTGTACCCCAATGTTCATCGCAGCACTGTTTATAATAGCCAGGACATGGAAGCAACCTAGATGTCCATCAGCAGATGAATGGATAAGAAAGCTGTGGTACATATACACAATGGAGTATTACTCAGCCATTAAAAAGAATACATTTGAATCAGTTCTAATGAGGTGGATGAAACTGGAGCCTATTATACAGAGTGAAGTAAGCCAGAAGGAAAAACATAAATACAGTATACTAACGCATATATATGGAATTTAGAAAGATGGTAACAATAACCCGGTGTACGAAACAGCAAAAGAAACACTGATGTATAGAACAGTCTTATGGACTCTGTGGGAGAGGGAGAGGGTGAGGGTGGGAAGATTTGGGAGAATGGCATTGAAACATGTAAAATATCATATAAGAAACAAGTTGCCAGTCCAGGTTCGATGCACGATACTGGATGCTTGGGGCTAGTGCACTGGGACGACCCAGAGGGATGGTATGGGGAGGGAGGAGGGAGGAGGGTTCAGGATGGGGAACACATGTATACCTGTGGCGGATTCATTTTGATATTTGGCAAAACTAATACAATTATGTAAAGTTTAAAAATAAAATAAAATTAGAAAAAAAAAAAAGCAAGCATCACTACGAATAAAGCTAGTGGAGGTGACAAAATTCCAGTTGAGCTATTTCAGATCCTAAAAGATGGTGCTGTGAAGGTGCTGCAATCAATATGCCAGCAAATTTGGAAAACTCAGCAGTGGCCACAGGACTGGGAAAGGTCAGTTTTCATTCCAATCCCAAAGAAAGGCAGGCCAAAGAATGCTCAAACTACCGCACAACTGCACTCATCTCACATGCTAGTGAAGTAATGCTCAAAATTCTCCAAGCCAGGCTTCAGCAATACGTGAACCATGAACTT
>NW_011495032.1:13709813-13737485 GCF_000754665.1 Bison bison bison
AGGTCAGTTTTCATTCCAATCCCAAAGAAAGGCAATGCCAAAGAATGCTCAAACTACTGCACAACTGCACTCATCTCACACGCTAGTGAAGTAATGCTCAAAATTCTCCAAGCGAGGCTTCAGCAATACGTGAACCATGAACTTCCAGGTGTTCAAGCTGGTTTTAGAAAAGGCAGAGGAACCAGAGATCAAATTGCCAACATCTGCTGGATCATGGAAAAAGCAAGAGAGTTCCAGAAAAACATCTATTTCTGCTTTATTGACTATGCCAAAGCCTTTGACTGTGTGGATCACAACAAACAAACAAAATTCTGAAAGAGATGGGAATACCAGACCACCTGACCTGCTTCTTGAGAAACCTATATGCAGGTCAGGAAGCAACAGTTAGAACTGGACATGGAACAACAGACTGGTTTCAAATAGAAAAAGGAGTACGTCGAGGCTATATATTGTCACCCTGCTTATTTAACTTATATGCAGAGTACATCATGAGAAACGCTGGATTGGAAAAAGCACAAGCTGGAATCAAGATTTCCAGGAGAAATATCAATAACCTCAGATATGTAGATGACACCACCCTTATGGCAGAAAGTGAAGAGGAACTAAGAAGCCTCTTGATGAGAGTGAAAGAGGAGAGTGAAAAAGTTGGCTTAAAGCTCAACATTCAGAAAACTAAGATCATGGCATCTGGTCCCATCACTTCATGAGAAATAGATGGGGAAACAGTGTCAGACTTTATTTTTCTGGGCTCCAAAATTACTGCAGATGGTGATTGCGGCCATGAAATTAAAAGATGCTTACTCCTTGGAAGGAAAGGTATGACCCACCTAGATAACATATTCAAAAGCAGAGACATTACTTTGCCAACAAAGGTCCGTCTAGTCAAGGCTATGGTTTTTCCAGTGGTCATGTATGGATGTGAGAGTTGAATTGTGAAGAAAGCTGAGTGCCAAAGAATTGATACTTTTGAACTGTGGTGTTGGAGAAGACTCTTGAGAGTCCCTTGGACTGCAAGGAGGTCCAGCCAGTCCATTCTAAAGGAGATCAGTCCTGGGTGTTCATTGGAAGGACTGATGCTAAAGCTGAACCTCTAATACTTTGGCCACCTCATGAGAAGAGTTGACTCATTGGAAAAGACTCTGATGCTGGGAGGGATTGGGGGCAGGAGGAGAAGGGGACGACAGAGGATGAGATGGCTGGATGGCGTCACTGACTCAATGGACGTGAGTCTGAGTGAACTCTGGGAGTTGGTGATGGACAGGGAGGCTTGGCGTGCTGCAAATTCATGGAGTGGCAAAGAGTTGGACACAACTGAGCGATTGAACTGAACTGAACTGTATTATGCTCATGGATTTGTTCCAACAAATGTGTTTTCTCACTGCCCAGGCATATCTTCACCCCCTCTTTAATTCACATACCACCTTCACTTCCTGAGAAATGCCCTTGAAAGCAGTGGAAAGAAAGGGAACATACTGCAGTTTCGATTGTTGTGGGACTCAGGTTTTCTCTCAGCACTGCATATACACTTGGCGACATGGGAAGAAGGTCTGATGGAGAATGTGGCTCCGTAGAATCACTTCGGCTTGAAGAGCTAACAGAGTAAATATTGAAGAGGATTAAACATACTGCATTAGCAATTGTTAGGGCCCAGGGTAAGCCACCCCAAAATGTACCTCAGTGGCATATTGATTATTTTGAATTAAATGATTTAAGTTACTTTAAAAGATCCAAAGCAGGAGGGACACTCAGACCCTTGTCTCTGCCTCCCTGAAAGCAGGAACTAAGTCTCTTCTGTGAGAGGTGCCCTCCCAGTTCTGGAGATAGAACATCCTTTTTGCTAGAGATAGGGGATTCATTTGGGGCTGAGAAGCCTGTACAAGCCTGGGCCTTGTTACTTCTTTAATTTAATACCGCAGGCCCAAACTCTGTTTAGATTCTTTACTACCTGAGCACCCAAAGCCTAAGTATCTTTGTCCTGTCAATTACTCCCAAAGTTATTGATTTTTGGTGTGCAAAAAGTATTAAAAGCTGCCTGCTCTGGCCACTTCTTAAGTCCCATTTCTATGAGAATTCTATGAACATCAATTAAAATTTTTCCTTTTTCCTGTTAATCTGCCTAGTATCAATTTTATTATTAGTCCAGTCACAAGAACTTGAGGGGGTAATTTCTACCTCCTCAAAAGAACCTTTTTAGGGTTTCTTCTATTGTGAAACTGAGATTATTGAATTTCAAATAATTCATCATTTGAAAACAGAGCACTCAGCCCACTATGGAATAAATGGCATATGAACTGAACTGAACTGAAAGGGCAACTTTAGAATTCATTCATGATGGACTGTAGTGTATCCTAAAGACTTACGGGTTAAAGAAAATGGGACATTGAGCATTAAAATGCTTTATTCTCAGTTATATGTACACTGTTTTACCCTTAAGTTTCCAGCTTTTTTGATAAGTTCAATAATAATTATCTTATATGTGACTAAGATTACTTACATTGTTGAGATGGGGATAAAAACAGAAGGGACATAACCTTTGTCTCCCTTTTCTGTTGGTCTTGAAACTGGAAAAGAAAGGCATGTTGGGGGAAAATATTATAGTTGATAAAATTATAAATCTACAAAAGGATAAATAATGCTAAAAGGAAGAGAGATAATATAATTGTTTAGTGATTCACATTTTTTAGTTGAATTGATGAAATGACATTTCAGATGAGCATAAAATGTGCAAGAAGAGAAAAACAAATCTCTTGGCAGGCCTGATCTAACTTTACATATTAATGGTCTGAAATGAGTGAGCAAAATTGGGAATCAACTATATTACCTGTAGTATTTAAGTTTAATTATAAGGACAGATTTATTCATGGATTGGGGATTTATAGCAATGCAGTTCTTTTCATTAAAACTGACTCCAATTATAATATTATAATGACACAAAGTTTTGAAGCACAGACTTCAGTGTTAAAAGTACAATAACTGCTTGTAGTAGCAGTAATATTGTGTGCAATCCTCACCCTCAAATTCCTCTGGTTTACTCCATTGATCCAGTTGTAAGGACCAACTGTAATTTTTCAAGTGTAATCTGTTGCATTGACATTTATTATTTCATTTGATCAGATATAGAAACAATTAAAAGTCTCAAGGTTTTTGTGGTGGTTGCTGTCTTTTGCTTGTTTCAGAAGGGGATGAAGGAGGGTGGCAGCAAGTCACTGCTGTGAGTGACAACTGTTCCATATTCCTCAAGATGATGCTCATATATTAAGTTGCTATGGATGACTGTTTTAACGGCTTATATATACTCTGGGCTTCCCTGGTGGCTCAGACAGTAAAGAAACTGCCTGCAGTGCAGGAGACCCGGGTTTGTAACCTGGGTCTGGAAGATCCCCTGGTGAAGGAAATGGCTACCCACTCCAGTATTCTCGCCTGGAGTATTCCACGGACAGAGGAGCCTAGCGGGCTACAGTCCATGTGGTCACAAAGAGTCAGACATGACTGAGTGACTAACACATTCACACATTCACATATATACTTCATTTAAAGAAACAGAATGGTAAACATATCACAATTCACTGTTTCATGAATGTTCTTTTCATGTATTCAACAAATATTTACCAAATGCCTATTTTGTCCAGGTATCGTTTTCAGCCCTTTACATACAACCAGGAAAGGCAGGCACGTCAAGACTTGTTATTGATAGGCTGGAAGGAGGGGATGAAGCATAAAGACCCCCTTGTCCCCTCCCTGGCAAAGGAACAATAGTCTCTGAGTTGTGAGAGTACAGTAAGTAAAAAATACAAAGCTCATCAATTCTCAGCTTCTTTTGTAAGAAAGGAAAACAGCCTTGCCTGACTTTTAACAGCTTTCTAATCATTACTTCTTCTTTCTTTTTTTCTCCCCAGGCATAGAGGTGAAATTGGTGCCACTCCTACTTTAGAAGGGAGAAAAATGAAACTGTTGGTGGCTGAGAAGTTCCCATAGCCATGGGGAAGTCTAGCTACTGATTACTAACCGCTCTGCTAGCTGGACAGTCCCTGCTGTTCTTTTCAGGAACTGCTCACACACTATTTCTAAGGCTTTGACCTCCACATGCCCCTTAGATCTTATAATGATCAAAGTCAACATAAAGAGAGGAACTTCATTTACTTTACTGCAATCTGAGATTATTTTCCAAAATCTTAAGAAGAAAAAGCAAATGGAAAGAACCTAACCTTCGCATGGCTGGGAGCTGTAGTGTTTACCGAAGGCTTTGTCTTTGGGAATATCAGGATAGAGGTACTTCAGAGGGTTTTCGGGAATGTTTTCAGCCATAATAACCTTGTAGTCTCGAAGGATGTCAGCAAACGGCAGAGCGGACAGCCGGCCTTTGTTGTAGGGTTCCACAGAATGGAATCTCACTTCTCCTGGAAAAAGAGAAAACAGAGGGAATATTCAGGATCCTGCAGGCATTCTTTGTGGCCATTTTTCCAGCCTACATTCTCTTCATGTCACTGGTTATAAAACAAGGCCAGCCTTTCTCTGCCTAAGTAGAGTACAGATGGCCACATGATAGAGGACACCCACATAGGCTGTGAGAAAGTCATGCTACGTTCTTCTGGAACAACTGTAACAATTAATACTCAAACCCACTGAACACATGAGAAATAGAACAACAGGCCACACACTTCTGAAGATGGAAAGACCAATAACCAAACTCAATGCTAATTTCACATGAATAAATAATAGTGAGCATGTACCGTTTTCAGAATGGTCCACCCAGGTGAAAGTTATTCCTCCAAGGTGGCTTTCACTGAATCTTAACAAAAAGGTCCCAGGCATTTTATCCTTTAGTAAGAGTCGTTCCTTTTCTTTGCTAACAAAGCCCATGATGTACCTAAAAACAGAACATGGCATAGTTTCATCTGATCAAAGACTATAATTTGTTGCATTCACAAAGAACAGACCTGAATTTAATATAATCAAAAGTCAATAATGCCTAAAATACTCTTATACAGATTAAATATCAATATGTGATAAAGAATGTAAGAAACTGCAACTATTTTCCATTCTATGACACTAAATATGCTTACAAAGGAAAGAAAAGAAAAAGTGACTACTGTAAACAAAGAAGCTATGAACAGTAGAGTGCATGCATCTTTTCAAGTTAGAGTTTTTGTCTTTTCTGAATATAAGCCCAGGAGTGGGAATGCTGGATCACAAGGCAGCTCTATTTTTATTTTTTAAAGAAATCTCCATACTGTTCTCCATAGTGGTTGCACCAATTTACAATCCCACCAACAGTGTACAAGGGTTCCCATTTTTCCACACCCTCTCCTATATTTATTATTTCTGTTCATAGTAGCACTGTGTACAACAGTCAAGATATGAAAGCAACATAAGTGTCCATCAACAGACAACAGGCTTAAGATGTAGTATAATATATACATATATATCATATATATAAAACATATATATGATATATATATACAATGCAATCATAGCAATTTAAAAAATGAAATATTGCCATTTGCAGCAACATGGATGGATCTAGAGAATATCATACTAAGTGAAGTAAGTCAGGCAAACGCAAATATTATATGAATCACATATGTGCAATCTAAAAAATAATATAAATGCATTTATTTACAAAACAGAAACAGACTCACAGACATAGAAAACAAACTTATGGTTCCAAAGGGGGAAGTGGGGTGAGGGGAAGGATAAATTAGGATTTATGTTGGGATTAACATATACACACTACTGTATATGAAAGAGATAACCAACAAAGACCTATTGTATAGCACATGGAACTATATACAATATTTTGTAATAACATATACGGGAAAATAATCTAAAAAGGAATATATATGTACAACTAAATCACTGTGCTATACACCTGAAACTAACATGACGTAAATCAACTACACTTCAATTTTTAAAAAACTGACAGTATAAAAATAACTGAATGAATTCATAATGGAAAATATAATCTTCCATATTATTCCATGGAACTTACCCATCAATCCAAAGGGGAAGAATGTGTTTCTTAATTAGGTCTAAAATTGCTTCAAGCCAGGTCCAAAAGGTAAATGATTTACCAGGCAAGTGTTCCTATTGGAATAAACAAACATGTTAGGACAATAATTGTGCCAATAGTAATGTTGGTATGATAGTTCAAGTTGTGCTTTTTCCAGTGAAATATATATTTTAAATGAGAAAACACTTTAGAGGTTTTTCTTAAAATAACCTTATCAAGGAAACCCTCAAAATCTCAAATTATGATAATGGAGGCTTAAAAAGGAACATTAAAAAAAAAATCTAAATGATGCTATCCTTTCCCCGTTTGTACCTTGCAGAACTTGGCCCAGGTGAGATGACCATCATTGTAGCTAGACTGGACTAGAATGAAAGAAAAGAATGAGATTGAGATTTTTATTAAATAATTAGACTCTTCAACTTGGTGCTCAATTTGGATTGCACTCCCCCAAGCATTTCCTAAGCACCTGCTATGGGTTTGCAGTGTATTCAATGCTAGAAACAGTAAAAATAAGATGTCATGAAAATTTTTATCCAGGAAAGAATTCTTTTCGATGGAGGAGCTAAAGATAGCCTTAGGAAGTGGGTGGGTGTCTAGAACCAGGCCTCCATGAATGGATAGGATATAAATTGTCAAGGAAGAGGCCACTCCAGTAGCAAGAGTAATGTAGGTTTAGGCATAGTGGATAAGAACAAGGCTTATATATGAGACCGTAAGAGCAGCCTAATGTTGGTAAATAAACATTATAAAATAAATCTGTGAAAACAAGACTGCCAAGAGTCTTGAATATTATCATGAAAAGAATGAACTAGAGATCCATTTAGCAATAAGGAACCACCACTGACTGTTCTGATCCAGGGCAATGAAAAAAGAATTTCTGTCTAAAATTTAAGGAAATTATAAGAATAATTTGATGAAGATCTGAAAAAAATATGGCTGCTATTTATACTATATATTTAAAAGCTTTATTCACTCATTAACAAATATTTATTGAATGCCACTATTGTGGTTTATGAATTAAATAAGGATCAAAAACAATATTTATATTAAGTAAATTTTGTAATATTCCCAATTTATTTAAACATCAAGTGCTCAGATAGTAGATCCAAGGGCAACATGGCATCCCTTTTAAGTCAAGTTTAACCAAATCACACATGACTCACTACTGCTAATCAAATACATCTTTGGCTGTACTTTAACTAGAAATGTATACAAATTCAATTTTAACTCTTTTCTTGGTGCTAAATGTGTTCACCCTAGGTTTGTCAAAACATACATATCTTCTAAAATTCTTTTAGAAAAAACTTACACTGTAGTCACTATATGGAGTACCAACGACTATTTGGCAAACTTTAGACATAGCAGTCAAAACTGAAATTTTCCTGCTATGAAGAATTAACTATGATTAGGCACTTCCCTGGTGGCTCAGATGGTAAAGAATCTGCCTGCAATGCAGGAGACCCAGGGTTCCATCCCTGGGTTGGGAAGATCTGCTGGAGAAGGAAATGGCTACCCACTCCAGTATTCTTGCCTGGAGAAATCCATAAATAGAGGATACAGTCCATGGGATCCCAAAGAGTCACACATGACTCAGTGACTACCACTTTCACTTTGGGTAGTTTTTAAAATTTCAAAAAGATTTCCTGACCCTGGGATCAGCTGTTTTCCAGTTGGTTAATAACCACTGTAATATTAATATGAAAGATCAAGGCAGCATTAAGGCTTCACAGTACATTCAGTGGAAATGGCATAAGAATATCCTAGAGACTGGAGTGCCAATAGAAAGGAAGGTACTTTAGAACTGAACAGTCCTGGCCTGCATCTTGTCCTTGCTACATACTAGCTGTGGCAAGTCATTTAACCTCTGAACTTAGCTATCCTCATGTATAGAATGGATAGAATAAAAAAATAGAATAATTAGTTATCCTCAATATTCTGCCTTAAGGAATTTCTGTGAGAAGGAAAATGTAGCATTTAGCCCTATATCCAGCAATATAGTAGGCACTCAATAAATTGTGGTGAGCATTATTATTATTAGTAGTAATATCACCCTCATTCTTTAAAACTCTTGATTACCAGAAACAGGGGCAAGTCCTCCATATATGCCAGCTCTTACCTGTTAGCTTCTCGGCCAGCATGTTGAGCTGATCTGAGTTCAGGCCACGACCAACGTATGATGAAAACTGCCAGCTCATCACTTCCAGGAGTTGACTCAAAGTGGCAGATGGAGGATTATTAAAGAAAACCAAGTTCTGAAACAGAGTTGTATTGATGATTGTATGTATTAATCACACTGAATACATTGCAGCTCAATATATAGGATTCCTGATTAAACTCTTCAGGTTAACCTAAGTTAACAATACAGATCTATTGTCTCATCTCTGTTGTGCTTTTAAATTAAGACTGATTTTGTCTTTTCCTAAAGAGTTCCTGGTTCTTTGAGTCTAATGTAATATATGGTTCTATCTTATCCCTAAAGAATCATTGGGCAGCTCTTTAACTTTCCCTGGACTATAGACTATCAGTCAACTCATACAAGTACTTAACACTGTCCAACAAATAATTAAACAGATACTCTCTTCTGAAATAATATTAATCTTTTAAAAAATATTTATTTTTGGCTGTGCTGGGTCTTCACTGCAGCTGTGCTGGGTCTTCATTGCAGCACGGGAGCTCTTAGTTGCTGCAAGTAGGCTTTCTCTATTTGTGGTGAACGGGGGCTACTCTCTAGTCGTGGCACACAGGCTTCAGTAGTTGTGGTGCACAGGCTCAGTTGCCTCAAAGCATATGGGATCTTAGTTCCCAGACCAGGGATCAATCCTGTGTCCCCTGCATTGGCAGGTGGATTCTTAACCATTGGACCACTGGACCAGGGAAGTCCCCTGAAATAATGTTAATCTTAAACAAAACTTGTATCATGATATTTAATTGGTTTATCATGGGTTAGTACAAGTTATACCTTGACCAGACAAAGCATCCCAAAGTACAAAAATAGTTAAGTCCCAGGCTAAGGAAGGGAATCCTATAATATGAACTCATAATTAACTTGGGACTCCTGTTTTAGGATGGTCTTTTCTAATATTGTTCTAGACAAGAGGATCTTTTGTATGATCAACTGCAAAAGATCAACTCTTTATAACAGCAACTGGGTCAACAATGGCAGAACAGAAGACTTCACCTCAGATTACTGGAAAGGAGAAGGTGAGAAAGCCAAGAAAGATATTTTAAGGAAGAAGGTGGGTGAGAAATTAAGAAATCCTTTGCAATATGGGGAGAAGGTCTTTGGCAAACATGACCAAGCTGGGCAGCAAGAAAAGGAACCAATTCAAGAGACTTCAGAAGGTGGGAATAAAAGAAGACATGGCATTCTGTAAGGAGTGAGAGATAGGAGAGGGAAGAGTAGAGAGAAAGAACTTCCTTGAACATGAAGATCGTATCTGGACAGATGACCAAAATGCATAGAACATAATTAAGGTCTAGGAGCTTAGGTTTTGAACCGGAATAGTTAAGAGAAGCTAGAGTTAGCTGTTATGCTGAACTCTGTAAGCTGGCTGTGCATTTATGTGTTAGGAGCTGTATATGAAATACATCTCCAGGTTCCTCATCTAAAACTAGAGCAGAATCTGAGATGCTAAAGCAGACATCTTTGGTGGCTTTCTCATAGAAGAAGGATGCTGAAGAAAGCTAAGGGTGGTGGCACTTCACTCTGAGGCTAGTCCATCTTCTTCCTATATCCTGGAATTGGATGAAACATTCTAAACGTGTAGTTTCTAATGGAGAATGACATTAAATCTCAGAAGTGTTGACTGTTATTGACTTTACAGACCAGGTAACTTTTCGGAAATATTCTAGAAATAACTTTGGGAGAAATATCAATAACCTCAGATATGCAGATGACACCACCCTTATGGCAGAAAGCAAAGAAGAACTAAAGCGCCTCTTGATGAAAGTGAAAGAGGAGAGTGAAAAAATTGGCTTAAAACTCAACATTGAGAAAACGATTTAAAATCATGGCATCTGGTCCCATCACTTCATGGCAAATAGATGGGGAAACAATGGAAACAGTGTCAAACTTTATTTTTGGGGGCTCCAAAATCACTGCAAATGAAAAGACACTTGCTCCTTGGAAGAAAAGCTATGACCAACCTAGACAACATATTAAAAAGCAGAGACATTACTTTGCCAACAAAGATTCATCTAGTCAAAGCTAAGGTTTTTCCAGTAGTCATGAAAAGATGTGAGAGTTCAACCATAAAGAAAGCTGAGCACCAAAGAATCGATACTTTTGAACTATAATGTTAGAGAAGACTCTTGAGAATCTTTTGGACTGCAAGGAGATCCAACCAGTCCATCCTAAAGGAAATCAGTCCTGAATATTCATTAGAAGGACTGATGCTGAAGCTGAAACTCCAATACTTTGGCCACTTGATGCGAAGAACTGACTCACTGGAAAAGACCCTGATGCTGGGAAAGATTGAAGGCAGGAGGAGAAGGGGACGACAGAGGATGAGATAGTTGAAAGGCATCACCAACTCAATGGACATGTATTAGTTTGAGTAAGCTCCGGGAGTTGGTGATAGACAGGGAAGCCTGGCGTACTGCGGCCCACAGGGTTGGGAAGAGTCAGACATGACTGAGTGACTGAACTGAACTTTTCTAGTGAGTTCTGTTCTTCTTACTGCAGGCAGAGAGGAAGCAAGGCACAGGACACTCTGCGCCTTCCTCTCTGCAGTTAATCTGACTCAGATGCAGGGCACCAGAGGATGAGAAGTTACAAGGCTGAGGCATTTTCTATGCTGTGTTTTTTTTAAGCACATTAGACAAAAGGGAGGGAATGCTTGGAGCTGACTCATTATGACTATTCCTACTTCTGGGATGTGAGGTAGAAAAATTCTTCCCTTTGGAAGGCACATTTGCTTTGCATCAAGAAGAAATAGGTATTTACATCTGATCTATTTTCGCTAGACCTTGGTGGTTTCCAGGACAACACACTGGGGTTTTGTTAAGAGAGAATGGAGGGAAATCCTGACTCATCTTTTTTGCCACACCCTTCCTTGATGGTCTTAATAGAAGCTCCTTTAAGAAGTGCTTCTTCTCTCTACTTCCTTTGCAACTTGAGACCAATTTTTCATCCATATCTTAAATAACCACCAGATGGCATTAGAAGCCAATTTGAGCCTAGAATGGATTTAAATCTATAATCAACTTGAAAATCTGTAGTGTTGTTAGGTGAGATTGGTGAAAATGCTAGTCAATTTCAATTCAAATTCAAATAAGTATTTGAAACCAATTCTCGACCTTTGTGGAAGAGCCAGTATGGAGAGGGTGTGGCCAGAAGTAGTTGAGGAGGTAAACATAGCAGTCAGACCTCAAATTTTGGAGAAGGGATTCTCCAGAGTCCAGTAAACAGAGCAACTGGATGGCCCTAGAACCCTCTGTGATGCACAGAGTTGGGAACTGACCAGACCTCAGAAATAAAGAACATCTGTCTGTCACTTCTGCTAGCCAGAACTCTCTCATGGTCCAAGTACATCAGAACATGTTATTTTAAATATGACACAAGGGAGGAATCACACAAATGAATATATGGGAGTTTTGAAATAAACAATCCACAAAGATATGCCAAAATTTATACACACACATATACACATACCTTTTGGGGCCCATGGGTTTTGTTGACCATAAAACAAACCAAATGGAATTAAAGGGGGAGAAACAAGAATAGGGTCTCTACCTGGGAATCGTTGGTTGACACATTGTACCAAATGATGGACGCCCAAGCATTAGGTAATTGACTGACGTTGGAAATCATCACCACAGGTAATGAGCAGGTCTGGTTTTTGTTTTTTAAAAAAACAAAAGGCACAGTTATTACAGGTAGTAGCATCTTACATTGATTTTATACTTGGATCTTTCCCCTAAAGGGCCATCTCAAGTCAACCCCACTCCTCCAATCCTGGTGTCTACACTGCTTTGGTACTAAAATGATTCATGAAGGCACTGGAACCATCTGAGCATACATGAGTCAAAGTACAGGGAGGAAAGAAGCAATAAAAATAAGGATCCTTTCAGAGTGCTTGGTCAGTCGGCTCCAATATCTTCCCTGATATTATGTAGATATTTTTACTTTCTTGTATCATGTTCTGCCTAAAATGTAACTAACTAGAGCTTGTATTGACTTAGCAACCTTCTTCTTAATAAGTTACATCAAATAATCTAATTTAAAATTTATCTCTGAAATGGATTAATATGTTCAAATTATTATCTAACATCTCATTAATATCAGTATCAGATATGGGGGTTTTAACTGTAGAAGAGGGAGAGGTAAGTGACTTTGGAATACAAAACATTTTGGGAGATAGAACTGCTGCTTCTATTGTCATAGCACTCAACTTAGTACTGTTGGTCTAACGTTTTCAACCTTATGGAACAAACAGGCTTCACAGACTAATCTGGGAAACTAATCAACTTACATTAGTCCCTTCGCATTAACAGAAGTTATATTGCTTGTAGACAGTGAAATGCCCACTTGAGGAACTTAACAGTTCATGGAAGCAGACATTTAGGGAAAAGGGATGAAGGAATCTCTGGAAAATTTTATAAATATGTTCACATTCATTAAGATAAAAGAGTGAAGGCAGAATGCTAAAATAATATATTCTACAAATAGAACCATATTCAGGTGTATGAAATTGTGTTCATTCATGCACTCATTCATTCATTTATTCAACAAATGTTGAGCATCTGTTATATGTCAGGCACTGTGCTGGGCACTGGTAATGGAAGGATAAAGGTGTGATATCCTGCCTTCAAGGAGCTCATTGTTAATTATATTCAATTTAATTCCCCATTTCTTGATTCCTTCTTTGAGTTCAATGGTGACTGTTATCAGAGGATCAAAACAATCTGCTATTAATGTTCCTATTATTGGTCTTTGCTCATCACACTATAAATACCTTTCTTCTGAGGCAATTTTATGTACAAATTGAAATTTTGAAATCATACATGACATGGTTCAAGTATATTTATTTCTTTTTAAGCTTTCCACTGAGTATCCGTGACTCTGGGAATCCCAGAAAACAAACAAAATATACAGTCTCAGCAACAAATTATTCAATATGTATTGAATTATAATGACTGAGATTTTATCATTTATATATATGTATATATATATAATTTAAAAATTATTTTTTGGCCATACCACATAGCTTGTGAGATCTTAGCTCTTTGACCAGGAAACAAACCTGGGCCCTTGGCAATGAGAGTGTGGAGTCCTAACCACTGGACAACCAAGGAATTCCCTTATCATTTATATTTAATCAGAATAATATATGCTGACTAATGAGTGAATATTTGATAAACTGATTTCCTAAATTACAACAAAAATAATGAATAAGGAATGTACTAAAACCTAGAAAATATTGAGTTTTCATCTTCAAATACCAATTCCTGAAAATGTTATTAGTAAATACTAAATATTCCTTGAAACACCTACCTCCAAATCTATGGTCAGTCCATAGAGGCATATCTGTGTCTCAAATGTTATGGAATGAAGCTCCTCAGTCACCATGTGACAGCCCTAAGGGGGAAAGAAATAAAGTGTTATCTTACAAATCATATGCATGTGCGCTAAGTCGCTTCAGTCGTGACTCTCTGCCACTCCATGGACTGTAGCCCACCAGGCTCCTCTGTCCATGGGATTGTCCAGGCAAGAATACTGGAGTGGGTCGCCATGCCCTCCTCCCGGGTATCTTCCCAACCCAGGGATTGAACCTGTGTCTCTTGTCTCCTGCATTGACAGGCAGGTTCTTTACCACTAGTGCCAACTGGGAAGCCTTCTACAAATATGTATAGTTGTTACCTATTATTAGATGTGCTTTTATAAAAACTAACAAATTCTTAAAGTATAAAGTATAAAATACCCTCAAACATCTTGTTATGGAACATTCCTTATTTTAAAAAGGTAAAGGATATACAGAGTTTGAGAACTCTTCCTTTCCACAAACAGAATGATATTGTCTCTAAAACAATGAATTTTCTAGCTTCAACAATTCCAGCATATTTTCATGAGTTGAAATCCAGATAAGTTGCTCTTTATTTTTACTTTTGGAAATTTGTCCTTTTGACTTATCAGCTATTAACAAAAGAAAGCCAGATGTGTGTAGCTATAACAAAAACAAGTCAGTATCATAATGGATTTTTTAAAAGCAATATCAAACACGGTTAAACATGGTTAAGTGGGAAAACTATGTACTTTCCTCAGCTTCTTCCAGAAACTTCAATAAAAGTAACAACCGGGGTTTTGTTTACTTTCCAATAAAATAAAACTGTAACCTAGGTCTGGGAGTGAAAGCTAGGGGAGTGTGGAGCGAGGGTGGCAGTTAGGGGCTATGTGTTTCAGAACCAGGGGTGGAAGCATTGAGCCCCCCGAAGCTGGAGAGTGAGGGCTGAACAGGACAGGTAGTTACTAGTCTCAGCCTAGGCAATGAGGTTCCCAACTGCCCTGACCCTGGTGGGGTTTTGGTTAGTTAATACATCCAGTGCTTACATTACTATGATTATAAAAAAAATGTTAACAGATGAACCATATAACAGTATGATTGCATTTCCATTCTTATATTATTTTTAGTTTTCCCTGGACTTATTAGTTGCCTCAGACTTTTTACTTAATCAATTTGTTTTATCTACCTGTTACTATTGTAACCCGAAACACTGAATATATTAAATAAACTAAATGCTATACAATAATATTGTAAAAATGGGTGAAATTCATATGTATGAAGAGCTGGTATTTAAGAGCCATAGCTTAATTTAAAAGAGATAACCATCAAGGACCTACTGTACAGAACAGGGAACTCTGCTCAATATTACATAACAACCTAAACAGGAAAAGAATTTGAAAAAGAATAGATACATGTATATGTATAACTGAATCATTTTGCTGTACATCTGAAACTAACGCAACACTCAGGGATTGAATCCAGGTCCCCTGTATTGCAGGCAGATGCTTCTACCATCTGAGCCAGCAGGGAAGCCCCTAATCAATTATACTACAGTGTAGAATAAAAAGTTTTTTAAAAAGAGAGCCACAGCTTAATCTTTTTCTAGGAATAATTCAGAAGTATATAAACAAAAATATCAAGAAATATCAGTATGTTCTTAACATAATATTTAGAGCTCAAAAAGTGATCACCTCTGAGGAGTGGGTTTGGAGTGGGAAGGAGTGAGACAGAAATTGCTGTTTTTCCCAGGATGAAATCTGACAGAAACTTGCTATATGCCCAGAACCAGCAGTACTGTCATCATCTAAGAGCTTGTTAGAAAAACAGCCTCTCTGGCCTCTTTCCAGGCCTACTGAACCAGATTCTGCATTTTAACAAGAACCCCAGGTGGAATTTATGAGGCAATTATTCTCAATGTGATGTATCCACATTGTGTTTAGTCTCAAAAGGGATGTAGAAAAATTGGAGATGATATAGAAAGCTTAAACGATTTAAAAAATAAGTCCTGTGGGAACATACGAGCAGAAGTGGAATTATCTAGATTAGAAAAGTCAGGGTGGGGTTGTGGGTGGCTGAGTCAGCTCTGAAAGGGAGCTCTTGCTACTGAATATAGTTAATAACAAGCTGGAGTCCTTCTGTGTTAAGTTTAAAAAAAAAAAGTTCTAATATGATGATATGAATGACAACTACATGAGGAAGATTTTATTGATAATGCTGTTGCTGCTGCTGCTAAGTCACTTCAGTCGTGTGCGATCCCATAGACGGCAGCCCACCAGGCTCCCCTGTCCCTGGGATTCTCCAGGCAAGAACACTGGAGTGGGTTGCCATTTCCTTCTCCAATGCATGAAAAGTGAAAAGTGAAAGTGAAGTTGCTCAGTCGTGTCTGACTCTTAGCGACCCCATGGACTGCAGCCTACCAGGAGGAATGTTAAAATGTTAAAATTTTAAAATAAAATAGAAAATTAAAAACTCCTCTTTCCCTTGGGCCAGAGCATTGTGGTACCTTCCAGTGCCTGGAGGTGGTTAGATTGACTCAGTGAGACTGATTCTTATGGATTAGTAGAAAGTTATGTTACTGAAAATTCTTTTGAAAATTCTCTTAGACCACCCCTAAAATTATTCCCAACACACCAAACAACCAGCCCCCTCCCCCAATTTACTTATTATGTAGAACTAAATTGTTCTTCCTTTGATTGACCATGAGATGAAATGGTCATGTTTAGGCACCAAGTTGAACAAAAACCCCATTTTTTTTTTTTTTTTAAACAACAGAAACTCTCACTGCCCTCTGGGAGGAGGTATTTACACTATGCAAAGTGAGACAACAGAAGAATCCACAAGCCCATGTTCACTAACGGGTGCCACTCACATTCTCACTGAGTTCAGTGGTGGAAAGGATACAAGCCTGTGTTTGTAGATTTGAACAGAACATTCGAGAGGCCTGAGGCAAGCGCTCAGAGGGAGACCACATACCATATGTCTAAATATTTAGCCTTTATAAATCAAGTTAACAAACATTAAAATATGGGCTAGTCTCCTGCCTCAACAGCTAAGCTTTCACATGACCTAACTGGCCAGGTTTTAACTCCTCAAAGTCCTGCTGAAATATGCTGTCCTGGGGAGAGCATGACCTTCTGGGACCACTTCCCATCCTTCTTTCTTCTACCTCTGTGAGGGGCTGACCTGACAAGTGTGGCCCTGAGGCCTCTCCTCATGCCTGAAAATGTTTGCACTGATGGTTTCATCAGTGCTTGAGAGAGCAGACCTGGGGAAAAGGTCTGTACAGCCCTGAAAGTGGGCTTGAGGTCTTCTGGGCTGGGAATGCTGAAGCCCTGGGCTCTGGTGAGCACATGGCCTTGACTACCCAGACATCTCTCTCTGTAGGGAGGGCTACAGTGGGAGGACTGCCAAAGGGAGCCTTTGGATTTCTTATCCCTCCTTCATTCTAGTCTCTGTAGTTTAATTTGTTTAATTAAATGTCTGTGTATAATAATTCATCATCAATATAATTCCCTCACACCTTTGGGTTATGGCACTTGTGTGCTCACTGGTCCAAAGGGCAAGAGTCCCTCAAAGTGTGAGAAATCAGGGCTCTACAGAGCAGTGACACACAGGGTTGTCCATTAACTTTGGAAGAAGACGCTGTACTTAAATATTACTTTGTTGAACTGTAATGTGGATGGTGAGAGGTTTACATACAGATTCAAACTAATTTCCAGTGTTTGCTTTAAACTTCTGATGCAACCGTGAGGTACATTTAGAACGAAATCCAACAAAGAAGCTGACATCAGCTTCAACATGTATATCAACAATATACAGCACTGGAGGAGAGCAGCTCTGACAGAAGACAGTGTCATTAACTTTCCAAGCTTGCATGGCCACCAGTCATAGTCTTTATTATTTTATCAGTGCAGTCCAAGCTAGAGACACTATTCAATCTCACATTCCCAGGGTCCATTCCTTACAGACTGTGAAAATATCATAGATAAGATGGACCATTAATGTTTGTATTAAAAGCTATTTCAACCATCTGAGATTATTATAGATTTAAAATATCCATATTTATGATATTTATATTAATGACATTGATGATATAACTGGATTGAATGTATTGCACTTTTAAAGAAAAGCACCCACTGGATAATCTGCTAAGAAACTGAAAAACTGGCTAAACAACCTGACCAGGGCTCCACCTAGGAAAATATATGGAACCTAATGAAAGGTGTAGATGTCACCATATTCTTTTTGTTACCTCTGTGCATGCATGCTAAGTCACTTCAGTCACGTCCAACTCTTTGTGACCCTATGGACTGTAGCCAGCCAAGTTCCTCTGTCCATAGGATTCTCCAGGCAAGAATACTGGAGTGGGTTGCCATGGCCTTTTCCAGAGGATCTTTGAACCCATGTCTCTTATGTCTCCTGCATTGGCAGGCAGGTTCTTTACCACTGCACCATCTGGGAAGTCCCCAATAGAGTAGGACATTGTTGTTTATCTTGCTCATCTCTTAACAAACCGTAATCTATGATAATGTTGCACATGGAAAACTATGTGGAATAGAAAACAATTGCAATAATCCATTTGCTTAATGAGTATTTGCTGAGTTCCTATCATGTGTTAGACCCTGGCCTAGATCCAGGGAAACAATAATAAGAGGGGAAACAATGGTAGAGTCATATGATAGAGAGACCTTAATCACAGAATCATAGGAAATAAATGTAAAGCAACAACTAATTCTCAATCCATAAAATAAAGGGACTATACGGAAGATATTGCCCCAAAAAATATGTTTCTAGTGTTATTTGTGCACCAATCTTTGTCTTTAAAAAGCATTGCAACTACTTAAATTAGTTCAGAAGGCAATCGACTTCCTGTGAAAATGCTTGAGCCGGTTGGAGTGTGAGTGGTGGATCTGTGTTTGAGAACACTGAACCTTGAAAGAACATCTGTTTGGCTATTTTGTTAAATGAAACTCAAGTCAGCCAGGCTTTACTAATAGCTTCTTTGTGCTTCATGACTTTCCACCACATAAACAAAATTACCTAACACCTCAGTCTGTGGCTAAAACTGTCATTTATCAGTTAAAGCCTACTGACAGAACAAACTCAAGAGACTGCAATTTCAGCCTCCTTGTTCAAACAGTTTCTGCCATTTCAACAATCACTCTCAAGCCATATCTTAGGACCTCCAGGAAAGCCTGCTTCCTTGGAGTGTTTATTTTATAGAGATAGACTGAAGCTTTCACCAAGTTTGGCAACTTGCTAGATGATGGAATCTTATCTTCAGCATGATTATTCCAAGGAAAAAACAAAGGTGGGAGAAAGAACCAGTAATTGCAAACCTTGAATTTGTGACAGCATGTCAACAGATTCCTCATTCCAAAGCAAATCCTTTAAATTAAATGCATTTTGAAAAATGACCCGATTCTCTGCTGCACTTCTGAAGATTATAGAATGTTTGTCAAAGGAGCTTCAGAGATTGTGTAGTCTAATGGTTCTAAAATCTTTTTTTAACCCTGGAACATGTTCTTAGAAGTAAATTTCCTACCTGGGCCCCTATCTGTAAAATACTTAAAATAGGACTGATTGATTGAAATAGGGGTGGGAAGTCCAGAGCTCCACCATTCACCAAACCAAAACCAAAGAGGGACTCCACTGGTCTTCCTAGCGGTCTAGGGACAGCATGTGTCTAGTGCAACTTCCTTCTTTCACCCCGTGCTCCTGCCAGGAGCCCCTGCACCTCCCGACAGGTCACTTCTTCCCAGATGATCTCAGAGTCAGATGCCAGGGGGCGCTGAAGTTCTAAAGAGGTTTGGATTGGCAGTCTTGAGGAAACTGTCATGGTATGTTCTCAATCATTTAATGAGTATTCAGTCTAACCTCTCTAAAGTAGGAGAGGAGGACCAGGTTGGGGAAGTTGTAAGGCAGCAGGCATTGAGAGTAGACATGCAAGCCTATAAAAGGGGTGTATATACATAGTGGTCTGAGGTTGCATGGACCTGGAGCCAGAAGAGGAACATGCTCAGTGGCCCTTAAAGGGAATATTTCCAGCAGAGCACCTGGCAGAGAAGGGATGTTAGGGATTCATAGTTTATCCTAAGCCAGGAACCACATTTAGAGTCATTTCCGCACCTGTTACAGAGGGGGCAGCCTGGCGGGCTGGTCAAGAAGCCCATGGCAGACAGGTGCACAGTGCATTGCAGTTGACTCTCACACACTTCATCCTGTTTGGTCCTCACAACAACCCTATGAAGTGCAGGTGAACATGAAACCATTTTATAGTTAAGGAGATTGGGAGTTAGTGAGGTAAAGTGGCTGGTGCAAGGTCAGCTGCCTGTAAGAGGCAGGGCCATCAGCAGTGCTGGTTCCTCTACTGTACCAATGTGCACAGGAGATACAGTAGCAGCGAGAGTTTTCTTGGGAAGCATGATTTTAAATTCTTCTAAACTTTGTAAGGATTCTGGTGGGAGGTAGCTACATGATTTCTGAGCAGGTGGGTAAAGTGAGGAAAACAGTAGCTTAAACAGAGGAAAGAATGAGATGCTCCCCACAAACCTGCAGAGATCTTATAGGAATCCCAGCAAATTGGGTGTGTGTATGTGTGTGTGTGTGATGAGATAAAGGAGTCAAAGTAGAGTGACAACCATCATGGCCTGTGTGTGTGTGTGTGTGTGTGTGTGTGATGAGATAAAGAGGTCAAATCAGAGTGACATCATAGTCTGTGTGTGTGTGTGTGATGATATAAAGAGATCAAAGCAGAGTGACAACCATCATGGCCTCTATATATGTGTGTGTGTGATAAGACGTCAAAGTGGAGTGACAACCATCATGGCCTCTGTGCATGTGTGCGGGTGTGTGTGTGTGGGTGGGTGGGTGTGTGTGGGCGGGTGGGTAGGTGTGATGAGCTAAAGAGGTCAAAGCAAATGTCAACCATCACAGCCTCTCCCAGGGAAGGTGTGCCCCACCAGAGGCAGGGTGGCACAGTGGCCAAAAGCATGGACCCAGGAGCCAGATTGCTGAGGTTTGAATCTAAGCCCGAGTGCTCAGTGCCTCAGTTTCCCTGGCCAAAATAAGTATGACACTAATGGTCTCTACTTCCTGGCACAGTTGAGAGAGTTACATCAGTCAGTGCCAGCAAAGCTATTAGACAGTGTGATACAGAGTAAATGCCACACAAGGATTTGTCAAGTAAGCCCTTATCAGGCTATGAAGTCCTGCTGCAGGTACATAGGTAAGCGATAAGCAACAGCTACTGTTTGAAATTTGAAAATGAGGTTATAACATCCTGGCTTCCCGTTCTCCCTAAATTTTGGTTACTGCAATTCCTGGCCCCATGACTTTGTGAATTCCACTTAATCACCAGATCCTCCCCCACTCTTTCCTGACTTTCCTTTTGTCACCCCTAAGTTTGACCAAGCTCCTGATTCCCATCTCATCTTTCTGAGTCCACTGCATATATTGTGTGACTTTTCAATGGTTCCTATAGCACATAAAACAGCATTCAAGTCTATGGTTTGTTTTGAACGTACCAAGGAGTCATATTAAAATTCTGTCAACAGGGGGAGCTCAAAGAACAGCTTAAAATAAAATTATCCAGTTCCAGCAAACTTGGGGGGAAAAAAAGAAAATCATTCTGCTATAACTGCATGATTTTGTTATTAATCAGAAAATGAGAGGAAATAAATTCAAAATGAGATAAATAAGCAGTGTTAATGAGACATTGTTTTTCTATAGTGGAAGCTGATTTACTTAGATCTCTGTCTCTAGAGAAATTCAAGTAGATTCTGATTTTACATTCACAAAGATGACAAAGTACTGAAGAATTCAGCTACTTAATTTATTCCCACTTGATTTGTCTTCCTTAAGAAGAGTTTAGAAGCATTGTGCTTAGTCTATTCAGACTTAGGAAATACTATTCAGAGAGGTCACTGCATGAAATGCTGTTTGCAACTTTGGTGAAAATTCCAAGGAGATTTGTGAAACAGACTTTTATTTATAATATGCTAATGTTTTAATTAGGAAGTTTGGAAAACCCTTATGGATTTCTATAAGGTGGGAAGAATAACCCCTATTTGTTTGGTTTACTAGAATATCCTTAAACTCAAAAGCTTTGTTCCTGTTGTATCTGGGCTGAGAACCTGTTTGACAGTCTGCTGTAAGCCAAGGTTGTACCTTGGGAAGAAAGCTTAGCTCATCCTTGGTGGAGCAGTGATATCTGGCAAAAGAACTTTAAGACATGGGTAAGATAATGAAGAATTCTTGGAAGGGAAAAATGTAGAGCATGAAAACTGTTGTGATGGATCTTTGTGGTTTTGTGGAGTGGGCTAGATTGACTAATCGAATGCTGGATTTATAAAGTGTATTTTCTTCCAAATAATTTGAAGAAATTTCTCATAGAGCTGTAACACTAAAGCCAGGAGATTTAATTCATACCAACCACACCACAATAAGCTTCATTGCTTTCTAACTGCATCATGTAGGTGGTCTTACACATGCAGTTTCTCTGAGCATGGAGCATTGGGCATTATGACTCTGATCTCTTAGAGGAAAAAAAATGCAATATTTCTCTATCAGATCATTTGCCAAGGGTCATATTTTCAGTTACTGTAACTGAAACTGTAAACATATTTACAGTTTCATTAACTGTAAACATATTTACAGTTACTGGACTCAAGCCCAGGTTTTCTAATTCCAAATACGTAGGGCATAGAGAAATGCCCTAGTATCTGCCAAGTCACTTCAGTCGTGTCCAACTCTATGCCACCCCATGGACGGCAGCCCACCGGGCTCCCCCGTCCCGGGGATTCTCCAGGCAAGAACACTGGAGTGGGTTGCCATTTCCTTCTCCATGCATGAATGTGAAAAATGAAAGTGAAGTCGCTCATGCCCCACTCTTAGCGACCACATGGACTGCAGCCTACCAGGCTCCTCTGTCCATGGGATTTTCCAGGCAAGAGTACTGGAGTGGGTTGCCATTGCCCTAGTATCTAGGTCAACTAAATAGATGATTCCCAAAGCCACTTCCAATTCAGGATTTGGCAACTCTATTATTTACTGACAAACTGGAACACCTGGGCTGCATCAGTTTGTTCTTTTAATCGATTCATCCACTGAAGTGCCAACCTTAGATATACGAGTAAAATAATTGATACCATAAAGTAATAGAACTGTTTTCCACTTATGATTTTCACATACTGGGTCATGATGTTCAAAGACTTACCTCTTACCTGTGGAAAATGAGTGACGTTATGATATTCTATAATAATGAACTGACTACAGAAATTACAGCAATACAATGCAACCAGTTTAAATCATGTCCTCCAAGAGTAAGTTTATGGAAAACTGTTCACTTCACATTGCTATGTGATGAAAAGCAAGTTATGAAAAATTGTGTGTATATATACATTTAAAGTAATGTATACCTATAAAGTCTAGAATGATGTGAACCAAAACATTAATAGTTGTTTTCTTAGGAGGATGTTATATGCAATTTCTATGCTCTTCTTTTTAAAACAAAATTTCTTATACAGTTGGCAATTATCAAGTTTTACATTTGTAATTAGAGAAACATGAATTTGATTTTATATAAAAATATAAAGGGCAGTTTAAGAGCTTTTGCCTTTTCATATTGTTCATGAGCTTTGTAAAAATAAGACATTATAAGATTATTTCCTAGAAAAATTCCTTCGGAGAAAACATTTCCTACCTCATTTCCTTTGTTTCCAGCACTAGACTTCATTTCCTTTGGCTGCTGTGAAAGAGGAAACAACAATGTTTGGATGGAGAAGCATTATCTGCTAAATACCAAGTTGGTTGTACCTATTATAGCGGTTTTCTCAGTCAGAATTTTGACTTCTAGAACAGTAAGCCAGATGTCTTCTAACACATTGAAACCTAACATAGCTGCCCAGATTCAACAGAAAGTTTCCTGTTTCATCTCATGGGACGCCACTTGAGGAAGTTTCATTGAGATAAGGGAGCAAGCCGGTATAAGACTGTTTTTCAGCCACATTTTGAAAGAGGAAATCATATTGCGATGTTTTAGAATATATTCAGCACTCCTCTGTACCTGGAAAGTATCATCTGAGCTAAGCCATGACGATTCTCAATGCCTATGAAATCACGTCTAACACACAGGCCTAGGGAAATAGACACGGGCCAGTATGCACATGGCGTGGTGAGCTACTAAATGCCATGAGAGAAGACACAAAATGTTCATGACATAGACTACTCAGTGGGAAAATAGGATGGAAAAATAATTAATGTGTACAATCTGATCCACTTAAAAAAAGAATATAAAAGTATATATATATATATATTATATAGTGAAAGTGTTAGTTGCTCAGTCGTGTCTGATTCTTTGTGACTCCATGGACTGTGGCCTGCCAGGCTCTTCTGTCCTTGGAATTCTCCAGGCAAGAATACTGGAGTGGGTAAGCCATTCCCTTCTCCAGAGGATCTTCCTGACCCAGGGATCAAACCCAGGTCTCCTGCACTGCAGGCAGATTCTTTACTGTTTGAGCCACCAAGGAAGCTCTCTATATATGTATACACACACATATACATATATATATATATATATGAATGAAAATGTAAAAATAAGGATGTCATTAGTGTTATGTCAAGGTGTTGGGATCATATAGGTGGTTTTTAATTTTTAAAATTTTGCTTTGCTGATTTTCCATATTTACTTTGGTATTAAAAAGTGATGAAAGGTATTATATACTACTACTACTACTAAGTCACTTCAGTCGTGTCCAACTCTGTGTGACCCCATAGACGGCAGCCCACCAGGCTCCCCCGTCCTGGGATTCTCCAGGCAAGAACACTGGAGTGGGTTGCCATTTCCTTCTCCAATGTATGAATGTGAAAAGTGAAAGTGAAGTCGCTCAGTTGTATCCAACTCTTAGAGACCCCATGGACTGCAGCCTACCAGGCTCCTCCGTCCATGGGATTTTCCAGGCAAAAGTACTGGAGTAGGGTGCCATTGCCTTCTCCGAAGGTATTATATAAAAGGTAATGTATGTGAAAATGCTTTGCAACTAGAAAAGCATCATGAAAACTAAAGTTTTGTTATTTTATATTTTATCCTTCCTGGAATACAGACTCGACCACTTTTTGGTATGTTTCTTGTCCTTCCTTTTTCAAATGACTCTTTTGGGAGACGGTATCTCTAAATTAAGAGCCTTTTATGGCTTCACTTATTAGCAAACATTGGCCATTATTAAAGTTTCTTGAGAATAGGAATTGAACTGAAGCAAAAAGAGTGCTAGTTATAAGAATGTATATGTATGATCACTCATCATTACATTTAATTGATTTAGCAGTCTCATACAGAGGGATTCAAGGATTCACACAAAAACAAAATAAAAATTGAACACCAGTATAAATTTTGTATGCAGCTATCTTTCTGTTAACATAAATTTTATCTTTTAGAAAGTAAACCTTTTGAGGCTGCTTCACTGGTGTCCCAACATTCAGGTGAGGTACCTTCTCAATGCTAATAAGCCAGGTGAGTAACATGTTTTTGGCTAGACAGCAATAGGGTATTTGGGAATCTAAGAACTATGCAAAGAATTAGAAAGGAAGCAGGAAGAGAACTCTAGGTTAAGAGGAAGTGGTAAAAACAAGAACAGGATGAGGCTGGGTCAGAAGCTTTCTAGAAATGCCAAGGCCAACTGTGTGCATATCACACCTAAAACCATCCTATTTCCCCAAGCCAATCCTCCTAAAATGACAGAGATTTTAGCCAGACCTGCCATTGTATGCTAAGTCACTTCAGTCGTGTCCGACTCTGTGTGACCCCATAGACAGCAGCCCGCCAGTCTCCCCCGTCCCTGGGATTCTCCAGGCAAGAACACTGGAGTGGGTTACCATTTCCTTCTCCAATGCATGAAAGTGAAAGTGAAGTCGCTCAGTCATGTCCAACCCTCAGCGACCCCATGGACTGCAGCCCACCAGGCTCCTCCGTCCATGGGATTTTCCAGGCAGGAGTACTTGTTATTGGGTATCAGTTGGGGAGATTTTAAAAATGAAGCCAGGAATGCTTATCTACTTTAAGACATATTATCTCTGTCATCATGACCAAAATATTTTGACATATATTTGTTTGACATTTATTTAATTAAGTCATATATTTAGGTACAACATCACCATTGTTAGGAAATCAGACTTCTGAGTTAAGGTTCAATTTTTTTTTTTACCACTTTTAATTCTTCAAAGATGGCATGTTTTATTTTTCAGTACGATCCTTAATTCACATAAGAAACACTAAAGAACAAAACACATTAAATTATAAGCTCTATTAGTTTAGATGTGTCTGATTTGGAGGGGTGGGGGGGAACTTGGGTCATTTCACTGCTTAACTCACCAAATGTCGAAATTCTACAGAGAGACTCCCGTTGGAAGATTCTTCAATGGACATGGCTTTGACGTGAGTTCCACAAAGTACGAATCTTCGATTGCTAGAGAGGAAATCTTAGCTATTTACAATGGTCTCAGGCAAAAATGTATTTATGGGAACAACAAAAAAATTCTAAAGTAAATGTCTTACCTTAGAGTTGAAGCATTCCTGTAAAACCAAGAAGATTCTTTAAAATGAGTTAAGAGATCTAAAAAAAGACTTTTCTATGCTACTTTAGAGGATGAGGATAGTATATAAAATTTCATTTCATGTCTTTATAGTAAAATTTATAAAGTCAGTCTTCATCAGAGTTCTGTTAAATGTTTGAACTTTAAAGTCAAATATTGAAGTACATTGATATATAATGTTAGAGAAGTAAATTTAAAAGTTAAAAATTATTCTATAAAATAAGGACAATTCTTCTTAAAAAGTCTTACAATTTCATGTTTCAAAATGAAATTAGAAACTTACTTGTCAATTGATGCTTTCACCTTTACCTGATAATTTAGTTCTGGTAATTTTATTAGCAGTCTGGAAAAAATACATAAAGAATTAAAGATAAAAATTTTCATGGCTAAAAGCCTTTTTATATTTAAAGATTTAAATATATTTATGCCAAATATATATAAATCAAGCTCACATTATTTCCAGTCTTATGTTAGTGTGTTTTAAAAATGTCAATTCCTCTTTACTTTGCCGTTTTACTAATATTGACATCACCTGCTTAATAGAACACATATTTGGAAAGTATTTCCATATGCTTTAGTTGATGTATGTTGGATAATGCATTGGCTAGATCAGAAAAATAGCTATATATTTTGGCTAATGCCTAAATTTGGGTTAGACATATAAATAAAAGAAAAAACTTTTGTAAATCTATTTATGTGGATTCATTTAATTCTCATATTATAAAAAAATTGTAAGCTTAGTAAAACTAAATGTTTTGATAACTGTTTTATGGTAAAATACTGAGAAAGACTAGGACGCTGATAGAATATGGAAAATTCCACTTCAAATGCATTTGCAGACTTTAAAGATATTACATGTAAGTGACAGCAAAAATTTTATAACTGAAAAAGACCTAACTTCACACAAATAAATGATTAAAGGTCAAAATAACAATTCCTTGAATTCCTTCAGGTGTCTCCTTAGCTTTCCCCAAATTTTCTAAGCTATACCTTCTGACATAACCTCTCTGCAGGTTCAGTTCAGCTTCAGAGGTATTCATTCTGTCATTCACTCACTCATTCATTTACATATACACTCATCCCAAACATTGTTTATTCACTCAGCTGCATTGAGCTTCTTATATAAGCCCAGTACAGCCCCAGGCAGTGGGAAACTGGCATAATGAAGATTAAGGAAGGAGCAGAGTAGACATGGTGATAAATCAAAGGAAGAAGTCCAGCTAAACAGATGAAATTTAAAGAATGGTGATAAGCAACTGATTGACATTAGAGAAATATAATCGTAGATAACAAACAACCCAAACAAAACAAAAAGAACGTATCAAGGTTTCTTAAAAATCCTGCCAGAATTGGTTTTGGGGTTTGGGATATGATAATATAAAAAAGCCTCTTGATGAAAGTGAAAGTGGAAAGTGAAAAAGTTGGCTTAAAGCTCAACATTCAGAAAATGAAGATCATGGCATCTGGTCCCAAATAGACGGGGAAACAGTGGAAACAGTGTCAGACTTTATTTTTCTGGGCTCCAAAATCACTGCAGATGGTGACTGCAGGCATGAAATTAAAAGATGCTTA
>NW_011495032.1:13737852-13772331 GCF_000754665.1 Bison bison bison
GGATGGCATCATGGACTCGATGGACGTGAGTCTGAGTGAACTCCAGGAGTTGGTGATGGACAGGGAGGCCTGGCGTGCTGTGATTCATGGGGTCGCAAAGAGTCGGACATGACTGAGTGACTGAACTGACTGAACTGAATATAGCTGCTGGTACTGAGGAAGTCATATGAAGTAAGATGAAATGATTTCCCTTTTTGCCTTCCTCTCTATCCTGTATCAGGATCTGGCTCACTATTAAGTGCTGATGACAAAAGGGAGTCCCATGTCACCTCTTTCCTTTGAAATAGGAGGATGGAATATTTTCGTAGAGTGGGGTTTTAGGAAAAAATCTTAAATACCAAGTAAAGGATCAGCTGTCAAGACAGTGAGGGAATTGGGTACAGAAAAGAAGAATGGGGACTGAACAGTTAGATGGAAGAGGAGGGCAGAATACCCTTGCCAGGAACTAATGGTCTATGCCTCTGGCAGTCAGTTTAAACAACATGCCAGGTGATGCCCATTCAAGGACCTCTTCCACTCAGAGTTCTTCGCTGAGCAATCCCTACTCATCTTCCCTTTTGCCCCAGAGAATATCTTGGACTGAATATATCATATATGGGTGTCTCAAGGGAAAGCAGGATATATGTACCACCCTTCTATCCTATTTCCCTTTAGTGTTACAATTTTCTGGGTTGTATAAAGATGTGGGGATGAGAAAGGAATACATTTGAAAATTAGAAAATTTTAAAAAGGAACCTGGTTTCTGCCTTTTATTTTTGTTTCTTAGTGTTGTGGTGCAAATTCACACAAAGGAAATGATTCAGAATTTCAAGTAGGGTTTCTGAAATGCAAATGAAAGACAAATACCTTCCTTTAAAAAATGAAGTTCCTAGGTGATGGGTGTCAACTAAATTTATTGTAGTCATCATTACGCCGTTTATGCACATCAAGTCTTTATGCTTAAACTTACACAGTGTTGTATGTCAATATGTCTCGATAAAATGAAACTGAACTAAAAATGGAGTTTTAATAGTGATCTGTGACCAAGGATGCTATCGTGGGATCTTAACTACCATCTACCATGGCATCACAACCTCTTTTACTGGTCTGGAATTTCAGCTTTCCAGAGATGACCTAGTGATTAGGAATTTAAAGCTTTGGGACTTGGAGATTGAGGCATGATGAAAATCTTTGAAAGTCTGAAGTCAAACTCATTATTTTAAAAAGTCATTAGGAAAACTGTATGTGTTAGTTTGCTCATGAAAATGAAAAGAATCACATACATAGATTAAGTAGCAACAACATAATCATTTCTCTTTAAATCAAGTACATAATAAGGATGTGCTGAAAATCATGGTGTTGAGAGTTTTCATGGAAAATTCAATAAGGTAGCTTCTGGGTGATCACAGGTAAAGAATGTGCCACCATATGCCTGGATAGGATATTCGAACCTTCTACAACCTGTCCCAATCTATCTTCTCAATTCTCTCTCTCCCCTGCTCCCCATGCTTATAGAACAGTGACTCCTTATTTTATAAAGTCCTTATTTCTAACAGTTTCACTCTCACACCCCTGCTCTTCCCTCAAGGTCCTTCCTCACAGTGACCACAAGCATTCTCTAGGCTCCCCAGTCTTCTCTCAAGTCAATCTTCTGAGCAATTAATCCCATGTCATCTGAAATTGTGATTTCATACTTTCATGCTAATGACTCTCATGCCCTCATCTTCATTGTTCCACTCTTTATAAGTAGGGCTCTCACCTTAATATTTCTGTGGGTATTTAATTTACCATAGCTGGGCATGCAGGTGTCACTCAATAAAGAATAGTTGCATGAAAGCCACATTGAAAGAAATGAGCCTTAATTACACAGTGGCCGTAGCACCATAAATATGAAATAATAGAATACATTCTGCCTACCTTAGCTTTACAGTAAACTGAATGAGAGTCTTAAGTACCATCGGCCTCTGAGGGTGGGTTGGCATGCATGGCTGTCGTTCAACCACAAATGAGCTGGGGTCAAAGGAAATAAAGCATGTCATTTGAAAATACTGAAGACATTGACAGGCTGAAAACCACAGAGTAACAGGATGCTGTCCTCTTATAAGATCCAAATTTTCTACACTTATAAGACATTCAAACTCCCGTTAGGCTCAAATCTTTCCAAGACTTCACATAAATAATTATCAAGAGATGGGAAATGCCTAAAGATTTCCCTAAATAACAACAGTAATAATTTTTAATTATTACATTTAGGTCAAGAATAAAAGCCCCAGTCTCTTTTTATCATAATAAACATCAAGTAGAAAGTTAATTTCATGCCATTTTTGACCTAGATATCAGGATTTCTGGTACACAGTAATATTTTTTTTCTTAAATGAGCTTATAAACATAAGCATATTCTCCACCCTTCATTTCTTGAATATGTATTGATACTTAAGTAGAAATCCTTGAAATCTTTTTTTCTAAAATATGAAAAATGAACTTTGGGTGGGCAACATGGTGACTCACGAAAAACTGGGTTAGGTGGTGGAAGAAGTGTTGATGAATAAATAGTGATGAGTAAAAAAATGTTTCTGGAACTCTCTGGAGCTTTATTCACTGCACCCTAAAGCTCACTGTTTAACACTTCTCTCCCATTCCTTCACCTGAGCACCAAAACCAAACCAGGGTGTCCTCCCAACTACATAGAACTGAAGCTGCCAGGAGGCATCTAAATGGATAACACTTGACTTACTCTTTTTTTTTAAGCTGAAGTATAGTTGATGTACAATTTGTTTAAGTTGCGGGTGTAGAGCAGTGTTGACTTACTTCTTAAAAAGGTTGTAGATCAAGAAGGTGACTCTTTCTAGCAGATGTGCTCTTTGCAATGGGATAGGATCTCCTTCGTATGTCATTTTCGAAGATTGCTCCTCTAATTTCTCCAACTGCCGTCTGAGTTGGAACAGACTTTCTGCCAACAGTGTAAAGCTATTCAACAGTCAATGAAAAATGCAGATAGTTTTTTTCTTCTAAACTGCACCATTTTAACTATTTAGCAAGTATTACTAAATAATTATTAAATTAATTAGTCATTTAATTCCATTAGCTTAGTGACTTGTTTTTTATGTTTATTTTCCTAACTCAGTTTTTCTCTAAAATGCTTGATAGATGTTACCTGTTTTCAATGATTTAAAATTTTTACCTTCAGTTTTAGACAAGAAATCATTTAGAAAATTTTGTGAATGTCTGGATTCAAATTCCTTTGTTTTTAAGGTATTTTTACGTATTTGGTTTCACTGGGTCTTAGTTGTGGCACACAGGGTCTTTAGTTGCAGCATGTGGGAACTAGTTCCCTAACCTGGGATCAAACCCAGGCTCCCTGCATTGGGAGCACAGAGTCTTAGCCACTGGACCACTAGGAAACTCCCCCCAAATTCCTTTTAATTATCTTTTTTAAAAAGTCTATTAAACATATATATTTTTAAAAGATGGTACTCACTAAAGGGCAAAGAGAGCAAATTTAAAACTTTAAAAATACATTTTATGAAGAATCTTATGTGTAAGTATACTGATGGAAAAAATAATGTGACCTCCCCCATATATATTTATACAAGTCCTAAGTATTAACCAAAAGATTGTCAATGGATCTTTCTGAAGAAAATTATCTGCTTAGAATTTTGGACCTTGGATCTCACTTAAGAAATGGAGGTGGCAGCTTGGGCTGGAAGTCTGGGAAAGAGGGAGATTGAAAGGCACACAGAAGGGGCCTCCAACTAAGAGGAGGCAGAAGTCTCATCACACTGACTAAGTCCATGTGCCCTGACAGCAGCTCTTTCTAGGTAAACTTTATTCCCCACAACATGGTAGAAAGAACTGTCAACCTCTTACTGAATTTGGTATAAGCACCATTTCTGCTATGCTCTCTATAGCATAGAGGACCCTTTGTTGTTTATCTTGTTTTCACAACAACAGTGAAGTTAGCGAATCAAAATATTTCCCCAAGGAAATCAACAAATTTTAAACAGAGCCCAGTTACTTTTCTTGAGAAGTAGTCCTGGAAGTGCAGAGCTTTTAGTGCAAGTGTGCCCACTTATATGTGTTTTTATCGCATTGGATTGTACCCCTGGAAAGCAATTTTCGATTCAATCAAAAATTTTCCTTCTTTTTCATTATATTTTCTAATTGTTCCTTCACTCAGAGAATTTTCTTTTGCACTGATGAAGGGGAAAACCCTATAAACCTTTGTTTAGTACAAAGGATATCTATATGATTGTGTGCATGTGTTCACAGGCAGGGGATGTCATGTTGTATTAGCCACTTGAGATTTGTCATTTAACTACAAAAACAAATCACTAACACTTAGTTTTATGTGGCCATCTTAAGATACACATTTTAAAAATGAGATACAGTATTTGAAGCCAGTGTTTCTTATGCTCTTCAAGAAAGTGTATTTATTGATGATTTGAAAAAAATTCATTTGAGTCTTTTAAGACTGCATATTGACATATTATGTATGTGAAAATGAGCAATTCTTATGCAGTCTATAAATTTCTATAGATGCTTTATTTTTCTCCCCCAAGGAATGGGAACTCAGAACACTTAGACAATTACATCTATTTGTATTCAAGAGTTCCAGCTGCTCATAAGCCATCAACAAGCTGAATGAACTGACGCTGAGGTCTAAGCCTGCATTCTCCAGCTCAGCGACACTGAAGCTGTGTGTGTACTTCCTGTGGTTTTCACTAGAAACTAAAGTCAGCGCGTTTTACCAGTTTTGAAGCTGGTCGAGCCCACTGTGGAGTGGACCTCCAATGCAGGCGATTTGCTGTCGCCTCTTCCAGTCTTGCAGCTCCTCCACCAGCATGCTGTTCATTAACAAGTCCGTCTCATTCACTATTTGTGTCATCTTACTCAGGGCTTCCTAAAAACAAAAGTGACTACTGAGAAGATTCTTATGACGTGCAACCAAAGTCACTCACAATTCAATCTAGAATACAGCCTGCCTAACCTGGGAGATAAAACTCTGGGTAAAAATTTTGACCAAACATTTTACCAAATACTACCTTCTATTTGCCATAGGACTGCCTTTTCAAATAATTAAATTATTGCAATTCAATAACATCATGAAGAAAAAAGCATGATCACAGTTAACATTCTCATAATATCTCACAATAGTCTCATATCATTAATATAAATATGTTGATTTTGTAACTCCTGTGACAATAATGAATACTGTAGTCATAAAAGCCATTTATAAATTGAATTTACATTCTTATAAATATCTTAATGCATTAATTCTTAAATGTACTGACTAAAATTTGAGCCTCTCTGTGTTAGTTTTTGGGCTTCTCAGAGCCCTAGTAAAGAATCTGCCTGCCAATGCAGGTTTGATCCCTGAGTTGGGAAGATCGCTGGAGGAGGGCACGGCAATCCACTCCAGTAGTCTTGCCTGGAGAACCCTATGGACAAGCCCAGCTACAGTTCATAGGGTCACAAAGAGTCAGACACGATTCAAGCATTATACCACACACACGTTAGTTTTTATTACCACTTTATCTGGGTTTGGGGAAGCATAGTGGGAAAGGATAATTTTCAAAGGCTTAAGGATTAGAAGATGTGAATTTCTACCCTGGCTTGGCCACAGGCTATGTAAATTTGAACAAGTCATTTTACTTTGCTTTCTCATCTATACAGCCAGGTGAATGGACTGAATTATTTCTGAGGTTCCCCTTCTCCTTAAAATCTTATTTAAAGTAGAATAAGATAGCATGCATAAAACGTATAGCAGAGATTCATTATGTATAAAAGTATTAAGCTTATCCTGGGTTAAATATTTATATATTTAAAATCTGATATATGGTTGTTTAAGTTTATAATTGATTTAGGGTGAAAATAATTTTACATTTATTTGTGCTTACACAAATTCCTGCACAAAAAAAGTGAAGCCGAACTTTTAGAAATAAACTATCAATTTCAGTAACTGGTTAATTTCAGTTGTGTTTCTTTTTAAAGAGAGGTAGAATTGAAATAGAGATATTTCCCCTCTTTTAAAATACTTTATTGAGCCAGAAAAATATTCTTCCTCTCCTTGGGAAGAGATGAGATTGAATATGTTCAGGATTCAATGGACTATCCTGAAATCTACAAAATTATTTAATACGTCCTTTCTCATAATAGAAACTTGGACACATTTCTGCAATAAAATGTTAGTAGTCATCAAGTAATAATTATACATGTACAGTAGAACCCATCTCAGCATATTAAGTACAGCAACTAAAACAGTCATGTCTGAAATAATGGCAAATAAAAACTAGGTAAAATGTTCTTGAAATTAATGGTAGCTATAGTACAGGCACCACATAAGCAGAATAAATAGACTCTAGAGAGAGTCTGCTTTGTAAACTTAGGTAGAGAAACATGGCAAACAGTATGATACTCTTCCTAGAAACACTGCATAAATGGAACTGATAAAATCATTCAGCATAAATGGAACTGATAAAATCAAAGAGCTTCTTTTCAGTAGGACTAGATATAGAAAAAGGAGAAAAGTAGACAAAAGGCCAAATTAGAGTTCTTCACTAGCCTTTCTTTTGAAGTCCAGGCTGTTCAGCATTTCCTGCAGAGTTAAAACTTCCTGATTCATTAGGGCACTGTTCTTGTCACCCTGATCTGTGAAGGAGAAGAGATCAGATTTAGAGTCCTCTCCAAGGAAAAGGTCTTTGTCCTGAAAGCCAAGCTGGCTGTAACCTTCCATCCTAAGATCCAGGATGTAAGAGCAGAAATGTGGCCATTAATGATGCACTTGGAAGTAAATCCTTGACTGCTCATATTGCCAGGAAGGATTACATCCAAGCATGGCAGAGGTGAACTCTATCTGACAGAATTTGAGAGAACACCAGTCTTCACGATATTCCTTTTAAGGGCTGGGAGAGAGGAGATACAAATATTTTTATAATGGATTCTTTATTAGATCATTTCTACATTGATAATGACTTTGGCTGGTAGGCATGTGTAAGAAAGGAAGGGGCCTTTCTTTGTGCCCATGATTAAATCATATTGACCCCTCCTGATGTCTTGACTCAATCTCCTGTAAGGGTTGTACTTTTATACAGTCTCCTGAACTAATAATGACCAAATCCTTTGCTTTCTCTTTTTCTTTGCAAAACAAGCTAGACTCACAGTGAAACCAGAAGAAGTGGGAGTTGGAAATTAAGAAAAATCTCTGGCTGAAAAAACCCCAAATGATTTATCCTCTTAAATGGAAAAAGTACAATAAACATCATATTATTTAATTTGAACTTAAAAACATATTGGTATATAGTAAGTGACTATACCAACTGTTCATGTATCTAAAGGAAGGCCTGTTCATGTATCTAAATGAAGCCCTAACTGTTCATATATCTAAATGAAGGCCTGATCATAATAGACAATTATTATTCCTTTTCTTAATTGTGATATGATATTTTGATTCTACAAGAAAATGTTCTTAGCTTTTGGAGAACCATTCTGAAATAGGGGTTATTTCTCGTGAGCTTTATAATTTGAATGGTTGGTAAAAAATATATATTTATATGAAGAGAAAAGAAGGAAATAAACTAAATTCTCTTCTCCTGCATCCTCTCTTCAAAAAAAAGAGGAACTAATTTATCAATTCTTTCAGGAAAGAAGAAACCCTAGTCATATCCCTTTGTGGAATTGTAGACAAAACAAAAACTTACCCATTGTCTGAATTGTTTTATACCTGTTCACGTATCTAAATGAAGGCCTAACTGTTCATGTATCTAAATGAAGGCCTAACTGTTCATGTATCTAAATGAAGGTCTGGAACACTGATAGGGCTTCAGTAATTGTGAAAAAGAGGCTCCTGAACAACGTTGTGGCAAATTTCTCTACAAAATAGCACTGGTCTCCAAGAAGTATTTCTGGCTGTATTAATTCACAAATTCACTAACTCCTAGATCCCATGTATAGCAAACTCTTGCTTAGATAGCATTTTATCAACTCAAAACTTAATTAGCTAATACTTTTCATTCTTCACCAGCAAGGATATAACTTGTTTCCCATGTATCTTTCATTTCACTTAAAACATTTCCTTTCACTTATAACCAACAAAATAAATACTTGGTGATTTAAGTGTTAAAATAATCATTTTTATCCTTCATACTTCTTATGAAGTACTGAAAGATATTAAAGTAACTAATTGTAACATAAGTTCAAAAATAATGTTATTGTTATAATGTATTTTATTATATTCTAATTAATAAAATTGGTAGTTCACATATGAAATTTAGAGTGAGGCTGCTTTCAATGAACTGTAATAGTTGATTAAATGTGCAGTTGTTCTAAACCTTTTTAAGATCATGGACCCCTTTGATAATCTGATGAAACCTGTGTTGTATGAATTTCTCCAAAGGAAAAAAATTGTACATACAATTATGCATGTATAAAAACTGTACACACAAATAATTGTGCATACAAATTCATGAACATACTTATAATCATAACATAATAATCAACATTTCATGGGAGTCAAGACATCCTGAAGGTGCCAAGAGAACATGTCACATCTTACCTACGCCAGGAAAAACTAATATCCTCTCTTTGAAATATTAGATAGGAAGTTAATAAGCATTTGATCACAATCATCCATATTACTTCCTTCCAGATAAATTTTAAGCTAGCATTTCAATAGTTAAGGATGATTTTGTAAATCATCTATAAAAAGAATTTATATCTAATGTGTTTTTAAAAATTATTTTTAAATAATTTTAGAATTACAAGAAGTTACAAAAAACAGTATAGAGTTCCCATATAGACTTCACACAGCTTCCTCTAATGTCTTACATAACCGTAGTACCATGGTGAAAGCCAGTAGATTAACACTGGTACAATCCTATTAACTAATCTAGACCTGATTAAAATTTCTCTAATTGTTCCACTAATTGCAGTGCATTTTAAGTGACCAATCTATTATTACTTGTAAATCTTAGATCTTTGTAAATATTCTCATTCTTTCCTTACATTTCTTTAAAAACACCTAATTGTAAACAACCTCAATATTTAACCACAAAGAAACAGTGAAATAAATTGCAGTGTCCTTACATTTTGATATTTATATAATTATTGAAATTATGTGTGTGAAGATTTTTTTATATGAGGAAATATGTAAAATAAAAGTTTAGCTTAAAATACTATTCAAAAACTATGTGCAAGCTGATTTCATTTTTTTTAAATAAATCTCTATGGATGTATTTTGAACACGTAGAAAAAGCCTGGAAGAAAATATACTAACATTTTGATGGTGTTATATCTAGATAGCAGAATTTTGTGTGATTTTTAAATTTGTAACTTTTTTTATACTTTCCCAATTTCCTACAGTGAATAACATTTCTACTTTTAATTTTAAAAAATTATAGTAAAAAACTCACCTAGAGATAATATTAGTAACTTCGTGATCATAATAGACAATTATTATTCCTTTTCTTAATTGTGATAATGATATTTTGATTCTACAGGAAAACGTTCTTAGCTTTTGGAGAACCATTCTGAAATAGGGGTTATTTCTCGTGAGCTTTATAATTTGAATGGTTGGTAAAAAATATATATTTATATGAAAGAAAAGAAGGAAGTAAATTAAATTCTCTTCTCCTGCATCCTCTCTTCAAAAAAAAGGAACTAGTTTATCAATTCTTTCAGGAAAGAAGAAACCCTAGTCATATCCCTTTGTGGAATTGTAGACAAAACAAAAACTTACCCATTGTCTGAATTGTTTTATACCTGTAATCAAATTCATCTTGTAGATCTTCTAAATATTTGGTGTCTTGTTCTGTCATCTTTTTACAAAAGAAAACATACTCTGTTGTTGCAATTAATCATGCCAATGAAACAATACCATCCATCATCAGTATTTCAAAATACACTGTTTAGTGCTTCCAATCTCCAATAATATCCCAGACTAATTATATAATATAGAACCACAATTTCTAAAGAGCTAATTCCCATGAAAACTGAATAGCTCTGGAAGAACCAGACTGAAGTTGCTCTTCCATTTTCTCTTCCTGAGTGTTTGCAAATTTCAGCATCTTGTCTCTCATTTCTCAGTAAATTCCAAATGATGCTACTAACATCTTTTTTATAATATGGATACTTTATCCACTTAGCTCCATATAGCTCTGTATTAATGTACCGACTATCTTTTTGCTTAAAGTCTCCTTTATCAAAGGATATATATGACAATACAGTTTAAATTTTTTTCCTCTGAACCTCTTAGAAAATACTTATGCCTCCTCTGTGTCTCCTGTTCATTTCTGTCTTTGAGATTTTTGCTTTAACTCTTCTCCAAATCTAGTGATGTTTTCTTCTCAGACATAAAGATGTCAGAATCTAAGCTAAAGGCTTTTTATATAGTATTAAATCTCATGTAGTCCTCCCAACCAGCTTTTTAGAGTGGTTATCCTTACTTCTACAGATGAAGAAGCAGAGGCTTGGAGATGTAAAGTAACTTACTTGCCTGAAGCCACATGGCTTCTCATTGATGGAGACAGTGTGACTCCAATTTTCAGTAAATTGAAGTTCAAAGCTTTCCCCAAAGAAATCTTTTCTAATATGAACATAGCGTGTGAGAGATATTTATCTTATAACCAAGTACCCCATGACTACTGTACACAGTAACTTTGGGCACACAAGAGAAAGGTGCATAGAACGGGGACCACTGCTCGTCTTTTCTACTATCTATAAGAGATCACTCACCTGCACGCTATTTTTAATGGCAGCCACTTTGTGCTCCACATTCCTCTGTCTTTCTGAAACTGAAGAACTTTGTAAGGATTTCTCCAGAGGTCCCTGGAAAAATGTTTGGAAATTTCAACATATTAAAAAAATTTTTTTGATATGGACCATTTTTTAAGTCTTTATTGAATTTGTTACAATATTGCTTCTTTTTTTTTTTTAATGTTTTGGTTTATAGGTTGCAAGGCATATGGGATCTTAGCTCCCTGACCAGAGATCCAACCTGTACCCTCCTGCATTGGAAGGCAAAGACTTAACCACCGTACTGCCAGTGAAATCCCTGAAACTTCAACATATTGATGAAACAGGCTTATGATGAATGTAGTATATGTAATATACTTTGAACTGAGGTCTGAATCGGTATGATATGAAATATTCTACAGCTATTAAAAACCATGCTGTAGAAAAATATTTAATGGCATACATGTATGTGTGCTCAGTTGCTTCAGTCTTGTCTGACTCTTTTCGACCCTTATGGACTGCAGCCCGCCAGGTTCCTTTGTCCATGGGATTTCCCAGGCAAGAATACTGGAGTGGGTTGCCATTTCCTCCTCCAGAGGATCTTCCCAACCCAGGGATCAAATCCATTTCTCTTGCATCTCTTGCAGTGGCAGGTAGGTTCTTTACCACTAGAGCCACCTGGGGAGCCCTTAAGGACATACGAGTAGTGTTACAGTATTAAGAAATAGAGCAAATTATAAGACACTATATGTTTGTGATCTTTGTTGCTTGTGTATGTATGTGTTTACTTATAAATATCTAGATATACGTATAGACATGTAAACTCAAGCACATGTGACTGGAAGAACACATACACCAAAATATTATCATTTGTTATCTTTGAACAGTGAAATTACAGATGATTTTACAGTTAAATTTTTTTCCCTGTTTTTCTACATCAGACCCATGTGACTTTTGAAATTCTATAAGATATGAAACTACATTAAGTTGTACTTGAATTCAGAATTAGAGATGTTGAATCTGCCAGGATGAAATTTATTTTTATTTTGGAACAAAGAGAGTTTACTAAAGAATATGTAAAAATTTTAGCCTGGTTAAGTATTAATGGAAAGACTAACCAGCTACTCCAAGCCATGTTTCTTGGCCACTCTAATAACCTATCTGAGTTTGTTCTTTAGCTATAACATTTACATAGATGTCTAGAGTTGAGAGAATGTCCATAAATCCTTCACCTTATACTTGGATAGGGAGGTATGGTTAGAAAGGGTGATGACTAAATAGAAAATGAGTCCCAGAACCTCAAGTGGAACCCAGGTCCTTAACTTTCAATCAAATGTTCTTTCAACTGTATCACATTCTTCAGATGATTTGTAAAATTGCCTCTTTCTCATTTTGGCTCCCATTATTTCTGTGTGTGTGTATGTGTGTGTGTATCTCCATATATTTTTATTGTTTTGAAGTTTACAAACCAGTGCTTCTTTTGTGGTAGTATGTAGTACTAGAAGATTGTTTGAGAAATGATTTTGATAAGCATCTATTCAAATAAATGTTTCTAACTTGGCTGATACCTGATATGTGAAGAGAACAACAAAAACAATACACACTCACACATATATATATAATGACTAGAGATAAGAGGGCCACAAAAAAGGACAACTGAGAATATATGAAAATATCATATATTAGTAATAGAATCTTAATTTTCATCCAAATTTTCACTGAATCAAACTATGTTTACTTTAGAAACTTACTAACTTTAGATTTTAAAATTAAAGGTGATATCATTCTTATTCACATCTAAAAAATAAGAGTAAGTTGTTAAAACTTCATACTTCTCTAGAAACAACCATTAACTGACAGAAAGCAAATTTGAGAATTTTTAATAGTTGAAAAAAAGATACTTTGGATCTTCAAAAATAAATACAGAATGTGAATCACTAAATTACTCAGCAAGATATTTAGAAAGTTGATTATCTACACGCTCTTTCCTTTTTAAATGGAGTATTCCCAAGGCCTTCGTTAACTCCTCTACTTATCTTTGATGGGGACTCTGAATTCTTTCAGCATAGTGGGATAAAATGTACTCTAAAATATGACAGGGCAGAGCACACTGAAACAGACAAGAAGTATTTATGGAGTTTCTGTAAGAAAATTCCTGCTTATGGACTAGTTTGGACCTGTGGTGTAGGAAACTGGGAAATACTGAAGGGTTTCGAGCAAGAGTGTCCCTGAGGATAAACATGCTGAAAGAAATAGAGCCTAAATGGTACTTAGGAATTTAGCCAGGAAGTGGTTACTCTGTTCTTCTGCTGATATTATAAGACCACAGATCAGAGTGTGAGCAGTGGAAACAGAAAAGAACGTATAGATAAGATTTCAGAAACAAACTCTGGAAAGACTTGGTAGTTATCTCAGTAAGAAGGCAGAGAAAAGCAACTATTCAAAGAGGATCCCAAGACCTTGATTCCAATTGGCTGAACAGATAATGGCACCATTAATGTAGACAGAAGAAGATGGTTGGAAAGAAGATTAGAATTTCTGTTTTAGAAAAATTGAGTTCTGGGTGAAAAGATCGCAACTGGAGAAAGTATTACCTGAACAGGCATGTTGGCGGCAGCCAATATTCTCCTCTCTTCCCTTAAACAATTTGAAATAACCACAGCTACATGCATTGGGTTTCCATGAAATTTTCCCTGAAAAAAATTGAACAAAAACAACATAAAATCTTAAATATATACATCACTATTTGAAGATTAAAATAACCTCCCAATAAATATGTGAAATTGTTTGGGATTTGTTTCAACTATCTATTCTATTATAAAGCCAAAGAAACTTATATTGTGAGTGTAGACATCTATGTAACATATTGTTCCCTCTCCAGAAGTTATTCTTAATGATTAAAAATACTTCTTGAGCACCTTTGTAGGAAAGGCTCTGAACACACATTCAGAAGGATTGGTTTACTTTGGGCTTAGGATAAGTTCTACAAGAGTTACTTCTTTGTAAATTATTATTAGGAACCATGGTGGTCCCAGCTGTTCATTTGTTAACTCTATTCTTCGTGACTTGTTTAACGCATTGTTTTTGGTCTCTGTTTGGTGGTCTTTGTATCAACTAGCTCATAATTATGTCAGTATGCTAGAGCAACCCCCAGGTAGCTCAGATGGTGAAGTGTCTGCCTGCAATGCAGGAGACCTGGGTTCGGTCCCTGGGTCGGGAAGATCCCTTGGAGAAGGAAATGGCAACCCACTCCAGTACTTTTGCCTGGAAAATTCCATGGACGGAGGAGCCTGGTAAGCTACAGTCCATGGGGTTTCAAAGAGTCGGACACTACTGAGTGACTTCATTTTCACTTTCATTTTTATGACATCTAAGCATATACATGTTTTATTACCAATGCTAATGTAAACTGGCAGCCCGTGGGCCTAATTCAGCCATAAGGTATGTTGTGCAAGTTGAAATATTGTAGTTCCTTCAGGGGAGCTTGTACTACCCCAAATTGCCATAATATCCATCACTGAGTGTGACCCAGGCACTCACTTCCTTTATGTGCTAGGCTCCCATAGGTGTCTGTGTTTTCTTGGTTTACAGGACTAATTTGAACAGCATAATTTTAGTGAATAGTGTTAAACTTTGTTACTAGACCTCTCCATGGCAGGATAAACAGGAAGCACAATAAATGTAAACAAATGCATTTATTTTTTTATTTAGTTTCCTTCTCCCTCCTCTCTGGAGGTGCTAATTATCCACAAAATGGCCAAAAGATCAACAGTAGAGAAGATAAAATAACAAACCACAAAGTGGAAAATTAATAATCAAAAGTAGATTACACAGACTAGTAAATCAAAGGGTATTTCTGGGAAAGAAATGAGGTTATTGTTTGTAAACATTTTTATGGCCTTGACCATTGCTACAATTTTATTAGATGATGCTTTCTAATTAGCATTTCTATTGGTAAAGTTAGGGTAAACACCAAGTATCTGGTTTCATATTCTATTGCTTTCAAAACATTTTCCCCCTTTAAAATCAGAAAACTCCAAAAGAAAAAAACAAAAATGAATTGACAAAAACTCTTAAGGTAAAGAAGTTAAAATTATCCTGTTCATTAAGCTGGGATACCAAAAATTCTGATTTCTGCATGCTAACAATTTCTGATTCTCCTTAGTTTGAATTTATTCCTGTTAAAATTTTCCCATCAATTGATTTTTCCCCATATATCTTCTATTGAACTCTCCAAGAAAAGCTTTGTTTTCTCATTTTGCCCTTATTTTTAAAATATTCCACTGAAAACAATAAAGGATTTCTCCCAGGACTAGTTTGGAGGCTCTGTCACTTACGTTAAGTTGAAAGATTTTTCTGTGCAAGATCAGGAGTTCCTCTAAGATCCTAAGAATCACCACTATTTGTTTTTCTCAGTGTTTTAGAAGTTCTTCATTGTTGATCATTCAGATACTATTTTTAAACATTTCTCAGCTTCTTTGTCTACATTTCTTCCTTTTTCTTTCCTACTTGAACTTCTTTTATCTTCCCTTTCACATTTCAGTTTCCCCCCTGTGAGGTTACATTATTCATTTTTTTCTGCTTTGTTAAGAGCAAAGAATCACATTTTTTACCCAGGCTATCTTTTCACTTTCCTTTTGTATTTTCCTAAACCTTTATCTCACTTAAATATATGAGATGAAAACATCTTATGGAAAATTGATCGCTATAGATTCAAAACAAAACTAGCACTTTTTAAAATGATCAGGTAAATTTAAAATTTTTATTTTTTATTGAAGTATTGTTGATTTACAATGCTGTGTTAGTTTCAGGTGTACAGCAAAGTGATTCAGCTGTGTGTGTGTGTGTGTGTGTGTACTAAAAGATGTGGTTATGTTCACCTTTCAGTAGTTACTGTGTATATGGACCATGGACACTCCTCCTACCAGAAAGCAACAACAAAAACAGAAATAAAAAAACAGAAAACCCACCCCTAAGTGTATGTTGGTGGAAGGAAGGAAGGGAAATTACCCTTTTTCGTGTGTGTGTGTGTGTGTGTTTCTCTGATGTATGTGTGCTGTGTGCTTAGTTGCTCAGTCATGTCCAATTGTTCATAATCCCCATGGACTGTAACTCACCAGGCTCCTCTGTCCATGGGGATTCTCCAAGGCAAGAATACTGAAATGGGTTACCATGCCCTCCTCCAGGGATCAAACCCAGATCTCCCACATTGCAGGTGATTCTCTAGCGTCTAAGCCAAGTTGCAGGGAGGAAGGGAAATTACCCATTTTCTAGTGTGTGTCTGTTTCTCTTGTGTGTAGGTATTGCAAATACTTTCTGTCTCCAGCTGTCTTTTCACTATCTCTTAGTGTCAATAAAGAGAAGTTTTTAATTTTAGTGAAGTCAAATTTATTAATTCTTCTGTTTATAGTTAGTTTTTTATGACTTAATCTTTCCCTAATCTACAGCCATGGAGACTTTTCCCTATATATATATATATTGCAAACCTTTAGAGTTTTTCCCTAATTGTAATTCACTTGGGGCTTATTAATAGGAGTGGTCCCTTTCACTTTTTTCTATACAAATATTAGTTCCAACAATATTTATTGAACATTTTAGTTTTTCACCACCACTGCTGGGTGAACTGTCATAGCCAAGTGCCCATATATGGATGGATTGGCTTCTGACTCCATTCCACCTTATGGTTCTATCTGCTTTATCAACAGACCATCTTAATACAACTACAGTTATACAACTACAGTTATATAACAAGTTTTTTGATGTCAAGTATAATAGGCTTTCTCTGCATTTTCACATAAATTTTAGAATCACCTCATCAAGCTACAAACACACATGCACACAACCCTGTTGAGAATCTGAATGGCACTAAATCTTTAGATACTTGGTATCTTTATAATTGTGTTCTAATCTATTTATTTAGGTCTTCTTTAATGCCCATTATTATATCTTTCCACAGAGATCTTACACCTTTTTTTTAGTTTATTTCTATGTAGTTGGTATTTTTGATCAATGGATGGTATCTTTCTTTCTTAAGTGTTTTCACTAGTATGTAGAAATATATTTGACTTTTATGTATTGACTGAATCCAGCAACTTTGCTAAATTCCAATAATTCTAATAATGTACTTATAATATCTCTTACCAAGTGTAAAAATTTATCTGTAAATTCTTTTGGATTTTTCTGCAAATACAAATCAAATCTTATATGACTATTGATAACATTTCTCCCTTTTCCTTTATCTAATTTCCATCAGAATTTCACCTTCACATTATGACTTGTTTACAAATGCATTGGTTAATTTCCAAGCATAGGGATTTTCTATTATCCTTTTAACTAATTGTTATCGATTTTTTAAAGTCTGATCAGAATAGATTGTTTAATGACTTCGGTCACAAAATTCACTGAGAATTGTTTTGTGGCCCAGTATATGGATTTTCTGTAAATGTTTCATGTAAGCCTGTAAAGAATGTGAATTCTGCAGTTTTGGGTGCAAATGTCTCATACATGTTCATTAACCTAACTTTAATTGTTTTGTTCAAATTTCTGTATCCTTGCTGATTTTTCTCTCCCTCATTAATTTTATCAAATATTGAAAAAGGCATGTTAAAATCTAGTTTGTGAATTTTTCTTCTCGTGGTTCTTTCATACACATTCATACTTGTTATATATTACTAGTCAAATCTTTCATTACTATGAACTGATCTTTATCTTTAAGAATGCTTTTTGCCTTGAAACGAAAATATAATATAGGCCTAGAAGTGGGATTGCTGGATCATATGGCAACTCTACTTTTTAGTTTTTGAAGGAAACTCCACACTGTCCATACTGTTCTCTCTAATGATTGCACCAATTTACATTCCCACCAACAGTGTAGGAGGGATCCCCACATGGATCCTTAAAAGGATCAAGAGTGTGAGTTTGGATTATGAAAAGCAGTGTAAATGATAATAATTAAACACATATTTTAATTTTTCCTCAGTGGTATCATGCTGTAAATTAAGGGCATTCTGTTTAAAGGCAGCAGGAAGTTTCTGATAAATGTATATTGTACATCGTAATGATAGTCCTGTGCATGATTCATTTCCTCCAGCCTGCTATTGTGCTGATATTTTATTCATCTATTGTGAGGCATTTGGTGATTTCTCTTGCCACTGTTGCTTTGTCTATGATAGGCAATCCTTTTGCATGAGTCTCAAAAATAAAATATAATACAACTTCTAATAGTGGGCATCTTCCTCCCTTTCTTATATCTTGTAAAGTACTTTATTGTTGCTTTCTAAGAAAACATGGAATTTAGGACCATCCACCTAGTGACAATTAACTTGCTTAACAAACATCAAATTTATGCATTGCTGATTTGTTCCTGTCCCATCCTGCATGTGAGCAAACTCCAGGAGATGGTGAAGGACAGAGAAGCCTGGCATGCTGCAGTCCACGGGGTCACAAAGAGTCAGACACCACTGAGCAATTGAAGAACAACATTCTGCATACATGAAAACTATTTGTTTCAATCCTAAATCACAGTATTACATTAATGACACTTAAACAGCAATTAAATTCAATGTCTTGTATCAACAGTGCACATAGCTCAACCAAAGTGACATGAAGAGCTATGACTTAATTTTACTTCACAGGAAATGGCCATAACATTGTGACTGCTACCTAACAGTAGTAACTAGAGATGCTATTGATCATAAGATGCATTTTGATTTCAGAGACGTTAAAATGCAGGAAAAAATGTCTTAGAATCAACGTGCTCAGTCGCTCAATCGTGTCCAACTCTGTGACTCTCTGGGCTGTAGCCTGCCAGGCTCTTCTGTCCATGGGATTTTCCCAGCAAAAATACTGGAGTGGGTTACCGTTTCCTCCTCCATTAGAATCAACAAATGTGCTATTTTATTATTCTTGCTGCTTTTGGCTAAATTCCTTGGCTTTCCTGCAAATTTTTCTTCTAGTACCTTCCATTTAATTTCTAAATTTGATTTGTCACTAGTTTCTCTGCTCTTTTTCTCCCAGATAGTCCAAAGAGTACCAGAGTCAGAGGTAAAGGAAGTGATAAGGCTGCTCAAAACAATCTCCTTCATTCAGGTGGCATGAAATCTGAGATTTCATCGCTAGACTTTCAGTCTTCCCAAGGATCCCCTTTAAGATGCAAAGACATAAGGGAGAGTTAACACTGCGTTTAAGTAATTCCCTCTGCACTGTGAAGGATTTATCAGATGTGCTCTCTGGCTGCAGTGACCTGGTGCCTGCAGGCTGAGTGTAATGGATTCCAGGGCAAATAAAGGGGGAAGTTTCAGGACAGCCTTGAAAGAAGGAGGCACAGTAACTGAAGGGGCTGGAGGATTCTGAATAAATGTGTAACCAACAACTGTCTGAGCCTGGGTTTCTCTAGAAGCTAACCCTGAGACAAAGATGCCAGTGCAAGAAGTATAACTGAAAATTCATCCCCAAAAACACAGTTATGGGAGTGGGTCAGTGAGATGAAGAAGAGAAGGCATCCAGTAAAGGGTGCTCCACCCAGCCATTGGCTCAGATGGGCTGGGAGCCCCCAGGATAGGATAGAACATGTGCCTTAGAGTTATTTGGGCTTCCCAGGTGGTGCCAGTGGTAAAGAACCTGATTGCCAGTGCACGAGACAAATGTAAAAGACGTGGGTTCGATCCCTGGGTCAGAGAGATTCCCTTGGAGAAGGAAATGGCAATCCACTCCAGTGTTCTTTTCTAGAGAATCCCATGCACAAAGGAGTCTGATGGGCTATGGTCCATAGGGTGTCAAAGAGTCAATCATGACTGAAGTGACTTAGCACAGCACAGATTTATCTATGCCAGGGCTTTGGGAACTGGAGTATTTTTATATCAGCTCTTGTCATTACTAGCCCTAAAGCAAAAACCCAGAGATGCCGGCACTTTGAAGTCCACTCGATTGAACTAAAGCCATAAGGTCCAAGGGGCTATGGGCAGGGCAGCCCCTATCTCTGCTCTACCAGCTCTCCTCCTAACCTCAATTTGAGAAATTTTCGATTTCTTATTTTTTTAAACTACCTGCAACCACACTAGAGTCAAATGTTGATATTTCTTCTTTTATGGTATCTCTGAGATATGAAGCAGTTATTTCCAACTACTGGGTAAAATGTTTTCATTCATGTTTTTATTGTCAATCTGCAATCTACTGCACACTTCTGGCTGTCAGCTCACACTATCCCCTTTCATCATCCTGAATACTGCTGTTAAATCATGTTTATCCTTGCTCCTTACCAGCATCAAACACACTGGCCATGACAACACACTCTCAGCTTCAGCTTCTTACTATTTCCTTCCCTTTGTTCTGAGCACACGATGTTTCTTAAAGGCTTTTCCTAAGATTTCCTCACTAGAATTATAAGGATATGTCTAAGGTGGAAAAAAAAAAAAAAAACTAAATAGAAGAAGAGCTAATCCAGTCATCTTAAGGCTGATTTAGACTGGCCAGTCTAATAGATTTAAAAAGCAATTCTCTTTCATGATAATTAGAACAATAATGAAGTACCACTCCACAACTGTTAGGTTGACACTGACCACACCAAATGCTGGTGAGGATACAGTGCAACAGAACTATCAAATGTGGAAGACGATTTGGCAGTTTCTTACAAAGCTAAAAACATCTTTAGCATACAACCCAGCAATCATGCTCCTAAGAATTTACCCAAATGCATTAAAAGCTTATGTTCACATAAAAATCAGAAAATGTTTATAGAAACATTATTCATAATTATCAAAACTTGGAAGCCACTAAGATGTCCTTGAATGGGTGAGTGGATAAACTGTGGTTCATACTTCCATGAGGGCTTCCCTGGTGGCTCAGATGTTAAAGAAACTGCTTGCAATGCAGAAGACTCAAGTTTGATCCATGGGTTGGGAAGATCTCCTGGAGATGGAAATGGCAACCCACTCCAGTATTCTTGCCTAGAAAAATTCTACTGCTAAAAATAGGAGCCTGACAGGCTACAGTCCATGGGGTTGCAAGAGTCAGAAACAACTTAGCGACTAAACCACCACCACATTTCTATGATGAAATATTCTTCAGTGATAAAAAGAAATGAGCTGTCAAGCTACACAAAGACATGGAGGAAAACGAAAACATATTACTACATGAATACTGTAAGGCAAAACTGCGGAGATAGTAAAAAGATCAGTGGCTGCCAGAGGTTTGCAGGGTTGGGTAGAAGGATGAATAGAGGGGGAGCACAGGAGATTTTCAGGGCAGTGAAACTTGTCTGTATGATACAGTAATGGTGGATAGATGGTATGAGGCATATGTTAGAATTCAAAGGACCATGTAACACAAAGAACAAAGGGTAATGCAAGCTATGAACTTTATCTAATAATAATGTATTATTGGTTCATCAGTTACATTCAATATACTACACTAATAATGCAAGATGTTCATAACAAGGGAAACTCTCTGGTGGGGGCAGGGAGAGAGGCTAAGGTAGTATATGGTAACTCTGTACTTTCCACTCGATTTCTCTGTAAAACTAAGACATTCTAAAAAAGTTAAAAAGTCTATTTAAAAAAAAATCATTCAGAAGTCACAGTTTTCACATATCCTTATGCTTTTCCTTTGACCAAGAAAGAGAAAATTCAAATGACTATAGTTGCCTGCCTCTGTTGTTTAGCTGGCTTTAAATTCTCTTGAGAGTCCCTTGGATTGCAAGGAGATCAAACCAGTCAATCCTAAAGGAAATCAGTCCTGAATATTCACTGGAAGGACTGATGCTGAAGCTGAAACTTCAGTGCTTTGGCTACCTGATGCGAACAACTGACTCAATGGAAAAGAACCTGATGCTGGGAAAGATTGAAGGCAGGAGAAGGGGACAACAGAGGATGAGATGGTTGGATGGTATCACTGACTCAAGGGACATGAGTTTGAGCAAGCTCTGGGATGGACAGGGAAGCCTGGCATGCTGCAGTCCAGGGGATTGCAAAGAGTCGGACACAACTGAGCAACTGAACTGAACTGAAATTTTCTCATCATCACAAAGATTTTCTTAATAAAAAAGAAATGAGGTATAGATTCTCCATGCATACAAATTATTAATGCCCCATTTCTATTTATGCTAATAATAATACATACATCTTGCTGCTGCTAAGTCACTTCAGTCGTGTCCGACTCTGTGCGACCCCATAGATGGCAGCCCACCAGGCTCCCCCATCCCTGGGATTCTCCAGGCAAGAACACTGGAGTGGGTTGCCATTTCCTTCTCCAATGCATGAAAGTGAAAAGTGAAAGTGAAGTTGCTCAGTCGTGTCCGACCCTCAGCAACCCCATGGACTGCAGCCTACCAGGCTCCTCCATCCATGGATTTTCCAGGCAAGAGTACTGGAGTGGGTGCCATTGCCTTCTCATCTTAAATGAACTTAAAATTAGCTGTAGATGTAAATAGTTTGTCTTGGTTTACTTTTTATTTTTGTGTTGGTTTATTTTTTAAACTAAAGAAAATACTTCTTAAAGGTATCAGACTTAAATTCTGAGTCTATTTCTGGTGCCATGTTCTGTGTCTGTGAAGGCTTAGCTTATCCTAGACAACTGCTCCATGAAGCGGTGGGAGAATTCTACATAAAGTCAGGGGAACCTGAGTTTGTGGTTGTCACTAGCTGTGTGACCTTAGGCAAGGCACTTCTTAACCTTCATTACTCTAATTGCTCCTCGAAAGTGAAAGTGAAGTCATTCAGTTGTGTCCAACTCTTTGTGACCCCATGGACTGTAGCCTACCAGGCTCCTCCATCCATGGAATTTTCCAGGCAAGAGTACTGAAGTGGGTTGCCATTTCCTTCTCCAGGGGATCTTCCTGACCCAGGGATGGAACCTGGGTCTCGTGCATTGCAGACAGACACTTTACCATTTGCTCCTTAGTCAGCTGAGATAACAATACTGGTATCAGAGAGTCATCTCGAGGGGCATGCCAGACAACTGAGAAAGAGCTTTGTAACTTGTGCACGTTCAGTTGCTTCAGACTCCTTGCGACCCCAAGGACTATAGCCTTCCAGGTTCCTCTGTCCATGGGATTCTCCAAGCAAGAATGCTGGAGTAGGTTGCCATGTACCTCCTCCAGGGGATCTTCCCAACCCAGGGATCAAACCCACTTTTCTTGTCTCCTGCATTGGCAAGCAGGTTCTTTACCACTAGTTCCACCTGGGAAGCTTGTAAGCATGTAACTTATAAACTGCTCTAAAAAGAGAAGAGGGTTTTTTTATGTTGTCTCATGGGGGTGTTAGAAGAGTTTAAAGATCATAAATGGTAAATCAATGAAAACAACATAAAAATCTTCCTATTAGTTTCACGAAAAGGAAGAAAACTGACTAAAAAGCCAATAAAGACCAATGTGTTTTCTGGGAAATATATTTACATGAATGTAAAAGAAACTCCAGAAAAAGATAGACTATGTATTGGGGACTTTCAAAACATTAAACAGCAGGGACTTTCCCAGCTTTTCTTTAGGATTAACTTGCACATGTGCACAAATACACAGCTGCTTTAAATTTAAAAAACCAATGCATACAAGCTAGCAATAAGAAATAATGATACAGTGCTCCCACCTGAGCATAATTCATAAACCATTTGGAAGAAAATAATCAATACTACATTTTCTAAACAAATAGAAAGACATGAGAAGGAACATGACAAACTCTCATTAATGATCATCCTTGGGGAAATGAGACGGGCGGGGCGGGGGTGGGGAGCTGGATACTTTCATTTGATTTCGATTCTTTGGTATTGTTGGAATTCTACTTAAGCGTGTGTTACTTTTATGATTAAAACAAAATAAGTAGTGATAAATCACTCATATATGCGCCATACCAGATCTTTGTCTTGGCTTGATTTATGCAGAAGTTTTTGTAAAAGATGAATGTTGGTTTTGAAAATGAGTCATTCAGGTGAAAAGAGAAAAAAGGAGAGTCAGAGTCTACTTAGATCATTATAGTGACTAAATTTCAATGCTCTTGGGGAACTCAGTCTTGTAATTAAGAGATAAATTAATTGCTTAATTCAAAGTGACAGGAAGAAAACAAGATAGGTGCTAACAAACTCTACTTATCATTTATATGTTTGAACATAACAATACTAGAACCTGCCATTTACTGAATACCTATTATATGTAGGGTGCATTATAAAAGCTGACAATAGTCTGCAAGGTACCTTTTAGGAAGCCCAGAGGTCACGTCATTTGTTAACGGCACTGAACTCTTAAGTTAAGGCGAAGGAGTGCTTCAAAAAACAGGTGTATCTCATTCTATAAACCATCACCTTTCCAAATCACTACTGTCTTTTTCAAAATGCGTTTCTTATTTAAGTGGACCCCTTCAGTCATAGCTGCATTCAATTTTACTCTCCCTGGAAATTATCTTTATAATATTGCCCATGATAAATCTGTTCAAGGATTAACCATTCTTTATGGAACCTCAAGATAGTTGCAGTGGTTAAACCAACCAACAGAAAATTACTATGTGTTTGATTGTAAAATTATTGAATCACATTTCCTGAAATGACTTCAGTCTTAATAACCTCTGGTTGTTGTACTTGCTATTCATACAGGCAATCTGCCATGGACCCTGAGTGCTCCTGTGTGATCTTGCTGGTGTGCCAAGAATACAAATCCCTGACCACTCATCACTCGTCTCATTTTGGGGGGTTGTATTTGCAGCAGGCAGCCTTACTGCTGCTACTGCTAAGTCACTTCAGTTGTGACTCTGTGTGACCCCATGGACTGCAGCCTACCAGGCTCCTCCATCCCTGGGATTCTCCAGGCAAGAACACTGGAGTGGGTTGCCATTTCCTTCTCCAATGCATGAAAGTGAAAAGTGAAAGTGAAGTTGCTCAGTCGTGTTCGACTCTTTGCAACCCCATGGACTACAGCCTACCAGGCTCCTCTGTCCATGGGATTTTCCAGGCAAGAGTACTGGAGTGGGATGTCAGTGCCTTCTCTGAGACAGCCTTAAGTGATGTGGTAATGTCTCCGTCTAGAGCAGGCTGGCCTCCCATAGCTGTAAAAGCAGTGAATTCCTCAAGTTCAATGTTCCTCTCCTGTGACACAACCCACTGAGTGTGCTGACAATCATGGTGGGCGCGCTGTAGTACCTGTGTCACCGTAGTAGGACCCAGAGGACAAAGGAAACTAATGCAAATGAGCCTGAAGCTCTGATTACTACTTTTGCCGTGAATAATAAAATCTTTATTATCCGGAAGTCTCAAGTCTTTAACTGGCACAAGAAACAATAAGCTCATTTGTTAAAGGGTAAAATTCCAGATCCTGCATGTTTCTCAATACCAATTTGTATTATAAACTTGTAACATTTCCATTATTTGTTCCTATGTCTTATTCCCAATCTATACTGGCATCTTCTAAAAGCAAGAATCAGCTTTCAAGACAAATCTTGTAGTAGCAGTCACCTTACAGGAACCTTGTAAATGCTTGCTGAATGATCAAATGAGAAGATGAGTAAATTACAGTAATTCCCTCTTAACTGAGAAAAAATAGAAAAAGCATATTATTCGATCTCAGTGTTGGTAAAGAGATTGTCTTTAAATTCTTCTGGAGTTTTTATTAGTCACCTAACCCTATTGCTGCTGCTGCTGCTAAGTCACTTCAGTTGTGTCCTACTCTGTGCGACCCCATAGACGGCAGCCTATCAGGCTCCCCCATCCCTGGGATTGTCCAGGCAAGAACATTGGAGTGGGTTGCCATTTCCTTTTCCAATTCATGAAAGTGAAAAGTGAAAGTCAAGTCGCTCAGTTGTGTCTGACTCTTCTCGACCCCATGGACTGCAGCCTACCAGGCTCCTCCGCCCATGGGATTTTCCAGGCAAGAGTACTGGAGTGGGGTGCCATTGCCTTCTCCCTAACCCTATTAGCCAGGAATATATAACACTGGAGTTCTGAGATTAGTTGGAAGAGATTAGCAAGATATGAAATACTCCTGGAGATGGTGACTTTGCTTCAAAAAGCCCTTCAAAAAGCCCAGGATCTTCATCCTGGTTGACCGCTATCACTGGTAGAGGCTGCCTTGGGGAGACTTGAATATTAGGGATGATGCTCTGAGAGTCCCCTGCTCTCTATATGGTAAGACACATCCTTTACTTATAGTAAAAGAATTGATATCCTTTGCTTACGTCTAGTAGAATCCTTTAGTCACCCTCTCACCTTTGCTCTCATGATAGCAAGAATACATCATCCTTATAATCAAAGAATATTTAGATGAGAATATAAAGACAAGAAAATGAAATACTAAAAAAAAATGAAATACTAAATGTTAATATTGATAAAGAAGGTATACACACATCTCTCTTGTTGATATGTCTTTATCTAGAAAAAATGAGAGACTAATAAAAAATTCTAGAATGATAAACAAGATGACACTTTTTTCCTACACTGGTAATAATCATCTCAAACTGAAAATGGAAATAATGTTGCATCCAAAATAGTAAGAAAATATTTTTAAAACTTAAGAATAAATGTAAAAAGAAAGGTACACATTTTACATCAATTAAACTAGGGTCATACTGAAGACTGTAAAGATCTGAAAAGGCATAAATTACAAACAACATAAAATAAACATAACAGAATTTTAGGATGTGGGACTTTATCCTAAAAATGTTAATCATCCCAAAATAAATACACATTTTTAATGTAATTGCAGTTAGACTTCCAAGAGTTGATTTTGGAGAGTTTGGATTGAAAGAAAGAGGTAATACAATTCATATGAAAGAAAAGTTGCACAACGGTTAAGAAAATTACAAAAGCTACTTAAGTTTTCAGTGCTTAAAATATATCAGGGAATTTTCTAAGTGTTCTATGTTATATTTCACTAAATCTTCACAACTGTTTGTGATCAATACTATCATCCTGATTTTACAGATAGGTACGATGAGAGAGAGAGATGAAATAGCTTGAAGCCAAGTTTCAATCTGACTCCAGAGTGTGTGTTTTCAACCGATTAACCACCAAGTAATTGTCACCAAGCTGGGGGGAGAAGGACTTGCCATACAGGATGCTGAAATATACTACGAAATGTAATATATTTATAAGGTATAAATACACTATATAACATACTTTATAATAATTAATTTTGACATATATCTAGACTAGCAGAGCATAACAAGAGAGTGGTAGGAGAATTATTACATAAAAATGAACATACAAAAAACATCTCAATTCAGTGGGGAAAAATGATCATTTAGAAAGTCTTGCTGGTATAATTGTCTATTAATCCAGAAGACAAGTTGGATCTTTATATAAAGAATTCTATGTAGATTAAAGATAATTTTTTTAAAAAAGTAGAATAAGTCAGGAAAACATGTATAATTTAAGAATTGGGAGAGTTTTAACCAAGGCTAGACCCCCTGAAACTATACAAAAAGATGAATTTTTAACTACATTTAAAGATTTTTTCTTGTACAGAAAAAGATGTCATAAAGCCAATAGACATATGGTAGATTGAGGTAATTATTAATAACTGTTATTTAACATGAAAAATATTCTTAGTGTTTTTAATATATAATCATTTGAAATTGATAAGGGAGAGCCCAATAGAAAAAAGTGAATGGAAAATTGACAAAAGAGCACATCTAAGTAACAAATGAATATGAAAAAGGATGACCAGCTTCACATGTAGTCAGAGAAAAGCAAACAAAGTAAAAAGAGATATTATTTCCTAACAATCAGGTACACAAGATGAAAAGAAATGAAAATACCTACTATTAATTGAGATATGGGAAAGAGGGTCTTCATAGACTTTGCTGATGGAAATGTGAACTTTACAACCTATTTGGAAAGCAATCTTGACAATGCCTATTAAAATTCAACTATACCTTGGACTAGAAGGTCCATTTCTAGGAATCCATCCCATAAAAATAAGGGCATTAGCCCACAGGGACACACGCACCGGGTTGTTTGTTACACTGTGGTAGAGAAAAGCTGGAGGTGAAGTGCCTGCTCCACTAATGGGAAGGGCTCAATAAAGTACAGCACATCCACTCCATGGAGCATTTGCGACCATAAGATCTAGAGATTTCTGTGATGTAAAGTTTAGAAAGTAGAGAAGTGATTAACACAACTTCATTTTTTTTTCATGACAAGATCCTGTCTTCTCATTTACAAAATTTCAGAGAACATATAATGTTCATGGGGATAAATTACATATGTTCTTAGTTTATTTAGAAATGAGATATAGGTATGAAAGAGCGCCCATTGATGTTAACGCTGATGTCTTTGGGGGGTGATGATGTGGATGGGGGTGAGGAAAAAGAGAACTCTGTAATAAAAAAGCAGCATATATTATATCTAACTTATGGTAGACTATGTGTGAATGTGCAGTAAAAACATGAAAAGATAGTGACAAAAATGATAGTGGTAGTAATTTTATTTTGGTGGAATTTTAGGGAATTTTTAGTTTCTTCTTAGATTTTTCATTATTGTCTGAATTTTCACAAAGACATGTTATTTAAGCAATTAGGGAAAAATTAGAAAGCTATTTCCATGATATCAAAATGTCCATTTAGTAAAAGACTTAAATTAATTTACATATTGTGCAAAAATTAGAAATTAGACCTCTTACATCTAGAAGTGGAAAACCATTCCAATCGGAAGAAATAAAACCATTCTCTGAAGACTGTTGACACTTATGAAGCAAACCTCAAAGTGACCATTAAACATTTTCCATTGAACAAAAATCCGAAATCTATTTGAATTGTAGTTGAGGCACTAATACTGTTCAGCTACCGAGAGAAATGGAAACTGAAGGGTTGCTAATAGCTCATGAATAATGGAAAGTGATGCCCAAGTGACTTATTACTCAACTGTGACCATGAGGATAGGTCTCAGAGCTGGTTCTAAAACTGGGAATCCTAATGTTGGTTTACAGATACCCAGAGTGACACTTCAAAGTGGTCTTGAGGCTTAAAATGCAAGTCACAATAACATGTTTATATTTAAAGGGTCACTTTCTTTCAAGGCTACATTAGTAAAGATACTAACCCGGTGGAACTTGTCCTTCAAGGCCTTTTAAACTGACTGGCTCTGGCTTCCGGGACTATTTGTACCATCAGCATCCATCAAAATGTATTCATCTCATTCCTACACTCCTTGTTCATGCAGTGCTAATAATCAATGTAGTTGCCTCTTTTTCCCATCATCTTAGATGAAAACTCCTATTAAGCTGTACAGGTTTATACAGTTTACTACCTGAGGGCGTGAATCACCTGAGGTGCTGAAGCCAGGCCATTGTGGAGACATGGTTTACGCAGAAGGCACTGGAAAGTCCTCAGCATTTGAGGTCAGAATCAGGGTTTTACCCAGCCCTGCCATTAACTGTGACATTAAAAAAAGCCACTTTACATTTTTGAACTTTGATTTTTCTCCCCTTTAAAATCTGTACGCTGCCCTCTTAAGTTGTGAGAATCAAGTGGGATGTTCAGAATATCAGAGTCAATCATTAAACAAAGGTCAATTATGTTTTTCTCAGATTGCAGAAGCAAAAATATCCTTTGAAGAGGAATTTTTAAGTGCAAAAATATTAATACTAATAAAAGACACCCATAATCACAAGATCTGGAGATAACTGATATTAACATTTAATGTGCCATTTACTTTATATTTTCCATGTGCAGACATTTAAGAAAACAAAATTCAGACATGCTTTATATATTATTATATATCTGCTTTTCCATTTAATTGATAATTAAATTACAATGTCATTAAAACATCTACAATATCATTTTTAATAGCTGATGAATGGCTATATTAGCTCTAATCTATTGAATAAACTCTCCACTGTTGACATGTAGATTATTTATAATTTGTCACCATTAAAATGCTGTGATATATTGATTAAACCAATGTTGTTAAATTACAGTATTTAGATCTTGTTCATTTATGGTTTTCCTACTTGATATGTCAGAAACTAAGAGAAGTTTATTTAAGTGTTCCACTTTGATGTCTCTCATTTCTTGTATTTATAATTTTTACTTTATATTTTGATTCAATACTCTTTGGTGCATATTGATCTGTGAATGTTACATTTCCATTTGAAATTACCTCTGATAAAATATTTGTCCTGATTATTGCTTTTGAACTGGAATTTGACATTGTCTAACCACCTCAGAACCACCAAGAGGATTAAATGTTATACATTCGGAGTACTAAGTAAGTGTCAGCTCATTTCTATTTTATTATTTTTATTATAACAATATATAGTGACCATACTTTATTTTTGTCTGCATTATTTTTACCCAACCTTTTAATTCTCCTTATACCTCATTTTGGGCTTTCCCAGGTGACTCAGTGGTAAAGCATCTACTAATGCAGGAGATGCAGGAGACCCAGGATTGATCTCTGGGTTAGTAAGAGCCCCTGAAGGAAGGAATCGTAACCCACTCCAGTATTCTTGCCTGGAAAATCCTATGGACAGAGGAGCCTGGGAGGCTACAGTTCATGGGGTGGCAAAGAGTTGGACATGACTTGGTGACTGAGCACACACATATACCTCATTTTAGGGGTTGTTGGTAAATAGCATGTCACTGAATTTTCTGTTTTGAAATCTGAAACTTCTGTTTCTAAATGAGACTTTCTTACTCTTAAGAGGAGTTCAATCCACTTGCATTTACTGCCATATTTATGTGTTCAGTTGTACTCTGTCACCTACTTTTCTATTTCCTTTGCCTGTCTTTTGTTACAGATAGCCCGTACTTCTTTTCTGTCCCCTTCTCCACTATGTGGGAAGGTATAAATACTGTTTTACATGCTTATAGCAATTATCATTGAATTTATCAAAAGTTTTTTTTGTGCCCAGTAGTTCACAACCTAGTTTTCACCACAGTCTCCAGGTGGATTACCTCACACCCACCCCATACTCCTCTATGCACTGATGCATTGATACAAGAGGCTGTACACTATGTACAACTCCCAGTTTGCACCATCTATAATTCCGCCATTTTCACTTGCACCAATCACAAGGTGCCTTGACTGTATGGTACTACCATTGAAACTTCATTTTAGGTATCTGAAATAGAAGTTAATTTTTGTTATTTTGAAATTCCCATGTCAAAATAAGAATTTAGCATACTTCCCATATCTAAATGATTTCTTTATCATCCCAAGAAACTATTGTAGGGGTGCTGGAGAAGCCATGAAGAGATACTCCACATCCAAGGTAAGAGAAACCCCAATAAGACAGTAGGCACCAAGAAAGGGCATCAGAGGGCAGACAGACTGAAACCACAATCACAGAAAACTAGCCAATTTGATCACATGGGCCACAGCCTTGTCTAACTCAATGAAACTAAGCCATGCCATGTAGGGTCACCCAAGATGGATGGGTCATGGTGGAGAGGTATGACAGAATGTGGTTCACTGGAGAAGGGAATGGCAAGCCACTTCAGTATTCTTGACTTGAGAACCCCAATGAACAGCATGAAAAGGCAAAAAGATAGGATACTGAAAGAGGAACTACCCAGGTCGGTAGGTGCCCAATATGCTACCAGAGATCAGTGGAGAAATAACTCCAGAAAGAATGAAGGGATGGACCCAAAGCAAAAACAACATCCAGTTGTGGATGTGACTGTTGATGGAAGCAAGGTCTGATGCTGTAAAGAGCAATATTGCATAGGAAACTGGAATGTTAGGTCCATGAATCAAGGCAAATTGGAAGTGGTCAAACAGGAGATGGCAAGAGTGAACGTTGATATTCTAGGAAACAGTGAACTAAAATGGACTGGAATGGGTGAATTTAACTCAGATGACCATTATATCTACTACTGTGGGCAGGAATCCCTTAGAAGAAATGGAGTAGCCATCATAGTCAACAAAAGAGTCTGAAATGCAGTACTTGGAAGCAATCTCAAAAATGACGGAATGATCTCTGTTTCCAAGGAAAACCATTCAATATCACAGTAATCCAAGTCTATGCCCCAACTAGTAACACTGAAGAAGCTGAAGTTGAATGGTTTTATGAAGACCTACAAGACCTTTTAGTACTAACACCCAAAAAAGATGTCCTTTTCATTATAGGGGACTGGAATGCAAAAGCAGGAAGTCAAGAAACACCGGGAGTAAAAGGCAAATTTGGCCTTGGAGTACAGAATGAAGCAGGGCAAAGGCTAATAGAGTTTTGTCAAGAGAATGCACTGGTCATAGCAAACACCCTCTTCCAACAACACAAGAGACTCTACACGTGGACATCACCAGATGGTCAACACTGAAATCAGACTGATTATACTCTTTGCAGCCAAAGATGGAGAAGCTCTATACAGTCAGCAAAAACAAGACCAGGAATTTACTGTGGCTCAGATCATGAACTCCTTATTACCAAATTCAGACTTCAATTGAAAAAGTGGGGAAAACCACTAGACCATTCAGATATGACCTAAATCAAATCCCTTATGATTATACAGTGGGAATGAGAAATAGATTGAAGGGACTAGATCTGGTAGATAGAGTGCCTGATGAACAATGGACGAAGGTTCGTGACATCGTACTGGAGACAAGGAGGAAGACCATCCCCAAGAAAAAGAAATGTAAAAAAGCAAAATGGCTGTCTTAGGAGGCCTTACAAATAGCTGAGAAAAGAAGAGAAGCAAAAAACAAAGGAGATAAGGAAACATATACCCACTTGAATGCAGAGTCCCAAATAATAGCAAGGAGAGATAAGAAAGCCTTCCTCAGTGATCAATGCAAAAAAAAAAAAAAAAGAGGAAAACAATAGAATGGGAAAGACTAGAAATCTCTTCAAGAAAATTAAAGATACCAAGGGAACATTTCATGCAAAGGTGGGCTCAATAAAGGACAGAAATGGTATGGACCTAACAGAAGCAGAAGATATTAAGAAGAGGTGGCAAGAATACACAGAAGAACTGTACAAAAAAGATCTTCATGACCCAGATAATCATGATGGTGTGATCCCTCACCTAGAGCCAGACATCCTGGATGTGAAGTCAAGTGGGCCTTAGGAAGCATCACTACTAACAAAGCTAATGGAGGTGATGGAATACCAGTTGAGCTATTTCAAATCCTGAAAGATGATGCTGTGAAAGTGCTGTACTCATTATGCCAGCAAATTTGGAAAACTCAGCAGTGGCCACAGGACTGGAAAAGGTCAGTTTTCATTCCAATCCCAAAGAAAGGCAATGCCAAAGAATGCTCAAACTACCACACAATTGCTCTCATCTCACACGCTAGTAAAGTAATGCTCCAAATTCTCCAAGCCAGGCTTCAGCAATATGTGAACCATTAAATTCCAGATGTTCAAGCTGGTTTTAGAAAAGGCAGAGGAACCAGAAATCAAATTGCCAACATCCGCTGGATCATCAAAAAAGCAAGAGTTCCAGAAAAACCACCTGGGAAGCTCACTTCCCACATTACTATTCATTCTCCATACTATCAATTGTCCTTTCTTACATCCAATATGTTTTTCGTTCTACTGTTTCTATTTTTCCCTCCTTAGAATCCCTTCCTACATCTCCCTCTTTTCATATTATCTGTTTGAATTTTTTATTTAAACCTATTTATCTCTTTTATATTTCTGTTCTTATTTTATACACATGGCTTCCTGAAAAACTTCATGTTGTGGAGTAGATCATTTTCAGAAGTATGTGTTTTTTAAAATACATCCTTTTGAGCCTGCCAGTCTCTTGTTACAAGGATTTTTTCATAAGACTCAAGCATGTATCTTTAGGCAATGTTTTAATAGATGAATGTGGGGTTGATTTCCTAATTTAGTTTTATTTATGTGCCTGATACTGTAAAGATTTCACTCGTATTTTTGTATTTAACTGTCCAGTCATTTTAGGTTTTAATGTTGTATGTTTTTGTCCTTTTCTCCTCTAATGTATTTTATCTAGAAGCTTGGAGAGATTTTTATATGCAATTGTAAACTTGAAGTCTTCATTACCAAAGTCAAAGGCATGATTTCCAGGCACTATGGTAAACTGGAAAGAAAAGTCTTTAGGGATGTGCTGAAATTTAAATCTCTTGTCAGAGTTCCTAAGAGCAAAAATAGAAAGACCTGTTTCTCTTGCTTATAGGGTTGCTTCCATGCCAAGCTGAAGCATAATTTGATTTTTAAAAATTGCTTGTCCCTATTTTACCTTATTAGTCTTATGATATAGTAATATGTCTTTAAGATCAATTAAGCTCTATTTTAACTTGAAGGAATTTTCTCAGACATTGGGGAACCTGTAGTTTTTCCCATGCATGTTTTTCATCACCCCAGTCTTTCAAATATATGCAGTTTCATTTGCACATTTCTGATGAGCAAACTAGATTTGAGAGTATGAGTAATGGGTTGCTAAGTTTTCTAAGTATCAGAGCCTCTATAATAGCTTTTTGATGTAATATACTAAAGAAACAACCATGTAATCTCCATTTTGTGAAAAAAATACATGCATCCATCTCTAACACATTTCAAAAGATAAGAAGAAATATACTAAAGTATCAACCATGGTTGAAATCTGCATGATAGCATTATGGATAGTTTATTCTCTGCCATATTTTTCAAACTTCCTATAATACATACAAGTAATATGTATTACTTATATAACCAAAGTAAAAACTACTCTATTCTAACTGAGCAAAACTTTAATGATGAAGGAATTAAACCAATTAATTTTGCTTTTCCCATGTTCAGTTCCAACTAACATTTATTTCCTGGGAAAGGATAAAATAGATTGTGAATACAAAATTTTAGTGGTCATTTCTCATTCAGTTACAAAAAAAAAAAGAGGCATTCACAATAGGCATATG
>NW_011495032.1:13772431-13794341 GCF_000754665.1 Bison bison bison
ATATGTGAAAAGATTTTGCCATACAGACTAATGCTGTGCTTTTCAGACATGAGCATTATGGACCAGAAACAGTAGAACTTTTGGTGACTAATATAAAGTTGCAAACTTTTTATTCTGCTTTAAATAAGTATATAAGGAAAGCTTCACAAATATTACCATGCACATCATCATTTCAAGAAAACAGAACATTCTATCCCAAGGATACAAAATGTTACAGAATTTTTTAAAAAATCCCTTAAAAGGAATATATTTGACTTTGTAAATTTTCTTATTTTGTTGCTGACCAGTGAATATTTTATTAAGGATGGGCCCTAACTGATGTTTGATGCTTCCTGGACCTCAACTTGGTTCTTCTGGTGACTGGACAAAGAAGTCCCAAAGGAATCTTACCTGGCTCCATAGAGACAGAGTAATGGTTGGTATAGAAGCAGGTGTTTGAGAAGGAAAGGAAAAATCAGACTTGGTGTTATTTTCATGGAGAAGACCTATCACCCAACGTTTTTGCAGTTCCTCATAAATTCTATTAATAAAATATATTAAATACATATTTAAATCCCCATATAATAAATGATAGATTGTGGGAAAATAGTTTTCAAAACCTAACACTGTGATGGATAACTAGCTAGAATCCAAACCTCATCACCTCTACCACAACCAGCCTTGTTCAGCATGGCTAAACAGTGCGATCTTGTTAAAAACTAAGCGGGATCATACCACTCCACAACCAAAACGTTCCAGCAGTTTCTCATTTCAAAATAAAAGCCACAGTCTTTACACTGTCCTAGCCAAGCCAAAGTCATGAGTTCATGGGTACATACGTCCCAATTATTCTTCATTGTCATTAAACAGTCTTCAAAAACATGGTGTTAAATAAATGTGTGTTACTGAGTTATCTGGCAAGGCCACAGTTATAGTATTAGTTTCCTGTTATAAATATTCAGGTTGTTCCTGATTTCTAAATGGTAGTATTCACTATCCTTGCTAATCAGGCTTCCCAGGTGGCTCAGTGGTGAAAGAATCCACCTGCCAATGCAGGAGACTCAGGTTTAATCCCCATGTTGGGAAGATCCCCTGGAGTAGGAAATGGCAACCCACGCCAGTATTCTTACATGGAGAATCTCATGGACAGAGAAGCCTGGCAACCTACAGTCCGTGGGATTGCAGAAGAGTTGTACACGATTGAGCAACTGAGCGTGCGTGCGTGCACACACAGGCATCCTTGTTAATAATATGAACGGAAAATAGCTAACTCCTAGCTTCTGGAGGGGGACAATGCTGGTGTCAGCAGAGAGGCTTATGATAGTCTAAGACTACAGGTGCATCACTGGGATTTGCTGTGAGCTCTGCAGGAGAAAGATCCCCCATCAGCTTTTCTGTTACTGAGGAATTTTGATCAGGTCATTATGACCTCATCAGTAACATTAAGAGTTAGATTAAATGATGTTAGAATTCCAGCTCTCCTAATTTTTGTTTTGTTATAAACAGGTCTCAAGCCAAAAATAATTAGCCATCCATTAGAACACAGATATTACAAAAGCATTTGTAACCCTTGGGGTCTCATTTGTGCTTTTGTGGCTTTGCTGGCAAATAAATCACTCAGTACTGGGAACTCTTCCAACTTGGCAGAGCAGGAGACAAATCAAAACACATGCCTAATTCTGTTTAAGTTTTATGGTTTAGTGACTGCATAGGAAAAAAATTAAAATGTTCCAAATTTAAGAAGCTTTCTGGAAAAAGAATGTGTATGAGTCAACAAATCATTTTAGGAAAAGCAAACATACATCCTTCAGGAGCAGAGCAAGACTGCATTCATGTGACAGCATGCCTATGCCCAGCATTAAAATTAGGCCAGATCCCATTAGGAATATTACAGTAGATGGTGTGTATGCGTGCTAAGTCACTTCAGTCATGTCCATCTCTGTGTGACCCCATGGACTCTAGCCCACCAGGCTCCTCTGTCCATGGGATCCTCTAGGCAAGAATACTGCAGTGAGTTGCCATGTCCTCCTCCAGGGATCTTCCCGCCCCAGGGATCAAACCTGCATCTCTTACTTCTCTCCTGCATTGGCAGGCAGGTTCTTTATCACTAGGGCCACCTGGGAAGCCCACAGTATATGGAGAAACCTCATTTTTGTGAGACCTGGAATCCTCTAGGTGAGGAAGATATTGTAAAGCAAACTGTACAGGATGTTGCTGTCTGAGAGGTGCCATGTTTAGTGCTTATGATATACCTATAGTGTCAGTCACGTGATATTGGATTTGCCAGTGATCTGCTGATCAGCATATCTGCTGAATTCAAGTGCTTCTATACATTTAACACCATCAGCAGAAACTTGTGACTGCACAGAACATAGGGTTTTGGGGAGGCGGGTTCTTTTTTTGGTGTTTTTTTTTAATGCAGTGTTCAGGGAGGTCAGTAAGACAAAAAGTGTTCAAAAGTTTCAGAGGGACTTCCCTGGTGATACAGTGGGTAAAAATTTGCCTTGCAGTGCAGGAGATGAGGGTTCAATCCCTGGTTGGGGAATTGAAATCCCACATGCCTCGGAGCAACTAAGCCCATGAGCCCCAACTACTGAAGTCCACACGCCACAACTAGAGATCCCAGGTGATGCAGTGAAAATCCCGAGTGCTGAAACTAAGACCTGACACAGTCAAATAAATGCATATTTAAATATTTTTTTAAATGTATATACATAGACCTATTTTGAAAAGTTTCAGAGATCAACCTTCTTGTTCTGTAAGATCTGTAGTGTAATGCGTGCATGCTAAGTTGCTTCAGTCATGTCAGACTCTTTGCCACCCTATGGACTATAGCCCACCAGGCTCCTCTGTCCATGGGATTCTCCAGGCAAGAACACTAAAGTGGGTTACCATGCCCTCCTCCAGGGGATCTTCTTGACAAAAGGCTCGAACACACATCTCTTATGTCTCCTGCATTGGCAGGGAGGTTCTTTACCACTAGGCACCACCCTGGAAGCCTGTAGTCATTTTTTCATCTCCAATGTCAAATCTGTGATGACCTCAATATGTACTGCAAGCATGTTTATGAGCTGAAATTCCCCCAAATCATCCTTATTTTCTCTTTGTAATTATCCTGCCTGTTACTAGTCTACCGTGTCATTTACACTCAGTTCTAGATATGGCAATATTTATAAAACAACAAATACTGAGGGATTTTTGAGCGCAAGGCACTGTGCTAAGCTCTTTACATGAATTACATCCTCTAGCCCACAACAGCCCTATGATAAGGGGCATAGCACTACTACTTTCCCCATTTGATAGGGCAGAAATGCAGATATAAGGATAGTGAAGTGCAGAGGGATTGAGTAATTTGTCAAAGGTTACACAGCTTGTAAATCAGAACCAGGAGTCCATCCAAGTAGTCTGATTCATGAATGCATGTACAGTTAAAGATTATGCTGTTATTTTTAAATTGTCTCCACTTCTTAGTTTAGTTTTGATATATATGTTTGAAGGTCACTGAGTGTGGCTTAGCCGCTTACCCATGTTAAGTAGAAATATTCAAAATATAATTCTGTTTTTCATTGTCTCAATCTGAATTATTATCCACCCTTCCTGCTGTTCTACCATCTGGTCACAGAAAGAGAATCTCAATGATAGCTCTAGCTTTTTATCAAGTATTTATGATGTGGGGAAGTCCCACATTTTCTATAGGCTGAAGCATCCCAATTTCTATAGAATGTTTCTTACTTGATTGATGCCCACATTTTACAAAAAGAGGTAGTTTCTATGATCTCTGAAAACATAGAGGTAGTTTCTTATGATCTCTAAATTATATAATTTATGAAGCATACAAAAGATGAAATAAAGAGATTATCTATCATTTAATTTATGGAGATGTAACAGAAAAAAAGGAACTTATTTATCTGTAAATGTAATGATAGCTGCAGTGCTGTTCTACATGAATATCTGTTCTTTTGGAAACAGATACTTTTTCACTTACATGCAGTGATGCTTTGAGAAACAGAATCAGAAACTGATTTTGGTGTGTTCAGGATATAAAATGAAGAGGAGGCGGTGGGGGAAGAAGAAAGGGACATGAAATAAGGTTTATTTCACTTCAGTTTGTGCGTGCAAGTTAGACGAGGCTAAGCAGATGAATTTTTCTTACTTAGAAAAGGAAACCTTTTGGTCAGCATCAGCAAAACAGGGGTGATGAACAGGCTAAAATGAGAAAACAAGTTTGTGTCTTGGGACCATGATTCTGTGGTTGGATCCAACAGGTTTAAACCAGCCAAAAGGTCACAGCCAAAGCAAGTGCTATTCACTAATGGAAACTCCCCTAAAATTCTAAAACCCTGGGTACATACCCTTAAAAATTTGATAGAGATTCACTAACAAAATAGCTTTTTAAAATTGAATTTTCCATGTCTACTAAACTACCTGAAAAATAAGATTGCATGTGACAAATCTTTTTCCATTTTGGCAAAAACAGAAACCTCTTGGTTTCTAATGGAAAATTACAAAATATTAGCTTTATTTACTTTCCTATTTGTCAAAGACACTCTCCACCTTTCTGAATGGTTCACATACTGACTAGTATTGGCAATCAGCAGTGTGTTTCTGCTCCTGAGAAAAAGCAGTGCTTTTAGGTACTTGTTGAGTGGTGGTATGCTGGGTATGCAGTAAGCACTTTCCCTGATCACCTGTGGTTCTCACACACACTTTGGGAGGCAGGTGAATTTATACTCATTTTACAGATACAGAAGAGAGGCAGAAGAGAAGTTCTGATAAAAATTCAGCTTTTCATGAAATTTATAAAATATGAAGAAATTTTTTTAAAGAGAAGGAGCAAAGCCTGAATGACGTTCTCCATTGTGCAGCTAAGAGGAGGAGGCTTTGGCGGGGGCAGTCATACAACAAAAACCTGTTGAATACTATGTGCTAAGTCTTGTGTTCAGTTTGTCTGTCCTCCCTTTGATCTCATTTAGTTCTCTTCTAAGTAGTCTGATTAAGATCAATGCCATGAATCACTAGTTCACAGAAGGGAGAAATGAGCATCCTCAAAGTAAAGTGGCTTCCCTGGTCACTGACCTCGTTAGAAGCTGACCTGAAATCCAGACCAAATTTTCCTGTTCCTCCAGAAGTCTTTCTATCATGGTGAAGGGAGAAGGTTACACAGGTTGGCCATTCTTTTTTAAGTTTTATGTTGCATTGAATTTATCTTATGCCAGCGGTTTTTAAAATGTTCTTGAGAACATTTTCTCAGTCCTGTTATTTCCCATGTGCTACTCCATCCCTCAAAACAACCCCAATGGTTTTATGTGTTTATGTTTTCATTTAGAGTTCGATTCTGGCTTTCTTTTTTGGAGTGGGAGCAAGTGCGGTCGACAGAGGCTCAGCACACACAGAACAACCATTGACGGCCAAAGGGCTAACTGTAGACCCAGAAACATTGTCTAAGGAAACCTATTGATGTTGGCAACAAGTTTGCCACTTTTCACTTTCACTCAACATGGTCAATTTTCTAAGATTTAAAGTCTCACAAGGGTCTCTTGATCGACTCCCTGGAAACTAATATTCTGACTTTGCACAATGGCAAGGTACTTGGTTTATTCATCACTGACTTTGAGGGCGTGTCAACACCCAAGCTATTCTAAACGGCCTTTGATAAGCTGTTATATTTGCCAGGGGGGCCCTATTCACAAAGAAAGATCACAATTAGCAAACCTCTGGTTTCTAATCTGAGCTGTCACCTTCCACCAAAGATCCAACTAACAGCACCATCTACAAGGCCCCTGCAGCAAATGCCAACCACACAATAGCTTCAGTCTCCCAGAGAGACGGTGCTTCATGCCTTTCCTGGCATGGACAGGCCCTCCCATTCCTCAGTCTACACAACTATTTGCCAGGGCTGGATAAAAAGGTCCTGTTCAGGCATGTATTCAACAAGTATTCCAGCACTAGCTATGTGCCTGTCTCTGTGACAGCTGATGGGAGGAAAGTATATGAAAAGTACTAAACCAGAAATGGTAAAAGGAGTCCTTACTTTCCCTGGGAGCCTAAAGAAGTCTCTAGAAAAAAGGACTTGGGATGGGCAGGGAGAGGAAATACCATTTTAAAGTGGGAACAGTTATTGGCCACTTACAACTATATTACCAAGGAAAAGATGTATGTATTTCAACAGATACAACTGAAGCACTGGATTAGAGAGTGAGTTTTCATAGTTTGTAGCACCATATTGGATTAAGTTAATTATAAACATAGTATTTCAAATGCAGAATTTTATGCATAGAATTCAAAAATACAGATTTTATGTGCATGCTTGTGAGGGTAAAATTTCAAAATTAACTTATGGTTTTGAAAGACCAGAGAGATATCATATCTGGGAGATAAACTCTTATCCATCCTGTGCTCTCTCCTCTCTTAACTCCCTATCTTATTCTTTTTCAGTTTAGACATCTACTTAATATTTCAGGGAAACAGGGCATGAAGTATTAAGAGAAATAGAAATTAAGGATCAGAATATCACAAGTTTAAGAACATAATTTGCTTTTGTACTTCCTGAATATTCTAGAGTATGGGGAATTATTAAAAATTATCATAGATAAACTTGTTACAATATGTCCATACTGCTGGAATACTACTCAACAACAAAAAGGAATAAACTCGAGTAATTATGATGTATTAAAGATGCCATGGGGTCACAAAGAGTCGGACACAATTTAGCGACTGAAGGTGCCAGTTTAAATGGACAGCACAAGGTGTGCTTATATTTACATAAAAACTCAAGGGTGTCCCTGGTGGTCCAGTGATTAAGAATCTGTCTGCCAGTGCAGGGGATGGGTTTGATCCCTAATCCAGGAAGATCCTACATGCCATAGAGCAACTAAGCCCGTGTGTGTGTGTGTGTGTGTGTTCGCACGCGTATGTGTGTCTGCATGTGTGTGTCTGCGTGTGTGTGTGTGTCTGCGTGTGTGTGTGTGTGTGTGTGTGCATGTGTGTGTGTGCATATGCTCAGCTGCTAAGTCATGTCCAATTCTTTGTAACCCCAGAGACTGTAGTCTGCCAGGCTCCTCTATCCATGGGGTTTTCCAGGAAAGAATACTGGAGTAGGTTGCCATTCTCTAGGGGTTCTTCTCTACCCAGGGATTGAACCCAGGTCTCCTGCATTGGCAGGTAGATTCTTTTCCACTGACCCATCTGGGAAGCCCAACTAAGTCTATGTGCCCGTGCACCACTACTGAGCCCATGCTCTAGAGTCCAGGAGCTGCAATGACTGGCCCCTCTGCTGCAACTACTGAAGCCCGAGGGCCTAGAGCCCGTGTTTGGGTACAAGAGAAGCCACTACAATGAGAAGCCCAAGTGCCACAAAGGAGAGTAGCTCTGGCTCACCACAGCTAGAGAAAGCCCATGTGCAGCAACAAAGACCCAGTGCAGCCAAAAACAGTAAAATAAATAAATGAATAAATCTTAAAAAAAAAACTTAATTCTATTTTAAAAGAAAAAAACCTCTAAGAAATGCAAGCTAATCTTTAGTATGCAAAAGGAGATAGGTGGTTTCCTGTGGAAGGAACCCAGGGCAGGAAGGGGTATACAGGAGGACCCAAGGAAGTTTTTAGAAGTGATGAATATGTTCATTATCTTGACTGTGGCAATGGTCTCATGAGTGGATACTTATGTCATAACTTCTCAAATTGTACACTGTATGTGTTTAGTATATGTCATTATGCCTCAATAATTTATTAACAACTATCATAAACTATACTTTTCAGAGAAATATAAACTCAGAATTGGGGAAAGTACCTATGTGTGTATACTATTTGAGGCACAGTCTTTAGATTCAGAAAAACTGAGATTGAATCTTAGTTCTCTCACCTCCTAGCTGTGTGACCTTTCTAGGCCTCAGTTCTCTCATCTGTGAAATAGGGAAAATAACAGTAGCTATCTCATAGGATTGTTGTGAGGATTAACAGAGCTAATGAAAGTAGGTATCAGAATGGACTCCACATACACTAAGCATGCACCGTTATTCTAAGATGTATTCAAGAACATGTATGAACATGTATGGACATGTACACAGATAATGTGGCACAATCGACATAGAATATAGGATAGTGATGAACCTAAAAGAAGCAATGAACTGATCTATGAAAAATGAGACTTTTGTTATTACTGTTATTACTTTCTCAAACATCATCTTAGTTTTAACAGCTATGTGAGGTAAGGCTTATTAGTACCCCCATTCTACAGCTAAGAAAGCTGAAGCAGAAGCGGGGTAAGTCATTGGCTAATGAGTGAACACAGACAGTCTGACTTCAGGTCTAGGGCTCTCGAGCACCTTAAACCTGAAGAAATCACAGGAAGGAAATTCAAGGTCATTTCTCAAATGTAGTTAATAAGTATTCTGGGACTCAGAGTAAACAGACAATTTGTAGTCCTATGTGTATATTTAGGTATTTGTAGAGCAAATATTAAGGAAAAGCATCTTTCTCCCCTGCGCCCCACTGCCAGTTCCCTGTGCTCCCTCATGGGAAGAGTGCCCATATAAGTCCTCCATTGCTCTGACCTGTCTTCCCAAGACTCAAGTGCATGAGTCAAGGGTGACCACAAATTGCCTAGTCCAGGTTCCTATGTCTCTTCACATTGTTTTCCTACCTCTCTGCCTTTGCATACATGGCTTTGTCCATCTTTCACACCTCTGTTTATGAAAATCCTGCCAATGCTTGCAGACATTACTGATGCAACTTATTTATTCATGCATTCACTCCATAAATTTGTATTAAACAACAGGTATTGCCAGGCACTGATCTGGATGCTCAGAAAACCACACCAAACAAGCATCACCTCCTCCATCTTTCTTCCCTTTTTTGAATCTGACCTTCACTTTTATACTGTGAAGTGAAATGAAGTGGAAGTGTTAGTTGTTCAGTCCTGTCCCACTCTTTGTAACCTGTGGACTGTCTCCAGTCCAAGAATTCTCCAGGCAAGAATACTGGAGTGGGTTGCCATTGCCTTCTCCAAGGGATATTCCTGGGATTGAACCCAGGTCTCCTGTATTGCAGGCAGATTTTTTTTTACCATCTGAGTTACCAGGGAAGCCCTATATTGTAGTTGTTCCTTTAGCCTTAGAGCTATGACAGGTTCAGTGTACAGCACTTGAGATGTGGGAGGCAAACTCTTATTTGAAATGCATCAATATAAGAGAAAGGAAAGTGTTGAATCTGATACAATTTTTTAAAAGTTTGATGTAAATAATGCTCAGAAATTCACACAAGGGAGCCAAACCTGAACAAGTATGAATTGGTTTAAGAAACTCGAGGAAACTTTTGACCTCCCCAGAGAGATGCAGGAAGGCAACTAGATGTCATTGCGGACAACTCTCACCATCTCTTGTCATTTGGAAGAGGGATTAAATAGGTTAAGGATAAGAATTAGAGAGTACTTCACCTGGGAGTTTCAACAAAAGAACCTGGGAAATAGTATCAAGGAAAATAATTACAGAGATCAGTATAATGAAAATCTGTGGAAATTTAAAATGTTTTTAAAAGCAGCTTTTCACAGAGAAAGTTCTCCCCAAGAGCCACAGAGAATGTTGTATGAACGTTAGAGGTTTTTAAAACAGAGAAAGTGAGTTATATAGAGAAAATGTTTTCTTACGTAGCTTTACGTCTTTTTCTTCTGCTCAGAACTGCCACAGACTGGAGGTTCCCCTAGACTCTAAGGCCTGGAGTTTATGGTTGATCAAATCTGATGTTTAAAATACACTGTTTCTTAAGAAAGCTGTGGTCTGAGCAAAGGTGTGATATACAGGAAGCTGCTGTTAGAATTTAGTCTGGGTCACAGTTGTTTTACAACATAGGTAGCTTTTTAGACTTCGTTTAAGCAACTAAATTGCAATAGAGACAGGAGAATAATTATCAGTGAAATTAATGAAAGACCCCCAAGCCTTAAGTGTTATTGTATGCAATGCTCGGCTGCTAATAGCATTTCTAAAATTGAACAAGACATAAAATTTTTAAAAATTTATAGCCTGAAGGTTTTTCAAAGTCATGATAATGAGACTGTTAACAAAACAATGTTCCTTTTTCTAAAAAACAACAACAACAACAACAAAAAGAAACAAAAACTATTTTGCTGGTTATTTGTTGCACACATGTTCATTATTCTTATGGTCTCTTCCATATCTAAAATATTATTTTTCTAGGATGCTTATACATATAGTGTAATAAACAGATAATATAGTATTCTGTGTATAGTATAGACAGTAGGAAAAGCAAAAGAAGAAACAATATGTTAAAAAAAAAAGCGTTTAAGAATAGTTTATCTCTTACTGTTCTATTATCACCTCCTCCATGAAGTTCAACAGGAAGTTACAACTCTCGGTTGCATAATTTGTGTTTTCCATTTTCTGTATGTTTTTCAGCTGAGCCTTTATTAGAAATATGAAATCAGTTCTAGTGAGAATACCACGACACAACTTATCACATATGATGTCACCTTCATCTCAGCCAGAGCCCTGGGGCTCTCCCTACTAAGATACATCACTAAATAGGGTCAGTGTTATTAATCATGCCCCTTGAAGGGTAGAGAAATTAGAGATTCCTTTGGAGGCGGAGACAGCAAATATGAAAATAGAAGAGGACAGAGTTCTGCTTTCATTCAATTGAGCAGCCAACTGGCATTTTGTTATGTTCCCACCCCTAATGGCAAAATTTCATATACCTTGTTTTCAATGTGGTCATCATTGCTACTCCAATTTTGGGCTCCAAAATCACTGCGGCTGGTGACTGCAGCCATGAAATTAAAAGACGGTTGCTCCTTGGAAGAAAAGCTATGAACAACCTATACAGCATATTAAAAAGCAGAGACATCAATTTATCAACAATGTCCATCTAGTCAAAGCTATGGTTTTTCCAGCAGTCGTGTAAAATCATGACATCGTGCTGTGAGAGTTGGACCATAAAGAAGGTTGGATGTGAGAGTTGGACCATAAAGAAGGTTGAGTGCCAAAGAATTGATGCTTTTGAACTGTGGTGTTGGAGAAGACTCTTGAGAGTCCCTTGGACTTGAAGGAGATCAAACCAGTCAATCCTAAAGGAAATCAACCCTGAATATTCATTGAAAGGACTGATGCTGAAGCTGAATCTCCAATACTTTGGCCGCATGATGCAAAGAGACAACTCATTGGAAAGGACCCTGATGCTGGGAAAGATTGAAGGTAGGAGAAGGGATCAACAGAGCATGAGATGGTTGGATGGCATCATTGCCTCAATGGACATGAGTCTAAGCAAACTCTGGAAGATGGTGAGGGACAGGGAAGCCTGGTGTGCTGCAGTTCATGGGGTCGCAAAGAGTTGGACATGACTGAGTGACTGAACAACATCATCATTTCTAGTATTATTTTTTTGTTCTCAAAACTGATGTGCTAGTGTACATTAGTTTGTTTGATTAAAAGGTGAATTTGTTGATATTTTCCTCTGTATTCCACATTTTTTTGACAAGCATGGAAGTGCATTACTTTTATAAACATAAAAAAAAAATATTACCTGGTTTTCAATTCCTCCAACACTTAAGGAACATCTGCTATGTGCCAGAGATTGTGCTAAGTGATGGGGAAAGTTGAATAAAACACAATTCTACTGTCATATAAATTCAATTCATCAAAAACCAGTTCACTAAAAGATCATTTGTTTAAGTAATTTTAGGCTGTTTGCTCTCAAAAACTCACAATCTAATAGAAAATATAGATATGTAAACAGCCATGACATGTCTGCTTTATTAGTGGTGTGAACAAAGTTACTTTTCAAAGCCCAGAGAAGAAAATAGCTCTTCTTAGGGGTGAGAGATGAATCCAATGAGCGAGTGTGATTTGATCTGGGCTCTGAAGCAGGAGCTGGATTTAATCTGTATTGTGTCCTTTAGTTTTTCTTCATGACTTCAGCAGGATGATGAAAAGGGTAAAAGGCTAGTTTAAACTCTAGGTTTTGTTCCAAACTAAGCACTGGGGGGTACTTCCTTTTAGTTTATGTGCTTTTACCTTGTGCTTATAAAAAACTTTTTTCATTGAAAAGCATTTTACTTTAAATACAGTAGTATGTATATGTCAATCCCATACTCCTAATCTATCCCTCCCCACTACCCCATCACCTTAAAGTCTGTGAGTCTGTTTCTGTTGTGTAAATTCATTTGTATCATTTTTTTAGAAGTATTTGAACACAGCCTCCTCACACATACAGCCTCACTGAAGCAAAAGAGCAACACCATTCTCCCAGCTCCATAATTTCTTAGTTAAGCATACACAGCCCTGAAGTTGGACGAGTTTTTAAGTCCTGACCTCACTCAATAAGATGCCTCAACTGCTCCTGAAGCAGTCATGTGTACACTGGACTCTCTCCCTTGTGGCTGGTGGTCATGTCTTGCCTCATGATGTCAGATAGGATCATAAATAATGCCAACCCAAGAGGATAAAAAACTGGATATATCTCGGCTAAGGAAGGGTCAGGGCTCACAGGCAGATAGGACTTGGCACTATCATGCAAGCCATGTGGTACATAAAAAAAAAATTGTTTAAAAAAGAAGAAAAATAAAGCAGCTGTTAGTCCCTAGGATGACTTAATGTGACTTGTAATAAAACAACCTAGGCAGTCTCACACCAGGACACACAGCTTCATAAGAGGGATCCCTGTTTGTCCCCAAGTCTCATGCATTTGTACAAGGCATAGCCTGTCAACCATACTTCAAGACTTTGAACGTTCTACTGTTTTGAAAAGCATCCACATTGGCTTTGTGCTTAATGCTACTTTATCAGACTCCCCAACCTATGCATCATTTTTATTGTGTCTCATTAGGGTCTTTATTCACCTGTGTACAGTTGGACAGAATGATGCTCCCACTGTAGGAAAATTGCAATAGCTTATAGTTCCATGTTTCCAATGAGGATCTTAGGCTACATTTAACTATTTGGGGGCCCAGGCTGGTACATAACCTTGGTCCTCAAAAATAATGACTTCCTACCAATGCACAGTGAAGAATTCCTTAATAAATTAGGAATCATTTTATGTACATTATACCAAGAATATAATAATTGTATACATCAATTCTTGAGGGGTCCAAAAATGTACTCAGATTCTACATACTAGGTCTTCTGTTGCCTTTTCAAGCAGGATTAAGTGAAGATGCCAGAGAAGATTATGTCTTTTATGTAGTAGTGCTTAATTCTTGCAGGAATAAGAGATTGGTCAAATGGGATTAATGGACCTATGGTCATGGAACCTATTATTCAAATGAACCTTATGATCATGAGAAAAACTTTGAATGATACTGGATTGTCAGAAAAACAGCATTTGCTTGGAGTATATCCTGCTTATAACATGAAATACTTTGGTAAGGGCCATGACTGACAGATGGAAATCTTGATGGTTCCTTCCACTGTTTCCATTCCCAACGTGAGACAAGGGTCACATGTACCCTTTGTCCGTTGGTGTTGACAAGAGGGAAACAGTTTGATAATGTAATAGTTTTAGACCTATGATCTGGTATCCCTTTCTCTACAGGATCATACTAGTCACTACATTCCAACCTGGCCTCAAGCCCTCATCAGGTGGTCTTGTTGATATACAATTACTTTGCAATCTAAAGTTTACATAAAGAAGGATCAGTTTAGTCATAATAAAAAATAATAGCCTAACTAAAGTTGAGAAATGTTATAAGTTGAGAGTAGTATAGAAAATTAGCCATGAAATTAAAAGATGCTTACTCCTTGGAAGGAAAGTTATGACCAATCTAGATAGCATATTGAAAAGCAGAGACATTACTTTGCCAACAAAGGTCCGTCTAGTCAAGGCTATGGTTTTTACAGTGGTCATGTATGGATGTGAGAGTTGGATTATGAAGAAAGCTGAGTGCCGAAGAATTGATGCTTTTGAACTGTGGTATTGGAGAAGACTCTTGAGAGTCCATTGGACTGCAAGGAGATCCAACCAGTCCATTCTGAAGGAGATCAGTCCTGGGTGTTCTTTGGAAGGAATGATGCTAAAGCTGAAACTCCAGTACTTTGGCCACCTCATGAGAAGAGTTGACTCATTGGAAAAGACTGACACTGGGAGGGATTGGGGGCAGGAGGAGAAGGGGATGACAGAGGATGAGATGGCTGGATGGCATCACTGACTCCATGGATGTGAGTCTGAGTGAACTCCGGGAGTTGGTGATGGACAGGATGCCTGGCGTGCTGCGATTCATGGGGTCGCAAAGAGTCGGACACAACTGAGTGACTGAACTGAACTGAACTGAATAAAATAACTGATTTATAATAAAATAGAAGAAATAACCTCAAAGAATTAGAAAAGTTGTTCTTAAACACACTGCATTCAATTAAGACAAAGATGGCATATTTTGGGAATGGTCCATAATGGTTGAAGCCTACTCACAGATTCAGCTCCAGTGTAATTATTTGCAATTACTTATTTAATTTCCATCTGCTCTGGTAGATTATACACACCAGGAAGTCAATATCCCCAACATCAGCAGACTCCTGACAGAGAAACTCCTCAATGCATACTTGTTGGGTGAATGAATAAATGAAAGTAAATTTACTCAAACTTCTCATAACAGATGACAACAGATTTGAGGGAGATGGTAAATAAACCCTTGGGAATCATTTCCACTGGAAAAGCAACTCACTTATCCCCTGCATTTAAAGTGGCAAAAATTATGAAATACATTATATGTGAGATCTACACCTGGTTGTTTTGCATTACTTTTGATGAGTCTCCATCTTGGCTGCACATTATAATCATCTGAGGAGGTTAAAAAAAACCCCAGTTGAAACAATCTCTGCGGTGGGGTTGGCCGAGCATGGTGAATTTTTCAATGTGTTTCTGATGATTCTAATAAGCATGCAATGTTGGGAACACTGATGGAAAGGCATTCTTTCCCAGACTTGTCTGATTATAAGAATCACCTGGGTTGCTCGGTCTGCAATCAGCCTGAGTGGTTTTTAAAACTTTGCCAATTTGGAAGATAAAAAGTGCCCTCTGTTTTGTTTTGATGGAGAAGAACTCATTTCTAATTCTTTAAGTCCATTTGACTTCAAATTTCACCTTCTGCAGAGTTGCAATGCTTCTAATTTAGTGTCAACACAAAAGTAATTTACTTCAGGATTATGTTCCAGGCTATCCTGGGGCATTTCTTCTTGTCCTGAAACAATACTTCTACAACTTTCATAAGCCTGTATCTTTATTACTGTAAGTCAATGCCAATCTATCTAAAGTAATTGCAGTATATGATTGTCAGGGTAAGTTGTTTGGACACAAAGGGCTGGGGGAGTGCAGAGGAAGGAGAAATCAATGTGGATTTTTAATGACACAGAGAGAGGTCTTGGACTGGAACTGAATAGATGTTGGAAGGAAAGGGGAGCAGAGGGCAGCGCAAGTCATGAGCAATGCCTCTATTCTGGGCATATGAAACATTCATAAACTACATCCACCATTGTTCATATTGGCTTCTGTTGCTTCTGCCTGGAATGTGTCTCTCCTTTGTAAACTTTGTGAATCCTACCTTTCTATCCACATCCCAAACCACATTCTTGACCTGCTCAGTCAGAATTGGAAGTGGGTGCTAGAAGTTTTTAACAAGTCCCCCAAGCAATTTTTATAATGGAACGCTAATTTAGCATAATGAATCTTTCTACACAATTCAAGAGGAAGATAGATGGGACAGAACGTCCCCAAAGAGAACCAAATGCAACAAACAAGTGCTTCTGTCGAAATAAATCAGATATACCATTTTTCATTTATCAGCCTGGCAAAGATTAACACACTTTGCACCACTCAGCATTGATGATGGAATGAGCTTTTACACACTGCTGGTGGAAATGTGAATGGTACATTACTAAAGGACAATTTAGCAACTCTGATCAAGAGCCTTGACATTTTTCATACCCTTTGACAAAGTAATTCCACGTTTAGAAATTTACCCTAAGGCTGTGGTCTCAACCTTGGCAATTTATCAGAATCACTTGTGAGGCTTTTATATGAACTACAGATTTCTGGGCCCCACTCCCTGGAGATTATGATTCTGTCGATTTGGGGCAAGGTCTGGGAATCTGGGTTTTGAAAATACTCATGTCAATTGGACTTTTTTTTTGGTTTTAATTTCAGGTAATAGAAAAGTTAAAAATTGCTGACAGCTCCATGTTCTACTTCTTTCCCTCATTTCCTGTGGGTAATCACACAGAATATGTTGTTCTGCATTTTCTTCACCCCATAACATATATTTTTATTCCACTTAAGCATATTCAGATCTAATATTTTAATATCTGTTTATTCAACAGAAATAATTCAACTTATTTAAGAATTAAAAGTTGGACCATAAAGAAGGTTGAGTGATGAAGAATTAATGCTTTCGAATTGTGGTGTTGGAGAAGTCTCTTGAGAGTCCCCTGGACTGCAAGGAGATCAAACCAGTCAATCCTAAAGGAAATCAACCCTGAATATTCATTAGAAGGACTGATGCTGACGCTCCAATACTTTGGCCACCTGATGCAAAGAGCTGACTCATTAGAAAAGACCCCGATACCGGGAAAGATTGAGGGTAGGAGGAGAAGGGAATGACAGAGGATGAGATGGTTGGATGGCATCATTGACTCAATGGACATGAGTTTGAGCAAACTCCGGGAGATGGTGAAGGACAGAGAAGCCTGTTGTGCTGCATTCCATGGGGTCTCAAAGAACTGGACACAACCGAGTGACAGACAATGACAAAAGAATTGAGATTATTTAAAGATGGACATTTGAGATCATTTTCACATTTTGCTACTATAAATAAGAAAACAATGAACATAACATATGGATATCCTTCTTTTCACCTGTGTAAGAACTTCTATAGGATAAATATCCAGAAATGGATTTCATGAGTTGCATTAAACTTTGATACTGACAAACTGCTTTTCAAAAATAGTTTTACCAAATGTGGCAAACCAACCTACTTGTTCCCCCAAATCTAGAGATTACAATGCTTAGCATTCCTTACATGATGTGGAAGGTGTGTAACTAGTTCACACTAATGGGATATAGACATAGTGTGTCATTTCTAGGCCAAGGAATCTTTGATGTGGCTGTGACCTCATGCTCTTTCTCTTTCTCCAGCTCCTGTCTATCTCCAAAGAGATCCCTTTGGAATAGCCAAGCCCTGTGTGGAAGAAACTTGGATCCCTGAATTGTAATGAAAATGAAAGCCACCCACTTATCTATAGACTAACCAATACTAAACTGTTATGTGCATGATAAATAAAATCCTACTGTCTGATAGTTTAATAAAATAACTAGTATTATTCTCATTAATATATCAGTTTATACTCATGTCAGCAGTGGGTGTATTAAAAACAACTCTATAAATGATTTTGATGCATAGTGTTAAAACCCACCATTTAATATAATAATCATAAATATGAATGAAAGTTTAATAACAGGTATGTGTACTTTGGGGCTTCCCTGGTGGCTCAGTGGTAAAGAATCTGCCTGCAAAGCAGAAGACGTGGGATCCATCCCTGGCTTGGGAAGATCCCCTGGAGAAGGAAATGGCAACCCACTCCAGTATTCTTACCTACGAAGTCCCATGGACAGCAGAGTCTGGCAAGCTGCAGTCCATGGGGTCACAAAAAGAGTCAGACACAACTCAGTCACTAAACAACATGTGCACTTCACTTGTTATATGGGTGAAAAATAGGAAAAAGTAGTAGATATCTAAATAATAGGTGAATATAAATAATGCTGAAAAAGAATATTTAATGACATGGAATGCTATTCCATGGTTGGTTGCTTGCTGCTGCTGCTGCTGCGTCACTTCAGTCGTGTCCGACTCTGTGTGACCCCATAGACGGCAGCCCACCAGGCTTCCTGTCCCTGGGATTCTCCAGGCAAGAACACTGGAGTGGATTGCCATTTCCTTCTCCAATGCATGAAAGTGAAAAGTGAAAGTGATTATTTAACTGTATTAAGCTTCCCAGGTGGCGCTAGTGGTAAAGAACTTGCCTGCCAAAGCAGGAGACATCAGGCTTGATCCCTGGGTGAGGGAGAACCCCTGGAGAAGGACATGGCATCCCATTCCAGTATTCTTGCCTGGAAAATGCTCATGGACAGAGGAGCCTGACTGGCTGCAGTCCACAGGGTTTCAGTTGGACATTACTGACGCAACTTAGCATGCACACATGCATGCAAGCTTAGGAAGGATACAAAACAACATCATTTTTTTTTTTAAGTTAAAAGATATATTTGAGTAGAATCACTGGCAGGAAATATACTATACTATTTTATAATACTATCATGTTAACAGTGGTTATCAGTTAAAGATGGGATTACAGATGATTCTTTTTTCCTTTTTATCTATGTTTTCTAAACTTTCATTATTGGATGTGTACCCAATACGTAAATATTTTTGTGATAAAAAATAAAGTTCTTTAAAAATCAGTAGTTATAATATTGAACTACATCAGCAGAAAGATATAATCTATAGGAACTCGGAGATAAACCACCTATAAGGCTCTGGATGTGTGTTGTTTGAGGTTTAATAACTCAGGAAAGTTGGCTGCCTCTGAGAGGAGACCTGAAGCTAAAGTGTTTACGTGCTTATTAAAAGGGCTCCTATAGAGCAGATTACCAACAAGTGCATGTTTATTAGTTGATTTGCAAAGTTGGAGTTTAGGACCAATATGTAGAGATAAAAAGAGTTAAAGACACGGCAAATTAATAGGGCCCCCAATACGGTTTGTTTTCTAATTCATGGAGAACTATTTTTAAAAAATAAAAATCAGATATTCTTCCATTCAGTGATAAGTTCTTTCATTCACTGACAAGTGAACAATGGGAAAATGGGTTCAATTTATAGCAAAATGACAAAAGAAGGCATTTTCTGATAACCATGTTGGTACTGGAAAGCTACAAAGTCTGTTCATGCAGTAGCCTTCCCTAGAGATTTTAAATAACAGGAAATAGATTGAAGTGGTTCAGCTGTGGTTTTAAAAACCAAAGGGTGGGACACCCTTGGTAATCTGTTTTTGCCCTTTGGCTTCTTGCTTATAGATGAGAATATAGGAGGGGGAGAATGAATAGTGTTCAGTACCAATACAGCACTTTAAAATGGAGAAGGCAATGGCACCCCACTCCAGTACTCTTGCCTGGAAAATCCCATGGACGGAGGAGCCTGGAAGGCTGCAGTCCATGGGGTCGCTAAGCGTTGGACACGACTGAGCGACTTCACTTTCACTTTTCACTTTCATGCACTGGAGAAGGAAATGGCAACCCACTCCGGTGTTCTTGCCTGGAGAATCCCAGGGACGGGGGAGCCTGGTGGGCTGCTGTCTCTGGGGTCGCACAGAGTTGGACACGACTGAAGTGACTTAGCAGCAAGATGATAATTATAGCACTTAAAATGACAAGCAAAAGACAGACGTGAGGTTTTAAATTTCATTGTACTTGTAGAGACGCAATGGAGTGAAAACTGCAAACTAGATGCCCAGTTCTAGAAGACTGGGTAAAGTAAGGTACATCCATAAGATAGGAAAGACCTACAGAAGAACAGTGAAAAACATTGCCAGGAGAAATGAAAGATTTAACCATATGGATGTTTTAGGTGACTGCCAGAAGTTTGGGGGTAGTGGAAGAGTGGGGAAGTTGAAATTATGTACAGCAAGATTGACTATAGTTAATACTGTATCAAATAATGGAAATACACTAAGAGAATAGATTTCTGATGTTCTTGTCACACACACAAAAGTGATACCTAAGATAATACTAATTAGCTTGACTGCAGTAATCTTTTCATTATGTACATGTATATCAAATCATCATACTGTGCATATTAAATATATATTTATATATATATATATAAGAATAAAAACTTTAGACTGTGGTTTTGTATCCTTTCCTCAAAGGTTTCTCTGCTTTTGCTGCTTCTGGTCCCATCCAGTCCAAATTCCCTCATATGTACAACACACTCTTCCCAAACCCAATCCCCTTCATCTTTAGAAACTGGTGATTTCAGCAAGAAAGTTTTATTATCAAAGTTGAGCTTATGGACGCTAAACTGCAATCGCAATGATGACATGACATTTGCTCCATTTATTTAGGATACTGATTGTAACAAGGAGAGATTCACATTTTCAACATCAACTACACTGTTTATTAAATGAGACACTGAGCCCCTACTATGTGCTGGGCTTGTGTTAAGCTCTGGGAATGCAGAGATGAACATGCCAAGGAGCTCACAGCCTTGGGGAGAAAACAGGTAAGTATGTAGACACATTAGTTCTAGCTATTTTCCATTAACTTTCTGCTGCACTCCACTAGAATTTATCAAACTCCTCTATTTTGTTATCCCACTTCCTGCCCCAAATGTAATCATTATGCATCAACATCATACAGTAACCCAAACTAAAACTCTCAATCATCTCTCATTTCTTGCTCTGCCATCTCACACATTTCATATCTATCCACTCATTAAGTGATACATTCTTTTACCAAATTATCTCACAACTCCAGCACATTTTTTTCACCCTTGTTATTGCCCAGCTCAACATCCCTTGAACTACTGCAATAATGTCTGGACAGGTCTCCATGCCTAAGTGTTCACCTCTGCCACTTTTTGCTCCACACTGTTACCATGAAGCCTCTGCCTATCTGTCTATCATCTCTACCTCTTTCTCTGGGAAGACTATTTATTGTTTAGAGAAAGATACAGAAGAGTCTAGAGGAGGAGAAATACTGAGTTGATGGTATACTGAACTACAGAGAACCAATGAGATATTAATTTTTCCCAAAAAAAATCTTGACAGAAATGAGGTAAGTTATGAAAACCTGGCAAGTAGAAAACGCAGTTGGCTGGGTTTTTTTTTAGTTTGATATGACACTGTTTATTTTCTCATTTCCACATCTTGCAACTGAGACTGAGATGACAGATTAAAGGACAGAAAATAGGCAGGTTCTTGACTCCCCAGGCACACAGGAGGGTCTTCATTGTTCTGGTAAGCATAGTTCTTGGCTACCTGTACCATGTTAGCACCTCACTGTGTACTCAACACACAGGAAGTGACGTCATTATGTCCTTGACCAAGGTAGCCAATCACAGGATTATGGTAATAAGTGCACCAAGTACCAAATATTTGGCTCAGTTCAGTTCAGTTCAGTCGCTCAGTCGTGTCCGACTATTTGCAACCCCATGAATCGCAGCACGCCAGGCCTCCCTGTCCATCACCAACTCCTGGAGTTCACTCAAACTCATGTCCATTGGGTCAGTGATGCCATCCAGCCATCTCATCCTCTGTTGTCCCTTTTTCCTCCTGCCCCCAATCCCTCCCAGCATCAGAGTCTTTTTCAATGAGTCAACTCTTTGCATGAGGTGGCCAAAGTACTGGAGTTTCAGCTTTAGCATCATTCCTTCCAAAGAACACCCAGGACTGATCTCCTTCAGAATGGACTGGTTGGATCTCCTTGCAGTCCAAGGGACTCTCAAGAGTCTTCTCCAACACCACAGTTCTAAAGCATCAATTCTTCGGCACTCAGCTGTCTTCACAGTCCAACTCTCACATCCATACATTACTACTGGAAAAACCATAGCCTTGACTAGACAGACCTTTGTTGGCAAAGTAATGTCTCTGCTTTTGAATATGCTATCTAGGTTCGTCATAACTTTCCTTCCAAGGAGTAAGCGTCTTTTAATTTCATGGCTGCAATCACCATCTGCAGTGATTTTGGAGCCCAAAAAAATAAAGTTTGAGACTCTTTCCACTGTTTCCCCATCTATTTGCCATGAAGTGATGGGACCAGATGCCATGATCTTTGTTTTCTGAATGTTGAGCTTTAAGCCAACTTTTTCACTCTCCACTTTCACTTTCATCAAGAGGCTTTTTAGTTCCTCTTCACTTTCTGCCATAAGGGTGTTGTTGTCTGCATAT
>NW_011495032.1:13794441-13796854 GCF_000754665.1 Bison bison bison
TTCTCATGATGTACTCTGCATAGAAGTTAAATAAGCAGGCTGACAATATACAGCCTTGACACACTCCTTTTCATATTTGGAACCAGTCTGTTGTTCCATGTCCAGTTCTAACTGTTGCTTCCTGACCTGCATACAGATTTCTCAAGAGGCAGGTCAGGTGGTCTGATATTCCCATCTCTTTCAGAATTTTCCACAGTTTATTGTGATCCACACAGTCAAAGGCTTTGGCATAGTCAATAAAGCAGACACAGATATTTTTCTGCAACTCTTTTGCTATTTTGATGATCCGGCGGATGTTGGCAATTTGATCTCTGGTTCCTCTACCTTATCTAAAACCAGATTGAACATCTGGAAGTTCACTGTTCACGTATTGCTGAAGCCTGGCTTGGAGAATTTTGAGCATTACTTTACTAGCGTGTGAGATGAGTGCAATTATGTGGTAGTTTGAGCATTCTTTGGCATTGCCTTTCTATACCCTGATTTTTTTTTTTTTTAAGGAAGTAGTGTAAGAGATAGGTGTCAACTGAGCAAATCTTCTGCCTCCCAGGTCATTTCTGGAGAAATCAGTAAGATAAGCCCAGAAGTGAACTGGTGACTTGGTGAGAAAATAGCTTCTTCCCCAAACAATGAACTTTTCATTGACAAATTACAATTGATACCTTTAAAGTTATTTGGATCAAGTAAAGGCAATCATTCAATGCCTATGAACTAAGAACTTCCCAGGTGGTCCTAGTGGTAAAGAACCTACCTGCCAATACAGGAGACATAAAAGACACAGGTTCTATCCCTGGAGCAGGAAATGGTAACCTGCTTCAGTATTCTTGCCTAGAGAAACTGTATGGACAGAGGAGCTTGGTGGGCTACAGTCCACAGGATCACAGAATCAGACATGACTGAATTGGCTTAACACACAGGCACTATGAACTAAATCTAATTATATACTAAGTTTCGATAGCAACTTGATCATTATTCACTCAGATCACAGTTTTAAAGCTAAAATAAAATGGTTTCTTACAAACTTGGATTATACTGACTAACTTGTTTACAAGTGGATTGTTTATTTTTGCTCCAATTTTTATGCTTTTACTAAACTTGTAAAAAAATATTTAAAGCAGCAAACACTAAGGTAACAAGCAAGCCTTATAAATTACCTTGGTTTTGACTAAGTATCTCTTTGGAAAGTTTCCAGGTCACAGTGGATTCAGAAAAGTTTAACTAAGCTTTTCCTATAAGTCTTCATCTCCATGAGATGGGGACAACTAAAAAAAGAAACTAATTTAAAAAAAAATGCTGGCAGAATGATACAATTATTCCACTTTTAAGATGAACATCTGCTCAGCTTTTTCTTCAGTCACCATGATGCCACCAGCAAATGGAACCCATGGATAGTAAACATCAGCTTATGACACTTAACATTTTCATATCCTCTGCCCTAACTGGTATCTGTGTCTCTCCACCCACATTCTCAATGGTGAGATTAGTCATCATACTAGGGGCTATAGAAATCTGTTTAATCATATTCTTGGGGGTGACTGCTCTCTCTGGGGTTTGGCAGCTCCTCTAAAAGTTTCTGTTACAGGCTGACAGACTCAGGCCTCATCCCTATGTCTGGAATTTTCATGATAGCTCTCGGATAAGTTTCATGAGCTTCATGTTTAGTTTCAGGACTTCTCTAGCAGTCCAGTGGTTGGAACTTCGCCTTTCATTGCACGCGGGTGCGAGTTTGGTTCCTGGATAGGGAGCTAAGCTCCCACATGCCTTGGGAGCCAAAAAGCCAAGAAACATTAAAAAAAAAAAACAACAACCCAGAAGCAATATTGTAACAAATTCAATAAAGATTTTAAAAGTTGGTCTACATCAAAAAATCATTAAAAAAAAAAGAATAGTTTTTTTTTTTTTCTTTCCCTTGGGAACACTATAGCTAGGCTTTGTATTAGGGGAAATAAAACTTATCCAGTCACTAAATTTAGATGATTTGAGGAGAGGGAAAATAGGGGCTGGAATGAGGAAAGAAAAAGCTTTAAGTCTTAGGATAAATCTCCAAAATTGTTTTGCCTACAGCAGATAAGGGATGGATCTTTCTAGAGAGAAAGATTGCTCTATATGTGTTTTCAAAAAAACCTACATTCATGTCCCACTTGGCTTAAAAACCTTTGATGGCTCCCCATTGCCAAAGTCCAAACTGCTTCAGTTCAGTTCAGTTCAGTCGCTCAGTCATGTCTGACTCTTTGTGACCCCATGAACAGCAGCACACCAGGCCTCCCTGTCCACCACCAAATCCTGGAGCCTACCCCAAACTCATGTCCAGTGAGTTGGTGATGCCATCCAACCATCTCATCCTCTGTCATCCCTTTCTCCTCCTGCCCTCAATCTTTCCCAGCATCAGAGTCTTTTCAAATGAGTCAGCTCTTCA
>NW_011495032.1:13797024-13819934 GCF_000754665.1 Bison bison bison
TCCTTGCAGTCCAAGGGACTCTCAAGAGTCTTCTCCAACACCACAGTTCAAAAGCATCAATTCTTCAGCGCTCAGCTTTCTTCACAGTCCAACTCTCACATTCATAGATGCTGCTGCTGCTGCTAAGTCGCTTCAGTCGTGTCCAACTCTGTGAGACCACATAGATGGCAGCCCACCAGGCTCTGCCATCCCTGGGATTCTCCAGGCAAGAGTATTGGAGTGGGTTGCCATTGCCTTCTCCCATCCATACATGACTACTGGGAAAATCATTGCCTTGATTAGACGGACCTTTGTTGACAGAATAATGTCTCTGCTTTTTAATATGCTGTCTAGGTTGCTTAGCATGGCATTCAAAGTCCTCATCAGTTCAGTTCAGTCGCTCAGTCATGTCTGACTCTTTGCAACCCCATGGACTGCAGCACACCAGGCCTCCCTGTCCATCGCCAACTCCTGGAGTTTACTCAAACTCATGTCCATTGAGTCGGTGATACCATCCAACCACCTCATCCTCTGTTGTCCCCTTCTCCTCCTGCCTTCAACCTTTCCCAGCATCAGGGTCTTTTCGAATGAATCAGTTCTTCGCATGAGGTGGCCAAAGTATTGGCGTTTTAGCCTCAGCATCAGTGCTTCCAAAGAACACCCAGGACTGATCTCCTTTAGGATGGACTGGTTGGATCTCTTTGCAGTCCAAAGGACTCTCAAGAGTCTTCTCCAACACCAGAGTTCAAAAGCATCAATTCTTCGGCACTCAGCTTTCTTCACAGTCCAACTCTCACATCCATACATGACCACTGGAAAAACCATAGATTTGACTAGACGGACCTCATACAAGGTCCTCATACAACCCCCTTTTAATGCTTGAGTGCTAAGCTTGTTTGAGGGATGGGGATTCATTCCCCTGTCGTGTTCCCGCTCCTGCTTTTCCTCTGTACATGATTCCCTTCCCTCCCTTCTTCTTGTCAGAGTTCTGAATCGTCCTCTTAGAACCAGCTCAAATGTTCCCAACTCTATTGTGACTGTAAGAAATCCAAATCATCATTTGGAATTTAAATACATATAGACTATAAACAAATAATTATTTCATAAGAGGGAAAGAACAAATCGTTACGGAGACTTGATACACTGTGAGAGAAGACTTAATAAGGAGGGAGAGCAATCCTGGCAGGCCTGGATAAGATAAAGGCCTGGAGGAATATGCAAAAAATGATCCATGAATGAAGTCTCAGGTGGGTGGGATCTTGAGTTGATCACCTGGGATTTCCAATTTAGTGTGATGTGCATGAGCATTGTGATGTACACTTTCCACCTTTTGTTGGCTGTCCCAGATTATGCAGCAAACAAAATCCTGACACCTAACTCACATTTCATCTTAGATGGCATGACTTGCAGGTCTCTTAGCCTTTGAAATGTGAGCATTTTGATATTGGCATCAGGTAATTATCTCAGAAGGAAAATAGGGATGTGTCCTGAGGATTTGGGAAAATAACTGTGGCATGAAAATGGCAAACTGGCTGCTGCCCATGTGTAGAAAATAACCTGAAGGACGAAGCTTTCATTTGGCTCCTTCAGAGGTAACACCGACTGGCTACACCAGGCTCTGTTCAGGTTGGAGGCTGAGGTCATCTCATCGCCTCTCTTGTATATGGTGTACAGAGGGGAAGGAAGAGGAGTGAACTAAGAAAGCAGCACGAGTTAGAGGAGACCGTCTGGTAGATTCAGAGCCACTCAATAGTTGAAAAAAAAAACAAACATTTTTCTCCATTATACTGCAAAAATGTGCTTCTAATCTTCCACCTTGTCGTGTTAAAAATCTCACTTTGCTCGATACTCAGAACCAACAGTAGGATTTTTACAGACTGGACCAGAAGGAACCACGGTTTACCCAACTTTAGAGGACCTTTCAACCCCAGCATGTATTTTTGTTCAGGCAAATCCAAACACCTCTGACAAAGAGGCCACAAGATTGCGAGAATAGAACATGTTAGGTGTGGTTTGCACTTGCTCGTGCCCCCTCACTCACAGGGTCTAAAACTCTCACTAACAGACTCATTGCCCTGGTGGGTGAAAAATGCTCTGTAGGTGATGGGACTACTAACCGCAGAGTTATCACCAAAACCCTGAACTCAGCGTTCTAATGGAGGTTTTTGTTTTTATTTTAAATCAGACAAGTTTGCTACTGTCTGTTTACCCTTCCTGATGCTAATTTGTGATGGACAGCCATTGAGGGTCCCATACGTTAAAAACAAAACATAGGAGTTGTGAATTTTTTAGACTGTAAACTTCATGACTTCCTCCAATTGTATTCCTAGTGCTTAAGATGTAACTGATAATATAATAAGAACTTGTCTAATATTTGTTGACCAGATAATAAGATTGGCTATGTGATATTTATAAAATACTCAATACAAAGTGACAAAGTATGCAAATGGAAAGATACAATCATTTGCCTATTAGCAAACAGTAACAAAAAGAAAGCCACACAATACAATTTCAAAATGCAAATATAATAAACGGGTCAAAGAGGATATTTTATATGAATTTTTAAAAGTTGACTTCACCAATATTATTTTGTACTTATGCTCCTCACAACGTAGTAACAAATACACAAAGCAAAAACTTCTAGAAGTTCAAGTGTTGATAAACCCCAATAATAGAAAAGATTGACTCAGTATACCACTTTAAAAATCAATGGGATTTTCTAACAGGTTGCCCTGATTCTTTCTTGACTAACTACACTTCATTTAAAAATCAGAGTAAGCTTTGAAAAACAGAAATCAGTTCATGTCACACCTTTGCCCAAACCTCTCAATGGCTCCTCATCACACTCAGAATAAAACTCAGAATCTTGACAAGGGCCCACAAGATTCTGTACAAGGCAACCCAGGCTCACGTCTTTGATCTCATCACTTTTTTATTTCATGTTCTAGATACATTCTTGTAAAAACTATAATTTGTCTTAAACTGCTAAGTTTGATCCACAGAGTGAATAGTTTTTTCTGATATATTATTGCACATTTTCAACCTTTCATGTACTCTATTTTTACTTTTTTGCAGTGAAACTTTTGAAATTTTATCATGTGTGCTTATCATCTGTGTCTGATTTCCTTTAGTAATTCCTTCTGTGAGCATACCATTGTAGATTTTGTATAGTATTATACAAAACTTTTAATTTTTCATAATAATTGAGCTGGGTATAGAATTCTAAGTTTCTGGATATTGTATTCTAGCGCTGTGAAGATATTACACTCTTATCTCACTTGATACTCTTTTAAATTTGGCTTTCAGTTTTTCTCATTTCTAAGTAGGTAATATATTTGGGCTCTCTTGCTACTTTCAGGATCTTTTCTTCCTCTCTGGTGTCCTATACTTTCTTTTGATTTACTATGCTTGGGGCCTGTATTTCTAGACCTGCCTCTTGAGAAACCTATATGCAGGTCAGGAAGCAACAGTTAGAACTGGACATGGAACAACAGACTGGTTCCAAATAGGAAAAGGAGTGTGTCAAGGCTGTATATTGTCAGCCTGCTTATTTAACTTACATGCAGAGTACATCATGAGAAACGCTGGGCTGGAAGAAGTACAAGCTGGAATCAAGATTGCCAGGAGAAATATCAATAACCTCAGATATGCAGATGACACCACCCTTATGGCAGAAAGTGAAGAGGAACTAAAAAGCCTCTTGATGAAAGTGAAAGTGGAGAGTGAAAAAGTTGGCTTAAAGCTCAACATTCAGAAAACAAAGATCATGGCATCTGGTCCCATCACTTCATGGCAAATAGATGGGGAAACAGTGGAAAGAGTCTCAGACTTTATTTTTGGGGGCTCCAAAATCACTGCAGATGGTGACTGCAGGCATGAAATTAAAAGACGCTTACTGCTTGGAAGGAAAGTTATGACCAACCTAGATAGCATATTCAAAAGCAGAGACATTACTTTGCCAACAAAGGTCCGTCTAGTCAAGGCTATGGTTTTTCCAGTAGTAATGTATGGATGTGAGAGTTGGACTGTGAAGAAAGCTGAGCGCTGAAGAATTGATGATTTTGAACTGTACTATTGGAGAAGACTCTTGAGAGTCCCTTGGACTGCAAGGACATCCAACCAGTCCATTCTGAAGGAGATCAGCCCTGGGATTTCTTTGGAAGGAATGATGCTAAAGCTGAAACTCCAGTACTTTGGCCACCTCATGCAAAGAGTTGACTCATTGGAAAAGACTCTGATGCTGGGAGAGATTGGGGGCAGGAGGAGAAGGGGACGACAGAGGATGAGATGGCTGGATGGCATCAGTGACTCGATGGACGTGAGTTTGAGTGAACTCTGGGAGTTGGTGATGGACAGGGAGGCCTGGTGTGCTGCAACTCATGGGGTCACAAAGAGTCTGACACGACTGAGCAACTGAACTGAACTAAAGGATATATGATGGGCTTCCCAGGTGGTGCTAGTAGCAAAGAACCTGCTTGCTAATGCAGGAGACATAAGAGACTTGAGTTCGATCGTTGGGTTGGGAAGAATCCCCTGAAGGAAGGCATGACAACCCACTCCAGTATTCTTGCTTGGAGAGTCCCGTGGACAGAGGAGCCTGGCAGGCTACAGTTCAAAGTGTCACAAAGAGTCAGGCACAACTGAAGTTACTTACCATGCATGCACGTGGATAAATGACAGGATATATGACAGCCACCAGTTCAGCTGCTGCTCACAGATCTGTTTTATAGTTAAAAAAATTTTTGGTTCCATGTGTATGCGTGCATGCTCAGTTGCTTCAGTCATGTCTGACTCTTTGCGACCCTATGGATTGTAGCCCACTGGGCTCCTCTGTCCATGGGATTCTCCAGGCAAGAATACTGGAGTGGGTTGTTGTGCCCTCCTCCAGAGGATCTTTCTGACTCAGGGGTCAAACCCGCTTCTCCTGCAGTGCAGGCAGATTCTTTACCATTGAGCCACTGGGGAAGCCCTTTTGGTTCTATAACTTGCCTTAATTTGTGATAAATTTATCTATGCATTTAAAATCTGTTACATTTTATCTAGCATTTTTATGTATTTTTAGTGAGACCATTTTTAAGTTTAGCTAGCTAGAAATAGAAGTCAAAATTGGACTAATGAAACATTTAGATTAGATATAAACAAGAGCACTCCATATTAAAGTATATAGAACATTTCTCTCACTCAAAAACATATAGTGTTAAATTCATGTATAAGGAAAAAAAGGTTGGAAATTAAGTATTTGAATAAAGAATTTAGACAAAGAATAAACTAAACTGAAGAAATTAGATGGATATAGAACCAGATTGGTACATGATATATGTCCATTAGGCTTCCCAGGTGGATCAGTGGTAAGAATCCGCCTACCAATGCAAGAAGCACAAGAGGCAAAGGAGATGCAGGTTCAATTCTTGGGTCAGAAATATCACTTGGAGGAGGAAATGGCAACCTACTTCAATATTCTTGCCTGGGAAATCCCATGGACAGAGGAGTCTGGAGGGCTACAGTCCATGGGGTTTAAAAGAGTCACTGGGCGTGACTTAGCAACTATGCATACATGCACGCATGTGTCCATTACAAGTATGGACAAGAATACCAGAATTCTTACTCTACTGGGAGAATGTAAACTTGTATAACTATTTTTGGAAAACAATTTTGGCATGATCCAGTACAATTAAAGATAGACATAACCCAAGATTCATTGTTTCACTCCTAGGTCTATGTCTCAGAGAACTGCATGCACCAAGGGGCACACACAAGGATATTCAGACCACAGTGTCTGAAATAGAAGAAATACAGAAATAACCCAAGTGTCCATCAACAGTAAAATAAATAAGCTATGACATAGTCACACGATGGAATACTCTGTAGCAATGAAAATGAATGAACTACTGCTATATACACCAACATGGGTGAATCTCAGGAATTATGTTGCATGAAGAAAAGTCATGAAGAATAAATATGTGATCCTATTAATGTGAATAGGATAAAAAATATGATCCTATTTAAGTGGTATTTGGTAACTTGCAAACCTATATATCCTCTAAGGATGCCAATATATGGTAAACTGTAACAAAAAGAAAGAGACTGATAAATGCAAAATTTAAATTAGTGATTACTGCGAGTGGGGAGAGAGCAGAGAGGAACTGGGCGTGGGGAAACAGGAGGCTACTAAGATACTGATAGCAACTGAGTATAAAATGTCAAAAGTAGCCTGCTCTACTATCCATCCATATATATATACACACATATGGAATGAGAGAGAGAGCGATGTTAGGAATGATGTTTATCAAATATTAATATGATTATATCTTAGCAGTAGATTTTGTATTATTTCATATTTTCTTTGCATATTTTATATTGCTTCAATTTTTTAAATTATGAATATGCACCATTTTAATTATTTTAAAGTCATTTTATCTGAGGAAAAGAGACAGTAAAAGGTTGCTGGAGGCTAAATGTTTGTGCCTCCCCAATTCATATGCTGTAACCCAACCCCCAAAAGTGATGGTATTTGGAGGTAGAGCCTCTGATAAATGATTAGATCGTAAGGGCAGAGCTCTCTTGAATGGGATTAGCATTCTTTTAAGAGAGAACTTAGAGAGCTTCCTTGTGAGGTTACAGTAAAGCTGAATCAGACACTGAACATGCCAGCACCTTGATCTTGGGCTTCCTGTCCAGAACTGTGAAAAATAAATGTCTTTTATGTAAAATTTACTCAATCAATTGTATTTTGTTATAACATCCAGAACAGACTAAGACCCAGACAGGAAGATGAATAAACAAGAGATTTTCAATAGAAAATTGAAGAACAAAGATCCAATAATCAAACTCCAAGGTGCTAAAAATATGTTAAAAACTCAACGCACAAAAACCTGCACATAAATATTAATATGAGTTTTGTTTATAATTCCCCAACACATATAAACTCACTGTAGTACCTCCATAAAAAGGAATTATCATTCAGCGATTTTAAAAAAGCTACCAAGCTACAAAAAGCCACAGAGGAAATTTAAAACATATTAATAAGTGAGGAAAGTCAATCTGAAATGTCTACATACTATATGATTTCAACTATATGACATTCTGAAAAAGGTGGAACTATAGAGTAAGAAGATTAGTCATTGCCAGGGGCTGGGGCGTGGGGAGGGAGGGAGGAATAAATTGGTGGAGCAGAGGAAATCTTCAGGGCAGTGAAACTGAAATAGCAGATCCAACACATCATGCACTTGCCAAAACCTACAGAACTGTACACCACAGAGAGTAAATGCTAATGCAATCTTGGACTTTAGTAACAATGTACTACAATAGGTTCATCAACTGAAACAAAGTACAGAAAATTGCCAGATAATAAGAGAAAGTAGGGAGAGGCAGGTGGAGAGAGAGCATATACAGAACTCTACTTTTTATTCAATTTTCCTTAAACCTAAAACTGCTCTAAAAAAGAAATTCTATTAGTTTAAAAAATAAGCCCCAAGAACAGAGTGAAGTGTTCTTGAAATATCTGGGCCAGATATTTATTTTTATAAAATCCTAACACAGTCCTTACTACATGTTCTGCAATTTTTTAATGCTCCTAACATCCTCGTGGGGTCGATACCACTGTGATTCCACTCATACTGCTGAGGAAACTGAGGCCAGAGAATGTGATCGTTTTGCCCTGGGCCACACAGCAAGCAAGTCATAGAACCAGGATTCAACCCAATACAGGCCTACCTCCTGACCTTGATCTGAGGCTGCCTCCCCTTAAAAGGACTAAGGTAACCTGGACATCAGTGTTCACTGCTTCCAACTCAGAGATTGCCTTGACTCTTGGTTCAGTGGTTTTGTTTAATTTGTCTTTTATAACAAGCCATCCCAAATTTTTATCAGAAGTAGGTGGGATATAAACGGTAAATTAAAATATTGAAACCGGAGACCTCAGTTGCTCTGACAACCGCTAAAATAAATTTACCTTACACCTGCTTAGTTCCCCTGGGATCATGTTGTTTGATCTTTTATTCTATAAAAGTTAAAACAGATTGCATTTAAAATCCCATAGGATGAAAATGTTCAAACCAGATAAACATAGTGTCAATATTCTTTCAGCAGCAGGTTTTTTGTTTTTTTTTTCTCCTTCATTTTGGGGGAGGGGATCTTGCTTTACCAAAAAGATTTGTCTTAATTGGTGATGTTCTTTATCACTATTTTCTATTGTTTTGAATTAATACAAATATCAATAAGTATAGTTTATAAGTCAAAGTAAAAGCAAGTGGTTTTGTCTATTCAAAATACCCTAATCAATCAAACTATTTTTGGAGTTTCTAGTTTGTAGTAGTTTCTAGTTTGCTTCTAGTACCACACTGGGTACTGGAGGGAAGAGGAAGGTCACAAAAGGATCCCAAATTTTTACTTTCAAAGAGCTTGTGACCTTCTTGGATACATCCCCCACAGACGAGAGGCTGGTTATCTTACGGCCCATGCTCCACAGGGAATGAGAAAAAGGGGTGAAGTACAGGTGAAGGTTCCCTTGCTGCCCTGGGGCCTTCACAGGTCCTCTAGGAATGGCTGGGAGCTGGACTGGAGGAAGAGAGATGGCAGAGCGTTCCTCGCCACCAGATTGTCACGGACAAAGGCTCAGAGTCATTCAAGAGTGAGCTTGCTGTGCTCAGGAACAAGGAGTAGATCTATGGTTCCTAGGGCAGGAATGTGGAGGAGTTTGGGGCAGTTTATTGAAAAGGTGAATAGAGACAAGATGCTGCGAGGTCTGTGACATAAGCAGAGACGTTTGTGCTTGAGCTGAAATGGGACTGGAATTACCACGGGTTCTTGGGCTCCCTCACAATCTTATCCCCACTCAGAAAAATGTTGGGTTGGATACTCACTCTTAAATAAGAAGATCCTACTGTTTTCTCTATCAATAACAAGGTCCATTTTTGAAAGCCTATTTTTTTTTTTTTTGGCCAGGATAAAAGCTCCAGTTTTTCTTATAATCCCAAATAATTATCCTCATTTACATGAAAAGATATAAGAATTTAGAAAAATTAAGTGACTTGCCCAAGGTCACATTTTGAGACTCAGAATTTCCAAAGACTATGAATCACCCATTTTATCCATCTATGTCCCTCTAGCAAAGACCAAGGGTCAGCAAACTTTCCTATAAAGGGCCAGATAAGTGTGCTTAATACAGACACACACACATATACATATGCACACATTTTTAATTTAGGCTGTAGGTCCATACAGTCTTTGTCACAACTACTCAACTGTGCCAGTGCAGTGCAAAGGCAGCCAGAGTCAATACATAACTAATTAAGTAAGCTACATTTCACTAAAATACAGAAATTTGAATTTCCTATAATTTTCATGTCACAAACTTATTTATTTTACTTTTATTTTTTAAACACTTAAAAATGCAAAAACCACTCTTAGTCATGGACCATACAAGCACAGGCAACAGCCACATTTGACTTGTGGCTACCAGTATGCCAAACCCCTGTTTTATGTCCATTGATTAGAACAATAGCAAATGAAGCCAAGATTAAATGTCTTATCTCTGGAAGAGATAGTTTGCTTTACACTGTGAAAAACTCTGTTTTGTTGGTAACAAGTTCATTTCCTACCCCGGCCAAGTCTCTTGCAAATTTGTAGGGGATTACAAAGGCAAAGATAACAGTAAAAGGACAATGAAAAAAAAAATCCAATCCTAACAACAATAAAACATTAACAATTTAAAAAACAGCAATCCAAACAACAATAAAAAATTAATATCTATTTCCCTCTCACAGATGTTAGTAATATCAAGGACATTTCTATTATAGTCTAGGAAAAGTCTTCTAAAAATGCATTCATTGTTAAGTTTGAGGTTCTAAAGATGTATCACTAAGAAATGGTACATGTATATTTCATGTTCTCTAATATGTTGTATAAGCACTTTATAAATATTAGAGCAGTCCGTTCAGAGTTTGCTTCATTAGCATCTCTGCATTTAGGTCAATAATAGCCTGCTCTTAATTCTTTAGATCCTTGTTTCACTTATTCATTCATCTGTTTAATCAATGAATATTACACATCTACCATATGTCCAACTTTGTGGTGGTCACTGGGAATTCAAAACTGAATGTTAAAGTCCTTGCCTTAAGTAACCCACAATTTGAGGGAGAAGAAATGCAGAAGAAACACTAATGTAGAATACAGTAAATGCTACAGTACAGATGAGTTGCAGTTACGGGAACACCTTGGTGAACTTTTGGAATTAACTTTTGGAAAGGGAACCCTGGATGAACTTTTGGAATGGGAAGCTACAGGACACCAAAGAACGTTTTTGAAGGTGAAGTTTGAACCAAATCTGGAAGAAGACATACGACCATAATGCCTCCACCTATGAATGAAAACAATACCAACTCTGATTTGTTACATAGAAGACAAAGGCAAGAAAGGTTTGGAGGGACAGCTATGAAATGAGCATCTTTCAGATCCCTGTCCCAGACTCTCATCAATTTGATCATAACTAGTAAACAGTCACATGCAAATTCACCAACTTTTGAATCTTAAGATGCCCACAAAGGGGAGAGTATGATTTCTCCCCTTTGTGGGCATCTTAAGATTCAAAAGTTGGTGAAAAACAAACGTTGGGTAATGAAATAAAGTTGAGCACAAAAGGTAAAGTCATAAGAGACTTCAGCTTTTTCCCTTTTAAATCTGATACAGAAATACAATAAGACTACATTTTTTTTAATTGAATTTAAGACTTATAAAGACAAATATTTTGAAAAAGTAGAATGCATTCTCACCTGAAGGACTTTCCTAATTCTTTTCAGATTGTGAATTAAAAGTAGGTTTTTCTCTTTGGAAACACGGCCTAACTGTTCATCCAGTTGTATTAACAAGTTTTGAAGAAGAATTGTTGCCATAGTTTCATTGTTAGATGCTGCCTCCCTAAAAAACAAAACTGTTATTACACAGCGGGAAACAACTTATAAAAATGCCTACTTTTTACCATAATCATTTTAAAGTGATAAATATATCCCACAGTGATAAGCATTTAATGGTTTTAAAAATTAAATTGTATACACATGACAGTATATTCAACACCACTAATCATTAAGGAAATGCAAATCAAACCAGGAGATACCACTTCACACCTATTTGGATGGCTATTATCGAAAACACAAGATAAGTTTTGGTGAGGATGTGAAACTGGAACCTCCTTGTATATTGCCAATGGCAGTGGAAAACTGTATAGCCAGTGTAGAAAACAGTATGGAGATTCCTCAAATTATAAAGATAAAATTACATACAATTCCACTTCTGGGTAGATACTCAAAAGAACTGAAGCAGGGACTTGAGTAGATAATTTGTACATCAACATTTAAATCAGCTTTATTCACAATAGCTGAAAGAAGAAATCACTCAAATGTTCATTGAAGGATAAATATAGAAATGCAGTATATGCATACAACAAAATATTATTCAACCTTAAAAAGGAAGGAAATTCTGATACATGCTATATGAATGAACCTTGAAAGAATATGCTACATAAAATGTTGGTCACAAAATAACTAATTTGGTGTGACTACACTTATATGAAGTACCTAGGCTAGTTAAATTAAGAGACAGAAAACAGTGGTTGCCAGGGGCTGGGGTAGAAAGAATGAGGGGTTATTATTTAATGAGTACACAGTTTCAGTTCAGTTTTAAGTTGAAAAAGTTCTGGAGATGGATGGTGGTGATGGATGTGCAACAATGTGAATATGCTTAAGGCCACTAAGCTGAACACCTAACAAATGTTAAAATGGTAAATTTTATGTTATGCATATTTTATCACAATAAAAATTTTAAGAAGACAAAAGCAAAAAAAAAAATTGTACAAGGTGACTGGAGCTTCCAAAAATGTTTGTAAAACATATTAAGAAAAAATGTTTATTTTATTGAGTCTATGGTGGAGAATTGATATAAACAATAGACTTACTTCTTGGCTTTTTAATACTTAGAAAATCACTGGGGGTTGGCTTATAAAAACAAAGCACTAGAACCATAAAGGTTTAATCTACAATGGATGAAACCAGAAAGGACAATGATTCTTCTCCCTTAAGGAAGCTTTCCAAAGCCTCAAAGAAAGTTCTGTACCTGAAAAGAATGTATCTACTGAGTTAAAAGTGGACCATAGAGTAAGTCCATGTGTAAGTCCTCTAGGGAAAATACAATAACATTTGATCCTACCAGTCCTGATTTTCAATCCACTGGGCCAGCAGATGCCGAATTTCCATAGGAAAGTTGTCATCATAGAATTGATCAACTTGCTCCAAAAATTTTATTTCTAACTGTTGGACTTGATTCCACTGAGACATGCTATAAAGAAGAGGAAAAAATAGAACTTAAAAATAATGTTAATTAACAACTATGGTACATGTTTTCTTTTCCTTTTTTTTTTTTTTTTGGATTTCGGACAAAGACAATGTTATCCATTAAGTAACTGGAGAAAAAAAATTTATTTTATAGTCACTCAATTAAAGAAAACAGAAACAAGAAAATGTTTTCAATCCAAAGATAATGCAGTTCTGAGCTTTTTCCTAAGGCATTCCTAAGGAAGGAAAAAGGATTCTTTTTCTACCCTAAGCCATATTTTTCTTTGTTCTAAAAGAAACGCCAGATCCACCTTCTCTAGAAAGCTTTCATTCCCCCTCAAAACCCCTCACATCTGTCTACACAGATATGTGTATTCTCAACAATCTCCTTCCCTAGTCTGTGCTCCCCCTCACTATTAATTAGACTTTGAGCAACTTGAAGGCAAACAACAAACTAAACTATATCTCTTAAGATTCTCTTAAGGCTTTATATGTGCTGCAGCATCAGTCGTTCAGTCTTTCTGACTCTTTGTGACTCCATACACTGTAGACCACCAGTCTCTTCTGTTCATGGAATTCTCCAGGCAGGAATACTGGAGTATGTTGCCATTCTCTTCTCCAGGGGATCTTCCCAAACCAGGAACCGAACCCAGGTCTCCCGCATTTCAGGTGGATTCTTCACGATCTGAGCCACCAGGGACACCTGATGTGAGGACTACCCAATAAAAACTTCTTTTATATAAAACTGCCCAATCCCTTTTTATTCCAGATTTGTCTGGCTTCTAGAATCAGTCATATTCCTAGACTTCTAGTCTCAGTCTTACCTATATGAAGAGTTTCATGTGGGCTTTTCTTTCAGTTCAAAATACCTCTGAACAAAGAAATATTTTCACTTCTCTCTGGAATGATCAACTATTGCTGGGCAAAGCTTTTAAAGTCTACTTGTAATCAGTCTCTGATGTGTATCTGACAGTGGTTAAACCCTCAACATACTGAAGAAGAAACCACTTGATGCAGTTGGCGGTGTGTCATAAAACAAAAGTATGTGTTTCCCCAACATAACCCCATTCTGTCCAATTTAGAAGCTTTAGACGTATTTCTTAACTCAAGGAAATGAATATGACATCTCTCCTTGAAATTACAGTATTTTATTTTTCCCAAAGTCAAATTTTTTATTGTTTTGTCACTAATTCTAGATCAAACAAAGAAACCTTTTATGTGATCAATCACAATGGTGTTTCAACTTACCCTGTAGGTATATTAAGATTTCCTTTTGCTTACAGAACATTATGATGATAAATTTCTCAGGTTTCAAAGGGAGCCATTTCAGGAGTACCTTTTGTATTTAAAGAAGATTAATGCCAATGTTTTGCTAAACGAAAGTAACTGGAAAAAATTTTTTCACTTTCTTATCACTATATTTATACATATAATCCTAGGCAAAAGTGCTCAGTAAGTACTCATTAAGAGAAGAATGAGTGGGTCTCTGGATGCTGTAAATAGCACAGGTGGCTGGTATTATTCTGACTTTAAAATGAAAAGAAAAAAAATCTGAGGGACACATAGGCAAAATGACTTGCCCAAGACACACAGCTCCTAAGGAACAACCTGAGGTCTCCTGACACTACACATGGTTGTCTTTCCTGATGTTGGGTGTATATATATTCCTCTCAAAATTGCAACATGTGTTGCCATGCTACTATCCCCATGGCTCTGCTCTATCAGTTTATTCTAGTGAATGATAAAAGAACAGGTGCTGAGAATAGCATTATAATTGTAACTGCTACTATTGTTCAATCTCTGCTATGATCTGGATGAAAATCTATTTTCTAACTAAGAATTAACTGGACTGAACCCATCCTAAAGTTAGATCACTCCTAGGATCTGAGTCCACCCTCCAGAGAGATGAACACAAGGCTGAACGGGGGAAAGACAGGTTTATAGACTCAGGACACTTTTTTCTGTTGCAGCCTCTAGTAATGCCTTTAAAGGACCTAAAAACACCTTCACTCTCTAAGGGCTAATTGTTCCCATCCCAAGAAAACTACCGAGCATTTCTTTTGAAGACTGAGTGCCTGCCTAGTCTCTTTGAATGCCTGGCCCTAGAAGAAGCCTGATAAACGGGGGTTTTCTCCCACCGCCTGGGGGCTAACGCTGCCGCTTTGGGGTTCTGTGAAAAGGGGGCGACTTACCCTAAAACATCACTGCTCTTATCAAAGCCTCAGTCACTGGCTACCTCCGTCGCGGGCTTCTGGCTGAAACCCAGGCAAGCAATCTAATGCCAGGCATGAGAGTTAAGAGCCGCTGGCTAAGAAAGTGAAGCGGAGGGGCCACACTCGGCGTGGACACACTCCCGCTGCAGCCACAGCGGTCGCACCCACCCAAGTTCACAGTCTCCCGGGCAGAGTGCCCGGGTCTTGCCGCGGAGAGACCCGCGCCACAGCGAACCTTTGAATCATGGAGTCGACCGCTTGTTTCTAAAACTACTCTTCCTCAGCTAGATTACCGTGAAGTAACTGTCAATACAGCACCGGCGCGGCAAAACCTCAGCAGCGTCCTGCAGAACCACGTCCTGGCCCGCCCTCCTCCAGAGAAGCCACGCCAAGGTGCGGTCTGCCTCCTTACCTGGCTCCCTCTGCCCGCGTCCCAGGCGGTGCTCAAGTCCGGGATGGGAATCGCCCAGCGCGGTCCCCCAGGACCTAGCCGCTGACGCCTCCGTCAGAGGGGATTTGCATTTCTCCTCCTACTTGAGGCTTTCCTGTGCGTCAGTGTTAGAACCTCCGGTACTTTACTAGGGTCGTTCCCACCCACTGCCTATTCTAGAAACGCTAAAGAGCAGAAACAGGTTGAAGCCACCACGCGGGGCGCCCTCTCCTCATCCCCATCAATCACTCCAGCCACTCCCTGTGGCCCGAGGGTGTCAGGAAGAAGAGGGTGGGTGGGGGCCACACTCTCTTTTTCTCCCGGTTTCCCCAGACCGAGAGCCCCTGCAGACTTACTTGTGCCGCGCTTAGTCGCTCAGTCCTGTCCGACTCTTTGCGACCCCATCCATGGACTGTAGCCGGCCAGGAGGATTCTCCAGGCAAGAATACTGCAGTGGATTGCCATGCCCTCTTCCAGGGGATCGTCCCAACCCAGGGATCGAACCCAGGTCTCCCTCATTGCCAGCAGATTCTTTACCGACTGAACTATCAGGGAAGCGCAGACTTACTTGCCCCGACCTAAATTCCTGGCTTCCCGGCTTCCTCCCTATAGACTCTACTCACCACGGTGGCAGCCAGCCCCAGGGATGAAAGGAGTGGGTCGCCAGGATGAAAACAGCCAATGGAAGACTTCACTGTGCGCGGATTCTAACAGGGTCTGCTCACCAGCAGACGAACCTCACCCAGCGGCTGGAACCAGCTCCTGCGCAGGTGGACACCTGCCCTTACCAGCCCAGAATCATCCGCCCCTACCCAGTAGCTACGTCTGGTTGCAAGGGGATGTGTTTCTCCCTCTGTGAGGTGGACTGGTTCTAGAACCCCAGAGCTGGAGGGAGTCTTGGCCTCATCTGGTTCTGACTCCTCTTTCCTATCTGGAGAGACACGGGGCCCAAAGAGGTGACCCGAGTTACTCAATGATTTACCTGCGAAGACTGGATAAGAACCTGGGGAGTTCAACTACCTCCTAAGCGCTGTTTTCTTTTCATCTCTGAGCCAGATGTTAACATCCCCTGACATGCAGTAAGAGTTCTACAAACGTTCAGGAAAATAAAGACACAAAAACAAAAATGGACGATAGACTAAAAGAGGTAGAAAGAACGACTCAATCTGTTTATGCACATGCCTGGAGAGATCTGCCAAGGTCAAAGCCCCTTGCTTCACAGCATGGTGCCAGCCAGCATCACAGAGGATTCTCCTCCTCTTTCAGGAGATATCATCATGTGATTAAATTTACCACCCCTCTCCCTCACTTACAAAGAACAAGTCAATCAACCCCAAAGTCAAACATCTAAATTCAAAGTCATCATCTAAATTCATTTGTCAGGTAGAGCTAGTCCTGGTTGCTTGCTCACTGGGCAGTTTCCAGGAACTTATGCTGCTCTGTCCCCACCTGAAGGAAGTGCCTCATCTGGGCTGCTCCAGCAGCCATGGGGCAAAGCCTGGTTTTCTTCAGGGGACACGGACAGTGCCTTATAGGAAAAAGTCCAAATTCTTGGCACTCAAAGTTCTGTTCAACTTGGTCCTAACCTCTTTCAGAAACTTCTCTCCCCCACCCTCCTGGCCCACCCTGAGAGCCCACAATCTGATGTATCAGTCTCCTCTGCTTTCTAGATTATCCTCTCATATTTTAGTACTGATGCTCCCTTCAGCTGCAGTTTCTTCCCCAACTTGTCTACTCACTGAAATCCTCTCCTTCTCAGTGAAGATTTCACCAATGACTCCAACCCTGTAAGCAACTTTTCCCTGCTCTGAATTCTGATCATGTCCAAGCTAATGCTGTCCAAGAGAAATAAAATGCAAGCAACATATGTTCACTTTTCTAGTAGCCATGTTAAAAAAGGAAAAAGCAACAATTAAATTACTTTTAATACTGTAAATAACCCAATACATACAGAATATTAACATTTCAGCATATAATCAGTATAAAAAGTTATTAATGAGAGATAGCATTCCATATACAAAAGATCCCACTATATAGCACAGGGAACTATATTTAATATCATATATATGTATATTATATACAAAACTGATTCACTTTGCTGGGTACCAGGAACTAACACAACATTGTAAATCAACTGTACTTCAATTTTTTAAACTTAAAGAAAAAAGAAGACTGAGAGAAAATACTCCTTACTTCATACGAAATCTTTGAAGTCTGGTGTGTACTTGCCATTTTAGTTAGGAGTCTCCACATTTCAAGTGCTTAATAGCCACATGTGGCTAGTGGCTACCATATTGGACAGTGTAGAACCAGCCCACTCATTTAACACTTTTCACTTCCTGCCTTACAACATTAGTCACACTGGTTTTGTGGGTCTTTATCATCATTATAGTCAACTATTGAGTGACTGCTATAGAAAGCTGAGCGTTTGTTCCCTTCTCTTAAAAACCTCACCTTGGGATACTCCCAGCAGTATTCCAACTGTTTGGTCTCAAGACACCTTTATACTCTTAAAAAAATTGTTGACAACCCCAAAGAACTTTTGTGTATTTCTATTCTGTATTCATTTTTAATTATTGTACTCAAAATTAACTCTGAAAGTTAAAACATCTATTCACTTAAAATTATAGTCATAAACCCACTATGTGCTAAACATTTTAAAATGGAAAACAAGCATATTTTCCAACAGACAGGCAAAATAGAAGATTGGCGTTGATTTACATTTTTAGAAATCTCTTTAATGTCTGATTTGAGAAAAGACAGCCACTTCTACATTTAATTTATTGCAAAATATTGTTTTGCTTAAAGTATCTGGAGAAAATCTGGACTTACATAGATACGTAACTAGAAAAGGGAAGAACATTTTAATCTTTTTCAGATAATGTTGGTATTCTTCTTTGGTACCACACCAAAACTCAACAAGTGGTAATTCCTTAGGAGTTAGTTGTATTGTGGAATGTGAAGCCATATCAGCAAACTTTACATACACTGTTATATTAAAGTCCATTGGTATACCTTGTTTTTTGAATTGAACTCTTAACACACTCAGAATTTTGTAATATCACACATTGTTCAGTTTGGAAAATATTGGTTCACTGAATTATACAACTCTTCCAAATGCTGACACATTTCAACATACAATAACAGAAAATCACAGTAGTTAACATCACCACTGATCTCTTTAGAAAAGTGTTTTAAGTATTGTTGTTTAGTCACTAAGTTGGGTCTGACTCTTTTCAACACCAAGGACTGTAGCCTACCAGCCTGCTCTGTCCATGGGATTTCTTAGGCAAGAATACTGGGGTAGGTTGCCATTTTCTTCTCCAAGGTATCTCCTTGACCCAGGGATCAAGCCCCTGTCTCCTGCATTGGCAGGCAGATTCTTCACTGCTGAGCTACCAGGGAAGCCCCATTTTAAGTATTAGAAAGCTGTTAAATTCGTGATGACAGATACAAGTTTTCCAAACTTGCTTAAAAGCTCCGGTTTTGTTAATGGCAACAAATATTGCCAACTGTTTTCCTTGAAGTGATAACTCACTTTGTTTTCAGGAAAATGTCTTCCAAATACCCAAGTCTTCATAGCCATAGTCAGTCATTTTTTTCAAGTAAAAATGGCCAGGACAGTGCGTGGACAACTTAAAGAATCACATAATTGCTTTTCTTTGAAGTGACCATTGTATATTAGTATGTGTATGTCCCATTTCATCACACAGAATATTAAAGACACATGGATTCAAGATCTGAGATTTAATACAATTAATATGTTTTCCTACTTTTTTGTAAATTCTTAACTCACACTGGCATTTAAAAAATTTTAGGGGTTTCCACGGTGGCCCAGTGGTTAAGAATATTCCTTGCAACACAAGGGACACTGATTTGATCCCTGGTCCAAGAAGATCCCACATGCCACGGAGCAACTAAGCCCATGCACCACAATTACTGAGCCCACAGGCTGCAACCAACTAGAGCCTGTGCTCCACACGAGAGAAGCCGCCACTATGAGAAGCCTACACAGCACAACTGGAGAGTAGCCCCCACTCTCCAAACCTAGAGAAAGCCTGTGCACAGCAACAGAGAGCCAGCGCAGCCAATAAATACATAAGTAAATAAAAACTGAAGTGCGTGGTGGTGAAGGATGCAGTGAATACTAGGATAATTTGGCACCACACCTTGGTTCATTCTAAGGCACCAAGATTACCCATCATGGCTTTGGTGCTATCAGTGTAGATGTCAACAAAGTGAAAAGGCAAACCAGTATTATTATGAAATAGTGCTACCCTGGAGGACAGCCTGAAAAGACCTGGAGGACTACTCCCAGGGGTCCTCAGACAACACTTTCGGAATCCTTGCTCCATGCACCATCTCCTGTCTACTGTAGTCAGTTACCCAGAGTTCTAGATCATGAGGGAATCTCCACTCAAATGAACAGTCTCTTGGTTTCATACATACACTTAAATTCTGGTTCTTTTCCTATTTCACGAACTAAGCCAGGCTTCTAGGAAAGGGTATCCCTATATCCCCCTTGCTTCTCTTTCTTTGAATTAAATCTAAAAAGCTAGGTCCCCAATTTCTTGACACTACACTGGCCTTGGCCTCATCAGCGCCTCGTCAGAAACAAACAAAACAAAAACAGAAAACCTCAAACCAACCTTCCCCAAAACAATTCAAAGCAAATCAAACAAAAGCATTCTAATGTGAAATCCCCATAAAGTTTCCCAAACCCAAAGACCTTCAGAGATTTCTCTCTGCTTTAAATTGTCCCCTAACTGCCCTCTTATAAGCCCTACTGCTGTTTTGTTTTGTTGTCTTTCGTCTCATCTTAAGACGGAAATAACAGATTATAGACTTCCTGAAATATAGATTCTAGTACTCATTTTGCCACTTTCTAGCAGTACAAAGTTGGATTAGCTACCTAACCTCTGAGTTCCAAACTACCCATAAAAATGGCAATACCATAGCCCATACAAAATTGCTGAGAAGATTCAAAGGTCTAATGTCAGGAATGAGATAAGGAAAAATGCTCAGTAGCTGTTGTGAATAGAATAATAAACATAGCCAGATTGTAAGAAACTTTGGAGGTCACTAGGTTAATAAACTCCATTTTCCCTTCCCCCTAGTTGTACAGACAGGGTTTCAAATGGAGATGGGATGAAGACAGGTAAGGTGAGGTAAACAGGTTCACATCTGTAAGTCAGTGGCAGAGAGGATTCAGTCTGTTCTTCTGACTGCTTTTTCCGCTATGCTCAGGAGATCTGTTTGTTTTGGAGGCCGTGAGACAGGAAGAGAAGGGGTGTCACTTTCCCTCCACGGGATACAAGCCACCTCCACCTTCTCCCCAATTCTTATACAAAGAACATAAACATTTGTTTGTTTTGATTTTTGTGGTGGCACCTTACCTCTCTGTCCAAGCTTCCTCTCTTGTGTGTCCCAAGGGAACAGGGGTAGGTTAGCTGATTGGACCAACAGAATACATACACACAGAAAGATACACTGGATTCCAAGGTAGCTAGTATCAAATGAGCGGTACACAGGATTATTGGAACAAGGCAGTCTGGTGTGGGTCTTACCAGCTCATCTGTGTAGGTCACTCAAGCTCAATCAAAAAACAGAGACAATGCCTTGTGCTAAGGGTTTTAGTTAAGTTCAGTCGCTCAGTCATGTCCAACTCTTTGCGACCCCATGGACTGCAGCACGCTGGGCCTCCCTGTCCATCACCGACTCCTGGAGTTTACTCAAACTCATGTCCATTGCATCGGTGATGCCATCCAACCATCTCATCCTCTGTCATCCCCTTCTCCTCCTGCCTTCAGTCTTTCCCAGCATCAGGGTCTTTTCAAACGAGTCAGCTCTTCACATCAGGTATTGGAGTTTCAGCTTCAGCTTCAGTCTTTCCAATGAATATCCAGGACTGATTTCCTTTAGGATGGATCTCCTTGCAGTCCAAGGGACTCTCAAGAGTCTTCTCCAACACCACAGTTCAAAAGCATCAATTCTTCAGCACTCAGCTTTCTTTATAGTCCAATTCTCACATCCATACAAGACTACTACTGAAAAAACCATAGCCTTGACTGGTTGGACCTTTGTTGGCAAAGTAATGTCTCTGCTCTTTAAGATGCTGTTTAGGTTGATCATAACTTTTCTCCCAAGGAGTAAGCATCTTTTAATTTCATAGCTGCAGTCACCATCTATAGTGATTTTGGAGCCCAAAAAAGTAAAGTCTGCCACTGTTTCAACTGTTTCTCCATCTATTTGCCATGAAGTGATGGACCTGGATTGCCATGATCTTTGTTTTCTGATTGTTGGGCTTTAAGCCAACTTTTTCACTCTCCTCTTTCACTTTCATCAAGAGGCTCTTTAGTTCTTCATTTCTGCCATAAGGGTGGTGTCACCTGCATATCTGAAGTTATTGATATTTCTCTGGAAATCTTTATTCCAGCTTGTGCTTCATCCAGCCCAACGTTTCTTATGAGGTATACTCTGCATATAAGTTAAATAAGCACAGTGACAATATACAGCCTTGACGTACTCCTTGTCCTATTTGGAACCAGTCTGTTGTTCCATGTCCAGTTCTAACTGTTGCTTCCTGACCTGCATACAGATTTCTCAGGAGGCAAGTCAGGTGGCCTGGTATTCCCATCTCTTTAATAATTTTCCACAGTGTATTGTGATCCACACAGTCAAAGGCTTTAGCATATTCAATAAAGCAGAAATAGATGTTTTTCTGGAACTCTCTTGCTTTTTTGATAATCCAATGGATGTTGGTAATTTGATCACTGGTTCCTCTGCCTTTTCTAAAACCAGCTTAAACATCTGGAAGTTCATGGTTCACATATTGCTGAAGCCTGGCTAGGAGAATTTTGAGCATTACTTTACTAGCATGTGAGATGAGTGCAACTGTGTGGTAGTTTGAGCATTCTTTGGCATTGCCTTTCTTTGGGATTGGAATCTGAATCTGAATCTGAAAACTGACCTTTTCCAGTCCTGTGGCCACAGCTGAGTTTTCCAAATTTGCTGGCATATTGAGTGCAGCACTTTCACAGCTTCATCTTTTGGATTTGAAAGTTCAATTGGAATTCCATCACCTCTACTAGCTTTGTTTGTAGTGATACTTCCTAAGGCCCACTTGACTTCACACTCCAGGATGTCTGGCTCTAGGTGGGTGATCACACCATTTTGATTATCTGGGTCGTGAAGATCCATTTTGTACAGTTCTTCTGTGTATTCTTGCCACCTCTTTTAATATCTTCTGCTTCTGTTAGGTCCATACCATTTCTGTCCTTTATTGAGCTGTTTCATTGCATGAAATGTTCCCTGCTGCTGCTGCTAAGTCGCTTCAGTCATGTCCAACTCTGTGCGACCCCAGAGACGGCAGCCCACCAGGCTCCCCCATCCCTGGGATTCTCCAAGCAAGAATACTGGAGTGGGTTGCCATTTCCTTCTCCAATGCATGAAAGTGAAAAGTGAAAGTGAAGTCGCTCAGTCGTGTCCAACCCTGGGTATCTCTAATTTTCTTGAAGAGATCTCTAGTCTTTTCCCATTCTATTGTTTTCCTCTGTTTCTTTGCACTGATCACTGAGGTAGGCTTTCTTATCTCTCCTTGCTATTCTTTGTAAGCTAAGGGCTTTGTAACCTAAGGGCTTTGTAAGCTAAGGCCTTGCTACCTACTTAAGTCCAATTCCCAATGACAGTGCTCCCTCTACTGTCCCCTCTAAAACATTGCAAATTATAAATCTGCCTCCCCCCACCTGCTCCATCCCCCTACTCCACCTCACCTCTCACCTCCTTACCACCCCCCCACCACCCCCCACCCTGCAATAGAACTTTTTTTTGGCCACCTGATGCGAGGAACCGACTCATTGAAATAGACCCTGATAAAGGGAAATATAGAAGGTAGAAAGAGAAGGGGACAGCAGAGGATGAGATGATTGGATAGCCTCACCAACTCAATGGACGTGAGTTTGAACC